>NC_072024.1:8254330-8887187 GCF_027791375.1 Indicator indicator | reverse complement strand
TGCTCCCTGTCCATTCTTTATGTAATGGAGTCAGTTCACCTTCCTGTGGGGGTTATTTTCTGCCTCTGGTTTTGTAGAGTTCAGAGCATCCTGGACATCAACACCTTTCCTGCCAATCCCTGTTCATATCAGCACCCATCCTTTGCATTGCATGAAAAGCAAATGACAAACATACGGACAGCAAAGTATTTTTATTCCATCTTTATTGCCTGCTGACATGTTCAATATGCTCAAACTACATCTGAGGGACTGCATAGAGAGTGTTTCTTGTTTATATTTGATGTACGGCAGAACACTTTACATTGCACCAAATGTTGAGCAAACGGTAACATAACAGAGAAGCTGCAGTGGCAGCTGGAATTTCTGAGGTGGGCTACAGAGACTCTCTGAGGGCAAAAGTCTGCTCATCTTATTCAAATGAATTGCTTTTCTGGCCAAATCCTGCTCTTACATGCCAACTGACGAATACAGACCTAGTAACACGAGAAAACATGGAATAACTCCGAGAGCTTCAGTTCCACAGCAAGCTGACAAAATAGATGGGAATGAAAACTAGAGAAGTAACTGCAATCACATGGAATGGCCAGAAGAAAGGCTCCTTGAAGGACACACAGGAGCCCTTGTCTAAACCAGCAAACCTATGCACAGAGGAGTATCAATAGATTTATTTATGGGACAAATTATGTTACAAAAGAGGATTCTCTGCTCTGAAGAATCCCTGTTCACAAGGAAAAAGAGGTTGAGAACTTGGTCAAACAGGAATGAATCATCTCTCAGGGAAAAGCAATACAGACTTCTAACTTTATTTCAGAAGATAATAAAGGAAACACACAGAAAAAAGCAACCCCTCAATCCCTGCCCAAGACCAGGGTCACTGCATAATGCTTCCTTCGTTGTGGTCTCTGCTGCTTCTTACCTAGAAGACAACTTGGAATTTACCTCCAGTGGTCTATCTCTGCAAGATGCTGGGTTCCCCTGTGACATGCAAAGCACCCTACCTCACCAGGGCCCTGCCAGTCTCTGCATTGTGCATTTGCAAACCAGATGCCTCTAGGAACGGATTACACGGATCCTAAATCCATCACTGTTACATAAATCTAAAATACCACTTGGGCAGATAGAGGCATCTCTTGTGGCTGCTCTACACAAACTCCCCATTTCTGTGGCAAATTTGATCTCATTTGGAGTACAAAACAAGCAATTAAACTGTTGTTCCTGATCATACTTAGTTATTTGACTAGATACTGAACTGGTCTCTCCTAGTATATGTGTCATGCACGTTATAAATCCCTTTTACCTCTCCAGGATGGATTTTCTTATATGCCACATAGGTCAGCTGGCAGTGACAGACAAACAGGGAATGCAACTAAGCTTTCTATTGTGACAGTTGACTTTGGCATAATGATTAACTCAAAACAAACTAACCAGTTTACACCAGGTGATTTAGGACCAGAGAAACCATCTGTGTAATTCTAGAATCTCAGAATGTTAGGGGCTAGAAAGGACCTCAAAAGATCATCCAGTGCAATCCCCCTGTCAGAGCAGGATATCCTATACCAGATCACACAGGAATGCATCCAGGTGGGTGTTGAATATCTCCAGAGAGGGAAGGGAAGGTGGAAGAAGGGCTGCATCAACTCCTGTCCACACTGGCACACTAAAGCCAGAACACAAGCTTGCCCCCTTCCAGCTGTGGAGCTTGGTGTACCTGGTTTATACCATCTCTGTTCTTGCACACAGGTGAAACGCTGGCTGTTCTGTGGCAGACCTAACATCTGCTTCACTGACAGCAGGATTTCACCCTCTGACCTGATCACTTTGGATCCATGCTGGCACAAGATCCCAGCTGGATCCCATGTTATTCCATCAGAGCACATCTGTGTTGCTTTCACCACAGGACCCTGCACAAAGCCTGTGTTTCTCATACTTGGAGACAACATACCCTGAGGAAGCCAGCAAGGAGGGAGAGAGAGTGTGACCCAGGAGGACTCTCTGGCTTCTTCAGGTTAGTGTGAACACAGAGCTGCTCAGACTGGGGTCCTGCATTTCTGTAGTTAATGAAGTGGTTTCAACTGGTCTTTGGAAGGTGAGGCAAACTCTAAAACACCAAGTAATGACTAGATCTTTTTAGATCACAAAGGACATCTTCTGCCTATTTCTTTGAAATTCTTAACCATGGTCAAGCACATAGATCTACCTAAACTGGGAGGGTAGAAAGCTCAAAAAAAAAAGGAAAGAAGAAAGGAGGAGAGGAGGAGAGACATTGCAAAAGATCAACGAGAGCTGTAGAAAACGAGAGGCAGTAATGCAAGTGAAGGCAGGATAAACGTCAAGAACAATACACTGACTCTGATGTAGACAGTGATGAGACTTCTGTAGGTCTCAACAGACTTCAGATGTTACCTGGAGGCTCATAAGGGAGCATTTGCACTTAAGTACCTCTAGCCAAGACAGACCAAGCTTCCTCCTCATCTCATCAATTCCTCACTAAAATCAGTTCTCCATTTCACCAAGCACTCATGGCTAGAGACCTGCAACTGGGATATCCTTGAGAAGACACAGACATTTAGAAAAAGATCCATGACTAAACAGACACCCTACCCAGAATCACAGCTCAGCATCAATTACACAGTACTAAACATGGCCAGAGTAAAGACTTAAATATTTCATGTTGTGATTTAGGATCACTTCTAGTTAAATCTGTTACCTGGACCAGGACAAAGAATCGTTTTTTCCATCTCTTCCAAACATTTTTACCAATGGCCCATAAATACCTAGGAGAACAGAACAGGTGAATTCAGTACACAAGTGACCATATGTTGTCCTCTTGCTTTTCAGTATGCTTTCTTTACACCTAGGAAGTCAAGTTAATGCATAAGCAGTAAGAATGGCAAGACTCTTAAGCTAAGAAGCATCCATGAATATGTTTATTTCTAGCCTGAACAAATAACCTGCGAAGAAAATGACAGGAAAAGCTCCCAGAGACTTAATGTTATACACTAAGTGTCCTCTTTGTCTTTCATAACTTGCTCAGAATTTAGAAGTGCTTTAATGCCAGGTAACAGCTACAACAGATAGGTGAAAAATACATTTACAAAGGAAGAATTAAGGGAGAGAAACCCCAAACACTGCTTTAAGCCTTTACAAAACCATTTGCCTGAGGTGAGCTGTCAAACACAGGGGCACTTACTACATCAAAACCAGTACCCAGGTTCCCAGTATCCACTGGACTGACTAAACAGGACACTTCACTGAACAGCTTAAGATTAATTCCTAGAAATTTGCTTTGCTACAGATACTGAAGCAAATTGAAAATTCTAAGGAGAAGTGAATTTACTGTTTTATACAACAGAAGAATTAACTTTAAAAAGTAAAGTCAAAATTAGCATTTAATCTCTGTGATGCAGCAGCCACTGTGACACTGTAATAGAAACACAGGCAAAAATAGTGGAAGCACTAGACTGAAAACAAACACAAGGACATTGTTCAGCATCACTGTGTTTTATGTATCATTGTAATTACTTTGGTTCTGGCTCAATAAATAGAAAAAAAATCCTTTTTGGTTACGTTAGTGGTTCCTTAGGCCAGAAGGATAATCTAGGTGAATGCTTAAGCCACAAAACTCCCAAGTCATGCTCCCAAGTGGGCACTGAGCTCCTGGCTACATCAAGGACAGGGTAATAACTGTCCTTTTTGCTACTGCTGCTAACGTGAACAGAATGACAACCTCAGTTCTGATAGCAAGCTAGCATCATAAACCACAGGGTTTTAAGCAGCATCTCGTAAATCAAATTTTAATTGTAGAAAGCTGAAGAAAATCTAGGGCTGCTCAGGTCTGGTGCTGCCAGTTGTGGTCAAGGAAACAAAAAACTGTCCTTTCTTGCTTTTGATGTTTGTGATTGTGGTGGAAGAATAAACTTCACACGTGGCTGTTATTGGCTCTGATCTCACTAGCAAAGACAACAGGAGGAGGAGGAATCAATAAAAAAGAATGACTGATCCAAGCCATCTATTAATAGATTGAATCTAACAAAACAGAGCGAAAATAAGAATGAAACAAAGTCACTTTTATAGTTTCTATTTTTTTGACATCCTCAGCTCTGAAGAGCTAACAGACAGAAGCTTGCCAATGGTGTTAGCTAGATCTTTCCAAGGATGATCTAATTTATAAACGAAGGTGGAAGCCTCTGACCCTCATTTTTGGAGAGGAGAGGTTTATTGTTTCACCTTCCAGATCTTCAGTCCTACTCCTGGCAACTGCTTAGACCAGGCAACTAATATTTAAATGTGGTGTTTATATCAATAATTATAATCACACTGGAGTTTATTTCAAGTGGAAGGTGCACTGTACTTTTACTTCTGAGAAGTCAATTCAAGGAAATACAGAATAACTCAGGAAATTACACCATTCTCAAGAACAGTCAAGCAGCTCACCTATTATTTCCTTACAGGAAAAAAAATCAACCTAGTAATTTCCTGAGGAATACTGTTTAAAATTTAAACTGCTTGGCTGATGTGTGTTAAAAAGTCTATGTTAAGGATATGGAAAGTGCCTTATGAACGACTGAACTAATACCATTTTTATATTTATCTTTCTTTTGACCACCTGTAAACTTGAGAAAAGAGTTTCTCTTCTGGCACCTTAAAAAAGAGACGTTTTCTTATGTATATTCAAAAGGGAAGATGAAGAGCTCAAGAGTTAAGATTGAGACAAGTGTTTACCCAGAGTGCTTCATGTTTTGAGGCTTATCCATCCGCACAGCAAGCTTGATCTTCAGGTCTTGATCTGGGCAGTTTTTGGAAACGGTCATTTTGTGCCACTCTGATTGCTTTGGGCTATTTGGAGTAGGGTGGAGAACAACCTGCAAACATCAAAACCAAAAAAGTTAAAGGGAGAATGATTCACAAAATGGGCTTTGATGGGGAAAAGCAACATCAGATGAGCTGGTTTTTGCTCTAAAAGTCAGTCTGGAAATTTCTACTCACATCAGTGTGGATGGATTTTTATGGGTTTTTAAAAGTACAGCTTGTTATTTTAAGATTCGTTCATATATTCTGTGAACCTTCTACCTAGTGTGCCATTGTTCAGGGGGCCGTGTGGCACAGAACTGCATTATCAGTTCCCATTGTTTAAGGAAAGATCATGGTGAACAGATTGTTCAGATAAAACAGTCCAGAAATAATGGTGGACTAATGTTATTAGCAAATCAGCAACAAGCTTTTGCTGAGGTTGCCCACTCTAATCGACCACTTTCAGACTCATAGAACTTGGTCAGCCTCCAACCTTCCTGACATTCCCCATGTAAGGTGTAGTGAGGGCTCAGGAAGCCCTGCCTAAAGTGGTTTATTTATTGCTACTATCATGTTGCGGGGAAGCTGGCTCAATATTTGTGTACTGGTAAGACTGGATGCAGTAAACAACATTCTATGGAGCTGATGTGTCTGGCTGCACTATGACAGCAAATAGAATCTTCATCCCATGTCACAACATCAGTGGCTGCAGGACTCTCTGCCTTGATTTACATGCAGTAGGCAAGCGATAGGACAATCTCTAGGTGGGGTAAATCAGCACACCACCAGTGACTGTGGTGGAGCTGTGAAGATGAACATCAATGTTGTTGGCTTGGCTCATCAAAGAATCTGAAAGGCTCCAAGAGGTGAGTAGTCTTTCCTGATCAGAGCTGTGCTTTTTCCACTCACATATTACCCATACAAAGCAGATTTGCTCTCTCAGACAGCAAGCCATAAAATATTCTCCCAGAACGACATCACATCCATTCATGTGTCCTCTGAAGTGGTTTAACCCTCTCTTTCCTAACCCCTTCCTCTTCTGATGCACTCTCAGAGGTGACTTTGTCTGGCATGAATTCATTTGTGATTGCACTGTCCTGTAGTGAGATGACTCTCCTTTAAATCCATTAACCTCTAGCAAACAAACTATTTCACAAATGGCAGCATCCACCCAGTTCAATGGCAGCAGTTATTTGATGTGCTGCTGTCACTCATTTGTCGCTCAGGTGTGGTGTATGCTCCTGTCAAACTCCATCCCAGACTACAATCTTGTATTTCTCTGCTCTTCAACTTTACTGCTGAGTCAACAACCTAAGGGCTGTTTTCCACTGAAGTATCCTTTTTGTTATTATCCTTTGATAAATGATTTTAGAAATTATTTTATTGCTTCCTCCAAAGCCTGAGGTTAACATCAGTGGATTCTTGACTTCACTCTTACTCATCAACATTATTTATTACAACATTTATTGAATAAGACTAATACCTTATCTGCCAGGAATCTGATGCCATTACTAGTTACATAGATAACTGAGCAACACCAGTCTCTACTGGATCACTCTTGGTAAAAAAATCCTACATGGGGCATTGTTGAAAACATGGATGGACTCAAACTCTGACCAATATCCAAGGGCCCCCACTGCAAGGCAGACCATGCAAGCACATACACTTGCAGTGAACTGCATCTCTTGGCAAGGCAGCAACCACTCAGGGGGTTTGGGATGCTCTCTACTTTGATTTCTAACTCTTTTTCATCAAAAGCTGCACAAACTTTGTTCAGTGTTGTTGTAATTCATGGCTCTTCCCCTCCTTGCTTTCAGCAGATGAAGTCCGTGGGAGCCTTGCCACGGGCTTCAATAGGGCCAGGATGTATTCCCATGCCTTCAGCTGCCCATCCACAAGTTCAAGTCTTGGAAGCATTTTCCAGCTCTCCCTTCAATAAAAGCGGCAAAAGGAGGAGTGCTGGCCAGCTGCCAGTCTAACACTTGCAACAGAAATTGGGCATTGTGCATGCCTGGCAGAGCACAAAGCCACTTCTCACAGGGTAGCTGGGCATGGCTCTTTTTGTGTACAAAACCTGCTTCTCTCCTCACTCTGTGCACACAGGTTCCTGCCCACTCCAACAGCTAAACCAGGAGCTTAACACAATCCTGGTTTCATTACTCCATTAAAGAAGAAATCCTGATGCAGCCCGAGCACACATGCGGCATCTCTCGGCCGCTGTGGGCACACCAAGCAGCCCTTTGAAGTGTGGCTGACTGAAAGGACTGGTGGCCACAGGCCAGGGGACATCACTGCCCAGCTCCTGTGCTCACCACTGCTGGCCCATGTCCTTTGGCCTGCAGAAGCTCAGAGCCAAGGGACAGCTTCCCACTGGACTGGGAATGAAAGCGCATTGGTGGGGCTGGCTCATCAGCATTTCAGGGCAAGAGGAGCTGCTTTGGGGCCTGACATCTTTCTCAGAACAACCTGCACAGCTAATTGCTTCCCGAGACCAGCAAAGTCAGCACTGCTCATGGCTGTCCATGGAAACAAGACTTGCAAAATAAATGGGTCTACACCAAGTGTAACCACTCAGGGGGAAAAAACCCTTTGGACGGCATCGCAGCTGGCTGGGTGAAAAGCTCTGTTGAGCATGCCTCAATGGATAAAGGCAGGAGTGCCAGGCTGTTTGAAGGGGGAGGTTTTAAAAATAATCTTGAAAATATTTCTGATCACTGAATCACAGAATACATCCAGTTGGAAGATACCTTAAAGATCACCTAGTCCAACCCCCTTCAACCCAGCACTGAAGGGTCAACTTTGATGCTGTGCAGCAAAGCAATTGTAGGGCTTCAGCTGGAGTACTGGAGCCTAGTGGGGTCATCCCCTCCATCAAAATAGGAGCAGGATAGGAAGAAAAGAAGAATGAAGGAAAATCCAGAGGGGCTTTGACTCTTTTGGAAGGTGGAGAGGAGAAAAGAAGGGGTAACTTTGCATTTTTCTCTCTCAAGTACAAGAACATAGGGTGCTACAAGAACATGAAAACACAAACATAAATTATATGAATCAAAATCACATGCAGTGCTCTCCACAATAAAGGCATCAATTAAATCACTAGGACCTGAAAGAACATTTGGCACCTGTGTGAACAAGGTAAACACAAACCCACGTTTATTAGTAAAAACTTAACTGTGCAGACACAGACTCTTCTGTGCAAAGGCACAAGGTACCATGGAGTCAGCAAGAAACATAGCAACAGGTTAGTCCATAATTGGAAATTCTGTGCTTGGGCTTGCCACAGGATCAGTGGCTTCCTTGGCCACAGCCATGAAGACAGGTTGAAGAGCAAGGTGTGCTGCAGACAGAGCCCATGCTGCTCCTGGACATCACTCAGGCCACACTGAGCTGTGGCCTGGGAGGTGCCAAGCCTCTATGTTAAGGTGTAGCCTTTCTCACCCTGAACTGAGTTTCATAGGGTCTTCACCATGCTGATCTCACCCCTCTGATGACCTGAGGAAGGCATGGCAGGAAGTTTGCTGCTGCTTACACTTGAGGAAATATGAATGATACAGCTGCAAAAAAAATCCATGGAGACTAGCTGAAGTGTTCCAAAGCCACAGGAAAGTGCTGCCCACAGACATCGTGGAGTTGTGGGCTGCAGTGATGGAGGGCCACCAGTTCCAGGGTGCCGGTTTAGGGACCACAGGTGAGGGGCAGAGATACAGTGGGAAGGTTGGTTCTGTGGCCAGTACCCCAAGAATCTGAGCTCTTTGCTATTACACCATGATGGGGGTAATGAACCCTGGTGTTTCATTCCCAGTCCAGCCGCACTGAAGCCACCAGTTCAGCCACAATCCCCAGGGGAAGCCAGGATTTCAAGCCCTTTGCAGTCAGTACCACAGTCAGTGCTTTCAAATGCTCAAACCATGCACCGGCTGCTCAGCAGAGAGGAGAGCAGCTTAACACTCTCTCGCCAAACTTAAATCCCCTCTTTTTGCTTCAGCATAATCCCCTTTTCTGCCTCAGGAACGTCCATTTCCGTAAGCAACTTCTAAGGCTTTCCGGCCTGCCAATACGGCACACAAGATCCTCTGCCTTTGCCGAGTGCAGGCACAGCCAGCTGAAATGCTGCCATTAGAAACTCACAACAAAGACAGCATGCGAGATGCACTCCTCTCCAGCAGTGGGGAGCTTGCTTTTCTTCCCCCTCCTGAAGCTTGGCAAAAAAGCAGAGCACGTTGTGCTCCAAAGATATTTCCGTACAGGAGAGATTTCTCTCGAAAAGCAGGGCCAGAAGGAAACGTTACTAAACTCGAAGCCTCCTTACCCTCCCAAGCTCTTTGTCCTCCAGGGCCAGCACTCCTGTGCTCTCTGTGAACAGCTTCACCTTCACTGCAGGGAGCGCATGTGTTGTTGTGAAGTCTCCTTGGGTGCCCCAGCTGTGAAAACAAGGACAGAGAGATGCTCAGTGTGCTGGGCTGGGCAGCAGGGCTACTGCCTGGGCATGCAATGGTTAACTGAAAATGTCCTGTCTGGCACAAGCCAAAGTGGCTGGGCTGTCTGAGTGACAAGGGCATTAATTAACTTGGCAAATGCGGGACAGATGTTTGGAGAACCCATAATGGGTCTTCAGGGGAAAAAAGAGCATGTTTGGGAGCAGCATGAAACCAAATTTCAGACAACTTTATTGTTTTAGAAAGAACAATGTGTCTCCTGCAGCAGTAGCCTGTGCAGTCACAACAGAAGTTGAGGATCGAGGACATCTGTGCATAGGACATCTGTAATTGGCCATGCCTATGCTTTTGTCTTGGCTATAAACTCTTCTTTCCAGGTACATAGTGCTTTCTCTGAAGAAGCCCCAACTTAACCTGGGTCCTCTTCCGAGTCCTAGCCCAGCCCTCCAGTCCATTGGAGGTTTAAGTTCAAGACATTACATCTGGGGTAATCCTAGTTGGGACTGCAAAGCAGATCAGCTCCATGAGGATGGGACAGTAGTAGACCAGAAGTGGCCACCTCTCCATCTGCACAATGAACCAGGACCACTATTTGTACTCATGAGTCATTCCCTGGCTGGTCTTATGGCTTGGAAAGGAGCACTAAGGAAGCCAAATGACTCCCTCTGACTTGCCTGTTTCTAAAGGACATCTTCAAGCACCTGCAAGAGCAAGCTGCTTGAGTGTGCAGAGAACATGAATTCATTCCATATGAGACCTTGCAGGCACATGGTCCCACCCAGAGCCTGCCAACACCTATGGCCAAACTTGCATTTTTAAGTCCTACTTAGGAGAGCCCATCCCACAGAGGACCTTCCCCACAAGAATGTGGGAACTGCAGCAGCACTGTAGGCTGCTGGAGGGAGCTCTGGTGATGAGCCTGACCATGTCATGCTAGAACTTTCTTCTCTCATCTCTGACACGTGGGGAAGCTTTGGGGACATAGCATCAGACTAGCCACAGCTTACTGCACTGTTTCAGAGACTCCTTCTGAGCTCTTTTCACATCCCAGAAAGCAGCATGCTACAGCTGGACCTGCTGCCCTGTTACATTCTTGAGGGCTCATCCAAGCTGCACTGCTGAGCATGCTCCTGGGGTTCTCTTAAAGACACCTGAACCTTACACAGCAGGTGTAAGGTCTCTCTTTGATTTAGAGAGATCCTAGAGAAAATAAACCCATGAAACATCAAATCTGTTCATTACCCTAAGGGCCATGGCTTTTCAAACAGGCTCAGGAAGAGCTTCCCAAGTGGTGCCACTCATACCAACCTGTCAAATTGCCTGTGCTAAGGCTTTTGAGATACAGGAAATCATTCTCCTCTGGCAAACAGACACTGACTGAAGAGACTCATGGAACAAAAATTAAGTGGAACTTGAACCAATGCCTATATGTAAGCTTTAAACAATTTTGAAAGTAGCATCCGCACTAAGGGGTAAAAAGCCTTGATGATTTCATGAGTGAGACTTCACAGCTGTGTTTCAAGCTTTATTTCTACAACTTAGAAAATTAGAAACTTATTAAAATAAAGCCAGACAAACTTCTAGACAGAACTAAGCAAAACATTCCTAATATGCACTTGCTCTTGTTAGCAGAGAACAGCTCAGCCAAAGATGAAGGGCAAAGGGAAGACTTGGGAAGCGCTCTGCTGCACAGAGGATGCTCCCAAACATCCGATCCTGCAGAGGACCAGCATGAAACTAACAGATAAAACATGCTCCTCTTTTTTTTTCTTTCTTTGTATTATTTTTATATATAATTCACTGTGAGCTATGTTTCTATGATGTTCCTAACAGATGAAAATTCATCAAGCTTCAAAACTCATGCAGAGGGTACAAGCAAGGTTGAAGAATAATCACAAGCAAGTTACTTTATTTGTAAGCTAGAAGAAACCAAGAGCATGCCATGAGCAACACCTCTGAGTGACACAATGGAACACATCCTAACACATCCTAGAATACTGCAAGTCAGAGGAGAGGTTATGCCATACTTCACTCAACACTTCTGTTCAACCTCATGCTACTAATGACACTTTCTCATTTTATACTGTCCTCAAACTAGATCCTCTGCTGAAGAAAGGCAGTTCCCTTCAAATGACTGGGAAAAGGCTCAGATAACATGTAGTCCAGTGACTGGGTGGTCTTCAAACAAATATCAAACAGCAGATGTTTGCATTTGGAAAGTTATTAGGAAAAAAAAAATTACTCCTTCCTGTGCAAAAGGACTATGGGATTATGCTTTGCTCTCCACTAAGTGTATCTTGTCCAACTGAGCTTAGCAGATGAGCATGTTCAACACAGAGCTGATTAACAAATTTAGTTTCTTTGTCATCTTTGCTCTGAAGTTTTCACTCTTGATGTTGCTGTTCCATGTGTTTCATCTTTTGTGATGATGCTGCCACCAGTACCAGGCAGCAGAGGTTTGTCATAAATTATCTACAGAACTACAGGTACAGTCAGATCCTCAATATTGTACCTTTTTCATTTGTAAACTGTTGGCTACCTAAGAAATATTTTAAGCATAAGAACCAAGGAACAACCTTATTTTCTAATTGTAGCTTCAAGTCACAGGTTATGTTTTCTCTCTTGAAAAAAGATGCATTGTCACAAGGAGGGAAATTAGGAAGATAATCTTGCTTTGGGTAAGAGGCAAAAGTAAGAAAATATCCAACTTTACACTGTGTATTTTGACAGCATCTGCTTTATAGAACTCATATCTCTGTTTACTATTAAAAAGCTCTTATTTGCCGAAGCATTCCCAGACCATATGTTATCAACAAATGTTACTAACCAAATACAAACAGTAATTTTCATTAGGTTTCCTTCATGAGAACAACATTAACCACAAAGGGAATAAATGTTTCAAATGGCAGTAAGAATACATAGCAAACCCTTGACAACACTGTGATGCTTATGTATCCATACCCCCAAAAGCCCTGAAAAGATCCATGCCAACAAACGCAACCTTCAGAAGTTGGGTTTTGTGCAGGTTGAAGCCTGCAGTGATGTCATTTGTTGCCATAGTGATGCTCAGCATAAAGCCATAATTCATGGCACTGAGACATCATTTGTATTCAATCTAAGTACTCAGTTTATCTGTGCTGTGTATTAAATTATAGTTCAGAAAATTAGCTCTGGACAGTAGTTAGGTATTGGGATCTTCTGGAAGACTAACAATGCAAAGCTTTCATTTCCACATGTAATAATTAAGTAAGTTATCACTGCAGGAGTTTATTTGTTGGAAAGTGCCTTGGAACCCATTCTGGACAAAATCTTCTCATGAAATAGCCATGCTGTCTTGTCCCCATATTACAGACCTCTCACTGACACTTTACAGCAGTCACACATCTGCAAACAAGGACAAACAGTATCGTTCTGGCCAAAGGAGATACATACATACATACATACATACATACATACATACATACATACATACTAACAGGTCATAGAGAAGTACACCAGCAGAAAAATCCTGATAGCACTTTCTCAGTTAGGACCATATTAACTATGTGAATCCCATGTGAAACCGTCAGCCCAACCCTGCTTATTGCCCAGTGCATCCCAAAGCCTGCAGCTGACCAAGAAGGCTGCCATGCCTCAGGATTTTGCTAGAATTTTGTCATCTCTGCTGTTCCGGTGATATCCCTAGGATCTACTTGCAACTCCAGAGTTTCTAAGTTAGGCATCAAACTTCAGATGAATCTTCTGGCTGCAAAGAGCCAGAGGATGAGATACATCCCAGGTGCTAGCAACAAATGCTGACCCTTGTTTTTCCTTTTGCAAGCTAAATAAGTAGAACATGACTGCGGACTTTGTGTCTACACATTCATCTAGAGATGCCAACAGTTACTAACCAAACAGCCTGCAGCACTGAGATTTTTTTGTCCGTGAACATGCAATGACACATGTCCAGAGGGCATGAGTAGACAACATCGAACAAAGGTCAGCCCCGTCTTTCACTACCTCCTTGGGCTCATCTAACATGGAGCACTTGAAGAATGGGATTACCTGTCTGATTTCAGGAGCATTTGGGAGCTCTCACAAGGAGGGCAAGTGACACCATTGGTAGTAGGCTGCTCAGACCAAGCTGCCGTCATCTGTTTCAAACATCTTGGTGATTATCTGGCAAACCTTCAGGTTGATGCTACTCAGTCCTTCCAAATTTATGGACAAAACAAGAAAACCACCTAGGCTTTCAGCTTGCTGCTGTGGGAAAAGTGACCTTTTCCTGCCATAAGGTCACTGCAGAAGCAACCGTCTTCATCCTATGGATGTGTAGTGCTTTACATCCTGATCTTTGGCTGTAGCCTCAGAGTGCTACCAAAATGCAGACACAGCAGTTAAAAAGTTAAATTACTACACAGCCAAAAAGACAAAAATCATTCGAACATCACAGCACTGCTATGTCACAGCGTATGACTAAACAACTATTTAGGATATGAAAAAGGCTTGAGCAAAACTCTGCACAAGCATCCTCATCCTGACTGCACTCATACTGAAAAAAAAAAAAAAAAGCCAACCCAAAAAACCTCCAAAGGCACCAGGTCTCTGACTCCAGTGGCTTTTCTCCATGATATTCCACTTATGTGGCCTGATCTATGATTTTCTCTGCTGTTCTTGAGAGACATTGACTTAATTTCTATTCACCTCTAGTCTATACATTCCTCTAAAGGAAATGTTAGCATGCATGACCTTCCTACAAGTGAACATACAAGTTAATACCCAGGAGAAAGCACTAAACTAACTCATGTGCTGTGGTCTCCAGCAAGTCTCCTTGACCCCTCACTAATTTGAAGCAGTAGCCCTTCTTCCATCATTGCTCCTGTAACTTGATCAAGCCAGAACATCAATGTCTGTGATTTTTATAAATAATGAACAAGTGCAAATGAATTATACTGCTGGGCCATGAATCAGCCCTGCTAACCTGCTCGGCCTGTCAGTAGGCTAACATGGGAGCAGCTGGAGAGTGATGTGCTTCAGACAGAGTTGACATTTAAACATGATCTATGACCAGTTCTCATTTGCTTCAAAACTGTCAGAGGACACCTTTTCTCCCTCTCCAGACAGATTTATTGAAATGGATTTGCTTGCCAGCTTGCATAGGATAAACGTGAAAACAAACAGAAAATGAAAGCAAAAATGTGAATTAAAGGAAAGCTATGCCCTTCCCTCAGTGGGTTCACTCCAGGTATGCATTATGGTCAACACACACAGCAGTACCCTGGGACATAATACCTCTCTGTGGGAGATGCTGCCCTTCTTGTCCCCCCAAGTTTACAGCTTAAGTAAAATAGTCCTGAAAAGTAGCATTTCTGTGTGTTGGTCAGATTTGCAGTAATTCATCAAGCCATCTGCTTGGTATCATTTTCCAAATGTAACAGAATCAGCAGCACTGGCTGTCCCCTCCCACACCAGGAGCATGTCCTTGAAATGCAAACATGGCATGCAGCTGGCTGCATCCCTCCAGGGGCACAGCCACCTCCACCAGCATCCAGTGCATCTGTCTTCCTGCAGCAGCCAGGTGGCTGCACAGAGAGTATCACAGAATGGCAAGGGTTGGGAGGGATCTCTGGAAAACATCTAGTCCTACCCTCCTGATAAAGCAAAGTCACCTAGAGCAGGCAGCTTGTTCCTCTTTGAGAGCAGTGTTGGTGAGGCACTGAACAGGCAATGTGACAGCACAGATGTGTCCACAATGTGTGGTAGAGGCAGGTGCTCACATCTGCACCAGCTGGATCACAAAGTCATAGTAAAAAGAAACAGAGCATCCCACAGCCTTCAGGGAAATGTGTCTATTTTGCAGCTCTCATGGAGAGTGGCAACAAGTAACGGGTTTGTTTTGTGCCTTTGGGATATGAAAAAAACCTGAAGGAAACAGCAGAATTTCAGGCCATTTCTTGGCTCTCCAAGAAAACCCACAGATGGGTCACACAGCTGGAGACCCATGGCATATAGGTCCACACACAACTCTGTTTCAGTGGTAGAATGCCATGAACTACAGCCAGTTTGGGGATCTTGGGTTGGTGACAGTTACAGACTGGTTTGTGACCTAATACAAACCTCAGATGAGGTCAGCTGAGTTCTTCTAAAAAACTTAACCCAGTGGGCAATACACCATCTGAAGAGATATTGTTATTGAAAGATAAAAAATTATTCAGTCAGAAACAAAATAAGATGCTGAGTAAAAACACCAAACAAGGAAGTGCTGCCTGCTCTGCAGTGTTCGTTGAGTGCATCACATCATGGATGAAGTACAGGATGTGCTGGTTTTCCCCAGCAGCAGCAGCCATTCATTGGCAAAACAGCAAGTCATTTAATCCTTTTGGTGGGTTTTGTGGGACTGAGTTTGGATTTCACATGCTGCAGAGGCCCTCAAATGGAACTACGGCTTTGAGGAAAGGATTTGATCTTTAGCTGTCAGGAGAGGATGCTGAGACATGAGACTGATCACAAGTGTGGAAACCCACAAACTTAGAGGACTGTAATATATTGTACATGTGCCCATGTCACCTGCCTTGGACTCCTGGTACTGTAATAAGGAGAGACCTAATTAATACTCAGTGGAGTTAGACCTTAATTTGCCTCATTCCAATTTAGAGGCAGCAAGCAGATGAAATGAAGCATCCCTAAGAGAACTCCTGTCTTTCCACTGCTACAGAGAGGTGCTGCAGGTGTGCAGGGGCACAAAAAAGACCCAAACCAAAAATCTCAAAGATTATATATAGACAGAGACAACCTTTTGGATTTCTGCTCATGTGAAAATGTTTTTGGCTAGGAAATACATTCAGGTGCTAAGGAAGGCTCCTTTACACTCTGCCTGTGGAAACGGATTGAGAACAGTTTGCATCTGTCACACAGCTTGGTTCCTAAGAACTGCTCAGCCTCCTCTGGGATTCCTCCCACAGTGAAGGTTCGATGTGTTTACTAATCTTCAGATCAGGATAACTAAAGTGATCAGACACAGATTGACAACGGGGACTATTTTTGTTCAAACTGTCTCCTCTCCTCCCTTTCTGCTAACAGAACAGCCTTTCAGTCCCATCCGCTCGGAAGAAGCTGAGCTGAAGTGGGAGTGACAGCACAAACAGCTTTGATTCCTCTTAGACTTTCCCAAGCAGACTTTGTAAGGATGGTAAAACCTGGTTTCACCAATGTAGCTACTGTGCAGGTGACCAAAAAGTCATCCATCCCTGCAAGCACTGGTTGTTACCTGCCTTTCCTGGAGCTATGTTACACCAAGTGAGGCCAAGTCTCCACACAAAGCACTGACATCTGGTCTGATGAGATAACCCAGGGGCTGTCTGAGTGAATCCACCATTTCTCTTAACACCCTAATCCCTGCTGAGCATATAATGCTCCCTCTGCTAAAAAAAAACCACCAGAAGTAATTACTTTGCTTAAAAAAAAAAAAGAGTGTTATTCTGCCCCAAAACAACACTTCAGAAAACACTGTGGTGTTATCCAAAAGGTGAGCAGAGACAGCACAGCCCTAGGGACTGAGCTCCTCCTAGCAGCGGCTAAGGATGTCTTCCGATCTCCAGCATGCCATGGACTGTCCATTTTTTGTTCCCAAGGCTCTGAGAAACAGTGTGTCATGTATGCAGACACCATCTTGCTTAACATCATGCAGTCGGCAGTACCAGACAGCTGATAAAAGGAACCATCTCTCCCTCCAGGAGCTGCAACTCCCACATCCTCAAACTGGCTATGGCAACACTACGGCTGCCGGCTGAGAGAGAAATATGTCTAGGAGAGCATCACATCTGCGTCTGAGTGTGCAAGGTGCAGAAGGAATAGGGTAAAGCTGACAGAGACTGCAGCAAAGCAAAGCCTGTGGAGGTCTGCTCTTGATCTACTTGTGGTTCACACACAGTCCCTGCAGACCCCACTCCTGTGCCAGCATCGTGTCACTCGGCTGTCAGGGCACCGCAGCCAAGAGGAGCTGCTGAGGCTGACGGCACAGCTTTAGGAATCCAGAAAAGGATGATCTTTGCTACACAGAAAATACAGAGCTTGACTTCAGTGTGATGTGTTTCCTAAGCATAGCTGATGTGCAGGGGAAGTGTTATGGGGAAGCTGTAAGAAGGGATGGGAGGTGGATTTAATCACATAATAGCTATTTACGGCCACGAGATGGCATTCCTGCCCCAGAGATGTCCCTTTGCCATACCTCACCCAGCCCAGGCTCACCTCCTGCGCCCAGGATCACACTCCTCTCAGGCTGCTTCACCCTGGGCTGTGCTTTACTGCAGCGGTCCCGTGGCTGTTGGGATGAGAATCGATGGCAATGCTGCTCACTGCAATCTTGGGGTTAGAAACAGGGCAAGTAAGCAGCACGATTACTTAGGGTGATCTGAATGATGATCATTGCTCAAGTGCCCTGTGCTCTTACTTAATACCTTGATATTACAACTGGAGGAGAAAAGCTCAGCAGGAGGAAATGGAAATGTAAGCCCAGAAACCTTTTACTGGGAAGTCTGAACTGAAAGCATAATTTCTTTTACAAGGACTTCCTACTGTATGTGTTTCATCAGTCTATCTGCTTTGGATACAGCACCAGTTAGGCATTTATTCATGAAGTGGGTCTGTATGCATTTACCATCTGAGGCTGTTCCCACTTCTTGTAGGAGATGACCACACGCATGTTAACCCAAAGTCTCCTTTGGCCAAAGATGCTCCACTGAACCAGCCACAGAGATGCTCGTTTCAGAAAATGATTATTTAATCCAGATGTGGTTAATCACCTCTATCAAATCTTATCACCCTGGAAGATGCAAAGAACTGAAGCCATTTAAGGGCTGGTTGTGATTTAAACTTACTGAGGCTGTGCAGTCCAGCTTTACAGAAACTCTCACAAGCACAGACCATGGGAAAGCAGAGAGAAATCCTCTGTGTCAAAGTACAGGATGTTAGTTTTGTGTCAGCATAGTCTAGACCCTGGTTTATAAAACTCAGTAAAAGAGAGCAGTGAAATATTTCCTAAATGTAAACAGAGCAGAAAATGGCACAAGGCAGCCTTCCAAAACCAGCTACAGGGAGGAACAAGAGATGTGAGACCATCTCTCCTTGTTGTGTCACCACTCACATTTTTTGCCATCCTATATTCCTCTAAGACAGGACCCAGAACAGGAAGCCCAGATCCAGTCAGACACTTGGGATGAAGTTTGTTTTACCTAATTTTTGAAGTCTAGAAGCAAAGTCATCCTGGCATCTTCCTGGGTCAGCAGGGATGAGTGGGCACTTCTAGCAGATGAAAGCATTTTCTCTGCTGTGAAACAGAAGCATTGCCCTAATTTCACGGGTATGAAATTCAAAGCAAGGACTGGGCCAGATACTGGCCCAGGGATACCCAGACACTAAACAGAGCTAGAGCGAATATACTAATCCCATGTCCTTCGTTTCCTCCCCTGTGCATGCATTTTGTGTCTCTGGTCTGACAATGGTGGCAGTGCTCAGCAACTCTGATTTAATTTTTCCTTCAGCAATCATCATCAGGGGCTGGTAAGCCCTATTCCCAGAACTCAAGGGATCCTGCAGCTGCAATGGCTGTGTGCAGCTGCTGGGATCCTCCTCACCTCTAAGCCCTGAAGTGGGAGCTGCTGCAGATGCTCTTGACTTCATTTGCCTACAAAGTCTTTCGGCAAAGATGAGAAGGGCTGGTGAGCTGGGCAATACATTCTTGTATGCTGCATCCTGCCTTTCATGGATTTTTCAACCTGAAACACTTCGGAGTTGCTCTGGAATGGGTTCAAGAAAATGCTGCCACATACCTCTGCACTCCAGCCATGCTCACAAGCTCCCTTCTCCGTGTGTCTTGTCCCCTTTGCCCATGCAGCAACAACAGTACATAGCTCCCTTTAAGTGCTTTCCCAACAGAGTGCTGCTGTTCATTGGGAGACCTAGCACATTCACAAAGGCAACAGGCCTCTCTACCTTCACAGAAAGGACAATGACAATGTTGAGAAATCACTGCCAAAGCCAACATTCCCATTAAACCATTCCCTCTCCCAATGCTCTGTCCAGGTGCGAGTAGACACAGTAGCAATACTTCAAAGCATGCCCTCTACCTCCCTATGTTGCTTTGCAAGCAGCAATAGCAGTACTCCTCATTAAATAATGATGTGCACTACTTGTACACAGCACCTAATAAATAAACCAACAACTGGGCTCTTTTCACATGTCTCACCCCCCGCCTTTCCCTTGGCAAGTGATGTGCACAACTTGCACTAAGGCATGGCTTATTTTTTGTGTTTAAAAACACCAAACACGAGCGTTAAACAAGACTGTTTTGCAGTCCTCCTCTTAATTTAGTACTATTTCAGATCACTGAATCTGTCTCTTTTCAATGTCCTTTTGGTCTTTACCATCCCATCTTAAGGTCGCATGCATAGGAGTGACGAAGCAGACGGGTGTCGATGAAAATCGCCTTGAGCATCATCACACCTTCTGGAATACTTAAATTTGAATGTACGTGCTATCACGGGAACACATAATTCCCAAGTGCATAGGAACACTCCAGAAATCAGACAGCTGGTGAGAAAAGAAGAGACACTCATCTGTGAAAGAGAAGGTGCATGAGGCTCAACCCTTTACTAGACACCAGAGAATCCATGTGAAAGCAGTGCTGTGCATGCTCTAAAGGTCAGGGAAAACACAGCCAGAGCTTGCAGTTGTTACCAGAGGATGCGGCTACAAGAGGAAAGTCTACAGAAACAAAGCTTCATTGTTCTTCAACACAGTTTCTAGTGTAACACTTATAGTACCGGACAGAGGAGAGACTGTGCTAAGACCTTTGGGAGTAGGACCATCCTTGGGATCACCATTTGCAGTCCCAGCAGGCTACTGCACTTCTGTCCAGGAGGCTGCACCCTGGTGATGCAGCCATCTGAGTGCCACTGAAGGTGCAGGAATCCCCATGGGGCCTTGCCTTTATACCTGGAAAAAAATCTAAAGCATATGTTTTGTCCCTCCATGGTCCCCAAGAGCTGAACTGTGTAAGAACCACTCCTGCAGAGCAGCTATGAGGAAGCCACAGAAGTTCAGAATTTCTAATTAAAAAGGCCAGTAAATCACTTGTGTGAAGACTTCCCATAACAGATCACATGCTTGCACCTGGGTAATAACTTTTTAGTGCATTTTTTTGCTGTGCTTAATGACTTGTCCACAGCCTCCACTTTCAGAAATGGGTATGTCATAACATAAATCTCAGGACCATTATGGAAATACTATGACAGGCACAAAAGGGGTTTTGAAGTGCAGGTCAGACACTCCCAAAGACACTAAACAGCTGTAAATGAAGAAATACTGTGTAGGGGATTTGGACACCACTTTGTACCCTTCAGCCTCAGACAGAGAGGCTGAAAGCAACTCCCCTCAAGTTCCTGTCACTGCCAGCTCTTGGCTCAGCAACATTAAGGCCTCAGAGCACCTGCCCTGTGCTCACAAGAGAGCAAAGCCAAAGAACTCTCCTGGAAGACATTCCCCCAACAGATGTCTTGGGGCAGACCAACCCCCCTGCTTACACCCTCACCCCAGGGATGAGGACTGTATCTCAGAAGTGACAGTGTCTGATGTCAGCTCAGTCTTGTACTTAGACACATGCATGATGCTCCTGGAGGTCTCCTGAGGAGAAGAGCTGTAAACATCTGCACAGCTGTGAAATGAAGCCATGCCACTGGAAAGGCAAGCTACAATTAAGGAAAAGCTATTTCCTAAAATTACCTTTTGATTCCTTTTTTTTTAACCCAGCATCATGAATTTTGCTTACACAGGGCTTAGCTAGGCACAAAAATAAAATATGAATGAATGCTTAAAATCCTGTAGCCACACAAGTCTTCTGCCTCAGTTTTGCTGTGGTGTGACAACTCTGCAACACAGAAACAGCTCTGGCTGTATCATGGGCTGAGAGCACTCAGGTGATGATGGTAAGCCTAGGGCAACTAATTCTCCTGCCTGTCTGCAGAGCCCACTGGGCTGTCACAGCAGTCAGGACAGCACTGCTGAGAGTGGTGGGCAACCTCTAGGACTGCAGATCCACATGTCTGGAAGAGATCCGTGAGGCATGGCACCAATAGCTGTATCAAGGGATGCACAACATGAATTATGGACTAAACTCTGTTCTCATTCACATCAGTATAAATCCTCTTGGTTTAATGGAGTTAAATTAGTTCTAAAGCATGTGGAGTACTTATTTGCATTTTGTAAATCTCAAAAGGACCTTTCTGATTTTATCATAGGCAAGCGTTCACAGCATGTTCCAACTAACCATGACAGCAAAACACTGACTGCAACAAAGCACTCACCCATCACTTCAAATTCTAGGGCCTGAGGCAGAGGATTCCTGAGTGAAAAGACCAGATTTCCCTCTTCTACAAAGACAGAAAGAAAATCCCTGCTCACTAGCCTCTCCTCCTGCAGGACTTCTCCCTTTGCTGCTCAGTGCTCATCTCCCAGAAGGAGACATGATTGAATGGTACTGGTGAAGGATGCTATGAAGTTCTCATTGCTCATCACAGTCAGGTAGGGGGCTCTGATGGATGCAACACACCAGTCTGAAATGAAGACCCTAGCTAAGTGATAAAGCTTGGAGGTTTGTTGTAGGGATCCAAAGAAAGGCAGCCTGTTGCAGCAGAGATAAGCAGCTGAGCTGTCAGAGTACCTTTAAAGCAAATGAGGGAGCAGCATCAGGAGTGAGCGCAAAAATAAAACAGGACACCTCTCTGTCATAGTGTGGTGGCTAAGGACATGGAGGTGGAGAGATTTAGAACTTTACCAAAGACATTACCAAGAATGAATTTCTGGAGAGGGTGCAAGGACCAAGCTCTTGGTCATGACAAACAACATAAAAATGGAGTCAGATGAGACCTGCTGAGCATGCTCTCTCCAGCACTGCCCTACAGTACATGCTCAAGACAACTGCATGAAAAGAAAAAAAGCCCAGGCAATAAAGAGTGTTCTCTCCTCCTTCAAAATTAACAAGTTCCATCCTCTCTTCTCTTACTCTGAGATACTGCACTAGGACTGAAGAGGCCTCTATGCAAGGGGGAATACATAACCTCAAAATGAAGCCACTTCCAGAGTCAGAGGAGCAGCCCACACCTCCATCTCTTCTTGGGCAAGCCAAAATGTCCAGACAGGTTGGTCAGATTCTTTCCCCACCAGTTAGTTACTGCTTTTAACACAAGTGGTTCAGCTGACCTCAAAGCAGGTACACCTGATCCTCACTGTGAGCCAGGGAAGCATGAGAGAGATCTGCATGCTGAAATATGTCCAGATGGATATACAGCATTTAGTCACAAGGCACCCAGGACTTTGCTGTTGTTTGTTTCCTTTGGTTCTGCTTATGTCACAGAAAGGTGAAATGATAAGAAGATGAACCACTGGTACGGACCATGAGCACTGCTACAAGCACAGCTCACTGTTTAAATACATCTTTAGAGTTCATAGGACAGGGGTGTTGTGGTTGGACCTTTTGTGCTGTTCTCAGGCTGTGCAAGCAGCAGCATTACTAACACAGCTCCTGGAAGGGCAGGGCTGAAGACGTGTGGAGCAAGCTCCCCCCTGTGCTTTGCAGAGGGCAGATATGAGGCCAACACATGGGGAAGCAGGGCAATATAAAACCCCTCAGTGATCTGCAAGAATACAGTTCTAGCACAAAAAGCAGTAAAATCCTGCTCACATTGAGATTTGGGATGTTTGGTAGAGGCATCTGTGGGTTAGGGCATAATACAAAACCTTTTTCTTACACAACTTATTAAAAGCACTACTAATAATACACTGCAAGGCTGATCTGCAGTCACCCTTGCTATTTCAGGTCTGGCTTTCTCTAGAACTGTGCCATCCCCTGTACCCGTGCTGAGGCAGATAATCCTCATACAAAAGGATTTGTCTTAAAATCTCAGGAATCCAACACGGAGCCTGAGAAGAAACAGGAGACCAGAATTTACCTCTGTCCCAAGAGGCACGCTCCTCATACGCGACTCATCCGATCCCTTGGTATGTGTGGCTGCTAACCCTGCTGCTACCTTACCTCTTTCAGGATCTACAAAGAGGCTTTCAAACACCTTATTGTCAAAAACTACTGGTTCTGCACCAGGGAAGATGAAAGGCAAACCTCTCACAGACCTAGACCAATGCTTCCCTGGCTGGGAACCTGACTTTTTGCCTTAGGGGTGAGGAGCCCTTGGCACAGCATCGAGCTGAAGAGCAGCTGCTGCGCCACTGGTGCTGTGACTTGGGTACTTTAGCTGAGAGCTGCCATGTCAAAGGCATGTGAGAATATTCTTCAGTAAAAAGCTGTCATACAGGCTCGTGTGGCATTGTGATGCTCTCCTTTCCCCCCAGGACACAGGGTTGTTGTAAAAAAAGAGAAGTCTTCCAGTGAATTTTACTATTCAAATATACTTTTCTCTCCCCTGATGTTTATAAGCAACTTAGTCTTTTATAGATTGTAGAGCCACCAGATAATGGCAAAACTGAATTTCAAACAGCTTGAAGTCTTACAGTTTAAACTGAACAAATACTGCCTGTTTCCAGAACTGCATTCACTGCATCTTATGAGTACAGGCACTTAACCTGCACTCCTGGCTTTTAAGCCTCTGAGATACAGAACTTTTAAGATATACAGGGGTAAACTGCTTTATTATTTATGCCTTCATTAGTGCTGAGGCTCCAAATCGCTGCAGAATGCTCCTCAACCCTAGGCCAGGCAGCATCCCTTGCTAAAGCACACAAAACCTGGGACACGTGAGGAGTGAGCTCCCCTGGAGAGCAGTCCAGTATGGTTTTGCTGAGCTAGTTTCTTTATCAATGAGTGTTTTGCTTAGGATAAAAAGTACACAAACAAACACAGAATCATAGAATCAGTCAGGGTTGGAAGGGAGCACAAGGACCTCAGTAAGAGTGATGTTAGCATCTAAAGAGACACTTCAGAAGGCTGTTTTGGCTGAATCCAAATCTTATGTCTGCAAGGCAACATAGCACAAAAATGCACCAAATACTTTTCCGAGCTGTTTCCATCACTGCCTTCATCACTGGAGTACCTGAGGGTCTTCAAGTCTCGTATTAAGCAACACGACAAACATGTCACATCTGGTTCATTCTCTTTTGCCTTCTCTCCTCAAGAGGAGAGTGTAAGTGCAGCAAATTGGTTTCACAGGGCCTTGGTATTCAGTGTCTGTGCTGTTGTGTCTCAAAGGGGATGCAAGGTGAAAGAAGCACTTCTAATGCAAAAAGGAAAAAAGGACAAGCTTTCTGTGCTGCTCTCTGGTTTCTGTGGAAGGTTATTCTAGAGCCCAAACTTGGGTGGGTTTTGGGTTTGCAAGTAAAAAGTCCCAGGACCCTCAAGGAATGCAACTGTCAAATCTATTCTTCCAATGCATTTCCATAAGTATTATCCCAAGGCTGGATGGAGCAATCCTGAAGACTTCAAGCCTGACTTACACCTCTATGGGCAGCCAGTGCACAGAGAAGGATGAGTGTGATGGACTTGCATAACTCGTACCACACTGCAGCATTCAGCACTGGCTGCATTTTCCTGAGGGCTGATGGCTTCATGCCCAGACACTGTACATTTCATTATGATAAAAAGCCCCACTCAATTAAAGAGCTCACTCCTGTAGCCCTTATTTTCAAAACAATGCTTGTGTAAGTGGTTCTGTGGCTGACAGCAAGAAAGCTTGCATAAGGAAGGGCAGACCCTTTCAGCAAAAGTGGGATGAACAGACCAAGCTAAACAAGCACAGAAGTGTGCTTTTCAATATGGCTAGTAGTGATTTCCCCTAAATAGAGCTCAACTTTCCCCAATGAAGCAATAAAAATACCTAAAATAGTGACAACTGCAGGTTCTTATGGAAATTTTCTTCCAAGCACAGCCTTCCTACTTCCTCCTCTGAAGCAGATTTTTAAGTGTTTTGAAAAGTGAGCCAGGCTGCAGCACTTTCCCTGATTGGGAATATTGTTTTTAAACCACTTACTGCAGATTTCTGCTCCGCTGGTACAGTGCAGGGCACAAGGCATCAGCAGATTCTGTGCCTCCTCTGGAGGACAGCATGGAAGGAAGGCAGCCTGCCTGTGGGTCTGCTCTCCTGCCCACATCAGCTGGGCTTCAACTGCCTGGTTGCAGCACTTGTGCACACACATGCAACACAGAAGCAGCTCCTGGTGAAATGCTGTTGGGGACTAGTCACTCAGGGGGAATGGAATATGGGAACAAAGAGAAACAACAGCCCTTACTGCACTGCTCCCAACCACTGGAGGAAGCTTCATCTCATCTTGGCAATTCTCCACTGTGAGGACGCACAATGAGAATTTAAGTGTGAAATCTCTGCAGTGAACCAGAGAAAAACTGCCTCAAATCCATACAGATAGTGTTTCAAATTAACTAATCCCACAACTTGGAAAGGAAATAACCAATTCAACATTTTCTCCTTCCAAATTAAGAAAGATCAAACACTACTAATAGGATTATAACAATATCTAGGGAAGATGAAAAAGCCATGCATGGTGCCAACGCTGGGGATTTCACAACCAGGTCAAAGAGGACAGAACGAGTTTCTGTCTTTGAACTGGACCAGGGTAGAGTGACCTCAGATAAACTTTAACTAGGTGACTTGAGGCTTTCCCCAGCTCTTCTCTCCCACCTCTAGCTGTGTCTGTTAGAGTGTGTCTCCACGAGCTGTTTCCATTTCTCACAGGACCACCGAAACCCTGACAGTGAGGATAAGATTATGTACCTACACTTGATGGCACCAGTTCAGAATGACACTCAGTCAAGCATTTATCTAAGCACATGCTTAATTCCATCCCTACTTAGCAAAGTACTTATGTTTAGGCACACATTTATGTCTCTACAAGAGGCTACAAGAGACATAAGCCTGTCATTAACACTTTTTTTTTTCTCAGTCAGAGTTTATGTGCCATTCTTAGTCACAGGACAACACTCTGAAGCCACATTTCTCTTCTGATTCTCAGAGTTCCCTCTTGCCTCCCTATGCAGGTGCCAGAGCTCTCCACAGCGACTCAGCCTTGCAGAGAGAAGGTAGAGAGAGCAAAAGGTAAAGTAAGACTTACGTTGGCTTTGAGGCTTCAGCCTGGTCAGTCTGCAGTTTCTCCCCACCTTCGACTTCCATGGTGCAGTACACAATACGGTTGGGAGCCAGTGACTTCAGACCTTGCACCTCCATGATGACAACCTGCAGGGCAAAGAAAAAGGAGTGTAAAAGGAGCAGCCTCCTTCAGATTTTGCTCTGTATGCTGACCCCACAGGGTTATCCAGTGTTGGAATCCTCTATATGCTGCTGGATGTCCATGGTAGGAGATGGGCACAGGCAGTGCCACCTCTCAGGCTCAGGAGGGACCATGGCAGCCAGTGAGATCTGTACAGAGACCAACAGGTTTCCCTCTGATTGTATATGGACTTGTTGAAACACTTGAATGCTCAGGACTGTACCAAGCTTCAGGAGATGTATCTCACAGACCCACCCAAAGGTGCCTTAATATATGAAATCCAGAAAAAAAACTACACAGCTACTCAGCTTGTGACAAATGCCTATTTTCAAGATTAATCACAGAAGAGTTTTGGGATTTGACCTTTGAAGATCATCTAGTCCAATCCCCATGCCATTGTCAGGGACCTCTTTTGCTAGATCAGGTTTCTCAGACCCCCATTCAACCTGACCTTGAACAATTCCAGGGATGGGGCATCCACAGCTTCTCTGGGCAACCTGTTCCAGTCTCATCACCCTCATCATAAAGATTTTCTTCCTTACATTGAAGTTAAATTTACACTCTTCGAGTTCAAAACCATTGTTCTTTGTCCTGTCACTACAGGCCCTTTCCAGCTTTCTTCTAAGAAATATTTTTTACTAAGATATCACCATCAAAGTTCCTTGCAGATAGTTACTATTTTTAAAAAAGGTGATTAATCCTGTTATCCCCTTAAATATTTCTACAAGAAACACTGTGGGAGTTTCTGTTCATGTTTCATTATAGCTGTCTATGAAGTATATACACAGAGGTTTAAAATTCCTCTCCTCAGGTCTTCTGATTTGTCCTTGCACTGAGGAATTCTTCCCTGGCACACAGAGCTCCACAAGCCCTCTGAGCATGCATTTTCAGTGGAAGATCTCTTGCAGAAAGAGTTTTGTGCACAGAGGAGTGCACAGACCTGCCAGCTCCTGAAGTCACTGCTTCACTGAGCGTCTGCTTCCTACCAGATGGGGTTCAGCTGGAGCAAAATGTTTGACACATCCCATTGTGAGGGCAAGTCCCTTTATGCACAGCTATACATGCTGCACAGGCTTTTGCAACAGACAGGTCTACTGCTTTGTGATAGCTCCCTGCTCCTCCATATGGGAATGCTTAGAATTCAGGCTTTATTTGATGCTGCTGCTGAAGGCCTCCTTTCTGGGTTCACAGCCCTATTTTAAAATAAGACTGAGCTGAATATCACAAAGATGGTTTCAGATATCTAATGAGTTAAACTCAGACTGAACAGCTAGCATTAAGTTTTGCATTGGCATGATATACATAACAAGAGATGCCTTAGGAAAAGAAATAAACAGGAAACCAAACAAAAATAGAATACTTCTATTTTCCTGCATCCTACATTTTTGACCCCATCCTGATAGCTGTTTTGACAACGTAACGTAAACCCACTCACTGACAGACAACAACAATTCTGTATGGGTGTGCTGATGACTCCTTGGAGTAAATGTCTTGCCTAGACCACAAATACGTTTGCACAGAATGATTGAGTTGGCTGAAAACAGCTACAGCAGCAACGCTTCTTCCAGGACTGAGACAGCCCCTGTCAGAGGTAAGGGCAAGCCCCTGCAGCACCCTGCCTTCCCCTGGGCTGTACAAACTGCTCAACAGAGTGCTGAGCAGAAAGTCAATGCTCAACACAAAGCAAAGAGCAAGCCAGCAAAGCACAGCATTTCCACACAAACTGCAAGCCAATCTGTTGGGTGCACTCAAACCCCAGCAAGTTTTAACAGTTCTCCAAAGTGGCAGCAAGGCATGCAGGGAAATGCAGTGACATCCCTAACTGGCAATCATTAAACATACTGACATTTATTGCTGGTTTTGGGGACAATGCAGGCTCCAGGTTACTGGGGTACGCTCAGCAACAAGCTGCATGAAGTCAGTTAATGATGCAGAGTTTTGAGCCATTTGATACAGTCAGCAGGAAGTGTCAGACAGTTTATCTCACACAGTTTGTTCCAACAAGATGGTGAGACACCAGAAAAGACACAGTATTTGACCACAGGCAAAGCTCCTGGTAACTCAGACAGGAGCCGTTCCTATGGAGATAAAAAAGAGATTTTTACTGACCTCTCTCCACCTAATGTGAGTTTGAACTGAGGAGAAGTTGGCTGCTGTGATTTTCACTCCCATGAACTCTGCACACTGCCACGTGTGTGAAGCTTACCTCCAAGGAGAATGACAGCACGACGTCTGACTTGGACAGCTGGTTCTCATTTTCCTCTCCCATGTCGATTATTGAGGTGTTGTGACTACGTTTTAGTTTCTGTAGCTTGAACTCGGAGCCTCCTTTAGACACAGGCATGCTCTCCAAGTTTGCCATCAGGAGATTGACAGATGACTTCAGCTCCTCAATGTACATGTTCTCCATTTCTTTGGACACAAACTTGGGAAACTTGCGCTCCTTGGGTTTGAAAACAAAAACAACAGATTGAATGGCTGTGACAATCAGCAACCACTTGCTGCACTGGGAGAATCCCCCAGGAACACCTGCAGAGAGGTCTGAGAGCAAGGAACTCCCACAAACCAGAGGACAAATTACAGCTTCCCCCTGGGTAATGTAGAAACATTATTGTTAGCTTCCCATAGAATAACTGCTTGGTACTTATCCAACTCTATCGTTTCTTGCACTTGCATATCATTGATTTTTCTACCTGCTAATGGCCTTCATATATATGTATTCACAATTACAAACAATCCAGGCCAGACCTGAGCTGAACTTTGTGACTGACAGCAATTTACTAATGATCCAAAGCATGCTCACAGTTAGGCACTTGTTTACCAGTCTCTCCTGTGTGCCAGCTCTTTTTAAAATGCTTTGGAGCTCCATCACTTTTCTAGGTGTGAAAGAAACCCAAGGAAGGAAAAATCAGCAACATGTGGGCAAAAACGGGTGGCCTTTCTTCTAGCAGGACGAAGGGGTAAACCACCCTTTTCACTACTTGCTAGTGCCCATGTCTCCCTCTAGCAAGACAGCCTTTCACTGTGAGACCTTCCAGTGCTGCTTGTTGTTAACAAGATCTTTAAACATTAAAACCAAAGGTGACATTGAGAGCAAGATGTGATGTTTCTTATGTGTGTTCTCAGCTTTGAACTGCTGCATATGCTCCAGCTTATTTAGCATTACTGGTTTGAGCCCCACACCCTCTGACAACTCTGCCTAACTCTGCTCAGGGTTTGAACGTCTCTCAGGGGGTCATAAGAGACTGTGCAAGGCGTATGACTGAGAAGCAGTGTCTGCAGCCAGGGAACTTGAGGCTGATGTATCTTAGTGGCAATTCATAATATTGTAAAAAACAGTTCATAGAGTGTATGCGAGAAAAGAAAACAAGGTCATGTTTCTTCCAGAAGACTGTCATCAGGATGCTGAGAAAGTACCACACTGGCTTTTGCATCAGTCCTCAATAGCTTACCCTTTACAGGCACAGGTCACAGCAGCCCATGCTGCTTAACTAAGCAGTTAAAATATAGTCTTCTGGTTCCAGTCTCAATCTCAGGAGGCAATTCCTTCATGTAAATTAGACCTCTCATAAGATAAACTACCTAATCAGCCTGGTTTATTGTCTGTGTATTATATCAGTTACAAGCCAACCCTAAGAAAAAAAGCCCACAATTGTAAATTTTGAGAACTACTGCTGAAGAAATTATGTTCAAACATTATTGCTTTTTGACTCTGCTGCTGTTCATCTCTCCAGGGAATGCAATTTTGGTACTAGCCCCACGAACCTCTTCAGAAGCACAGCAAGGACTGAGGCATTTCACTGGGTGCCACCAGCAACTTCCCATACTAAGGATAAGGCCAAGGAGTCTGCAGTGACACATAATTTAACCAGGACTGGGTCTAATGACAGGAATGCAGAGATGCAGGTGTGATCCCAAGTCACCCATCAGACTGGAGATAGAGCTGGGGGAAATTTGAAGGAAGGAACAATCAAGAAAGGGTATTAGTCATTTCCATATGTACTTGGAGCATGAAAAGGACCAGAAATGGGGACAGGTATGGAGAGGAAGCTGAGTTAAGAGACTCGGAGGAATGACCAGTACAGTAGGCTGGAGCAGAGTGAGTGGGTCCAGCCCCAAATGGACATATTGCTCTGGTACAAGCACATAGTCTCGTTTAGTTACCCCTGCACATGCTCCTCTTCGCCCTTGAGGCCAGGTGACTGGATGGGTGAAAAGACACCAAGAGGAGATCAGAGCACTTGGTACTGCAGAGAAAAATAGTGATGCCTTGGCATCGCTTTCAGCTGTAATGCTGCTCTCATTGAGCTGATGTAAAAGCACAACAGAGTGCAGAGTGAAAAGCCTGTCTAGATTCAGCTCTGAAACATCTGCTTGACTTCCAGCATGATCTTCAAGCTGTCTGGCTCCACGGCTGTGCTTATGTGCTTTGATGGAGTCAGGCTCAGTGGGGAACCCTGTCTAATGCTGCACTGGCACTGTGCTGAGCTGCTCTCTCTTGGACACATGAGGTAAAAAGACCCAGAGCCGTGCCCCAGTATCCAGAGGCAAGAAAGCTGGTGTGCACAGTGACCTGCTCAAGGTCACAAGACTCCACAGCCTTTGTTGTCTCTGAAGTGCAAATGTCCTATTGTGAATTTCTTAATTTATTAACGAGGCATTAATTTGCCTTTAGCATGGGATCTCCAAGAAGGCCACCTCAGGGCTGGTTTCATGAGCACTGTTAAGTCTCCCTGGGCAGCAAATCTGCATTAAAAGCTGCAAACTGGAGATAAAATTGGAAACACTATCCTTTCCCTGAGCTGAATTGTGAGCCTGCTCTATGCAAGAGGAAAAGCAGCCTTGTCGAGAAAGGAGGATACAGAGAAGGACTCAAAAGGTCATTTGGATGCCTTCAAAAGATGGCATTCATGGGTCTGAAAGAACAAGGTTTCTTCTAGGCAGGTGCTAAAGGTATCTGACATTCTGAAGAGAAAGCCTGCAGCAGCACTGTGAAAGAGATTAAATATCAATACCTGCCAAGTGGATCACAGGTAAGTCAATTTTACTCCATACCACCCTCCAAGCTGCACAGCTGTATTTTGAGAGATGAATTCTGCAAAGGAAAATGTCAGGTTGTGTTGAGGACTTTCCCTGGACTGTTTCTTGCAGGGCCAGCAGTGGCATGGTTTGTTTTCAGCATCCTTGAGGAAGGATTTGAAATAGTAAATTCTTGTCTGCAGAAAATAATTCATGGAGATGCTGCTGGCTGCTACTGAACTATGCATACTGTTGTCCCACATGCCATAAAGAGAAAACAAAACAATGAAACCAGGCAATCTCATCCTGGCACCTAGTGCCTGGCTGCCCTTCTCAGAAGCAGAGCAGCAGCACTCTGTGCAGCGATTTTCATTTTACCACAAATGAAAAAATACTTTAAGTTTTCTTAACAGTCAAATGGCAAAGGGCCAGCTGCTGAACAAAGGAGCTGCAGTTGGTTTGCTGCTTCACTGCACCATCATTTGGCCACGTGGTCCTTGGTCATTTTTGTCTCTGAAGTGGGGAAAACCAGAACCTGCCTCCCCAAAGATGCAATGCCTGTAGCTGCTTAACGGAAGCATTTAGTGAGCAGTAACTGCGCAGGCGCTGCCAGCCTCCTTGCTAACACCTGACCATAAATGCAATCGCTCTGCTTTTAACACTCAAGGATAGCAGGATGGTTGAAAACAGCTCTGATATTACCTTCCTCAGAAAAAGAAAAAAAAAAAACAAAAAAAACACTAAACAATTTGGACACAGCTCAGTGCTGGGAGGACAGCTGCAGAAAGGCAGGTCTCTAGCCTCAGCTATGTCTCTCTGATTAGACCTATTTCTTTTCCTTCTTATAATGGTTTCTTGATTAACAAGAACAGCCAGATAGATCATTACCAAAGACTTCAGACCCATCAGGGTTTGAGTGGTGACTTAAAGCACTTGATTAGAAGCAAGGAAAAAATTCAGCTGTATTGATGTCAACAGGATTCATGGTTTCTGTCCGTTTATGATCCATCAGAGGCCACATGAATCTGTTCTGTGAGAGGGTGTGATTTCTTCCTAGAGAGCTGTCTCCTTACAGCAGAGTTTAGCTGTGTGCCTCATGAAAACTGTTTAGATGTCCCATGCCTGCTGCTCCAAATGGCAGTGATGTCTGTATGGTGCAGTGGCAGCCTGACTGCTCTCATGTAAAGTGTGGACTTGTTTGGGACAGCACATCTGGAGCACCTTTACTGAGGAAGCATCTTCGTAAGGGCAGAGAATTGTGGCTTCCAGCGAATGGCACAAATCCCATCAGGGCAATTCCTGGATCCTGTTTACATGCCACCACCTGCCTTATTGCCTAACATAGAGGTTTGACAAAGGGTGCTCAGGCATGCACTTGCAGATCTAGCTGGAGCACTTCAGAACAATATCTTCCCCCACCACTGAGGATTCATAAGGGATTTTGCAGGAGCCTAAGCTCTCCCAGCTCATCAGGGCATCCCAAGAAATGCACATCACAACAGCTTCATCTGCAACTATTGTTCCATTTGTAGTTAAAAATCTGCTAATTTTTAAAATTAAACATCCCATATTTTTTAACTGGGAGAAGAAACTTGTGAGAGAAGGACAGGACCTGGGGGTTGCATCAAACTCCTTATGTGATTCTATATTAAGAGCTTATTAATATGGAAGACTTTTTTTTTTTTACCTTGGCAATTTGCTCTGCCATTTGAAGACGTCCATCTAACTCACGTCTGATCTGTGCGGCTTGCTCATCTGGGTTGTCCAGCTGTATAAAAACAAAAGGCAAATCAAGGTGAGAAATCAACCAATGCAGCACCTTTACAAGCAGTTCAGTTCTTCAGGATGGAGATATTACACCCTCAACTAAGTACAGCACAGATGGAGTGGCGATGGACTCTGCTCTGGGACACAGTCCCCAACAAAGGACACATACAGTGTTCCCTATCCCAAGAGAGGTACAACCAGGGGAGTGTGTGGGACCCTGGTTTGATGCCTGCCCAGCTGTCTCCTGGGGCTGTCATCTTCATCTCGAGGTCTCACACCCACTTTGCCCTGTGAGCCAGTAAGCCTACACTGGTGACCACCTAAAGCCCTGAAAAGCAGGGTGCCCTCTGATGCTTAGGAAGCCACAGCACCACTGTGGCAGGGCAGGACACACAGCAGTTCCAGGCCACCAAGTCAAAGATCACCATGTTCTGCTTGCTATCTAGGAAATGACAGAAGGCAGCTCAGCAGATCTGCATAGCAATAATATTTGCTTATTTTCTTTCCCCCATATTGCTGCATCCCTGTGCTACCACCCAACTTGTGCAACTGCTTTTCCTGCAGCCTTCAGCAGATTTTCTTCCTTTTTTTTTTTTTTTTTTTTTACCACATTGCCCACAGCCCCATGGTTCAGCATTCAGTGTCTGGCTGGCCCTGAAATATCTTCTGAGGGTAAAATGTTGTTTCTACTAGTTAAGCAAGTAATTACAGAACACATGGAAGGGGCACAGTAACTGCTGCAAACAGTTTCCCATTGGTAGGGCTTGGAGCAGATCTGTTATTTTTAGTGGGAATACACAGACACAAATTACTGATCAACAAAAAGCACAAAATCAACTAGTCCCCGAAAAAGTTGATGGCTGCTGTAATGAGGTGGCAATTTTATAGCTGCTTTCCAGACTAGACACTCTTTAGTGGCCACAGCAAAAGGCTAGAAATGTGCAGCAGTTGGGTGGTCAAAGTACTGCCATAAGGCACCAAACTAAGCCCAGTCTGGTGCAGAACCTCACAGTTTTGGTTCACCTCTTTGAGCAAGTATGACTTCAGGGCTTGTTCCTCAATACAAACACCACCTTCATTTGCAAAATATTGGTCCCTTCTGCCTATTAGGAAAAGCAATTGCCACAACCTGCTGTCAGTCAGCTGTCCCACCGACTGCTACACAGAAATGAGCCATATTGGCTGGCTTGGGGTTGTGCTAACCACCTTCCTGAGTTTTATGCTCCTCTGGAGACAAACTGCTTGACAGAAGTAAGGCTTGGCTGGTGCAGTGCAGACTGGAAAGTTACAGCTACAGCAACAACCAAAGTTTCAATTCTCAGCCTGATGAATGATGATCTCATTCATTAGCACTCCCTGGATGGGCTGAAACAAACCACTTTTCCCCAGCACTGCCTCTTTCCACAGCATCTTCTTGGGTGTCTGTCTAAGCATTCTGCATCTCCCCCTCTCTTGCACACACTTGTGTAGGTCTGCACACATGCACAACTGCACTTGCACATTGCTTTACCACTGATGATTTTTCAGAGAGTTGACATCCATTAGAGTGAAGACTGAAGGAAAGTTTAAGTTTTGATTAGCCTCCATTACTGATTTAAATCAGGAAGGAAAACTACAGTGTGTCCTGACCACGACCCAAACCCAAGCTTCAGTGATCCCTGCAGTAGCCGCACAGGTTTCATTCACAGCAGCTGTACCACATAACCTGCTGCCTTCATCTTTATAATCCTGATCCCAAAGCCAATGCAGAACCATGGAGCACTGGCACCTTTTGAGATCAGATGTCCCCATTTGCTCATGGAGTAACCTCCACCAACATGCAAACATCTCTCAGAGCTGCTTCACCAAGCGTAGGAAATGTACAGACCCAGATTTCCATTTCTTTGCAACTCTGAAAGAGGGGGCATTATTTGAATTCTATCTGAGCTACAGTAATTGAGGTTAATCACATGCTACCCAAAATAACTCTTGCCCTAAATTTAGCAATCAAGGGTGCTGCTGTAGAGGAGAGCTGGTTTTGTGGAGTGATAATGAGCCAGCAAACTGCCTCACGCTTTCTGCACTATCTTGATTTAGCAGATGTTCTCAGTGATGTTACAGGTGTCAAAAGCAATGTCAGGGGAAATTCTGACTGCAGAAAATTATTTTTCTTAGGAGGCAACAATCACCCTTGGCAGCCTCCTTGGTTGTGGTTGAGTGGGGAAGGTGCTCCTTTCAAGGCTATATTCTGCTGTGCTTCCCAAGGTTAATTAGTGAGGCCAAGCCAGGTAACCTGGTATTTAAAGGAAATAATAATAATAATTAAAAAAATCTTTCCAGGCTACATTTTCAAAGACTCTGTATGAGAGCTCTGTGGCAAAACCTGACCTTTGGAAAAGCAGTCACTTCTGTGGCCAACAGGACATTTTCTTCTTATCTGTGGAAAGCGTACTGGTGCAGCCCCTGGCACATACAAGCAGACTAAGACTCTTGTGACTAAGCCTAACAGCCCAGCAGCTCAGCCACTTACTGCTCCTGAGCCTAGGAAGGGCTCCTGCTGCCATCAAACCAAGTTGAGTGTGTTTCACGCAGTCATAACGCTACGTAAGGCCATTAAGAGAGTAAGGCTGGTGCCCATAAAATATACTCTGTGAAGTAAGGCAAGAGGCAAACGTAAAACGTGCTATTGAAGCAAGACTGAACATCCAAGTACAGCAACACAGATCTTAATATCATTAAAACTCAATTTCTTAACTAGAGAACAAACTATTTACTTTCTGCCATATGCATGCCCACTTTATATTCAAATACATGACAGCCAAATACATAAATGATTTACAAAGTCAAAGAGAAGCTGAATTAGTTTTGTTCTGCATTATGACTATGTTATGGGTTTGCTATGAATAGAGCAAAGATATAAATCATAAGGTTGCCCCAGTCAATTGAATCTGAACAGTATTATAAATTTCAGTATATATATGATTTGTCACACACAGTGGGCTTTTCTTCAGCCACGACTATGTGACGTACATAATTTGCAATTCTCAACTGATCATTACCCAACTGCCTGCTGGTAAATTAGATGTTTTCATACTTCCACCGGCATACGACATTAGTTCTCTCTGCTTGCCCTGCAGAGATTATCGACATTAGTGTAACAGTTGCTCAAGTAAAAGAATAAAAACTTAAAAATATGCCTAAATCAGATTCTCAGTGGGAATTCAGAACTGACCAGCAGCGCTACCAGCCCATGGCTGAAGGCACTGTGGGGTATGTGCCTACTTTAACCCCTGGTGATTCATCAACTGCAAGGAAAAGATCTTGCAGAAGATGATTTTTTTTTTTTAACATATAAACTCTTAATAGGGAATATTTTTTAGTGGGCACTAGGAAAGGAAAGAAAGAGGTTAAAAGTGTTCATCATGCAAGTTCGACAGTTTTAATATCCAGTAAGAATCAGCTGATGGTCTGCAAAAGCAGACCTTTTGCTTCCAAGACCCCGAAACAAATTCACTGTGAGACTGTTACTCCTGTTATCCCAGAGGGATGGAAGACAATCTCTTTACACTTTTGAAAGGCAGAAGGAGATGAAAACAAACCAACCTAAGTAAGTCATACTATCTGCAATAAGACACATCAGCACCTTCCAAACGCACGCCTAAACTATTTGTTTGCTGTGTCAGAGACCTTCCACATATCACCACCCTAAGTCTTGTTGTATCTAAAACCAGGAGCCCAGGCTCCCCTCCATCCACCCCAGGAAATGCTGAAGGCAGTTCAAGGACATGAGCAGTGTTAAGGGAGACTAAATTCCTCTGGTTTTGGAGCCAAAGTGTTATATATTTAATGCTCCAACTTCAGTTTATCACAGCCTAAAGCCAAACCATTTATAATCACAGCCCTGGCTTGAAATGTGATGCTGGGGCAGCAAAGGCTGCCCTCCTCTTCTCTTTTTTGCTCTGCCCAAAGCAGTTTTAGTCAACACCTAAGATTGACAACTTCCCAGGGGACCATGTAGAGTACAACCCTCGTGCCATCAGCCACAGCAAGAGAGCTGCAGCCAGGGCTGACCAGCACAGCCTGGGGACAATGTTAGTTGCACTAGTGACATACACTGTGCACAGCACTCAGCTAGTCAGTGAGAGAAGAGTAGATCTGGCCATGCTACCAAATACGTTGATGGTGATACTCCAACAAACAGAAGTGAGCTTTATATGCTGTGGGATCTGTCTATACCCATGCTCTGAGCTCTGCACTGCTGGAAATCATGTTCCTGTTGTTGAATATCTTGAAGGTTTATAATGAAATAAAACTTTGTAAGCTACAAGGCTTTATAATGATAGGAGGCAACACAGAGATACAACTTTCAACAATCAGCCTGGCATTTATGCCATGTGCCATGGACCTGACAGGTGCTGCTGGTGTAATTGCCATCAGCCCCAGCCAGCAACCACCGGGATCATTTGAGAGTTGAATTCTTCCTGCCAGTCACTGCTAATGCTGATCCCTGCTTTCCAGCAAGGGCAGCAATTGTTACATCTGCATTCCTGAAGCATAACTAGAGCATGTCTGAAGGTATTTCCCTTCAATCTGAGAAAGGTTACAATGAGGTGGTGAATCCAGATGTCCTCCTGTGCCACATGCTCCTGCAGAGGACAAACCATTTGCAGTGTGGTTCTGGAAAACCACATTTTAAATGCTCTGGTAATGTGAACGCTGAGCTGCAGCAACCAGCTCTGTACTGCACTGGGAACAGAAACAAACCCAGCTCTTCACCTTCGGCAAATAAATGCCTTTAGTCCAGGTCTCCATGAAATCCGCAGCCACCATCTGTGCTGCTTTCCCCCTGTGACAGCACTGGCACCTGGGGACAGACAATCCCTCCTGTATAGCTGAAGGCAGGAGCAGACAGGCTGCTACCAAGCAGGGACTGCCCTGGCTGGGGGCGTGGTTAGAAGTGTCCAACATCAATCTATCCTGTCCCTGTGTCCAGCACACCACTGTGCAGCTGCAGGGTCTGAAAATCTCACTTTGTGAATTATTTTCCATGGGTGAAAGGCAAAGACTAAAGCTGTGACCCACTCATATCCTTTCTAAGCCCTGTTTAAGTCCACCCAAAATAATTAACAAAGTCAGACACCTGTGTCATGTATTTGGTTAGAGGTACCAAAAGCCTCAAAGAGTAAGTTTCAAGGAGCTCATCCTTTGGCATACTGGGAGCCTTGTAGCTCAGCAAATGGTTGATTAAGTATTTCAAAGCAAACATGAAGGCTGAACAAGATCACACCATGGGTGACAATTTTGCAGCTTTGATGTAAGGCTTTAGGAGATATCTTTGTCTCATAAAAGGTGGCTTCACTTTGTTATGCTTGAGAGGAAAAACGGAAAAATTCATAAGCCCCCATCAATTAATAATTAATCTATCAGTCTATGTGTACTTACAACCTATAGCATAAGCATAGTGGGGTGCTCCAGCTGAAACAAATACATGGTCCCCAAAGTGACTCATTGCATGGAAGCTCTCCTTGTGACTCATTACAGGAAAGCTACTGTTGTAGGAGATAAAGTGACAAGAGATAGGACAGAGTGGCACCATGAACCACACACAGCTTCCTGAGACACACTCCATGGCACTGTCACAAATTGCTCTGTAGCATCATTTTCCCACCAACAGTAAACATTCTTCTCCACTATCAACAAATGGCAGAGTAAGGGAGGCAGCTCAGTGCTTGAGGTCCTGACCTCTGCCAGTGTCTGAAGTTGAAAGCAGAAGAGGATCTGTTTGGATGCTAAGCTGCTTCAGTTGGGTAACTGGGCAATATTGTAATCTCCTGAGCAGCAAATCACAACACATGGACCAGCAGCTGCTTTGGGGTCTGAAATGGGAGCAAAGAGGAAACTAAGACAGCTTCCTTGTGTTACACATTTCTTCATGTCGGCAAAACTGGCAGCACCAGCACAGTGTGACCATGGCTTCAGCAGTCATCACTCATGTGGTTCGAGAGAGCATTTTGGAAGAGTTGGAGGCAACCAGCAGGACATGTACTCTCCACCAGCTCTTGAGATTGTAATACTGTGCTATCCCCATGCATCCTAGAAAGATCATTCTCCTAATGCCACTGTGTGACAGGGATGCTCAAGGCCACCTCTCCTCACCAGACTTCCCTAAATCAGTTTTTAGGCTCGGAGTCATGCAGAGTATCTCCAGACAATGTAGCATTCCTTTACATTCAAGGAATTACAATCCACTCCTATTGCTCCACCAAAATTTTTGTTTTCCCTCCTATCAGTCACAGCTTCTGGCACAGCATGGGACCCCAGCACCCCAAAAGCTGACCACTCTTTTGCTCCTGTGTAGGTAAAATCACCCCTGCTGTAAAAATTCAGTTGCTTCCAACTGTGGCTGCACATTGTTGGTTGTTTGCCACGGATGGGTGCCCACTCCTGTTATTCTGGGTTATCTAATGAACCACTGCTGCCATGAGAGAGCAGTCAGGGGGTCCTGGAGTGTGTGATTTAGAATAGCAGAGAGGAGTTGGATAATTCAGTAAGGGCTTACGCTTCCCTCTGTAAGAGAAATCTTATTTCACGGTTCACAAACTTCAGGGCTGAGCTAGACTCATAGGTGAAAATATTCCCCAGGATGTAGAGCAGCTCTTCCTCAGCCAAGCACTGAGTCTTACAACGCTGCAATCGATCTCTGCTTCACCAGCCACCTGGGCTGTGCAGGCTATCATCTACTGCATCCAACATAAACGCTGGGACTGTGCCTGCTTCACCAGGTGAGCTCAGAAGAACCACTCCAGTCTCTGTGCTGCCTTGTGGACGATTGCTTATCCCACAAGCTGTGCTGGTTTCCAACATGTTTCAGGGGAGCACTGGTGGCACTTGTGGGCAGAGGTTTCTCTTGCCCTTCTTGCTGCCAGCAGCAGCACCCATGGGTACATGCTGCTCCTCTGCAGAATGCTGACAAATCACCCAGCATGGGCTGGTGGCATGGCAAGGACAGGCAGGTGATCAGCACAGATCTTGCGTAGCAGAGGAGGCCAACCCTCATTCCATCTCAGTTATCAACCTGCCTACCACCATACAGCAGCTTTGCAAGGCTGTGCCACGGGACTGAGGAAAGCTGAGACAAGCAAACACAGCATGCAGATTTCTAGCAGGTTGTGCAAAGATACCTCCAGATTTATGTGTAATGATAAATCAAAGAAAATGAAAAACCAGATTCAGCAAAACAGGGAAGGAAAAAAGCTCTGCCTGCCTTTGCAAATGTTTTGCAAGCTGTTAAGAAAAGGGATGGTAAAGCACTTCCACTCGAGAGACACATCCTTTCCATCTGTGGCCAGAGAACTTCTGAACCCTTCAAATCCCTCTGCAAGATCATCCATGAGAGGTGTACGACACTAAAAGGGCTTAAAAACTAAGCTCTGACCTCTGAGCGTGCCTTAATACCCTCTTCTTATGTCATTGCATAAGGATGCTCGAAGGCATGTGTGCAGTATATGCTGAGCTACAGCACCACAGAAGAAACTGGAACTCTGGCTGGTTAGTACAGCCCAAGGCAGATCAGTGCTTTTAGCTTGCTTGTGTTTCCTTACAGCTAATCATGTGCTGAAGTTCACACCAGTTAACAGGAAAAGAATCACCTGAATTTCCTATGCACAGCAATAAACTCCTGTTCAGTTCCAAACAGCTAGAATTAGTTGCAATTAACTCATCCTAGTCATCATGGAAAAAAGGTCTACATAGTCTTGAATTCTCATCTTTTGATTAAAAGCTTAATGGTAGATACAATTATCTCATAATTCAAAATGGGCTTTAGCCATTGAAGCCAAAGCAACTTGCATATAATTTGCATATAATATAGGTATATAATTCCTGGAGCCATGAATTAAAAATTTCCTAGCTGGCTTCCCTGTTGACACAAAATCAGATACTTGCCATGGGTTGAGACCAGGTGGTGAAACAAAGACCAGCACCATGCTCAGTAGGGATGATGATGACACAGGTGAACATAGAGATAAGAGAAGCTACAGATAATCCTGTGAATGATGATAATCACTTCTATTCATTAAGAAAATCATATTCAGAAAGAAATTAGCCTGCCACAGAGATGTAGCTTGAAATTGCACAGCTGCTCTCCAAAACAAATACTTGTGATATGTTGGGGCATCCCTTGGAGTTCGAATTGCAGTGCTGGTTCTCACAGTAGCATGGCAACAGATGCTTTTCTGCAGAAGCTCTGAGTTGAAAACTAGCAAAGCAGGGACTTTGGCCATGAAGTGCAAGACTGTGCTTCCCTTTTGTGCTAAACAACCAGCTATCAGCAGAAAAGGAGGAGAAGGAACGTAGAGGGAAGGTTATGGATCCCACTTTTTCAAGGACCATGACAGAGAAAATTGCAGTAGTGTCCATTATAGTTCATTTTGGTATTTGTGAAATTTAGATTATCACAGTCAGAGACCTACAGAGATTGTTCTCCTGAATGGGCTAATGTGTTTCACACTGGTTTGACGCCACAAACTTTCTTGTGAGGTCAGGGAGAAAGCAGTTAGGAGAATTATGCCTCTAGGCAGCAAATCTTCAGCATGTGAAGAGGTTGCTACATTTTCTCAGAGAACAGCATCCTAAGGGAGCTGAAGATGCTGATCCTATCTGTGACTAGGACCAAACTCCTCCAGGAAGCTCAGTATTATGTTGAGATTAAATCCCTTCCTACAGCAATGGAGAACTGGAAGGGAATTGCCCTCCACAGCAGACCCAGCTATTTTCAGGCCCTCTAGGTTGCTTCCAACATTCCACTAATTGATAACAATTTATTAAAATCCAGAGCTGAAACATCACATCTGTAAATCCTCTTGGCCAATACAGAACAAGAATTTTTAATTTTTAATAAGTAATCAGCATTATTATTATACTAATTATAATATTATGCCAATTAAAAGGTGAATACCTTTCTTAGAACAGCGCCCTGACAGTTGTGCTCAGAGTCATTCAAAGGTTTCAGAGAAATTTTCCTTGAGGGCAATTTCCTAGTTTTAAACAGAAGCAACACCCTTGGCCACACCAATCCTATCTAATTTATCATTGCACTTCAGAAAAGCCACTTCTTTTTTATATAATTAGCATTCAAAACATGAAAAAACCCCCACAAAGAATAGGGAGTGGATCCTAACTTTGCTAGCTGGTAACATCCACAACCTCTTTTACTGCTTGACATCCTCCAACAGGATCTATTCTGCCTCTGAAGAAACAGAGGCACAAAATGAATGTATGGTACACCTCTGCGAAGGGCCATGTGGAGCCACAAGCTGTCGTACAGGATTTAACCCTGCACAATACCCTTGCAAGATGCTCTGGCACCTGTATTAAGATCAAGGATGTGAGAAGAATTGAAACAGACAGAGAAAAGCAGCAAGAGGCATAGCTATGAAGAAACAAACATGGGGAGCAAGAAAGCGAAGCTTTTAAAAGCAGCTAGTCCATAAGGTGAGAGGAAGAGGAGTTTAGCACAAAGCACCTTGCAAGGTGAGATTTTAACAGATGGGGCAAGTCCTCCCATGGGGTTACCTTGGGAGGTAGGTGAGGATGGTCAGCCTAGAAAGCCATCTACACAGTATGGAAAATGCTATTACGTGTTCATCTCATATGTAAGATGAATAATGTATGCCTGCAGATGCTATAATAACTACAGAAGAAAATGCTTCAGCCTGGAAGCAGCAGCTCCTACAATGTGGCATGACACTCCACCTCCCTCTGCACAGCAGTCTGGGGAGCACAGTGCTGGTGCTTTACTCCAACCAGCTTGAACTGCAGCAGTTGTGGATATTGTGCTATCCCACCATGAATCTGCACTTGGTGCATGTCTGGTTCACCCTTGACACCTGCCTGTGCCAATGCTTACCAGCTCCAGCTAGACCTGGTGCAGTCACACTGCCCATGGCAGCACAGGCACTGACGGGCGCTGTGGGTGCACCCCGAAGGACAGGGCACTGCTCCAGGGAGAGATGCACCCCATATCAATTACCCACCAAGGTCCTGATTGTGCTTTGTGCTTCCTTCCTTTCCTGCTGTCCCAGCTGGAGGCTGCTGTTGTAGGCTGGCCATCTCACAGGGTTTTTAAGCACTGAGGATCTCTGGACTAGTCAAGGCTCCCAGGTAACTGTAAAGATCAGTGTAATGGTGGATGCAGCTGGGGAGCTGTCCTTGGAGCTGCTGGGAGAGGTACCCATTCACCTCCCTGCCCCAGAGACCCTCACTCAGCACATCCATGAATAGAGAAGCCACAGATGGGGACTGGGCAGATAAAAAGCTGAGATGTTTGGTCTTTTACCCTTGCCTACATAAATCCTGCAAAAGACTCATCAAGGCAAATAACCACATCTGCTAGGCATGAACCACACACAGCCCCGCTCAGGCATGGGAGGATGAGCAGCTGGCATCCTCCTATGAGAACAGGGAAGGGCTTTCAGGGTCCTGGGGTTCAAAGTCCCTGAGAATGGCACAGTTTAAAATTCTTCCTAAGAGCCATCACCTTCCACAGCTCACACTGATGTATGGAGCAGGCTCCAGGTGCACAGCAATAGTACATCTACGCAGTGTCATGAGTATTGAGTCTTATCACGCTGCAGACAATAAACATTTTCTTTTTGTCGGGGAGCCAAATAAATCCTAATGGCTTTCCTGACCATAACAGTTTTTGACACATGAGCTGTAAAAGGCAACAGCCTTCAGATAAGAGAGCACCAAGGCTCTGGAGGCTTCTGCCAGACCTGCTGCACAGCAGCAAGAACAATTATTGTTTTTTTCCTCCAGAATGTGTTTCGCACGTAATAGAAAATATTAACTCACATTGCAAATATTTATAAAAAGCCAGACATAATTAAGTGATTTGCAATGGAAAATTAACAATCTAAAAACTCAGCCATGCAGACAGACAGCTTTAAATATAACTGCAGCTAATGTGAGCTGATTTAAATGGAGCAGCCCCAGAAAAAGGCAGTCAGTCACATTCCCTGTCATTAACATCCTTCTCCACGTGGAATATTATTACATGAAGCTTTTGAGCTGCTCTGCTGTCCCGGCAGGTGCAGGAGAGGCGCTTGCCTGCAGAGCAGAGGGCTGAGGTGTCCGTCTGTCTGTCCAACACCACACGGCTCAGGCTGCACAAGCCACCCTGCAGACCTCAGCCCCAGACAGTGATCACCACGAGATGGCGGCTGGAGTCAGCCTGCTGCCGAGGATTCCAAAGCACTGTCTGCAGCCTCACACAGCCTGCTCCCAGCCTCTTTGCAGGCACTGCGTGATGTGGACCCCAACATTTTGCCTATGGGGGGACCAAGGCAGAAGAGAGTCCAGTGCTGCCCTGAAGATCTTGCACTGTGTTTAAGAACCTACCACTGGCTTTCTCCCAGTCCCCACCCCAGGCTTTACCCACTGCTCCTCATCATCCTTTCCTAGAGCTCTGTACAGATGGAGCTTCCAGGCAGAGCTTTACCATCCCATCAGTAGAGAGCTGTGTTTCACAGTGGTTTACTAATTATTCTTTGTGTTTAAAGCCAACAACTTCATCCCAACGCAGGCTGGACTACCTGAGCTTTGGCACATGCCAGGATGCAACACAGCTGGAGAAGGATAAGCACCTACCACCCATGAACTCTGGAAGGAGCAGCATGCCAAGAGAGCACAGGCAAGGACACAGCTGGAGGAGATGGCACAGTCCTCCTCAGCAGAGTCCCATGAACAAAAGAAGATTGATTTAAGGATGGGACATGGGCTGGGTGGTGGGTCAGGCCTCCCAGGGACTCTTTCAGACAGATCCTCTGCAAGGACCACTCTCATCTCCTGCTTTCTGAGGAAATGTAGTTTATTTCAAACTACATTCAGCAAGGCATGACCTCTTTTCCTTTGAAATTGTTACCAGGGCAGGAGGCTTTTGCTTACAGAGTTAGTGAAAAAATATTGGACACTCTGAGAGTACAGCATTATAGTTGCTGCTATTGTTGAGGTCTTTTGGGGCTTTCCGAATGGCAGCGCGTTGCAAAAATAAAGTGATAAGCTGTTCTCTGATTCCATTTCATCTGTATTCTACCCTTAGTCTTCCCTTTAAGCTTTTGAGGGTAACACACTTCATAAGCAGAAAGGACATGCAAGAGAGTAGTGCAGAATATACAGCTGGAATCCACATGTGACCCAGAATGCAAATGTGACTGCAAGTCCACAGCACTGCCCATCTCAGCTGCTGAGGTTCATTTTAGAAATTAAGAAAACACACCAATGAAGAGATTAAAGAGAAAAGCAATGCTCAAAACTTCCTCAAGGGATTCAGCTTCTTTTGCATTCTTCTTTGTAACCAGGTCAAAACTGCACTGCTGGAGCCACCCTCTTACTGCCTATAAAATCACAAGAATACACATGCGTGGAACCTACAGCTGAAAACTTCCCCTCTTTTCCTTATTATAAATCAAGCAGATCTGTGGAAAGCAAGCGGAGGAAAGCTGTGCTCAGGGCACTGGAAAAAAATGTGTGCAACAACAACTGCTGCCCTGGCTGCATACCTGTGCAAAAAAATCATCTCTCTCTGCATTCCCCTCTCCTTCCAGCTGGAGTTATAATGAAAAACAACAGCAAAAAGCAGCTTCTGACAGGACTGGTGACCCAAATGCTATGAGCTGTTAAGAAAGGTGGAGGAGAGTGAGAGTGCTCTTGCTGGGAACTGGCACAGCTGGGGAACGCTCTGATACCTGCCTGTGCTGCTTCACAGATGCAAAGAAATCAACTGAGGATCACACTGTGACCTTGGATGAAAGCTGACGGAATAACTCAATCATTTAGTTCACAGGCTGAACAAAATCAACAACAGATCCCTACCCCCAAAACGCATTCATTTCCAGACAGTTTTCCTCACTACATTTTCTGCAATTTAAAAAAACCTAAGCCGTTCTGTTTCAAAAATGCTCAGATCCATTTCAAATCCATTCTCTCGCTCTTTTTTTTTGAGAGAATTTTAGAGTAGAGGGTAAAATATTGCTGGAATGACTCAACCAGTTCCTTGAAAATCTGAAAAATGCTTCACCCATCCCAAATCTGCCTATGTTACAAATCGTGTGCAGGCTTGCTCCATGGGATGCGTTTGCTGAAAATTAAGAGACATGAGATTACCTCTTCCGTATTTCACTGAAAGGAAACCAGCAACCCTCTCCATCTTCTCTGAAGCCACTTTCCAACCCAGTCAAACATCTCCCAGCTGTGCCAATATGTGCTTTCTGTCACAGGTAAAATGAATGGAGCAGGTGAGAAAGCAGCCAGCGCTGCAAGATGCTACCTCATGCAAGTAGGAGATCAGCTGAAGAGTACCTAAATGGGTGGGGGAAGGGGGTCGGGGAAAATAGGCAAAGCAGAAAATCCTTCTCTTTCCATTTATTTACTTTTCCTGTGTTAGCACACCCCACCATGCTCACTGCTACCATCAGCAGGACAAAGAAACCTCTCACAAAACTGCCACTGCTCTTTGTGAGCTATATTCTCTGCAGGCACCCTCCAAAATCAGCGCAGGAGACGCCTCATGCAAGAGCTGGTTTGCAAGGCTGGCACTGAAGGGTAATCACCTCCCATCCCCACCCCAATCATCAGGCAGAGTTACTCAGGTTTATGTTGCTGGCAGCTCTCTTAACTGCACAACGACGCACACTAAAAATATTTGCCGTTTGGACTAGATTTCATGTTTAAAAATGTATAACAAATAATTACTTGCACAGCACAAACCTTATAGTTTCTGCTTCCAAGCAGATGGGAATTTGTAACAAGCTTCATCTGGCAAAGCAGTGTCCCTTCATCTGCCATCACCTTATCTGCATCACCACACAGTACTGAGTGCTCCTGCTTCCTCACCCAGGTGTTTCCACAGCACTGGCTTTTGTCTGCCTGTGACCAGGGAACAGCTCCAACTCTCCTGGGTTGCAGGGCTCCTTACCAGGGCCCACCAATTTTTTTCTGCAGACTGTAATAAAATAACCAGCCTAGAAAAGTTCAGTTAAATAACTGAACTAGTTTGAGTCTGTATTCACCAGTAACACTGATACTTTCATGGTATCCAAAACCTGCCCAGCCATGTGAGGATGACAGGCTCCCAGGCCAAAAGGAACTACTAGCCCCTTCCTGTGCAATCCCCTGTATACCCCTAGTACAATCCAGCCTACAGTTGCTGTGTTAAGGCCAACTCTTCCATTCAAGCTCAAGTTTACCTGATAGGAAAATATTCAGTGTATCCTTCAGGAGAGACAAAGGCCGTCACAACTTTTGCCCATTTCTTCCAGCCCTATCAGAAGCACAGCCAAGAGCATCTGCTTTGATCCCACAGTTTTACTGCACTCATGCAGGGACAGTTATAAAGACTACTCCAGTACCACTGTAAACAGATCAACTTACTTGGGACCATTTCCCAGGTAAGGGAACTCTTCTTCCTTATCTCTCTACATGACCCTCAAGGCCTTTCCAAGGCATTTTTATAGCACAAGTCCCAGATCTGGACACAGTATAGGTATTTCTGCTGCCCTATACAAGGATAGTGGTATCCCCCAATGTTTCTTGAGGTTCCTCTGCCTATTTAGCTAAGACCTGAGTAGCCACTCTAGCTGCAGCATTCCCATTGAGTTCAGACTCATTCATGCACAATTGTCCCCAGCCTTTTCAGAGGGTGCTCTGAAAGTTAAACATTCTGCAGTCTGTTCAGCATCCCCCAAGGGTAGACAGTCCCTAATTTATACTGCTCAGATCCCAAAACATCCTCCTCATCCTCATCATTCTTCAGCACTCTTCCTCTTCACTCTGTCTTTGAAGATATGTGCTCATCCAACTGTGCCGTTCAGGCTTTCAGTCTTCATTCCCTCTTTGGTGCTGCCCACTTCATGCACACTGAGTTCAAAGCCTGGCTCTTCTTTCATGCTTTCTTGCAAGAACCAAATCTTCAAGCATGCCAAAGGCTTGTGACTGTGGCTGACAACCTCAACACACCCACTGAGGCTGTGGCTGTATTCTATACTCTTTCCTTACACCAACCTCCGGAGCTCAGCTGATGCCCCCAAGGCACTGATCATACACAAGTATTCTGAAAACCCTTCACGACTCAGTCACCACCTTCCCGGGCACCTTGTTAACCTGCTTTAACACTTATGACAGTTCATACTTCCTCCTTGCTTGCTTTCCCTGGCAATCCAGTCCAGAGTCCCTTTTGAAGCAGAAAGAAAGAAAAACAAAACAAAAAGGGAGAAGGAGGCAAGGATTAAAAAAAAAAAAAAAAGGAGCTGGACTTCCTCTAAAGTTTGCTGGAAGTTATCTTGGAGGTTACTGGCTTGCATCCTGAGAAAAGCAGGGGTGGCACAGTTGTTTTGGATGCTGGAAAAGAGAGTAGGTAAACAGCTATAACAACACAGGACTGGCCCCATTTCCAGTTCAACTGTGTCCACAAGTCCTCCCCAAGAGAGGCAGCAGGGAAGGTTTCACATCAAGACATTCCAGGGCAGCTGGAAAAGCTCTCACACAGATTGCTACTGTCAGGTCAGAGGGATGGGATTTTGCTCAATTTTAAGGCAGATGTCATTACAGCCTGAAGATGGCTTTACAGCAGACAGATAATGTCACTTTTAAAGGACAATGTTCCCTTCTCATGCTGAACTCTGGTTTGCTGGATGAATTTTCCTGCACCCACCCCTTGCTGTTATTTGCTGTTAGCTGCTGGTACCACACCACTCTTCCCTTCTGCAGGAATCACATTGGCATAGGCCAATTCATGTCCAGCAGAGTGTGTTGCTGTTCATTTCCAGGTACACCTGATTTAATACTATCAATGGACATGTACTTCTTTTCCAGCAGTACTTTGACTTGTTTTTCTCTTCCTATGCTCAGTGGCACCCCTCACTAGCCATCGGACACCCCCTGCTCCAGCAGCCTCCACACAGAAGCAGTTTTGTTGCTAATGATTCTAATGAACCCTGCGTCTTTGAACAGGAGCACTTTTGATTGATACCTGGTATTCAGTAATTTCATGCAACAGTGGAGAAATTCTCTTCTGCTGTAGCATGGGGTATGGCATGAAGCCTCAGTGAGGCACATGTGCTTGCTCTCCTGTCCTTGCATCTGCACTGCCCTTCCCTAAATCATCTTGTGCATCTATTGCCACCAGGAAACAACATTTCAGGCATTGAGTCACCAACCCTCCCAGGTATCAGGGAGAGCTACTGGCTTGCAGTGGCTCACATGGTGCTCCATGTGAGACTGGTAATCACTGATCTGGACCAAACAAAATGTACTTTGATTGTCGTCATCCCGACAATCACCCTTATTTTGAAGCCCAAGATGACTAACAATGATGCTCAGACTGGGCCTGTACTCTGACCTTGCAATGGGAGTTTCTGATGGTGTATTTGGGATAGAAATAGATTATCTTTTTTGTTCATTGATGCTGCCCATGTTTTTAGCCACACAATGGATGAAACTGCCCTGGCATTACGATAGGAAAGTTTAATGATCCCAATTACCTCCTTGAACATATCTTTGGCTATTTTCAGCAGAAATAAGACTTCTACTGGCTGCCAGACATCCCCAGCTGTTTTGCAATCACCATACATAAAGGCAGAACAGATTGACCAGGCAATGACCCTGAACAATTGCCTATGTTAAGTGTAATAAAGAAGATCAGGAGTTACATGGCTGGCAAAAGAAATGCAGGGGAAAGGAGCAGAGTCACCTCCTGCCACTGACTAGGCAGCGCTGGGGGAGCAGCAGGGCTGCAGCCACTGTCACCCAGGGAGAAGAGCAGCACATCAGTTAGCCAGACCACTAGCAAAAATGGTGACCAGTTTTCTTGGCTCACTTTGATAAGGACCATGCAGTCAGCAGGGACTTCCCAGAGGAAAGCCATTGTACCAGCCTTGAAGAAACCAGGCATTCCTCATCATGAATACCGCAGAAGTTCATGGGAAGCACAGAGTTTGTTGCATACTGCTGCTGCAAACTCACAAGTGGTCACCACAATTTTTATTACAGATCTGTGATAGCATATAAACCAATATTTAGAGTGCAATCCTCTTCTATTAATCTAATCTGTACTCTCCTCTTTCTGTTCCCTCCAAGCAGATCCAAAACATGCTGCTCTTGTCTGACCCAACAGTCATTCTCCTCCACAAAGTTATTTTGGAATCATTTTGACAGTGGCAGCCACAGCTAATTTATACTCAGTTGCTACTTAACCATCTGAGCACAACAGTTCCCAGACAAAATCTGCTGGATTAGGGAGAAAAAAGGTCAAGTAAAGAGAAAATCCACAAGCAGAAAGGGGGAATGAAGAACAGAGATAGAAGGTGACTGAGATTGGCTGCTCGATATTTTACATTTTTGAGGATTTGGATATGCACAGGGATGGAAAGCCAGAAACTGGACTTCAAGCCAGAAGATGGTGGATACAGCAATGAGGAACTGCTGCTGATATTAAAGAACAATGGGTTTTAATGTGATTTTAAAACAGAAAATAAAGTGCTGCATTTGGCAAAGGACATTTCATCAAATGCAACAGGCATCACCTGATTAATAAAAATCACTGGGTCAATAGCTTCTTCATGACACCACATCTGTGTTTTGCAGCTATTTTGTCAGTCCTGGTCTCAGCTCTGCATGCAGATGTACAAGACTCCTCGTAATGGCAGCCAAAGACAAGCTTATTTCACCAATGTTGTACAACATGAGCTCGCCAGCAAACTGGAAGAAATATCAGCAGGACAAATGACTGGTGCTGAGAATAAACAAGAGACCATTTAATTACTCTACTATTAAGAATTTGATAATTGAAACCACTCAAAGAACTTTCATGCTGTCATCTCTGGACTTTACTAGCTTCTTCTGTGACCTAGCTGTGTGTTAGTGAACCCCTCCACAACAGCCAGCAGCTAATGATCCTCAAGCTGGGAACAAGGAAACTCTTCACTGACGATGCTCCTTCTGCAAAGGAATAGCCAAGGAGTAAAAGCTTACACTTGATGCCTCCCTCCAGCATCTCCAGTAGGAACTGTAGTGCTACCTGCCAAGACCTCCCAGCTTTGTTGGTGACCTGACACTTGGTTTGTGATCTATGTTTTACCTTTTTATGGTGATACCTGGAGCAAAATACCCTCAGTACAGATCCTGGCCAGTTTCCCTTCCTGTTGACTGATGGTGACTGGATAGACCTGGAATATTGCTGCTCTTGCCAGTATAGTTGTAAACACAGGTCAAGATGCAGAAATGAGCATGGGGCACGTCCCAGCAGCCGCAACAATGAGTAGGTACATTTAACCAAACCTCAGCAGGGCATCAGGCAAAGTCTGTGTGTCCAGGTCTTCACAAAATCTGTGCCCAGTGCCACAGGGGCACCATGGGGTCCAGACTCCAACCTCTATTCCACATTGTGCTCTCCTAGGCCACCTGCACTTGGAGCTTACATACAGCCACGCTGGGAAACTGCTCACTTCCCTACCATAGCTATCGACATTTAACATTAACAGTCTCAGATTTTAGTAACACCTACAGCAAAACACATGCCCCTGAAGCCTGGCTCTGAGCTGGCTGCACAGGCCCCAGAGAGACCTATAGCTCTCTGTTGTTTTCTAGGTCTTCCCATATTGCTCAATGTAGCTGTGGTAGTTTCTGGCTATGCCTTTAAACTTTTTTTCACAGATCTTGAACAGAAAGTGGTAAGAATGTAAATAAATCACTATTGGGTGTAAAAAGGAAAATAATGATAATTCTAAACAATCCCATTGGAGAGATATCTACCATAAGATTCGGTTCCCAAAACAATCTCTCTTTCTTGCTTCTTCACTCTGGGAGAGACTAACTTGCTTCTGCTTGACCTTGGCTGCATTGTTTTGGCCAAGTCTAACAAAATATCTCTCTGCTTCTTTTTCTTGTCCCTTTTGTAAAGGGGATTAATGGGGAGGCAGGGGGAAGAAGCTGTTGCAACTCTCCCGGTCTTTGGCCAGGGGGGTCCTTGTGCATTTCATTAATTGTAATTATCTGTAAATATTGTACATCCTGTATATTTTGTACATATCCATTGCATTCCATTTTAGATTGTAGTTTTGCTTGTAAATACAGCTTTCCTTTGCTTCCAGCTGAGCTGGTCTGGCACGTTTAATGTTGGGGGGGTGGGGGGGAATTTTCAACCCACCACAGTAGCCTTCAATCTCAAAATACTCTTTGGAAGGAATGGTTGTCACACCATCCCACTCTTTGTTAAATGAGGGATGCAATAATTTTCTCTCTTTTGTTGCAGTGACGTTTCCACAAAGACTTCACACCAAATGACAAAGAATGGTGTGCCACTACCTCCCTATCTTCTCACTGCCCTCTATTTCAGAGACAGAAGAACTGGACCAAAGGCTGTGACACATGAAAAGCACACGCACAGATCTCTCCTGCCGGGAAACATCACTGCTACCTTGCATTATACAACAAAGTCTGTGCAATGGAGGCCAGCCTAATTTTTATATGACTTTAAGGTATTATAGCTGCCTTTTAAATACATGAGAAGCTGTATTTGAAAGCTGTCTTGAATCTAATTCCCTTTTGAGCTCGCACTCTAATTTCTCATGAAACATGAGTAGAATCAGATGTTCCAGAAAAAACATAGTATATTGAATATGAAAAGTCAACACTGAAATAGGGGTAAGGAACAGCTTACATAAGTTGCATTCCCTGTAGTTTGGGATATTGAGACTGAGCCTTTGAAATGCATGAAATCTAGTTTGTTTATCATTTCCCAATTTATAGTCAGCTCAGTGGGAACAAATATGCACCCACTTTGATAGCCTTTGGAATAAAATTCTTGGCACCTCATTTCTCTTAAGAAATACACCTATTTTCTTTTTATTTTGCTACTATTTTAGATGCAGACTGGAAGATTAACTCAGCTGTATTTTATACTCATGCAGTACTTCTATGGCCTGATCCATCTGACTCTTAAAGTTCCTTCTGAATTAAAATGACACTGTCTATCACATCCCAAGCTGTGGCATGAAGCATTTGTCAAGTAACAGAAAAAAAACCCAGTGGTAGGCTGAAGAATGAAATGTAGGGAGTGGAGGAAAGGACTGGTGAATAACACATCTCTTTTGAAAAAATAATTTTCTTTTCTGGAATACTGAACATAATATGGATTGCAAAGGGGTAAAAAGCAGCCTTAGAGAAACCACATCTTTCAGAAACGAGATGAGAGAAAACTCATTAAAATATTAATACAGAACTTTCAAAACATTCGCTTAGTGGATGATGTATGCCACGAGAATGAGCTCTCTAAGATGATAAAAAGAAAGCTGGAAGAGTAGTGTGTAATGTTAGGCTAGCACAGCTCAGTGAAAACTGGTCCCGGTTCCCCAGGCAGGCAATACTGGTTGAAATGAAGACCCTGGAGCTCCTGCACAAGCCTCCAGCACGAGCAGCTATAAACCCTGCTGTGTGCAGCTGCAGTGGTACCTTCCCAGTTTTGCTCATGAGATAGGCATTGCAAGTTCCCCAAGAAAGCAACAGGATTTCAGTGATAAAATACGTGAGGGAGGGTTGAAGTGCTGCAAAGCACTGAGGTTTTCATGTGGAATTCAAATTAGATTTAAAGACCTACATACAAAATTAAATGCTAGCGGCTGCATTGTATTTCCAGTTAGAAGGAAGGGAAAGAGAGGCATTAACATAGAGCAGGGTCATGCACCAGTTATGTCTTATTAAGTATTCCAGCCTTCCTTAAGATAAGCATCACATATGGGTTCTTTTGCAGCTAGCAGTTCCTTGCTTAAAGAGGGAGAGGTCTGGATAACACCCCTTCTGTCTCCCGAGGCCTCCTGAGATGATTGACAGGAACATGTACTGCTGGGAACAAATGCTGCTCAAAGGAAAAACAAGATTACATTCTCCAAAGGGAGCCAATGGGGTCATTTCTTTGTCACGTCTTCTGCTCACCATCTCTGGTTGAGGACAAGACAAAGAGGAGGAGTGACATTTTCCTTTCCTAATAAAACACAGGACATGCTGAGGAATTGCTTTTTTACATATGTGGCTTACACTGAAGCAAAAGAGGTTGCTCAAAACACACATTTTGAGACTCAAGTCCCACCTCTGGGAACCAGACAACATGGAAGCCCAACTCAAAACCCACACTCCAACCTGCATCAGTTACATTTTAGGTTATTTTGGGGGGAGATGAACAATAAAATTCTGATCCTGTGTGTTGCCTTTGCCTACCACCCTCCCTGCTGGACAGCATTCAGTTTTGTTTCTCCTTGGGCAGAGCATTCAGGTATTTTTAGGCTGGGCCAACTCTGCAAAGTGCCATCATGCCCCATGAGATCATTGGCTTTTTCATTTCAATGGTTTCCCTGAATTCAACAACTTCTCCACTTGCTCCCCCATTTCTTTTAGTTGTCTCCTCCCTGCCAACAACATCTCTGGTGCTTATATTTTGTGCTATCCCAAATCTCCTCTCCACTGAAGGAGTTTCAACTTATACTTCCCAAATGTCATAAAATGGCCTAAGAACTTTTCCTAATTTTCTAGCTTCTGCAAAACCCTTCCCACTGCTTCAGCATCTCCCTCTGCACAGCTGAGCTAGGAGTGGTCCATCTTCCTGACCCTGCCCTCTGCTCTGTTTCTAAAATAAAGCTCAGAGATAAAAGCAGTCAGGCATTTGTAAAAGCAGCAGACATCCAGTTAATAATCTCAGGGCCAAAGTTTCTTCCTTCCCAGAGACCTCTGCTAGTCTGCAAATGGCAGCATCAGCAGATCAGCACATCATCAGCTACTTCAGTCCTTCATACTCTTCTGCAGTTGCTCTTATCTACAGCCAGTAATTTCCAAAATGCAAGGTGGTGGCGGGGAAATGGAATCATGTTAATAAATATCAATTTGAAATGAGCCTTCTGATCTCATAGGAAAAAAAATCTGGCTAAACAGCATGAAAATCAGCCAACAACTAGATTTTAAGTGAAAGCAGACAATTAGTAGTCTCTAAATAGAGGGGTTAAGGTAGATTGAAAATGTCAAGTCATTGATATTTTATAAGGTAACCATGGTTATTTTTTTATGCATTCCTTTGCAGCAGCAATGCAGATGATGAAAAGTATTCATGGGCCAATTGAAACAAAAATAAAACTGAAGAGATATCTTGATGGTAATTTAAACCTTAAATTGCAAAAATTAATCAGTCCACACAGACAACCAAGAGCATTCGGCTGATACCGCACCACAAAATCCCCTCACTAAACACATGAATAAAAAACCATTTCACAAAGGATGAACATCTTGAAAATCACCCTGACTTTGCCCTAATGTACCTGCAGGGATCAATACTGCTGGAGCAGGACAGATCTAGTCTGATGCATGAAGTTGCCCATGTGGCCCCTGGATAAAGCCCAATTGTTTCTAATTGAATTTGTGCAAGCAGCTGGAGGTGCAGAGGAGTGCTGGTCCCAGCATGCTGCAGCCCCCTGGTGCTCCTAGTGAGGGTGTCAGTAATGGTTGACATGAATTAGTTTTCCCTATTGATGCTTCTTGAGATAATTCTGCATGCTTTTCCATTAGACCAAGAGCTCTCTTGGTCTCAACTTGCTGACAAGTGGCATCATTCCAAACAGTGAGGGCAGAGGAGTAGCACAGCAGATTAGAAAGCTGGGACAGGAAATGGTGAGGGTGCCTGGTTGTGACAAGTAACAACTAAGTGCTCCCTTAAGCAAACCAAAACAGGGCTTAGGCTCAGGGGAGTCCCTGTGGACTTCTGCAGCAAATAATGTATTAAAACATCTTGCAGGGCAGCAGAAAGCAGAAATAAGAAGCTGCTTCTCCACTTCAGAATCTGCCTGGATGCTGAAACCATCTTCTGTCTTTTAAATAATATGCCACAACAAGCCACCGCTTGTTTTGGTGGAACAAAGTGGCGTTTGGTTAGGCTGCAGAGAGGCATCCACACCCCTAAACCCAGAGGGAAAGCTGGCAGGAGATAGCGTGGGAAGGATTCAGTGCAGAAGGCTTCTTCAGCCTAATAAACATCTCTGGTTAGTGTTAGAAGAAAACGACTGACTTCTCCTCTGCAAGTCTTCACTATTGTTGCGTGACGTTATAGTTTCTCTGCTAAACATCTGCTCTTCAGAGGCACACTCTAGCCTGGTTTCTGTAAAGGGGCTGTAAACCCAGAAGATGTCCATAGCAGGGCCAGAACTGGAAGTTCCTAGCACACAAAAACATACATCCCCAACTGGCAGCTAACAGGGTTAAAACACTCTCTGATTAAATGAAAGCATCTTTAATTAGTTTAATTGACCATGCCTCAGCCAAGACCATCTGCTCAGCAGCATTTGCCTGCTCTTTGTGGGAGCGATTGATCAGCCATAGCTGGAGAATACAGCATTAGGCTACATCAGATTTATTTTGTTTAATAGAAGAGCTAATTTGCTTTAAATTTAATTACAGGGGCCAAGATTGCTCTCTAACTCCGTAACAGCACAGAACGTAAGCTGATCCCACAGCTAACGGATGCACATGTAGGTCCACACCTCTGTGCAAGTCAGACACTTGGTGACAATAGCTCAGGAGAGCAAGTCCCACCCTGACAGAGAGTGATTGCAGCATTTCCCATCCCACCCCCAAAGGCCAGTAGCACCACACCACCCTGCTGCCAGGTCCACCATGTCCCATTCCAACAGGCTGAGCTCTTCCCTGCAGCTCTCCACTGGACTCTGGAGAAGACTCGGTTCTGGATGCTGAAGTAGATAGACATCCCATCTCAACCACTTCTCCTGCTCCTAATTATAAAGACACTAAGCAATGCATCACATGTAGAATCACTGCTTCTGCACTACATGAGACAGAACAGGGACAGAGGACAGTTCTGTCCTTCCTGGATGACCTCCAGAAAACTTGTCCCAAACAGGGTGGCTAGTAGCTGAGGGTCCAGCAGAGGCAGACATCACACTTGCCCCATCTCTGACATTGCACTGTCCCTCTCACATCCTCTGCCCTTCCATTGCCAACACCATTCTTCAAAATACCACACCCCAAGCTGATGAAGAAGGGCAATTCCCCCTCCTTCCCAGAGGACCACATTCATCTCCACCTCATTATTCTGAAGGGGAGAACTTCTTCACTTCCCAGCGCTGTTCCCTTTTACAATTCCCCATGGGGTGCTAAATCACCGCTGTCAGTGGGAGATGCTCAGCCCTGACAGGCACATGCTGCGGCTGCCACTGGCTGCTACAGGAATAATTACAACCCTGCAGAAGGCTCCAAGCTGCCATTTTCGTTTCCATGGAAATAAACACTGAATTACTGAAAACAGACTATGATGCTTTATGGATTTTGAGGGGTTTGATCATCTCAAAACCTGTTTTTACTGGTGGCAGCTTTGTTTTGGGGGGGGGGGGTGGGGGGGTGGGAAATGTTCACAGTGTGGAAACTGGCAGAGCTACTGAAAGGTGTTTTGTAGGACTGAAAGAGGGGTATAAAAGAAGCCAAGGGTTCTGGCTGATGCCCTGGGGATTTGTGAGGGGGACAGCAGTGCTGGCCAAAGCTGCCAGTTGTCCAGGTATCCAGCTCTGGAGAAAGGAGCTCATGAAGGGTTGCTGGTCCTTGCCTGCAGCCCTGTAGCTGCCCTGGCTTGCCACCCCCACCCTTGGGACATTGTGTTTGCTGGGGTTGAAGCAAACCTCCCACTGTCTTGGGGTGATCATTACAGTCAGCCTTAGTACTTAAATGCTAAGAACTGCAGATGGCCATTTCATAGGCATGCAGCTTCAAAATGATGCTTGAATATAAAGGAATTGCTTTGCATTCTTTAAAAGTGATGAACAAGGAGGAGAAGGGAGTGATCTGACATAAACCCCTGTAGCTCTGAACTGAAGGGTCACACAAACCCTGGGCTCAATTCTCATTGCAAGGCACGGCTAGGAATACTTGGTTTGGAGAGGATACACACAAACCAAATGTTTATACTGAGGTAACTGTCTGAGTTGTTACAGTACCTCACAGGAGCTTCTGTCCTTACTCGTTTCTGCACTGACAGGCTACATCTTCCAAGTGCCACTGCAGCATCTCTGCAATGGGCTCAACACAACAGAGTGAGTCAAGAAAAGTTCAGGAAAACCATCTAAACTGCAGAGATGAAAGAGAGGCAGAAGATGAGACACCACCTCAACAAAGCATCCTTAATACTGACTTGAGCTAAAATCAAACATTTGATTCAGGACAGAAATCATAAATATCTTTTCTGCTCACACTTCTGGGACCAATTTCTTTGGCAGGGGAACTTTCTGCTTTGTGAGAAATGTCAGCCTTTGGACACAGTGTCCTAATTCAGCTGCAAAAATAAATGTCAAAACAGTGAATTCTAGTTTTAAGACAGCACTGGTCAACAAAATTTGGGTTGAAATGTTTCCCAACCAAAATCCCAGGCACCCAAAACTTATGAAACAATTGCAAATGCACTGGTTAGAGGCTTTCATTTCTTTGTGTGAAATAGCCACCAAACAGAACAGGAGCTGATCTATTCTGTAGTCCAGCCACACATGCACAGTTCTCTGAGGTTTTACCTTTACCTGGATGGACAGGAAGAGACGTTGAAAAGATATGACATGACTGTGTACTACTATGCATCACTCAGCAAGTTTGACATGCATACAGATAGCTATTTACCTTCAAATCTAATGTCTAATGGAATTAGTTGAAATTGAAAGCTTTGCACAGGTTTTGTGCACATTTAACAAGAATGCCACAGTGGAAGGAAAAAAAGAGAAAGTCTGATTGTGAAGCCTGTGAATTCAAACAGACCTGCACAGACAGCCCAGAGTCCTGTGCTTCCTCTGAAGCAGGAGGATGGAAGTATGCAGCTCATCATAGATGTGGTCTGGACATCAGCTGTTGGTGCTGGATTAGCTGAAAGCATATTACTAGCTCCTTCTCTTCTCACTGTAGCTAAAAACAACTTTCAAACACAGCTTGAGCTAGAAAAGTAAATCACTGCCCTATGGCTGGGGAAGAACAAGATCAGGAGAACACCACAGCCTGAATTTTGGTGATGGTTCTGCAATTCAGCTGTTATGAAGGTCAGTGGGAAGTGCATGGCTTGTGCTTCAGGAAATGGCAACTGCAGAAAAGACTCAGGTTTGGAATTGCCTGGCACTTACAGAAAACAGCTCCTGTATGATTCTTCTACTGCTACAAATTACAATGGAGCAGAAACCAAAGGCTGGAACACACTTCTTCCTTCACAGTGCCTCTCATGCAGCAGAGTGGCTCACTGCTGGAGCAGATACTCAATTCCCACGTTGACTCCAGTGGAGCAGAAATACCAAGCCACACAGTGTGTTATGCAAAAAACTTAAGCCTCTGTGTATTATTTAAAATGTTCTACTCAGAGGCTGTACTTAATAACACCATTATCTCCACAGTCACTCTGCTACAACACTTCCCATCTCTGTTTCCTAAAAGCCTTTCCAACTGCATCAATCCCTTTTGCTCTGTTGCTATCTCAAGTTCTAATATATCACCATTATCACATTAAGAATACACTTATCTCATACCAGGTGGGGATATTGCATTAAAAAAAAAAATCCTTTTAGAAATCATCTTCCTTCTGCACAAACAAAATATTTTTTCAGAAGTGAATGGGAATGCCATCCTAGTGATGTAATCATCATGCATTTAGTGAGTATGATGTAACTGGAGGACAAATAGAGAAAAGCATCTTCTTCCTGACTGCAAGAGTTCAAGGAAGTGTTTGGGGCCTCTCAGCACCATTTCTGCTCATGCTTTAGGGGGACAATAACTAAGCAAAGCTTTCTCACCCCTTGCCTCTTTGCCCAGCCTCTGAGGCAGTTTCACCCTGCCCACTAAAGCAAAAGAGAGAATGTCAGACTAGCCAGCCCCTCCATTCCCATTCCCAGCAAATGGCAGCAATGGGAGAAGCTGACAGGCTCTGATTTTCTAAGCACAGGTGAGTGACTGACAAACTGCAGTATCAGCACTGTGCTGCTGTTCTCCAGAGTAATGGCATTCAGACAGCCTGCCAGGGAAAAGGCTCCTTTTTCCAATTCCTTCCTTGCATAGCAGACAAGTTTAGGTCAAAAATGAGCATTGCCCATATCATGCCAAACCCCCTGCGGGAAGCTTGTGACTGGCCCCAGATTTGTTTGAGAGGGTTGCTCAGTCTCAGCATGAAGCCTGTGGCTGGCACCAGGACAGGCTGCCAAGCCAGGGTCTGTGGTGGGCTTAGGCAGGACCTGCCTCTGGACTGCCTGAAGAAAGCAAACATATAAATCACCCACGTGCACAACTGGAGCCTGCATGGTGTTTCTAAGGAATACTGCAATTTCAGCACGTCCAGAAAAATGCCAGACAGTGTCTTCTTTTACTTAAAGCTTGTTTATAATCAGAATATACAAAGTATTTTGTTTTTGTGAAACAGGCTACAGAAGCTTCAATCAAATTACTAATGAAAAGATTTAAATTGCACTTCCAACAAACTCTGATGAGACAAGAGTCGGACCAACAGAGGCAGTGTGTCTTCACAGGGAGACAAATGAGTACTGCTTATATGCTGGCTGACCAAAACGTGATCTGGACTGAAACACAACAGCACAATGGCAATCAATAACCATTTTTAGGGGTTATGGGGTCAGTGTCCCAAGGCCAATGGGTGTAATCTGTGCTCAACTATGGCTGCAGGCATAAGCTGAGAGCTGTTTGCAAACCCACCTGGGAAGGGAGCTCATTGCTCATTTCAGGACAGCCTGGCAGAGCAGAGTTGTTTAAAGATGGCTTGTTGAACAGGGAGAGACAGATGCTGCAAATGAAAATTTATGAAAATGCAAAGTGGTTGTGTTTAGGGAGAGAGTGAGCATCTGGAAGAAGTCCTGCAGAGGCAAGTTCTGGACCTGCCATGGCCATAGCACACAGGTACATGGAAAGCAAGGCAACTGATCCTGCCTGTGGCTGCTCTGAGTCCTCCCCTGCCCAGAGTCCATCTGGGCTACTGCAATGCTGTATACCCAATTCTCCTCCCTCCAGATGTATCTGGGTTTAGTGCTGTGGTTTTGGCAGGTGCCTCTGGCTCCCTAATTGCTGCCAGACTTCCCAGATCAGAGATGCTGTTGGTGAGCGCAGCGCAGCACAGTCCAAGGGGTTATGGCACAAAAGAGTTTCCAAGCCGTGAAGGGCAATGCCCTGGGCTTGGCTTGCATCTCGAGCCTGCAGTAATCAGGCACCCAGCTGCTCTAATGGCTTTGAAATTTGCCCTGTGCAAACATCAAGAACTTTCGGAGTAGGAAATAATTTGCTACTAATGTTTAGAAAGGAAAAGGGGAAAAAAAAACCCCTGTTTCAGGGCTGATGCCAATGCTTCATCATGAGAGATCAGGAGAAAGCTTTCATGGGGGTAAAGGGGCTGGTTACTGAAACACTGCTCATTGCATACCATTTTCTGCTCTCCCTTGCAGCTCTGCTGTAGAAAACATGCTAGTCAAGTGTCATGCACCATTGACTTTTGCCAGGAACTGCCCATACAAGCTCAGCAAATGAAAACATTTTTAGGTTAATAGGTTTTACTTATCCCTACAGCAGGCTGGCTCCAAGCGATGGCTGAGACCCTGTGGGAAGGAGTAGTGGTCAACAGGAATTTCAGTGATTCACTGCAAGACCAGAAGCGCAGAGCAGCTGCTGCTGCTGCTCTTCTAAGGACTGAGAATAGCCAGAGCACTACAAAGATCCCTCTGGTATAGCCCAGATGGCACGACCACAGGCAGCACTGAAGCACAGGTAGCAGCAAAGCATGCACTTTCCCTAGGTGCTTGCTGCTGCCTTCCCTGCAGCACCTAATGGTAGCAGGAGCAGCAGCAACCTGCTTCTGCCTCATGTCTCCACAGGGCAGGCTTCCACCACACCACACAAGCAGCACAGCACTGTAGCCACTCACACTGTACCCCAGGAAAATATCAGTTGAATGACTGCTGGCCTTGCAGCTTTCTGAGCTGTGCCTTCTATAAAGGGCTCTCCTTTCTGCATAGGCAATTCTCAGTATCCAGGTATTAAACACAGAGTAGCTCCCGTGCTAATAATACTTGCTTTCAACAGAAATTATGTCTTTCTCTAAAAGCTTAAATTATAGGTTTGCTCCCTCTGAGTATTAGAAAAGACCCACAATTAAATCATTCACTTTCAGAGTAAAACCAGGAAACAGGTTGCTTGATGCAACAGGGCAGTTCATGGGGAGCAGCCGCTGGGCTTGTGGTGTCAGCCAGAAAGGCTCTCATAAGCAGACATCAGGGCAGCTATAATTAAGTATTGTTTCTGTATCACTGGGAACCAGAAAGGAAGATCACACACTCACTCAAAACCACCCAAGTGGTGCCAAGCAAAGGGCAAGGAAAAATGAGAGACATGGGGCTTGAGTTGGTTTAAGTTAAAAACCACTGCAGAACTGACTCAGCTCTCAGCACATCACTGAAAGCACTGTGGGCTTGATTTAAAAAAATTCCTCCAGCAGAGGATGGAGACACAAAATCTGGTTTGTAAACACAATTTGTGAGGACTGATGTAATCCTTGCTGTTGGCTTTTTGCTATGAAGACACCTTACTCAGGGACATTTATTATCCTCTTCCCACTCTGCCACTAAGGTCTGAGCTGAAGAAGATCAAATGTAAGATAATTAAACTCTTTACAGGAGAAAAACAGATCAAACATAATTTTCTATGTCTTGACAAGAATTGGAAATGTCTAGACAGAAGACAGACAGAATTGGTCTCAAATGTATTAATTTCAATAAGAAGTAGAAGCCCTGAATTACAGGGAAGAGATTGAGGTCTGCTGCTCCTCTGAAAACTTTCCACAGCATTACCTTACCCTCCCCATGACTCTGACATGCTTTATCCTGCCTGGGATATTTATATCCAATAGCAGGGGACCATAATCTGGGTCACCAACAGCCTGGACAGCCACACACAGCCCTCAGCAAAGGCTGCTAGGAATACAACCAGCACTGCAGAGTCCCAGCTCCAAATATCTGGGGAACTGGTTCTTACTGGAGGAGCAAAAAAGAGGAATGGGAAGAGTTTTAATCAGTCTGGGAAGTCATAGTGCAAGCAGAGCCACCCCTGAGGTCATGGGGGTTTGGGATGCTCTCTCCTTCCACCACAGGCATACAGGCATCCCAGAGGCTCCCTCTACTTAAGGAGAACCCATACAACCTCAATAAGTGAGTTTGCATAAGGCATACACCCCAGAGGCATCTGAGCTTCAAGTACAAATCAGGTTATCGCAGGCTGCCAGAATGCTCTTCTCTCATTTAGATTGGTGATGTGAAAGAGGAAAGACAAGAAAGTCACAGCAAAACAGCCCACTTAGGCACCATCAAAGACCTGCTCATCCAGACCTCCATCTGGAGAGATGGAGGAATAAAATTTTCCAGACACAGAGATGAAGGAATAAAATTTTCCCATCTCAGTAATCCTATGGGATTTCGGGAAAGAAAACTTTATATAAAGACCTTCTAAAACATCTGCAGAAAACCCTAAGCAACCAACCAAGAGAAAAAACAAGCATGAGCAAGTGAAGGCTCACTTGAACTGCCAGAACATAACTGATAGTGCAGAAGTCCCACCACAAACCAAAATCCCCTTCCCTAGGGGAAGCTCTCTGAAAAATGGTCTGGTCAGACACAAAGTTTCCAATTCATAACAGCAGTATTTTCCCCTTGGCAAGTCCTTGCCCTTCCATTACCACCCAGCCTGGGAGAAAGATCTTACCTGACATGCGTTGTACAGAAGCTGATGCTCAAATTTCTTGATCCCCAGAATGTTCTGGAACATCTCGTAGAGCTGTTCCTTGCTGAGAATGAGCTCTGAGGCAGCACTTGCTGTCATCCTGGCCTGCTGCTTACGGGGGTCCTCTTCCCCACGGTAAATAGCATCAAACTTTGCCATCCAGGAGCTCAGGACTGTCTCCTTGCTGAGGCCATCGATTTCTGGCAGGCTACGCACTCTCTTCTCAATGTGTTTCTTGAAGACCTCCCGGGAGTCATTCGCTGAGCACCCTCCACTCTGCACCATCCTGGCAACACGGTCACTTTTCAGGAACACCTGCAAAAAATGGGTAACTTCAAATGGTGTCAGTTAAAAAAAAAAAAAAAAAAAGAAGAGAAACTTCCCCATAAGTACCACAAAATCTGCTAACTGACTGCCAGAACACTTCCCAACTGCTCACTCAACAACCACATGTTGCCAGGTGGAGAGAGGCTTCACCTGTACCTTGTGAAGCATAATGAAATCAGGAGAAGCTTCTGCATTGTGTCCACTAAAACAAAAGAAAACATTTTGATGCCATTAGGACTTCATTTGATATAGTGGTTGCACCTCACTGGATGCATTAATGCCCTTTGGGAAAGCAGGATTATATTTTGCTCTACCAAATATTTTAATAAGGAAGTTCTTGCACAATTGCATTCACCTAGCCAAGTTCTGCCCTGATAGAAGCAGCACAGTCATCCTACTGAAGTCAACAGCATTGCACTGCATTTAACCTGGTAGCCAGGCCCCTGGGAAACCTCTGACCAGTGCAAGGACCAGGTTTATATTAAGCTACTACACCAGAGATCTTTGCAGGCTGCCCTGCTGCCACATGACAGGAAAGGTGTTGTATTAATTAATTTAATGTGACCTTCAGTTAAATCTTGTCTCTGTCCCCACTTCTCCCATATCCAAGTCTTTCTGACCTGGGCAACCAGTACTGCAAGAGCACCATTAAAACACCCCAAGAAAGAACAAGGAGGAATGGCCTGAACTTTGCAATCTGCTGGATAAACACCAAGGTAACTGGTCATCTGAGGGTCACTAAAAGGTGGAATAGCCACAGAAGGATGAGGTCAAATCCTTTCCTGCTCTGGCTCTGCTGAAGCAGCACAGAATGATTCAGTATGGGTTGAGGCTGCCTGGGAAGGGCTTTGCAGAGGAAGCATCTTGCCAGGTGCAGGACCCTGAGAGCAGAAGGGAGGGAGAAGGCATTTGCTGAAGATGTTTTTTCCCACTGCAACAACACCAGAAGGGTCAAAACATAAAACAGACCCCTGCGCACCAGAAAATGCCATAGGAGCAACATAGAACTGAAGGGTGAGAGAAGGACAGGAGAATATTGTGTTGGCTCTCCTTTCCCAGGCCTTGAACACAAGAGAGCAATCACTGCCCAGCAAGAACTGCTGTTTTATTAATGATGCTGAGAACAGATGAATACAGAAGGCTGGGAAGAAGCTGTGCCAGCACCAGGGTGTATCTGTCAGCTCTCAATAATTAAAGAGTTTGAGGATGACCTAAGGACAGCATAGATTTTTTTTTTTATAACACTCAGCAACATGGCACTCCATGTTCCCAGATGCTTGATGGCACAGGCATCTGTCAGGAGTAGTAGTGGATTTTGCTCCAAGACCAGCCCAGAAATGGTGCTGAGGAAGAGCTGGGCTGTTTTCTTCCAACATCACTGTGCTGATGAGGGCAATCTGCAGGGCAGATGAAATAAGCAGGATGCCACCAGCAGCATCTAAGGTCCACACTGAAATGATACCAGCACACGTTTTCTTTCCTTGTAGAGCTTAACTATGAGTGATGGCAACTGGGTGCACAGAGGTGCTTTTAGGTAACAGGTGAGAACTATCAAAAGCCAAGCTGGCAGCACAGCCCAGGAAGGCCTCAGCACATTGGTGGCTGGACAGGGTGGGAGGTCATGATGAACGGCCCCACTGCAGCATCCTCAGCTCTCACCTTCCCTCTTTATCATCCTTCAGGCTCCTTTGGCCTGACTCTGTGTGACAGCACTAATGACTTCCCACACCTGCCAGCACCAGCAGCTGCAATTAGCTGTGGTCCTCATGCCTGTGGCTGGAATGATGCCACTGTGAGCAGAGGGACCTGGTTCCCCAGCTTCCCTCAGCCCCAATTTACCCACCCTGGGTGCAGGGCAGCAGCCAACAAAGGAGGGCTGCGATTGGCAGAGGAGGCAGGTGTGGCGGAACATCAGTCTGACACAAGGCAGAAGAAAAAGACCATGAAATAGGATGATAAAAAAAGATAAAAGAGGTGTTTTGTCCTGTAGAGTGAGCTCCTTTATTTAGAAGATAAGTGACTTGTCCAGCTGCAAGACTGCCTAGAAGGACTGCCAGGAGTCAAAAGCTGCTGAAGCAAAATCTTACACCAGCCCATGCAGAAGAGAACTGGTTTCTATTAACTGAGTCTCGTATCTCTTGCCACATAGCCCTCAATATCATGAGTGGCCCCTACTCTATCTGCCAACAGCAGAGTGGAAATGGGTCTAACAAAGCATTTCCATAATACTCACTGAAGGGACTGCTGCACAGAGTGCTAGCTGAGAGATGAAGCTTTACCCATTAGAAGCAAAAGGACAAGAGACAAGTTCTCCTGGAGTGTCTATTGGAATGTGTTGTGCCTGTCTCACACACATGGTTCTGCAGCATTCCTGCAGGCACAGTGATGCTTTGCAGATCAGCAGCACAGTCTGCTCAGATCACTCAATCTTTTCATTTGATAGCAGCCTATGAACTAGTCTAAAACTGACAACAACAAGCTTATCCCTTGACAGCAACATTAACAGCAGAGTGTGTGTGAGCACATTCAGGGCAGGACCAAACACATTCCTGACCCACACTACCACCTTTACCTCCTTCTTTCTCCATCATTCTCCAGGTTATGAACCTATTCTGCAATGTTCCTAAGCAGACCCCTTAGAAACACCAGTCATGTCCTGCACAGAGAAGGCCAGTTTCTGCTGAGCAAAAAGCCAAGTTTTAGCATTTTCCAAGCCATCACACAGCCTGGGTGGGCACCACTCTGCAGAGAAGAGAGGACAGAGGGAATGCTGCTGAGGCATTGTGAGGGGGCAGAAGCTTTCTGCAGTGAGGCTCTACCTTGAGCCACTGCAGATGGTGCTGAGGAGGACTCATGCACTCATGCTACAGCTGCACAGAAGATGAAAGTATATGGCTGTAAATTAAAGGAGACCAACAGTTAAACAGAAGAAAAAGAAAGTTGTGCTAAAGGACTCAGAGCAATGCATTATGCCTTTTGTGGCCTGTTTTAAGTGGGACAGAGCAAGTGAAGTGTTCAGTTGAACCGAAGACACAGGCTTTATGGACATCTAGCACTGATCTAGTCCTGATCAACTGCTCTGTGTAAGTTTGATCACTTGGGGTAAAAATACAGCATACTGGAACTGGTCAGGACACACTTTCAGCCAGACCCACCAGTGAAACAAGGACATATTCTGCCTGTTTTTAAGAAGTTTAATTTTCCTGCCCAATAATCTTATTGGGACAGACATTCTAAAATGCAGCTCATGCCATTCTGAAAACTTATTCTAAGAACATCTGTTTGGTGAAGCTATGATAAACTGCAATTTCTTTTCTGATAAGAGATATAAATTACTCTCACCTTCCTTTCTGTACAGAGAATGATGAAGTAGTAATTATTAGACTGGTTTACTGCAGTTAATCCAGAGAAAATTTGTGCTTTCCTTACACAGAAGCAGCTGCCCCCATTTTCTAGAGAGTTTAAATTCTCTTCAGTTTTAGTATGTGATTTTGGACCCCCTTAGATTCCACTGTCAGAGAAATATTTCATGTAGGAAATTCAAAATGCTCATCTTTTATGACAGAACAGCTCTAGGGAGCAAGACCAATGTCTCACAGAAGGGCTAGCAAAAAAAGTAAGCAACACTTCTCATACAGATCACAAACACTGATCTCCTTCAAAAACCAGAAGTTCCTTCCTTCTGAGAAATGACATGAAAAGCAGCATTATGGGCTGCATACAAAGGGGTACAAACAGACACATTTGCATTGTTATTCTTTTGATCAATTACGAATGATGCTCCATGTTCCTTGGTTTCTTCTGTTTTTCTAGACACACATCCTCCTCCTTCCCTCTATGCTTTACAGGACTTGTCATTCTAAACAGAAAAGACAAGGCTCTCGTTGAAAATCCCACAGTCAATTAGACACAATGGAAAAGCTTCAGCAAGAACTGAATGTGCTGCCCAGTTTTCTCTTGAGAATTTTTCATACATACAATATGTGACATTTATTTTAAATTGTACCCTCTTCCCTTTTGTAGAACACGCTGCTTAAACCTGTCAGGAAGATATTTTTCAGCTTAAAAGAAGGACAATCTGCTCCACAATCAATCTATAGAATACACCATGGTGTAGGGGTTGCTGCATGGTTGTGTGCTGAAACCCTAAACCTCACAGACCTTGTGGTGTATCAGACACCAGACAGAAGAGGCCTTGCACTTGCCTTTGCTTTGTGCCATTTCATAAAGGGCAACCTATTTGTTTAGAGTTAGACTCCATCTGTGAATAGGGGTGAGAATAGGGACTCAAATGGATATTGTACTCTCTCTCCTTACCTCGTAGTAGCTCTGGACGGCGTTTATAAATGCTTCATCTGCCACAATTTGAGTTTCTCCATTGAGAAAGGCCTGGAAACGATCTTTGATTGTCTGGAGCTGCTGCTTACTTATCTGCAAAACAAGCCAAATGGAGGAAATTAGTCAAGAAAGATTTATGCATGAGGAAAAAGCCCCCACTCATTCCTCTGTGATACCTGATTGGGGTACTTATAATGTGCCTTCTGCTTTCCTTTGGGGACAGCAGCAGCAGATGAGGAATAAGCCACCTGTGGGTACATGCACCCTGGCAAGTTCATTGAAGCATCATGAATCATAAAATCACAGAATGGGTTGGGTTGGAAGGGAGCTCCAAAGGTCACCTAGTTCAACCCCCCTGTAGTGAGCCGGGACATTCTCCATTAGATCAGGCTGCCCAGAGTGCACCTAAAACCACCCTGAACTTAATTTCTAAACATATCTGACACCACAAAATGCCCACAACTTTTACTGCTTCAGATATACCTAAGCCAAAAGCAAGCTGCTGTTTGCATGCCTGGAAAAAACTGTTTCAGTGCAATCTCTTCCTCACTTAGCATCTCCCCTTCAGAAGATGAGGTTTTATCACCAGACTGAAAGCCTTGAGAGCTGGCTGTTGAGGATGACACCCATCAGCACTCCAGGTCCTTGGGACTTTATTTCCTTGCTTGTCACATACAAAGCACCAGTCAGGAACAGTGGTGAAAGAATTTAATGCCAAAGAAATCACACAAGGGCAAATCTGTTCTCTTTATTCCAGTAAGGACTTTCTCTGCTGTCTCTGCTGCTCAAAACAGTTTCTGTCCAGCATACAGCTGGTATAACCTGCAAGACAGTTCTAATTTTGGCATGATGACATCAGTATAAAGTTTATAAGGGTTTATTCCAGCCTTTTAAGACAACATGCCTTTAGTTTGCCAATTTAACTGTCAATTTAAAAACAGATATAGCTAAAAACCCCCACTTCTTCAGCTTGTAGTGCATTGTCACAGCAGGCACATAACTCATGTACCAGCACTGCCAGCATAACATCTTAGAATGCAGATAACACTCATGTTGAAGGGCTGCAGGGATTTAAATGTAGTTGTGCTTGGTTTACCACAGGGTTACTTCTGGTTTGAGGATAAGAATTAATTTAGACAGGAGAGAAAGACACAAACAGGATGTATATATGACAGCTTCAAACTTAAAGGGAAAAGAAAGCAGTAAGAATTAGGACAACTATCTACTAATGACCAAAAGGTCTAAAGAAGAGTGGCTTCTCCTCACTTACATGCCAGTAGAAGAAAACCTCCATTAAAATGGAAAAGAAAGCTAAAATTAACGGTTCTGTCTAAATAGCTTTGAATAAAGTACTGAAAACTACAGATATCTAAATGACTAAAGCATGATGAAGCCTGGTAAACACAGCTTGTGATAAAAAGCAGGAGAGGGACCACTTGAAAACTGCAACAATAAATATTATTGGATCTGGATGATGCTCCATGTGGGGTGTTCAGGGACTGCAGTAACGAACGTCATGAATACCGGTAATTAATTCTACAGCACCACGCTGAGGAGGGTTAGTGAGCAATGCCAATTTGATGTGATAATCTGAGATTACTTTATCCTCATGCTTATGGAGAGGTGTTCATCAAAGTGACATAAAGAAAAGACTTCAGAAAACATGGAACAGCTTTTGCCATCCCTGCAGATTGTGGAAAAATGGGTCATTCCCACCCCCAAAACAGCATAACACACTTCAGAGTCTGACGTGTACAACAAGGCTCAGCATCACAGGGCTGGAGCAAGGACTGTCCCTCTAATCAGGCCCACCTCAGTCCTGGGCACCATCTGCACAGAATCCTGTGGAAAAAACACTGCCAAAACCTCCTGGCTTTAAGGCTGGCAGGATCTAAATTTTGGCTCTAAGAATCCATCTGCCATGTCAGGCACCTAACCCCCTTTGTGGTATTTGCCAGTAACACCCTAAATATCATGATCCCTTAGGCAATACACCCAGCACCAGACGTAAATTAGGCTCCAAACCTATCTAAGCCCATGGAAGGTCCTGACGGAATCGAAAACTGGGTCAGCAATAAGAGAAGCCAAAGACAATGTAGGGATCAGGTTGGAGACACCTGTGGGAAGGTGCTAGGTCTGTTTTTATTAAGCATTTAATTATGTGGAAGGAGAGAAAAGCAGGATGTTAATTAAAAGTATTAAGGATTTTGCATTAGTAATCATTGTGAAACGACAGGGTAATAGAGGCTGTAAGAAACCAAGAAAAGGAACAGGAAAACTGCAGGTAACACTGAAATCAGCACAAGAAAAGACACGCTAAGAGCACTGATAATCTGAGCTAAGAGGCTTTTAATTTAGGGTTTTTAAAACGTGTGTGGTATTTTTCATTATATTTCTTTCCAGGTTCTCTCTTAGGACAATCTCCCTTGCTTGTTCAATTCCCATAATGCCATCTGGCAGCACTATTTTCTGTTTCTTCCTCAGAACCAAATGGGCCACCTTCAAAACGAGAGGTGCGTCTTGAAATTCCTAGAAGCTCCCAATACGCAGCTCACAGAGGAGCTCCTGGGCACTGTGGAAATGAATCATCAGATCTGTCTCTACCAGAGTGTCAGCTGCCTTCTCCTCGCCCCCAGGCTCTGTGTGTTTTCCCCATCCAGGAAAAAGGCGATCCCCTCTGATCACACCAGGCTGCAGCACAGCCCAGGCTCTGGCTAACGGAAGCCTTTGTCTTCCATGGCCACCAGACCGTGAAAGAGCGCTGGTGTATTGATCTGTGCCTGTGCCACTGCTATGGACATTAGCAAGAAAGCAGTCAATCTGAGCTGAAATTAAACTGCATTCATTTCAAATTTAGCTTCTGCAGCACAGCGGCAGAAAGTCAGCACCAGCTGGGAAGCAGAGGGTGGTCAGACCCACCAGTCAATGAAATCTGTCCAGCACATTCCACCTCCTGTTTTATGTCTCATCCCTCCCCGTCAGGTGCCAAGGGCTTTGCTGCCAAACCCCAGAAGAACCCATCAGGCAGCACCTCTCTGGCAGAGGCAGGGGAGCAGCCTCAGCCCCAATGCCCTACTTCAAAGCAGGGCCAAGCATCATCAACCCATGCATGGGCTTAGAAGAGCACAGACCCTGAATGCTCACCTGAGAACTTCAGGGCTTTAAAGGCAGGAGTGTTATTTTATCTCCTGCTATTAGAGGCACCAGTGATCAACTAGAAATCCACATAAAGCAAACCAGCAGCTTCTGCAGGTCCAGAAAGGCCACTAAGGAGCCAAGACAACCCACTTCTCAGTTACCTTCAGTAACGTGCTTACAAAACCAGAACTACTTCCCCTTCAGAATGCATCAGTACAACACCACAGCCTTTCACTAGCTGTGGCAGGAGGTGAAACCTGCTGGGCTGCAGGCTCCTTGCATGTAAGAATGGTGAGGCAGAGACTCCCTGCCCCGATACAAATACAAATTCCAGCAGTCATTGCACAGGAGACAAGTAGAGACATGGGAGTAAGCAGGAGGACTGTGGTGAATGGAAGAAGTTTACTTTATTTACCTTCCCTTGCTTTCCCAATCCTTGCTGCTTTTGCCTACAACTACTTTCAGTGCATGGCAGCTGTTAAAGAAACAACAGCACTCGACAGAGGCTGCAGAACACCCTGCTTGCAGAGAATCACAGAATGCTTTGGGTTGGAAGGGATTTTTAAGGATCATCTATGCCAACCTACCCTGCAGTAAGCAGGGACATCTTCAACTAGATCAGGCTGCTCAAAGCTCCATCTAACCTGACCTTGAATGTTTCCAGGGATGAGGCATCTGCCACCTCTCTGGGCAACCTGTGCCAGTGTGTCAGTGCTCCAAATGCAAAAAAACTTAGTCCTTATCCCTATCCTAAACCTACCACCTTTTAATTTAAAAACATGGCATCCTGTCTTGCCACAACAGCCCCTGCTAAAAGTCTGTCCCCATCTCTCTTATAAGCCCCATTAAGTACTGAAATGCTGCAATAAGGTCTCCCTGGAGCCTTCCCTGCTCCAGGCTGAACAACTCCAATTCTCAGCTTTTCTTCACAGCAGAGGTGCTCCAGCCTTCTCATCATTTTTGTGGCCTCCTCTGGACCTGCTCCATACAGTGGCTCTGGACGCAAGTGAACTCTCACAAATTAATATTGTGGTGTGTTTGTGCAGCAGAGTATTTCACAGCCTCTGTCTGAGGCATGCAAATACTTAAGTTGCACCAGATACACACAAGCAAATTAAAAATGTAATGGAATCACTGACAGCAAACTCCTGGCACAGGTATTAGGCAGGGCACCCACAGAGTTTTGGGCTGGTATCACCAGTGGACTGCACAGCTTTCTATAAGAAGCTTGTTGGTAAGTGTTCATTGCCATAAATAGACTAAATTATGGGGAAGAGCCACTAGTCTACAGCAACTAGAGCTGGGCATCCAAAAGCTTCCTAACTTCTTGGTCTTAAAAACTAAAAAAAAAAAAAAAAAAGAAAAGAACCTGCATGCCCAGCACAATGTAGCAACCTCAGAAACAGGCTGGAACAATCTCTGGCATGTGCCACGTCTCCACCACAGTCACAAGCAAAGCGTGGAGTCAATTTCTTGAAGTTGCTTGAGGCAAATCTCAGCAAATGTCACACCACAGAATCACACAATCACCAACCTCCTCGGGACAAATGCTCACCAGCAGCTTTCTTTTTATGTGTTATTTTTGCACATATTCCATCTGACCCAGAGCCAAATGCAAACCTGAGCACACAGAGCCCTGGCACATTCTCTCCAGAGCTGTTCCAGCCAGCAAACACCTGGCACCAGCTCTGCATGTTGTCTCCACTCTACTTTGCCTGCATCAGGGGAACGTGAGCATTGCAAAGAGCAGCTGCTTGCCACAGAAATGTTCCCTGAAAAAGGTTACACATGGCAATGTGCCTCACTAACCCATCCTCTCTCCAGAATGCTTTGCTGTGTCTGAGCACACTGGAGTAAGCACAGCTGCACAGCTCATAGCTTAGGGCCTACATCACACAACACAATGCTAGCTGGATTTGAGTTATCTACGCCACGCTGTAGCGTGGATGGCCTCAAAGCAGGCTCCCAGATTTACACATGTTGAACTTCCAAGAACTAGAACAACTTCTGCAGATTTTCACTCTTTTCAAGCAAACTTTCAAATCTGAATGTGTGAAGAAAACAAGATGACTTGCATTCGCAGGAATGTTGTCTTTCCAAGCTTTGTATGATGCACATCAACAGCATGCAGTGTCCTAGAGCTGCAGATTACATGCCTTGAAAGCCAGTAGATAGGAGAGTTTCATAAGAATTTGTAAGAATTTTTGCATAATATTGCAGTGAGGGTGGTCCAGCACTGTGACAGGGGCCCAGAGTGGCTGTAGCAACTCCAGCCTTGCAAGTTTTCACAGCCTGATTGCATGACATAAGCTGGTTTTGGAGGGAGCTCTGCTTTAAAAGCAGGGCCAGAGACCCCCAGAATTACCTGCAATACGCTATGGTAATACCATACCCAACAGAAGACTTACAAGGAGAGGCCATCCTAGGTTGCAGGCTGCCAAATGTTTGAGGGCTAACCATTGATTTGTCAGTGACAAGCTACAGAATAATTCATCCACAGCTGTGCACACATACACTCAAACCAGCTAACAAAGCCATATCCATCAATGTGACAGCTGCTGGAATAGCAGTCAGATTTGAACTCTGTAGAAGGAGGTTTTCAAGCAAAAGCACCCCTGTGGTGGAGAGGTGATCCCTTTTACTGCCATGCTTCAACACCTCTGATTGAGGACTAGGTGTTCTGGTGCACTGATGCTCTTGCATCCATGCATCCCACTGGAAGGGTCTGCCTTGCAGCCAGGATATGAGGATGCACCAAAGTGCTACACACCAGTGCCTGATGGTTCAGCCCATGAGTGTCACCCACGTCTCAAAGGAATTGGCTCAGCTGGGGCCTCCAGGTAATTCCCAGGGGAAGCACCTCTGTCTTTTGTCTAGAGAGACCAGCTTGCAGCACATGACCAAGAGCAGCACAGAGCTCTTCCTCCTTAGGGCACCTGCTGTGCAGAAACCACCACCAAGGAGCAGCATTTAACTGCTCACTCTGCTGTTCTTCCAGGTTTGGTTTTGTAACACGTAATAAATACTTTATTATTCCTCAGCATCGAGTGATTTAGGAAGAAGCTAAACCAGCCTAACAAGCATCCCTCATCATCACTGCTTCCACAGTCTGAAAACCAGCCATGACAAGAATAATGTGGGAAGGAGACAGAGGTATCAGAGCAGCTGAGTGCTGGCCTCCAGGGAGAGGCCAGAAGCCCCAGCAACAGGCATGAGACTAGGAAAAAAACAAAACAAACAACTTCAGGTTATTTTGCACTGGGAAAACACATCAGATTCTCCTTGCACTGATGCTGTTTTCCCCTCAGTGGGAGAGAGGACCACACTGGGGGTGACATTTGGGGGCTTCATTGCAATCTCTCCTGGGCAGAGGTGGCTGTGTTGCAGACAGCTGAGCACTGCTGGCTTTGCACTGCTAACATAAGTGAGCAGTATTAACTGCCAGTCTCAAGGAACCTTTCCCAGCTACCCAGCAGTGTATTTTCTTGTTGTTTCAGAGAGGTTTAAGATTTGCTGCTATAGAGAGCTCCTTGTGCTTTGGTTTCTGATAGCCACAATATATCTTTCAGGAATACCGAGCCAGCTCTCACGGTCTGCCCACACGTGGATCACTGTGCTCACACCCACTGATCCACCACTGTCTGTACAATTCCTTCTTCATGGGCACTTGATTTGTTGCCTCCTGGCTCTGCCCATGATTTACAGGCCCTGGTGCATCCACACTTCCCGCACTCTCTTCAGCCATGCTTTATCCTTTTTGTACAGCACCAGCCACCACCCCTGCTGACCCCTTCTCCTCCCTCAGAAGAGGTCCCCAGATGATTTGCTGCAGGGAAAAAAAAAACGAAACAAAAAACAACAACAACAAAAAACCCAACTGTGCTATCACTGTGCCTGGGTTTACACATATGGGACAGAGAAAGTCACACGCAACCCTTTCTGCAGGCAGCAGCTCATGCTCTGCCTGCTCAGTCCACCTGCAATGATGGGGATGGGTCAGAGCAAGAGGGACCCTCCAAGGAACAATACTTGCCTGAGCCAGACTGGGTTCAGGCACAAGCAACACAAACAGCCCCTGGGAGCTTACACCGCAGCCCCGCACCAATTTGCAGCTCAAAGACTGAACCAACCTCTCACCCAAGCAACCCAACAATCCAAGAATAGTATTTCCCAACCTAACAGTAATTATCTGCTTCAACAACACAACCACTGGGGTGAGAAAACCCACCAGAGCTGCCTGCATGGGAAAGGAAACCCTCTCCTCTGCCCAGCTGCACAGCTACCACCCAAGCAGTGCACTACCACAACATCAACTCCAATCCTTGCTGGGACTTCTAATATCTCTGTTATTACAAGCAAACTCCAGCAGCTTTGCAGCATGAACAGTGAGTGCTGAATGATTTTGGCACTTGATGGAACATTTCTTCTTTAAAGAGGTTCAAGTGCTGGATAAGAAATGGGAAGGTAAAAACATCAAACCCTTTGGTTAGACCAGCTGCAGTCAGAGAGTCCCTAGATCAAGCAGAACAGATCTCTCCTTTCCACTGCTCCAGAGTACATCCAGTAGAAGGTTTATCAGAAAAGACAAAGCACAGGCTCAAAGATGCTCTCTTTGAAATACATGGATGCTCTTTTTGTCCTCTCGATCCCCAAGTGCATCTCTTTTCTATGATTCTCTCTGCCAGCTAGGCGCAGTTCTCTGACATACATAAAAGACCTAAAATGTTACAGATGCTCCTATTTTCTGAAACAGTGATGCACAATGGTAAAAGAGGAAGGTAAAAACGGGATTTGGGACTGGGCCTTTGCCATGACAACCTTCTCCTGTGTGCTTTCCAAGCTACACCTTCCTTCTGCAACCTGCCACCACAAGGCAAGCCTAGATGTAGGCACATCAAAAGATACCTTGCCCCTGTCTGCTTCACTTCCTACCTTTCAGTGCATATATGTCAATCCTGCACCTCCCCCTGCAAAGGGTCCCTTTTCTACTAAGATCAAGCACACTTACTGAAAAAAGCAGCTCTGGCAGCTGCAGGAACTTCTGCTCCTCTCTGCAAGTTTCCATCTCCTGATTGTCTCTCTTTTCTCCTGGCTGGTTCCTCCTCTGCAGCTGGTGTGCAAGCAAATAACCCCAAGATGGAGCCACCCGACAAAAGCACAGAAAAATTGGAACTTCTCCCACCTTGGATCTTATTTTACCCAAACAAGCTATTAGGAGAGTGAGTTTGCAATAGAGGCCACAGACCAATCTAGCCCTGCTGGGTATTTTTCTCTATATGATCAAACAGATACACACCCCTACTTTTTTATTAATCAATAAAGATAGCACTTTGATCTCAGAATGGAGAAGCCAGCACAAAATATAAGCAAGAAATAGCAATGATGAAATACTGGGCCAGTGATTGAGCATGGGCTGAGGGGGCAAGTGCTGCTCTAAGAAACCTCCCTGGTGACTTCTGCTGTGACAAGAGCTGTGCCTGGTGAGCTCTGCTGCATAAAACACATCATCATGATCTGGCAGCTTTCAGGAGAAAGCACAGCATCATCCTGCCTGTGGTAAAAGAGTGGCTGCTCTGTTAATAAAACAGGAAAAAAACCAAACCCATAAAAATACTAGCAGAAATACAGCTAGCAAATAAAACCAGGAGGCAAATAGAATGGAGGCTGCCTAGGACAGGCAGGGTGACATGTAAAGTCGCCCAACACTGGGTGCCCCAAAGGCAGGAGATAAATTCCTTTATTTCCTTGAAGCCTTCTCCAGGCTAGATGCTGCAGCTGGCTTCTCTCCTCCTCCTCTCTCCAGCTTAAACACTTTCTTTGCTCCCTCCAGTCCCCCTCTGGTTAACTCCGAGTCTTGAGGGAAAATTAACAACCACTTACAAAGCCTTCTCAAGAAAATTCTGCTAGCAAGGGCCTTGGTCAGAGGTGCAGGTCAAGTCATGTTTGCTGTGACTGGTGTAGGAGCCCTCTAGAAATGTAATAAAAATGGGTTGGTCTGCCCTTTTACTCCAACAGTGCAGTATGTGTGGTAGGTACAGTCCATTACTTCTCTGAAACCTCAAAGAAACCTTAAACTAGTAAAAATGATCAAGAGATCTGGCTTCTCTTCCTGAGCCCTGCAGGCAGTCTTGGAAGTAACATTTTCATTCCTTCTCTTTTTCTTGTGGATGGAAAACAACACATGGTCTCCTGAAGGTTGTGAGTGTTGACAAAGCACAGCTTCCAAGACATTACCTCCCATACTTTCGTGTCTCAAGACCATGGCATACTGCATAGTGGAAAGGCATGGTGTGGAGCTGGAGAACATCACAGGTGATCCAAGGATTAAGGCTGGGTTAACCACTCTACAAATAACAGATACTATTAACTCCTCTCACTTCCCACATGGGGAAGAGGAAGGGTGCACATGGTCCTTTCCATGGTCCATGCTGAAGCCCTTGGAGAAGTCAGGGACACATTGGCCTGCTGGAATTTATATTTCTTTCATAATATTCTGAGGACAGCTTCCAGAACTTAGATGTTTTACAGCCTTATCAACAAGGAAAGTAGAAAAGTCAGTTTGGGGTACAGATGCTGCACATCTATTACCCAGTGGCCACAAAACCCTAAGCCTCCTGCTTAGTCAGAGACAGGCATGTAAAATTTCTCAGGTCAATCATCTGCAATAGATATTGGTGATACTCTATTTATTTAATCATTAAAAAGGCTTTGTGCAAAATCTCCTACAAGTGCTACAAAGGTACAGTCACAAACGATGCCCAGGTGCCCAAAAGAAAGAACTGTATAAAAACAAATGGTTTTGCTGAGATGATCAATGTGGCCAGCATCCCTTTGACCAGAGACACCTTCTCAGCCCTTCCTACGAAGTAAGTAACAGTGGAGAACCTCTTCCCACCACCCTGGTCAGTGTTGTTTGGACAATACAGTACTCAGAAGGTTGGTAACCCACGTTGCTGACAATACTACCCAAGCATCTCAATTCTTGGACTACTTTAGAGGTTAGGCAAGGTCCAAACACAATGTAAGGACATCTAAATATTCACAAACTTATTAATTCTAAAAATGGCTGAGGGATGGGGTGGGAACATGAGCTGGTCCGTGTTGATCAGTCTCTAGCAGAGGAGGGCAGTGTCCCAGGACCCAGAGAAGTCCTGGTCTCCAACAACCCAGTTGTCTGCTATTTTGTGCTGCATCTCCTGCTTGTGAAAGGAGAATAACAGCACTTCACTTCCCTCCAGAAGTGGCTACATGTATGACCAGTCTGAGAGTCTCTCAGACTAGGATGGTGAGCTATCCAGGAAGAAAAGCAAGCTACTTTTAGAAAGACCCTTTTAAATCACTCTTTGAACTATTTCCATCCTGATGTTCCCACTCCAGGCAGAGCTTCCATCCCACAGCAGCTAATTGCCCTTCCTGGTTAATGTATACAGTGGTTCATGCTGACTTGAAAACATTAAACAACCAGAGCTAAAGAATCCCTACTGACTCTTCAGATCTCCAAACAAAAAACCCAGTCTTGTCCCTTATATTCAAAAAATGGAATGTACATCTACCATCACTGGAGTCATTTTTTGTACCATTTTCATCATTAAACTCTTGACTCTCCTCCACCCCACAAGCTATTTTAAAAACAGTTATTACCAAGCAGAAATGACAGACATGAATGGAAATTCAAAGGCTCCTAGTGTGCCTCAGCCTCAGTGAAAGTGTCAGTTTGGGTCTGTGAAAAAGATACCAGGAGAGGGAATATTTTTGGTGAGAGTGAACAAGATATCAATAAATGGAGAGAAGTTTCCAGTCAGAGATGGATGAAGCACTGAGCCCTGCTGTAGGCATCCTGCACACACCCATTGGCCCTGCTCAGGAGCTGGAAGAACCACTGGCCCCCCAAGACACAGGGCTGCTGTCTACAACAAAATGAAACTGGGCTGCAGGACTTGAAGGGGAAGCACACACAGGTTTGAGCATTACTTCTTTTTCCAAAAAGAAAAAGCACATTTTCAAAGGAGCCTATCAAAAGACCTGACCAGGGTTCTGGCTAAGTACAACTTGTCAGGTTTGAAATTTTCCCTTATTCTGTGCATGTGCTGTGATTTCTCCAGCAAACAAACAAAAAGCAAGAAAACATCCCAGATTTTAAGAAAATTTGCTTAACAGCCAAACGCTTCTCTGATCCAGTAAAAGATAAAGCTGTCTCCTTCAGACAGCACTTGAAAAAGGTTCAATCAATCAGTCAAGCCAGAACAGAACTTGTTTCTAGATGGAAAAGCAAGAGGGAAAAGGTGTGAAACTCTAGTGTACCTCCTCCTCCTCCTCCTCACATTTCCTGCTAAAGTGAGTAATCTCAGATTTTAGAGGGGCATGTTGTTTGGAGCTGGAATAAAAAGTTTGGTAAAAGGTAGTTTGTTCTGAGGCAGTAAACTACTACAAGAAAACAGAACATTTCAACAACTTTCCATCCCCACTGCCAGGCAGAGACAAGGGAATAGACCTCTGCATGGTAATGTACCTGAAATTGCTGAGAATGAATGGCTATCCACCACACACATTAGGGAACACTATTTACAATAACATTGTTCCACTGAGGCAATTTGTTATTATTTATTTTAAGCAAAGGCACTGTTAAAATTATCGAATTTCTTTCCACAGCCTTAGTCTTTGGACCCAGTTTATGTCAGGAGGCTGAAAATGAACGAGGCAAATCTTGCAGCAACAAGACAGGGTGTGAGCCTCACAGGGACATACCAACCAAGGTTAGTTTAGTTCAAGCAAGTGCTCAGATTTCCAGGTCCAGAGGATTTTCACTCAGCAGGGGAGGCTGGAGGAAGCAGTGGCCCTTTCTCTGTTTTGTCTGTAAATATAAATGAAATGTAGCTAGGGAAATCATGTTCACTATGGTGCACATGGAGTGTGTGCAGGCCCCATGCTGGCATCTGCAAAGAGGACAATTAGCTGCTTGCATGATTTTCAAGAGAAAGGCCATTTGCTGGCTGATGGCTGTGGAGGCTGCAGTGATCAGTCTGAGCCTTGCAATGCAGAGAGATCTGCTGAGGAATCACTGGAAGGACAGGGACCTCCAGGGTGAGGAGTCTAAGCAACACATGGCACTTGGGCCTTCCCCACAGTAAAACTCACTGACAGAGTGAAATAAACGATGGCATCCCCAACATGTGCTTGAAACCACCCCTGGGGGCATCTGGCAGGAGCAAGAGGGACATCCTAGCTTCCTGAGTGACTACTCCTCTGCCCTTGGTGCCTCCAGCTGGAATACTCAATGTCTTTTGCCTTTCCCGTCCTGCCAAGTTTAATTAGAGCTAAACAACATCCCCCAAAGCTGCTCACTGTGACCCAGAACCAGTCATCCAGCCCCATGCAGCAGGATCCAATTATAAAAACATCTTCTGCTGGCTCCCTGGCACAGAGAGCAAATGCAGTCAGACCTGGCCCAGTTCAACATGCCTCCCCAGCACACATCTGCAAGTCAGCCTGGAGACAGAGACACTAGCAGCAAGCTCACTGTATGACAGGAAAGGGGTTGCCTGGGGTTTATGGGACTTGTAATATACTCTAGAGCTTGTAAAGTTTCCTGTTCCAGGTTTTTTGTTTCTTCCCCAGTTTCTGGGCTGGGGTTCATCCCTGTTGCTGCAGTTTCAGTTTGCATTTGGAGGTGCCAGTTTCATCTGCTGTGTACACTGGTACCTTTTCTCCTGCTTTTTTTTTTTTTTGTTTTTCCCTTGAGTAGTCCGATATCCCTGCAACAGAGGATCATAGACTGGCTTAGGTTGGAAGGGACCTCACAGATCATCTGCTCCAGCCATGGGTTGGGACAACTCTCAACTAGACTTGGCAGCTCAAGGCTGCTTATCCAACCTGGCCTTGAACACCCATCAGATAGGAGGCATCCACAGCCTCCCTGGGCAGCCTATTGCAGAGTCTCACCACCCTTCCTAAGATTCTTCCTAAGATTCAGTCTAACCGTGCTCTCCCTCCGCTTCAAACCATTCCCCCTTGTCCTATTGCTAGACACCCTTATGAGAAGTCCCTCTCCAGCCTTCCTGTAGGGTATCTTCAGGTATTGGAAGGCAGCTATAAGGTCCCTCTGGAGTCTTCTCTGGGCTGAGCAACCCCAGCTCCCTCAGTCTGTCCTCATAGCAGAGGTGTTCCAGCCCTTTGATCATCTTCGTGGCTCTCCTCCGGACTCACTCCAACAGTTCTGTGTCCTCGTTATCGCTGGCTGGAGAAGCCCAAGGAGGAAAAGCAAGATGTGCACAAGTAGTGGAGCACAATCCTAAAGGGCAGGAGGGAAGAACTGCCTGTGACTGTATCTGGTAATGAGTTTGTCTGCACATCGAGAGTACAAATTGAAACCCCCACAAAAAGCAACACAGCTACTGCAGATCTGAAGCATATAATTTCAGAGGAGTTTCTGTGGGAGCAGAAAACACGTGGGCATACAGAAAGAGGAAAAGACAAAATCAAATTGTTCTTTGTAAAAGGCAGCTGTGATAGAACTTGCCTACAGCATTCTCCATACTGCAGCTTCACTTCTTGCTCTCAGAAGCCCTAGAAGAGGTCACTGAAACCTTAAGAGTCAAAACAACAAAAAGTGGAAAAATAAGCTCCCAAAGTGAGCACAATGCATTGAATCACTGCTCTCATTTTCCTCCTTCAGGCAAGCATGAGGAACAGGCTGTGTCCTGGAAGCAGGTCTGCACTGGTGGCAGATCCCAAAGCTCAGTGGCAGCTGGAGCGGATGACCCCGTGTGCTTTAATACCACAAAATAGATCCCACGCTGTACTGTACATGAACACACAGTTCCAGCAACTCCAGCTCACCTCAGCCTACAGCATAGATTGCTTCCTTAACTCTTTTTTTTTTTTAAACTTAAACATCCCTATTAGAAGACTCAGCCTACGCCAAAGAATTAGAGATAACTGTACCTGTGGAAATTGTACAGAAAAATACTGATCTGAAATACTGCTTAAATAAAAGCTGCAGAATTGAGGATCTAGGAATCTAGTCTTTTACCTGAAAGTGCCCAAAAAATATTTGAATGAGAGGAACTGGGAGTTTGGCTGCTGGTGCTAAGCGATGGGCAGGCACCAGCACTGCCAGCCATTGCCTCTCCCTTGGCACACGGCCCTGTGACGTGTTGCCAAAGTGGCCCACACAGCCTGCTCAGGAGGAGGTGGCCCTGAGCGATGGCTGTCTCCACCACAAATGCCTTCACACCCCTCAGGATAAGCTTCCCTAGCAGCTGGGGGAGTGAGGAGGCATGCTGCCGCATGGCGAGCGAGGGGGAGTCCTTGGGGGGCACAAGTAAAGGCAGGCACTGCAAGAATCACCACAGTAGCTTGATCAGCTCATGCAGCTCATCTGGTATGGCCTCCAAACCCCATAAAAAAAAGAAGGAACCAAGCTGAGCTGTGACCAAGAAGGTTTTTTCCAGAAAGCTGGGCAAGGCTAGGGTGTGCATGAAAGGAAAGCTCCAGCGAAGACACATGTCCAAGCCCATACCCACAGCACAGCTGTGGTTTCCCACTGGCAGAGTGTTTTCAGTGATGCCAGTGCTGGTTTGCTGTTCAGCCACTCCTGTCCCACAGTTTCCAAACTTCAGATTCTTCAGTTACTTGAGTGGGCAAGTATCCTGCCCACACTGAGAAGACAAGGACAAAGCAGTGTGAAACTTTGTGCTATCTCAAATTTGTTTCCAGCCAGGCTTCAGCACTTGGCTTGACCCACACAGCAGAGAAAGCTGCCAGGTTCCAGCCACAACCCTGGCTGCAGGCTCGCAAAGCCAGAGATTATTCATGCTGTGGCAAACAAAAATTAGCAACAAATTTCCCCCACAAGAAATCTTGGAAAGAAAAGACAGAGAAGCTGGAAATAAAGTCACCTGAGAACTTCAGCATCACTGCCTGTTGGGAAGCAAAGGGCCAGCTCCAGTACTGGAGAAGATATTTTCCCCTCACTGACTCAAAAGTCAAAGTCTTCCTCAGGAGTAGACAAAGCTCCCCAAGTCCAAAAGCAGAAGTACTGGGCTCAGGTCACTCTTTCAGGTTACTGTCTTTCTTCCAATTTCACTTCTTTCTCCCATTTCTCCTGGGGCACACCTAAGCTCCTCTTAAGTTCAGGGGCCAAAAATAACTTTTTGTTCCTTTAATCTTCTCCATCACTTCTTTTCAAACCATGCACTACTTTTCTTGAGCCATGTGATTAACTCCTTTAGACAATTTTCACAGAAATGAGATTTAAGCAAGCAAAAATTAATCCAAATTCATCCAGCTACAACAAACAAGTAACAAACTTTAAGATAGCATCAGAAAAATATAAAACCAGCACAGAAAGGCTAACAGCAGAGAGATGTATGCATTAAGGGTATGACAGAATGAAGGTGCTTATCTTGAGCAATCCAGACTCATGTCTAGCCAACGTGAGTCAGTAAGAGCAAGGCACCCACCAGCCTGTTTGGCAGACCAAGGAGACTTCTGAATTGGTTTGGTAGCTGCTAAGCCTGTATACAAATTAGCTGCTAAGGCTCTGCACAAATCCTCTTGCCTATGGGCTGATATTTGAATGGGTGACGCAGGCTGCTTTTCCTGCTCAGGGGCTGCTGCTGTGCTGCTGAAGAGAGATCAAAATTCCCTGTAGCTACACAGAGCCACAGAGAAACCTTCCAAAGCACCGTGCCAAAGGCTGGAGTTCAAAAGAAGTAAGACTTTACTTCCCTTATTCTTGGTGCCTGCAGAACCAGCATTAACAGGCATTATGCTCTTCAGCTTTATGGGCTCTCCTCAAGAAAGAAAATAACAGAAAATTAAGCTGGCACAGTATGCATGAAGTGATAGCAAGACCCCTCACAGTAAAATCTCTGTGTGACACAGAAGGAATTACCTCCACAATCCTATTCTTGTGAATCCTGCGGCATCACGCTGTCAGACAGCAGAGCACCAGCAGAGCAGGGGGTGTTGTGCTGCTGGTGCCAGAGTATGATTTCCATTAGTGTTAATAGGAACTACTGACAGAAGCAGCAGCCAAGAAGCCAAAAAGCCTCCCATGCTGTTGATTGCCTTTGATAGGTACAGAACTGCATTAAGACAGTCCCAGCATCTGCACCACACAAATCATAGTGACTGCGTGCATGAGAGAACAGCCAGGATCCAAGTTCAACAGGCTCCAAAGAAGGGCTGGATCTCCTGTGGGATGGGGAGTCAGAGCTGGAGTGGTGCAAACAGCCAGTGAGGTGTTAGCAATGGCACTAGCCTACCCTTGGACCAGTATCTATGTGGTGGTTGGGTACAGACTTTGGGAACAAGCTGGAAGGAACCAAGTGGCTACCAAAGAGTTTCTTGCAGCTATTGCATGAACAGCTGTTGCCAACACCACTAAGGCCCTTGGCATGGGGCACTAAGGCTGCATTTCTATCCCTAGTGCAAATGTAGGATAGTTCACAAGAAAAGTACAGGTATGGAAGAGCAAGGGCTTAGACTCAGCATAACAAGAAAAAGGAAATGGTGCATGCTAAATTCTACAGGGATGGAAGAACAAGGGCTTAAAATCAGAAGGTGTTCTTTTGAAGTTTCTTTGGAAATACCTAGCTTCACTTGGACAGCTCTGGAGCAAGCAACTAGAAAGAAGTATTATTGCTTCCTAGCTAAATGTACATAACATCTTCTTGGAAGAAGCCTGTAAAGTCCTTGTTGTGCAACCTACTCACTCAGGCTTCTGCTTCTTACAGACACTCCTGAGGTTTTCAGATACCTTGAAGTTCAAGATCTCAGAGACAGAGATTCTGCTTGCCCTTGCTCAAGACCAGCACCACATGCTCTGGTGGGTTCAGCTGTGCCTACCTCTGTTTCAGAGTGATACTTCAGTGTTACTTTTGCCTTGTAAATTCATTATACCATGGGAAATACAGCTGCTTATATTTTCATTGTTTTTTAGCAGACTGCAGTTATACAATCATTGTACCTTTACAGAAACAAATCCCACCTTAAACTTACTACTTTACCTCCCCCATTATGGTCCAGCAGTTCAGACTGAAGGAAATGTCCATCAACAGAACAAACACTTCAAGTCATTGAGGCTTTTTGGTTATGTAAAAGCCTAGAGAAAATTCATCCCTAAGATATAAATAAAGATTTTTGTTCTTTAGAGAAAAAGCCAGATACAAACCACAGTCCTTTGAGAGCAGGTAAACTAGATGTCAAGGTTATTTTCTTCAGCACAATTTAATAAGCAGGTGCTGAGCCTGCGGTGGCCGTTTATCGAGCGTGCCACACGAGGCAGGTTGTAGGCACATCCCTGGCCCTTTTTGCAGCAAAACCATCAGGTCTCACAGCAGATCCCCTGCCAGTTTGAAGAGCCTCCCCGCCATCCCCACCACTCATTTCTCATCAGCTCTCCACAGACAGCCACAGATCATTTCATCCTGTTTTCCATGCCACAGAAATTTGGGCTCGAGGAAAACAGGCATGATATTACATCACTTAAGCAAACAACTTAGCTGACTACATCAAATTCTGCCTAAACTTCTGGCAAAGCAACAGACCTTTAATTACCCTAACTAGCCCTGAGCTGGAGAAACCTTTTTTTTCCCTACTGAGTCATTAGGGGGTGAAGGTGCTGAGATCACCTTCACAATCCAAAGCACTACTGAGTGCTCCCCTACAGCTCACTCCAATCTCTTAGGCTAAAAACGTCTCTGCAGCAGCCTGCACTTCCCTGGGAACTGCCTTGTCCCATTTGCACCCTGGTGAGCTCCAGGGCTTCTTTTTAGCTGGTGATAACCAAACTCTCATGATCTCCCTGTACCACTCAGTGCAGAATAGAAGTAACAAGAAACCTGATTTGTCTGTGCCCCAAGGTGCTTGTAACTCAAATGATTTCACATAATAATCCATAAAAGTCAAGAGCAGTGCCTTTTACAGTGGTGTTTAAAGGGCATAATTTTGCATCCCTTGGGCATGTATTAATACCAAGCTTTGGGAAGGGAGTCCAAGCTGAAGCTGATGGTGTCTGGAGAAGCTGGGTGCAGCAGAGGATATTCCCCTCCTGCTGTACCCATCCTTGCCCACATTAGGTTCACCAGCCACCTTAGAAATGTCAGACTTTGTGGAAGTAAACTGCTGCAGGGAGGAGACACAGCTTTGTACCACCCAGCATGATGCTCCATCATGTGGCACTGTCCAAGCCCACACAACACATTATCTTCTGCTACACGCTGAAGTGAGCTGCATTTTTAAAAGCCTTTTTCTTTTCTTCTGGAAAGGAGCTAATTAGAGTGGAAAAGGATTTCTATGATGCTCACATGTGTGACTCCTGTACACTTCAGAGATGTTTAATTTGTGTTATGTGACTACCATGCACAAATTGTACTTGGAATTACATAGCACATAACTTAATCAAGCAACACTAACAACACCAGGTAGTTAAATCATGCTGTGATAAGCAAGGAAAACGATTTTGTGTAGGCATAGCAAAGTCTCCCTTGCACCTTGGTCAAAGTGGCATCTACTACCAATTATCAAGTTGGCAAAACGTTTCCATTATTGAGGGCAATAGCTTAACTTAAAATGTAAAGTGCTTGGCTGGAGGTGCATTAAGTCATTTGCACGATGCTATTCAGCACTCAGTGGAGAGAGCTATGGGCTGAGCACAAGTAAAGGCAGCTGTATTGCACTGTAAAAAAAAAAAAAAAAAAAAAAAAAGCCAAAGCATCACAAAGTGATAGGTAGGCAAGGGAAGAGGCAGGGGGAGCATCCTCCTTTTTCTGGAGCAATGCAGATCCACCCTAATGCCACCAGCTACTTGGGGAGCCCCCTAGAAGGTGAGCAAGGCAAGAAACATGAGCCTGGGGAAGGGAACCACAGAACATTTTCTGAGAGATGACTAGAGCCTTCAAAACATGGAAAAATATGCTGCAAAGAAGAAAATAATTGATTCTCTGTGTCCATGACAAGAAACTAAAGGTATGTGTTACAGCAAGGAAGCTAGGCTGGATACTGAGGAAAAAGCCCTGTCCTGGTAAGGATGCAGATATCCAGAAGCCTGTGTCCCTGCATCCCTGGAAGGATCAGCTGGACAAACTCCACCAAGAATGAGCTGGGCACACTCAATCCTGCTTCAAGGGATAAAGACAATTAGATAGGCTGAGGTCCTTCCAGCCCTGTTTTTACAAGATTTCTAGTCTTGACTCCAGCTATCCTGCCATACCTTGCAGAAGGCACCTCGCAGCCCCACGCTGCTGCGCAACAGCCCCCGCAAGAGGCACAGGCTATATTTATTCTGGTACATTGCAGTGGGAAGCTTTAATCTGTGTAATCGCCTCAGAGAAGATTTCATTCACTGAGGGGAAAGCAATTACCATTTCACTTGCAACCAGTTGCCTTTGCAGGGTCTTCATCTGTCAGAGCTGGAGGGTCCTGTCAGCCCCTGCACCTGCCTGGACTGTTTTTTTGTGAGACAGGTTCATGCCTCTGATAAAAGCATTTGCAGATACTCAAGGTTTTCAGCCACCTTTTGGAGCTGTTTTTCTCCTCCCAGCTGCTATTGCTTTTATCTGACAGCATACAGCCTGCATGAAGAAAACAACTGGATATAATCCTAGATTAAAGGGATTGTTACACAGAATTAAATACAAGCCATACCCTTGATAGGGCTCACTGTCGTCATTCACCAAGCACACAGACCTCAGCTGTTTGGGAGGTGGGCAGATGGTGGTGGCATTTCTGATACTCTCTGCAGCTCCTGATTTTCCTAGACAGGCATTTAAGTCTCCCCACAGAGGTGAGAGGGAAAAAAAAAATAAAAGGCTAAAAATGGAAAAAAAAAACCAAAACCCAAACCCCAACGAAGCAAAAAAGAAACCAAACCAAAAAATTCTTTGTATTTCTGTATGACGCTTCACTAAAATCCCACTGAGCTTTCACTCCAAAAACTAGCAATCTAAATCCAGATTCTCAGAACCCTGTATGTGCAAGCCCTATTGGAGCTGCTGCAGCTCAGTGCTAGGAAGGTCCTTAGTCCCACAGTGACCATGCCACAAACTGCAGGAAGGTGACTGCTTAAAACAGATGAGCAAAATGTCTTGAGGAAAGGGTATTCATTGTCTACTGCAGGAAGTAGCACAATAGCTGAGCAAGGCAAAAGCCCACCAGGAAATCTTTATGATTTTATTTTACCTCAGGAAAGCCACAATATACTTATATGCACAGCTGCATATTAAAGGGGGGAAAAGAAAGGCACTTTAATCTTCTGCACCTTCCAGCCTGGCAGCCAAAGCAGCTTGACTTGATAAAGAAACTTCAGAGGTGTGGAAACTACATACCAAAGGAGAAAATTTCCAACTGTCTTTCTCTAATAAATTGTGGCAGCCAAAAAATCCAGCCCTAAAATAAAGATGTGCCTGAAGGTAGCAATTTTACAATCAGCAACATAATGATTCATATCACTGCTGTCGTATTTGTTGGGGAAAAGGAAGGCAGGTATTGTGATCATCAGCTTTTTGATACACACAATCTTTTTAAGTGAGGAAAACCACATGCATTCCAATAAGGAACTGAAGGAAACAGCCTCAAAATACTAACAGAAGAATCTGCAGCTCACTCCAAGATCTGCAGACACAGAAGATTAATATTAAGCCAACAGTATTGTTGGTGGCATCCTGAGCTGCTGCACAGCCCTGAGTCCATGTGTGGGAGCCTCACTCCCCTTTGAAGAACACTACCCACACCCTCCCAAAAGACAGGTCCTTGTGCCACAGGGCCTGGAAGCCAGCCCCACTCCCACTGAACCCATGTGTGTTTTGCCATGAATCTCCAAGAGCTGGTGCCAAAGAGCAAGGTGTCATCACTCACACCCAGTACAGGGCTGAATCCCCAGCATCCCACTGACAGTGGGCACAAAGCAACAGCATCAAGTCCCACTGAGTGATGGTGGCTCCAGGCTCTCATCTCAAGACAAACTGAAGGCCAAGACATTCCCATCTCTTTTCCCCAGAAAAGTCCTAGAAGCAAAGCCTGGCCTTGCTGGTGCCTGATCTCTGCACTCCTGCCCACGCCTTGGTAGACACACATGAAGCTGCAGGTGTATGAGATAGGAGGCTGCTGCTGTCAAAGGATTAAAAATCAACTGAACTTGACCTTTAATGCTAAAACGTGAAGTACTGACTCGGCTTCTCATACTTACATTCCCTAATGTAACCATAATCAGATTTGTGGCCAGGATCAGAAAACTGTTTTCAGAGACCAGTCTACACGCAGTCTTCAACAAGCCTGGGTGATAGGGCAGCAAGGACATGGGCACAGGTTTTCTCAAGCCCCAGACAGAGCAGGTTTGAAGGTGGGATGTATTTTAAGGTCACAGACAGGACTTTCCGTATGTGACAGCAGCAGAACATCAAACTTTGCTGAAAGGTTGCAGAGAAAAACAGCTGAGAAGTCACTGAGAGTACTCAGCTGGGATAGGAAGTCCTTGTACACAAACTCCAAACCAAACAACAAATCTCTGGCTACAAAAACACCCTGCCCTCAACAGGAGGAAGGCCAAGAAGAAAAGTCCAAGTCTAAAAGCTAATTTCCACTCAACCTTATATTTTAATGGAATAAAGGAAAGGTTCAGCCCATACTGAAGTAAGTTTTGTTTATAAATCCTATATGATATGCACATTCTCCTCCACCTCCTCCAGAGAAAAGGCTGTGACCTGCATTGGCAGCCACATAATCTCACCCTACATGCAGCACTTTCAGACTTTCAACAAAGATTGCTCAGACTGACAAGGACGCACTGAGGATGTCCGGCAGTCCCAGCACCATGGCATGCCAGTGGGAGTAGCCAGCAGTCATTTGGCAGCACCCCTCAACTCACAGATCACCACTCCTGCCTCCCAGTTCTCATTTTCTGAGTATTTCTGGCCCTGTGGGTCAACATATCTCCACTTTGCTTGCCATGCCATGCTTGCTGTTGAAAACTGTTGATAGCAACAGAAGTTCAACTATTTCCTGAAAGCAAGTCCAATTAAGTATGGCTCTGTTCCATGAATCCCCTGGGAAGACAGAGGAATACCCTTGCTCTGTTCCATGAATCCCCTGGGAAGACAGAGGAATCAACCCTTGCATCCAGCCCTCTTTCTGCACAGCCTGTCTCCATTTGCCTGGTTCAACCAGCTGAGAGCAGATGAAGCCCTGATCTAAGTGCCAAGATGTGCTCCTGCAGCAGTGTCGAGCAACACAGAGGCATGTGCCAAGCAGTAGGTGCTACACCAGGAAGGGCTAAGACACCTCTCATCCTCCTTGTCTCACAAGGTAACATGGCTGCCAACCATCTTCTGCCAACACACTGGCACCCCTGATACACTCATACCTCATTGTTGAGGCTTCTGCAGGAAGTTGTACAAAGCAACAGTTGCAAAGGGGTCAGGACGAGGTCTGCAGCACCCCAGTAGCAGGGCCTTTCCCACAACCAGGTACCAAGCCCTCCCTGCTCTCCTATTTCATCTCTGCACAACATTTAGCATAGATCTCTCCTGCTCACCTGGGAGTTCGTCCTGCTCTGCGCAGTTATGATAATGACAGAAGCTAACAGCAAAACCTCCAGCCAGGCAAAGAGAACCAGAGCACAGTGCCACAACATTCGTCACTACAAACACACCACGTAAACTGAAGCTGAACACACATGGGGCACATTCTAATTTACCTTAATTATGAATGAATGTGGGTTTACTCCAGAGCAATAAAAATGCAACTGAAACTACAAAGCCTCCTGCAAAGAACCATCACCAGTGGCTGACCGCTGGAGCCTGCACAAGCAAGTGGAGATAGAATTGAACACCAAGAGCTGGCTTTTTTTTTTTTTCCATGCATGAGAAAGGAAGTGTGATGATTTAAGACTGTCTTGAATTTTTCTGCTCACAAAGTTCGAGCAGAGAAAGTGAAAGAATGTAGATAAATCACTATTGGGTGTAAGAAAGCAATTATTATTCTAAACACTTCCATTGCAGAGATAGAAATGTTTAGGAATCACTACTCAAAACAAGGTCAGGCAGTTGGGCAGTCTCACAGTCCATCTTTTCTCAGTCTGCCTGCTTCTTCTTTTCTGGCTGAAGATAACACACATACTGACCTTGACAAGCTAAGTCTAACAGCCTCTCTGCTTCTTGACTCTCTGCCTTCAGCCAGCGGGGGTGGGAGGGGGAGGAAGGAAAGGAAGCACAGCCCCCTAGGGGGAACCCAGGGGGCTTGGTTGTGTTTTTCTGTTGATTGTCCATATTTGTAACTGTTGTGAATAGAGTATATTTGTACATATTCATTGCATTTTATCATAGATTGTAGTTTTGTCTGTAAATACAGCTTTCATTTGCTTCCAGACTGAGCTAGCCTGGTTATTGTTGGTGTGAGAGGGGGATTGCAGCTCTCACACTGTAACAGGAAGTTTTCCTTGTGTGTTACCTTTCAATGCTACTGTGTGCACTCTCAGGAGATGGCCACATAACAACCTCTTCTTACTGACTTGTATTTTCATCACTCTTTCGGACAATCTATTTATTAAGCCAAAGGCTGGAAAGCAAGAAGGAAGGAAATCCACTGTGGTGGGTTGAAAATTCCCCTCAATGTTAAACTACCAGACCAGCTCAGTTGGAAAGCAAATGAAGCTGTATTTACAGGCTTACAAAATTGCAGTCTACAATGAAAGTCACCATCCCTGGAGGTGCTCAAGACAAGACTGGATGTGGCACTTGGAGCCATGGTTTAGCCATGGTATTAGGTAATAGGTTGGACTTGATGATCTCTGAGGTCTTTTCCAACCTGGCTGATTCTGTGATTCTGTGTGAAATGCAATGAATATATACAAAATATACACTATTCTCATATATATATATATATATATATATATATATATATATATATATACACACACACAGGTATTTACAATTTATAAACAGCACAAGAACCCCCCTGGCCAAAAACCAGGGGAGCTACTAATAGCTTCCCCTTCCCTGCCCCCTTCCCTCTCCCCCCTGGACATAAAGGGACAAGAGAAAGAGCAGAGAATTGTTTGTTAGCCTTAGCCAAAACAAAGCCAAGATTAGCAAAGAGCCAGCAGAAGCACCAGTCAGAGCGAGGAAGCCAAAAAGAGAGAAAGCAGCTTCCAGATCTAAATTTTATGTCTAACCCAATGGGATTGTTTAGAGCTTATCATTATTTTCCTTTTTACATGCAATTGTGATTGATTTACATTCTACCACTTTCTGGTCAAGATCTGTGGAAAATTTTCAAAGCATAGCCTGAAACTACCACATCCACCCAAGAAGGGAATAGCATAAAGAAGGGTTGTCTGGAGTCATCAGTACAAAAAAGTCTTGGGTTGTGGTTGATTGGTTATAAACACACCACTGTCCAGAAACCAGGGCAGGGAAAGAGCTTTACGGGAAAGACAAACGGACCTCAAAAAGCAGAGCAGAGAGCACCGAGTGTTCTCCTGCTCATAGTGGACAGAAGGGCAAGTGGTGTCATTACAGCCCACATTGTATCTCAAAGTCCTTGGAGGGAAAAGAAAGTGGTACTTCATATTTCTATAAAACAATTAGTATTGACAGACCGGACTATAATACAGCACTCGACCCAGAAGAGTAATTAACTATCACAGTAGCTTGCTTACTGGATGCAGATAGGAAGCAAGAAGGCAGCAATTAGAGAGCAAAAAGGCAAGCCAGACACATGGATTTGCTGTAACGAAGTATTGACCCACCAGCCCTCTGTGCAGGTGTCTGACAAGATGTCACGTACCCCGTGCCAAGCACCAGAGCATCCTCAGGACAACTGCTGACATCTTCCCAGGCATGGTGGGGAAAGAACTAGAGCCCAGTACTGATTCAAGAGCATCCTCCCCACACGGACTGTGCTCAGCCTTTCTTCCCCTTGCCTTGGTTTCTCTGTGCCTTAAACAAGAGCATAGCTATAAGCCAAGCAGAGAGCTCTAGCCACTGACACCACTGCTAATGGAAAAGTACCACAAATGTAGGATAGTGCCTTATCTGTAAGCTATCACATATCATCAAATACTGTTCTACTGAACATCAAGGCAACTGGTTTCAGCACTCTTCTAATTTGCAAGTCTCTGAATAATCCTGGAGACAGAATCCTTGGGGACAGCTCGGGCTCTTTTCACATAGTTTCACCCTCGTGATGCTTGGCTTTAAACATCTTTGTAGAGAAGAGATTCACAATGTAGCGCGGGGTCCAGAAGAAAAGGACATAAGTGCCCAAACCTTCAGTGTTTCTTTCCCCAAAACAGAGTAGTAGTGTGGATCCATGTCTAAAAATCTTAGGAAAACCTACCTAACAAATAGGCTTTCCAATACAAACTTAGTAATAACCCTCTACGCCTGCTCCTCTAAGAAGACATTAATAAGATTGCCAGTGCTCTCTAAGAAAGGAGATAACCACGAAGGAGGAACATCTCCCTCCATGCCAGCATCACAGCACCAAGAGCATCAGGCACAAGACACCACAATCCAGTGCCTGGGACAGGGATTTCGGTGGATTCCCTCTCAGTACCTACTATATCACTGTCCCATCCTTGGGATGTTCTGATCTCTTGCTCTACCTTATTCCTAGCTGCTAGTGGAAATATCCTGGCACAGACAAAAGATCCTCCTTAGTGCTTTGCAGGCAGGTGAAGCAAAAGCTAACAGTATTTCTCCTTCAAAACAAGTACCTTCCTCTCATCTCTCCTCAGTCCCCTTCTTCCCTTTCTGCCTGCCTTTTGCCCCAGAGGTTTCCAAGACAGACTGGTGATGCCCCTCCACAGGACAGCCACAAATGGAAATGGAAAAACAGTCCACGTGAAGCCAATGCACTTACACCCACACGTGTACTTCTGGCAGACAGCTCACAAGTTGGGCTGGCAAACACAAAAAGCAAGAGAAACAAAGCTCTGTCCTGCTGTGAAGTTTCAAAATAATTCCACAAGCCTTTTCATACTGGGAGAAGTCAGTGCAGCAGTTCCATGTGCAGCTCCAGAGGCAGAAAGCTGTCCTGCAGCAAAGCAAGTGACTGCTTCATGCCTGAAATCCCCGAGACAAGAGGAGGAACCCATCCCACAAGGGTTTCACAAGGACGCTGCGCTCTGCTGAGTGCAGATGCCAAGGCACAGTAACGATGGAGGGCGCACAAGGAGCCAAAAGCCATCAGGCATTGCTGGGCCAGACTGAGTACCAGAACGACTATGTCATTTCCTCTGGCCATCACAAACTCTCACAGCATGGTTAACTGTTGTTTGAGAAATGGATCTGAACTTGGAGGCAATAACAGTTTGTGGATATTGACTCTCTGAACAAGCTGGGTAAGGAAAGCAAGACTGCTGCAGGACCTGCTGCTGGGGGATGGCAATTTAGAAACTAGACTTTCCAGAAACAGAAGTTACAGAGATCTTGGGGGCAAAGCTGTGATTCCCACCAGCTGTTGCTAAACCTTGCCCGGCACTTGAGAGCAGCAGGGTCTCCCCTGCCACTTTCTTCTGACAGCAAACCCCAGAAGGAAGTTGGAAGAGCATTACAGATGAAAATACCACATTATGGGTTTGGGCACAGGGGTTTTAAGGCAGGAATCCTGATGAACCTTTTGTCACACTTCCTTGTACGCACTAGACATAGCACTCACACCAGTTTGCTATTGCTGCATGCATCCTTTCACTCATCTGAGCAATAGCATCAGCTCCTAGGCTTTCTGGTGACAGGGACTAGCACCCTGCACACCAGGAGGACACTGATGAGGGAATAATGCATCTCCTAAATAATACCAGTACATCAAATAATCTCATCAGCTCTGGAAAATCCCATCCAGGTTTTGAAGCCACAGCAGCTGAGGACAGACAGTGTCACAGAGCTGCTGCCACATGGATGTCAGAGGCATTTAAAAGCACTTTTCATTTCTTCTCTTTCCAAAGTGCCATTGTCAATCCCAGTAAGACTAGGATAAGAAGGGCTTGTTGTCACTGGAACATTCCACCGGCAGCTGCCTTAGCACTCCTATAGCACTAACGAAGTAAACCAGATTCCAATGAAAACTGTGATTTTTGGCCACTGACAGCTCACCTCACCTCAACATCCCAGCTCATATGCAAAAACAGCACCTATTTTCACAACACAATTAACTGCAGCAGCAGGTAAGAGCCAACACACAGCTCCTGCCAACGCATATGTGCTGGATTTATCTTGGGACCTACTTCTCTGCTGATAGAGCTCAATATTGCTCCACTAGCATTAATGAGCAATGAGATGGGCAAAGCATATCAGAGGAGTAAAAACTGACAGCAGCAAACCAAAACACATGCAGTAGTTAATAGATCATATTTAGGTACCAAATTGGCTCTGAAGGAGAGGGAAAAGTAAGCCAGCAGGATATGGAATCAAATTTGGCAGCTGCAATTCAGGTGCCAGAAAGGCAGTGGGGCAGGACTGCATCTGGACAGCACCAAGGACAAGATGCAGCTCTGAGGCACTCAGGTCCATCCCCTGCCACTTTACTACTACATTGAGCAAGCAGCTCTCCCCAACTCTTTTCTCGTGCAGATGACGTTAAAAGGGAAAGAAATAGTTACTATGCCACAACTCTGAAATACTTTCCTTGTCTAGGCAAGAAACTGCTTCCAACACAAAAAGTCTCATTTCAGTGTGCATGTGCATGAATGCACAAGGTAACAACTAAAAATAGACCTACTCTATTTCCATGCATCAAGTCAGCAGGTACAGAAACAGTGTAAACAGTGATTCAGCAGCAGCCCTCGTGATGCAGGAGGCTGTTCCCTTGCCTCTTCCTCCCAGTTTCCAGCCCTTCCCACCTCAGCTCAGTCCCCAGCTCCCAGCAGCTGCCAAGAACAATGCCCAGATTTGCCTTGCAAAAACTTCATAGGGCTGGGGGAGACCTGCCAGCCATAGGGCCTCACCAGCTGCTCAGCACCCTCAGGAAGTGGGTGATATGGAATGCCTGCAAATAACCTTCAGGCAAGTTCCAGCTCCCAAGAACACGGTCATTCATAGAGCTTCTCTGTCTAGAGCAGTTGTCTAATGCAAGGTCTATGTGCAACCATAATTCATTGTTTTGCTATGAAAATAGCTGCACAATCCCCATTTTTGTTATTTTTTTTCCATTGAGCTTATGAGCCTTGTATATACAAACTTGAGTCATCCAAGCTCAGTACAAAGAGGCAGGATGTACAACCATAGCGTATGATCTGGTGCAAAGCAGTGCTGTGACTCCATAAACACCCCTGATGAATTGCACAAGATGACACCAAGGACGTTTTTCAAGTCCTGTGAGATTTGCTACATAAACAGCTACGACCTTGTACACAGGGTTTCAACAGGGCCAAGTTGGTTTTTGCTGGTTCTCACCCATAATTTTTCATTAATGTGTGCTGAGAAGCCAGACGGAGAAGCAGATACATGAAAAGGAGAGACTGGAGAATAGAAACAAGATCTTTCATTTACATTACTTCTTGTAAAACTGTAGCTTAGCTCTTCAAGCAGAGAGAATGAAAATATTTCAGAGCCTTCCCATTTACCCTTTCAAAGTCAGCAAAGGGAAGAAAAGCCTCCCAAGCACCTACCTGCTCTATACCAAGTATCCATGTGACCGATTCCTCTCTTCAGCCCACAAAGTCTTGGGGCTAATCAGTTCCTTTCTGCTTTAGCAAACCGTTTTCTCAGCTCCATGCACCCCATCTCCCAAAGGCACCAGCACCATGGCGAAAACTCCTTGTCCTGTTATTTAGTGAAAGAACCATAGCACTGTTGAGGTTGGAAAAGACCTTTGAGATCATAAAGTCCAACTGCTTGCCTAGATGCTGATGCTCAGCAACTTCTGGCTCCCTCACAGCATCACTGCCCCATCCAAGTCATGGAGCTGTCGCTGGCCTCGGGGGGGCTGCTCCTGTGACCTGTTGTCCTGTAACAAGTTCCCCCTCCTTTTCATGTCAACCCCAGCACTTGGGACCAGGGTCCTATGGGCCACCTGGGGAGGTATGGCCACAGCACCCATGTTCCACTTGCCTTTGCTGGATTTTTTTTTCTTCTTTAAAAATGTGCCTGCTTTTCAAGATCCTTCCCATGAAATAAGATGATTTAAGAAAAAGCACCAAGAGGTAACGTTGAAAAGCCCTGCTGGCTTGGATGCCAAACCAGGATGCACTGCAGTGATGTCAGCCTTGAAAACCTCCTAGGCTTTGTTGTTGTTCTGGTCAAAATGCACAAAATTAATGGCATCACCAGACAGATGGGAACACAAAACATGAGACATCCTCTGCACCATCCCCATGGCTTCGCACTGTGTACTCCGGGCACTCACCCAGCCCAGTGACTGAGGCTTTCCAGGGAGAGGGGAGATTGTGCCCCCTCACATGTCTCCCAGATATAAGGTAGGGATGCTAACCCCAAAAGCACAGCCTGTACCCCTGTGTCAGACACACTGCAGCCCAACTCACTCACCACTTACCACCTCATGCAAAAATGAATAACAATCAAGCTGTTAAAACTGGAGGAGCTCTCCAATTTTACAATTTACAACTTTCAGAGTAATTTTTGTATCATTAGAGGGATGACACAAGCAAGCCTTTGAGCAAGCACCACATGTAGCCAGCAAGCCTTTTAACACATGACAAAAAATGTCACTGAAGGGTTCCTCTTCACATAATTTTGATTTAACCCCACCTCATTCCTAGTCATCATAACTGACCAAGAACAATTAAATGGCAGGAGGATTTCAACTCAAGTCTTAGAATGGATTAAAGTCCTTTCTACTCTCACCTTGACACACGCTGAAGACTAGATGATTTACATTTTGATGTCTAATTGAAATGAGGGTTGCTGCCTAACAGGCCTTAATCTTCTCAAAAAGGTGATTTTGCCTCTCTCCCCAAAGCAAACATTTATCACAAGTTTCACCTTAAAAAAGGAAAGCAAGTGACCAGAGAGGTAAAAAAAAAAAAAAAAAAAATTCTGTCTAGGTAAAAGAACATAAATTCAGAAAGCACATCTGTTCTCCTGAGCCATAGCAAGGAAAGATTATCATCATTAGCATGAGGGTTATACAGCAAATGAAACAATTGGTTCAAGGAAAGAAAAAGAAAAGAAAAAAAAAATCACTTACAGTGTCATCTTTCATCATTAAATTTTAATGGAAAAAACACTGTGATTTGCTTAGTCTGAATATATATGCAATGCAAAGAGACCATCTGACATCATCGAGGCGTAACACCAGAAGATAAATGGAGATGATTTACCACACTACTGGAGCAGCTGTAGCTCCCTCCCAGACCTGCAGCAATCAAACACAAGGGCACAGAAATAGCAAGCCATCTGCCTCTTGCTGACCACTAAATTTATGCATTTGGCTGATAAGAAAGAAGCAGGGGCCCTGCTCTTCTCCTGCTATTATGGCCTTAAATGGGGGACAGCTGAACTGTTACACTTATTTAAATCCTTACCTCTTGTTAGTCCCATTTTGGTTGTCCTTGTGAGCCTTAGCAATCCCCATAGGACAAACATCTGGAGGCCATGGTTTGCAGCTAGAGTGCCCTAAGCAAGGGCAGTGGGAGCACATGCATGCACATCCTGAGAGCACCTGGCTGGAGCACAGCCTCGCTTCACACACTCCCAGCAATGCAAAAACCAGGCTCAGTGCTCCAGGCTACCTTACTTTCATAAAGCAGTTGAGTTGGAGAGCATTAAAAGCAATGAGAGAAGTGGAACAGTATGTCTGATGATTTTTCCTGCCCTGCTTCTATGTTACAGTGAAATTTTCCCTGCTGCACTGTCCTGAAGGATGGTGGCACCCATGACAAGCTCAGAAGACAACAGAGGTGCAAGCTGTAGGCAAGCCATGCACTTCCCTGTTGATAGAATCACTGGGCAGCCTGCTGCCCACCCTCCCAAATGCAGAGAGAAAGAAAGGGTGCACAGCTATTGTGCATAGAGTTGTTAAGATCTATATGAAGTCCCACGTGTGTAAATTAAATGCCAGCTCCTTTTATCATCAAGTGCATACAATTTGTAAGCATGAATTATGCAAGACTATTAATTGTCTTATTATAAGAGGGAGCAGCTGTAAAGGCTGCTGAGAGGATAGAAGGTGCAGCCTGTGGTTGCTCAGTGTCTGTGTGTGTCTGAGCTAGAGCACAGCCACTGTCACCAGGCCCAGTTCTGGTGCTCCCAGGGATGTGCACATCCTGTGCTAAGCAATTAACTCAGCATCTCATAAGCTCTGTCTCCCAGCATTCCACAGGGGAAAAAGAAATCCTTATCACCTTTTTGTGGATGGCAGCTTAAGAAAGATCTGGTGAATTGCAAGAGGTTGTAAAGGAGCAAGCAGGGAGCTGAGCCTGCAACCTAGCCCAAAGTCAAGTTCCCAGTAGTATCCGAACTGACAAGCTCTGCCTCTTCTTTCACCCAGGAGCATAAGGAACTCGAAGCAGCAAACCCCTCCAAGATCAGGGAGTTCTGTTTCAGTTGAGTAACTTTGACTAAGAGACTCTAGCACTTGGCTAGAGCCTGCTGGTGAGGATGCCAGCCTAGGGCAGCTCTGCACAGCCCACGTCACAGGTACCAGCAGGTCACAGGCTAATGCTAGCCATAGGCAGGGTCACTGGCTGGCAGCACTGGGGACTCCAGGCTTCCAGCCTGCAAGCTGCAGAGTGCCACAGGCTGCTTAGCTTGGTCACCAGGTCCTTGCTGAGCTGATGCCACGCTTAGCAGATGTGCTAAGGTTGTTGCAGGCAAGCTCTGGCCGTAAATTACCTATAGGGTGCAAAAAGCTTTTGATACAATTTTACATAAAATATTCATTTCTCGGGTCAATACAAATGCTGTTAGGATCGAGTGGCGAGGCCGTGCACAGCGAGGAAGCGTTTTGGATCACGGCAGGTGCTGAAAGGGGAGGCACAGATGGATATTGAGACCAGCTTCCTTTATTGTATATATCATGGACTTGTAAGAACAAACATCAAGCAGCATGATTACATTTATTGATGATTCAGAGTTGTGTGGGCTCCTCAACACACAAAAGAAGGGCAATAAAGTCCTGGACAACTGTGAGCAAGCAAGCACCTCGGGGGATAATTAATTCAAACTATGGAAATGCCACACAACAAGGCTACAACATAAAGCAAATAACACTGAAAAGGACTTTGCCCTCACAGACTATATGAAACAAACCCAGGCAACTGCTTGCTCCCAGTTATCTATGCAGGGTGCCAAATGCTGTACGAGCACAAACATTGTCGTGGCCATCAGAGACAGCAGACAGATGAAAACAGGTACAGGATACACAAAGGCATCACAAATCCAATACCAGTTGTAAGTGTCCCCAGCTCAACACACTGTGGCTTTAGAGAGGGACCGTGTCATGTGGGGACTACTAGTGCTGCAGCAGCTCCTGGGCCACCCTGACAAAAAGGAATCCACACAAGACACCTCAGGCAACAGTGCCTGCCTCCCACCTTGCTTACCAACTCCTAGTCCCTATTACCAGCTCCTTTCCATACTCCTGACCATTGCTCCCCATTCCCAGATCGTGTAATTGCCTGGGCAGCCTTCCCACGCTAACCAGCCCAGCACCAGCTTAGGAGACACCAAGGCATCTTGTCTGAGCCATCCCTACTCAGCACAGGGATTAGTGGCATCACAGTGGGCACAGAGCCCTGTCCAGGAGATGGGCCCTGAGAGCAGGTCAGTGCAAGACTGGGGAACAGAAAGCATCTGGAGCAGAAAGACCAGAAAGGACATGGGATTAGAAGTAAGAAGTGGCAGAACTGCTCAAGGCCCTGAAGGCAAGGAGAGTAAATTTGACGAGTTTGAGGAAGGGAGCCAAAAGGGAAATAAATAGAACTAATGAGAACACAAGGCATGAGCATTCAAAAACCTTTAACACACTGCTAAACAGCAATAAAAAGGCAATTAGAGTTTTGAGATGCATGGAGGGTAATTGCATGCACTATAAATAGGTGGTGGGAAGACTGCCCTGCTCAGCAGGATCTGATTCACTTTTGGGGTGACTTCTGTGCAGAGAAGAATATTCTGATGTGAGACAAACTGAGAGAGGAGAGCTTACAGAGAGATGAGGTTACAGGAAGAATTTCTCTCACACACATCCTTCTGTATGAAATATGCACCAAGCAGGAACTTTGCAACGGAGGCTTCAGAGGTCTGAGCCTCTGAAGGTCCAAATAAAAGTTCAGCAGCAGAGGCACTAAATAGCCTTAGAAAGAAACATCCATTTTACACCAACCAGCAACACATATGGCACCGGAATCCAGGCAGTTCAGTGGCTGCCACTACTGACTGAGAAACCCCCTAACACCACGTTACTCTCTGGCACCCATGGAGATCCTGCCCTGCTCAGCTTATAACCCTTGCATAACCACACACACACATTTGTAACAGCATTTAACAGCAAGCAAAAAGAGAGGTTTGAAAGTGGAATTCAAATGTCAAAACTACCTCTCCCCCATCCTCCAATGTGCTCTTCAGACTGCCACCAGCATGGTCCTTCTGTCCCCTACCTGTGCCTCAGGCATGCTTGCTCTGTTCAAAGCGAGGAACGCAACTGCTCTGCAGACATGTAAACCCCTCCCACGGTGGTGTAATCCTTGGGGGATGCCCATGTCTTGGTTTTACAGGCTCATGGAAGCCAGTGCATGCAGCTAGCTTATCATTTAAAGAACAAGCTCTCTGATGCCATTCCCTGCCCAACCTTCCCTCCCTATGCCAGCCAGGCTGAAGCAAATGCACTCAATGCTGTAAGATGTTCTCCCTGACAAACACACAGCTCAGGCTATGGAGGAATAGGCCACAAGAAGTCCTGGAGAAGAAGGAGCCCTCAGAACAGATAAACCACACGGGATCCTAGCTGAAGATATGGACAGGGTCTTTGCAGCACCATGACCGACATCTTTAAGGATAGAAGGTACCACTCAAGTCCAGGGAACCCAACAATGAGCTGAAATTGTACCAATCAGATCCCTGGCCAACATAAATCACCACTGTGTGACCAACCTGAGTTTTTTGAGGACCTAAGTTCTCTCTTGAGGCATCTAGAGGTTAGAACAGTACTATTCCCCATCATTTCTGCAAGGCCTCAGGCCATGCCTGCTGCAAAGCAAATGAGAGATGGAAAAGGAAAAAGCAGCTGCATCTTGGAGCTGTGAGCAGCACCCTGCCCTGGCTCCTACACAGATACCTTTTTGAAGAGGGAAAATTTACAGACAGAAGCACTAAAGGCTTGAGAGAGGGAAGGAGCAAGCCATCACTTCCCGTTCCAAGTTCCCTCAGCCAGGCCTGGTGCCTCTTCTAGCTCCCTGCTCCTTCCCACCACAGAACATCAGCATCGATTCACGCTAGGGAGCTGCTCTGCCCTCTCAAATGACTGAGCACACACAAAGTCTCTGCAGTCCTAACTCCAGCTAGCTCTTGGCTATGCACCAAGAAACAACCCCGTGCAGCTCAGACAGCTGCACATCCCCAGATAACAGCAGCAGATGGCTTCTGCCTAGAGGTCTCACTGGCAGAGGGTGGTCTGCGGTGCTGGCGGTGGGAGGCCCAGCACTGGTTTTTGCAGTGTGCGCTGCTGGCGGGTCACGTAGCCTCTCCTGTGGCTGAAGTGCTGGCTGTGTCCTTCCTTCATCCTTGCATTGTCACCGAGCAGGTAGCAAAGCAGCTGGCTCCTGCTGCGTCACCCCATTAGCTTCCTTCCGAGGCAGTGATGAGTCTGTCGTCTCTGGTTGCAAGAAGGGTGGGAGCCGTCTGCTAGGAGGGAGGGGGAATCTAGGGGCGTAGGCAACAAAAGCAAACTCGGCATGTGCAATATGCAAAGCATTCCTGCTCTCTTGATGAATCAGGAAGGGATATTTGGCATCTTAGAGGAAAATTTGTCTTTTGCTTGATGTTCTGCTTGTGTGATGCCTGCATCACCTCCCAACTGTCCAAATCCTCTGCTGCTGAGGTGTGAGAGCAGCTGACCCTCCCCACAGCACACAAAAGTGAAACCCCTTTCTTGCAAAAGCTAACCACTGTCAGCATCAACAGAAGTCTTAACAGAACTTCTGAACAGCTTCACTTAACTATTCCTAAATCATTCAATAGTCACTGAGCCTAATATATAATGCCTGAAGCCCTTCTCCTTCCTGGTCCCCACCCATCAGACACGGAAATCTGAGGGCAGCAGGGAATAGCACACCGGCTGGCTGCTTATGAAGGATATTCTCCCTTCCACAGCCAACTGCACCAGCTATGTGCCAAGGCTGGCCAAAGCAAGCCCAGAAACCTCTTCCCTGCAGTATTTGGCCAACTGGCTGGACAAGGCTCCCCTGAATCTCTCCTTGGGATAAGAGTTTGTTTCCAAGCAAAGCACCCATTGGAAATGAGATGGGTTGTAGAAGGGACAATGAGGTCACAATACAGAAAAATACATTCTTCACAAAGGATGGAAAAACATAAGGTTTTGACCCCAAATCCACCACCTTCTTGAACTAACAATCATATCCCATTCCAGTGAGCACCATGCTGTATTTAGGAGCATCAGTTTATGTTCCCAAGGACAGCCAAACATCAAACCCAAGTCCATTTATCTCACCAGGGTGCCACTAACCAGGAAGCTTGTCCCCTCCTGTTCCCAGGCTAAGTCTGTACATTGTCTGTGACTCCCTGGGCTCCCAAACAACTCCCGTGCACACACACCTGCATCCCTCCCAAAACAGGCAAATCACTGCCCCTCTCCAAATGGCTCTAAGGAAAGCAAGGGACTGTGAAACAGAGGTGGGGAAGTCTGTGTGTTGGGCTGCAAGACCATCTTAAGGACCCCAAAATGCAGCTGTGGCCACATGTTGTGTTTCAAATGGAAAAATCCTGCACTCCCACACACATTCTCCTGAATCTCAGGGCAACACCAACTTAGCAGCAACTGGACTGGTAACATGATAAATTCCCCAGGGAAGGGAGAATTGCTTCCTACAGGAGTTGGCGTGCCCTGCATGCCTCATCGATTGTAAACACACATTGCCACTAACAGACATCAGTGGTTACTGCAAACTTACAGGATCTGCAAACTCCCAGTGCCATCCTCTCCAGCTCAGCAGGTGCTTGGGATCAAATTCAGATGCTAGAGCAGACACTGCTGATGGTCCTTCGCAAGGCAACATGTGAGACTGCTTCAATAAGACATTTCTTCACAGAAAAGCCTCAGTAGTTCCTCATGGTGTGAGCCTGGAAACCAGCCTTTCCTCCTCTGCACCAGACAAGCAATTGGGACCCAAATGATCCTCTTCAGGCCCCACTCTGAGGGACTGAGCTGAGCCTGTGTGCACCACAGCACAGCAGCCACTTTGGATGCAAGGCTTCTTTCTCCTGCAGAAATAAGTCAGGCAATGACAACTTCCAGAACAAGTGTTTCTTTTCCACTGCCAAAAGGTTCTTCCACCTCCCCAAGATCTTTCTTCTGGTTGAAGACAAACAGCAGGTGATGGGTCACTCTGCTCTATGCTTCTACAGAACCAGATCAAATTCACACCTGGTGCGCATCCTAAATCATCAAGTGTGGATATAAATCCCACCTGAGAAGGGAGCAGGAGGTGAAAACAGTCTATACACAAAGCTTGATCTCATCATATTCTGAAGACAGAATTTAGCACATTGAGATCACAAAAGGCCACTGCTGGACCCCTACCAGACAAGCCTTTCTTGCCAGGTTATTTACACCAATGTATTCTTGCTTCAGCCTTAAGCCCTACCAAAGTCAGTGTGGTTCCTTCAAGCTCTGCACACTAAATCCCCAGTCTCAGAAGATGAACACTGCAGCACTGTCATTCTGAAAAATCTCACCCTTTGGGCTAGGATAAAACATGGGCACATCTAGATTTCATTAATTTTCTTCATCAAACACTATTATTTGAGTAGGGGCAGATGTTCAGCACTTAAGTGATCATGACCATACAACTTTCCTGAAGTACATGGGTCAAGTCATTGAGTTGTGTGTCAGGGCAGTTTTCCAACCCCTCCAGGCTGGAGCTGGCCTGTACTAATGTTTCTTCACAAGGGTCACTATATACCTCATGCTACTACAAGTCCAAGCAACCAACCTTATTGTGACATAGAAAGACAGGTTTTGAACAATGACAAACATGGCATTTAAATTCTAGAAAATGTTTGACTTTGAGTCTGAAACATGGACAAACAATACCAAATATTATCGCTACAAGCACCTTTTCAAACAACAATTTCACACATTCACATCAAACATTCAGGCACTGCACTTGCATACAGTTTAAGAATGATACCCACCCAATCCACAAGATATCCACCACCAATATCCTGTGCCTACAAATAACTCCTCCCAAAGCAAGCACCAGGTTAGGATGCTCCAGGTATTTTTTTCAGTACCTACAAGGTAACAATACAGGGAAAATCCCCAGGAACCTGTCATCTCTTGCATTTCCCTCTTCCACCCTCAAGAAGGCACAGCTAGATGCTGCTTCTGGACCTCAAACCATGTCCTACAGGAAGGATGGCCCAATTCTGACCCACTGGGAGCTGGTGATGCCACCTGCTGTGCAGAGGTGCCAAGACAAGGAGATAAACTCTGATTGTTCTCCTGCACCTGCATCATGCTCTCCGGGAGCTGGGAAGAAAGGTGTCACCTCCTGTTGTACCTCACCCTGATCCTTTTCCAGGAAGGGAAGACCTTTGAGGGGCCACCCATGAAATCTCACCTCTGAGGAACCACCCATCATCCTGGGTGACAAACAAAGAGGACCAATTCACCACCAGGGAAGGTCCCTGATCTGCTGTTTTAAGGGAACCCCACTATTTTAGTTTTCTAAGACACACTAACATATAAGCAGTTGCTAGAGATCACTGTGTGGGTGAAACTTTGGCGCTGCCCCTAGCTGAATTCACATCGATACCAACTAAGCAACAGCTTTATTGATTATACTGTATTGATTGGTCTTAACATACTAATCAGGTTTACATAATTAAATAGAAATAAGATGTTTACCTTGTACCCCCCTGGACTAAAGCATTGACAGTAGCTGTAATGGGTTTGTGTACATACACTGCTAGTAGCAGTGTTAGGATGGCTGGGTTCCTGCTGCTAACCCACAGTAAAAACAAATTATATACTTCTCCAGCTAACAAAAAATTAAGTAGAGAAATGACTTGCTGACCGCTTCCCACTTAGGTGAACACAGAACAAGTGACTCATATTCATCAGAAGGAATTAAAAGTTGTTCAAAAGGCAAAGTGCTTCAGGGACAGCGTCTAGACTATGCAAAGCAAGGCCATAAATAATAACTTATGGAAACAACAACGTTTAGCTGGGGCTGGAGCTGCACAATCTGATGAGTCTTCTCTACTCTCAGTACACATCTCTGGCCCAAGAAATTGCCACCCACAAAAACTGAATCAAGGGCTGCAAAGTTTTACAACAGCCAAAGCACAAGCTCACAGTCTGTTTAATTACCTGCTTCCCAACCCAATAAATTACAAGTATATAAACAGCCAAAGTATGAAAATATTTAACATCTGCTAGAATTAAATCAAGATAAGGCACTAGAAAAAGAAATTATAAGCATTTTAACTGAAAATAACCATTTACTGCAGATTCCAGACAATGTGAGCCACATTCTGCACTCCATGCTGCTAGGGAATACCACATCTCAGTTTTGTCAGACCTCCTTCCTCATGACAGTGCTCTTCCAAGCCAGAGTAAAATGCTGGTGGGCTCATCTTCACTTCAGGGTTAGCACAGAGCTAGCCTGGGGGCAGCCCTAGCTGAGAGCCCAGCCACACACAGAGCTCTCATTTGGTGGTGGCACACACCTATGCCCACAGCGAGCCAGCTAAGCAGCAAAGGCATCCCCTAACTACTCTTTCCAGGTATAGCACTGGGCATAGCACTAATAATTGTCTTGCAAACTTTGCTGCAATTACAGAGCTGTGAATGGGGTCCAGCTCATGCTTGAGATCTGCCTGGACCTCCTTCTTAAACAGCACTAAAGAGCAATCAAGGAACAGACAGAAAACAAGCAGAGCAACATCTTTACCTGTCCTCTCCTGCAGAGAAGAGGAAACCACACCTTCAAGGGTTCCTTGGGGACCAGAATCTGATCATAAAACCTGCAGTTCCTCCAGAAGAAAGATGCTAAAACAAGTCCTAACACTACCTCAGTCACAGTCCATCCCAGAATAACATGACAGTGATTTTAAGAAAGAACTTGTGTAACTATGGCGTGAGACTAACAACCCAAACCTATGACAAGGAAGAAGTACGTGGTTATTTGGAAGGCTGCACTACCTTTACTATCTTCCTAACTGCCACAGCATCTGGCTACATGTCAAAATGGTTGAAATCTGATATTTTAAGATGCATCGTAACTGATTTATCAGTTTCTGATCCCTCAGACCTGTTCTGCATTAAGCACCAGGCTTCAATCAATCACTATTCAGCAAAGCACAAGCTTAAGCACTGAGAATTTTGCTAATGCACTCAACGTCATCCCACAGGCTTACACAAGGACCCAAATCACAAGCCACTTCTCCCAGGAGTAGCTCCAGTAATCTGCAACTAAGCTGGAACTTTTTTCATCCCACATTTATCCCACTGGGAACTGATTTATTCTCCCACATGCTGCCTGCCTGCTCCCTCATTCTGCAGGGAGCAAAACAGGTAACGGCAATCACGACTGCAGTGATGCCTGACCTAAGGTGCTCTCCATGTTTTATCTCCTACCAAGTTACTGCTACCTCTTTCACAATGAGTGTTTTCAAAGGGCTAGTGAAATTCTGGAGGAGATCTCTAAGTTTACTCTATTTTAAATGAGCAAAATTGATTCCTGGGTTGTGTTATGCTTTTTGGTTGCTGTGCTTTGGAGGTATTCAGCAAGAGGTAAACCCCACATCAATGGGTGCTTGTTCTGCATCACTACAGATACACACATTGCCTGACTTGCCCAGCTTTCCTCTCAAACGCTTTAGACAGTTGGGATCAAGCAGGAAGAGGCACAGAGCCCGGCCAGTCATCTCAACTCTACTTCCAACAAGTCAGCATGAGTGAGAGAAAACACTAAATACATCCTGGGCAGGCAATTACCAAGCTAAGTGCCATCTGCAGTACTAAAACATGTTGTTCTGAGGGCAACAGAGCTGGCAAAGCCACCTTCCTCCTTAGCTGCATCGCAAGGCTGGAGCCTTCAGTGCCCGCCAAGATGTAAGCTCTGATGGGAGCTTTTCCTCCTGGGCCACATGTTCAGTAGATCTCTTGCTCAGATTCTCAAGTGTCCAGTAAGAGCTGCCTGCACACTGCCACCTTTCTCCCACCTTGGGTAGGAGATAAAAATGGATCTCTCTATTTGCACCAAGCTTTTTAGGGCTGAGTATCTTGCAGACCACTGTCTGCTTGTCAAATGTATCTGGAATTCAGTACTGGCTTCAAATCTAAGGAGGAAGGCAGCACAGGCAGGTATCTAGTAAGTCCTTTTTTTGTATTTCCCTTAGGAAACAGCACTAGTGAGATGTAAACAAAAGACTTACAGGCAGGCATCACAGATGTGTAGTTACTCAACTGAAGCCTTACCACATAAATACCAAGATAAACCTGAAGCAGAAGTGTAGCCTTGAATGCACTGATCTAAAAACCAATTTTTGCTCTGCTGCTGAAATTTCTGGGGTGTCAGAATCAGAAAAATACCAGCTCAGAGTGGCATTGGCTTGAATTCATCTTGAAACCTGAAACAGAGTCTGCTAGGGGTGTAAACAAACAACGCTGTCATGCCCACGTGTGGTGTATACCCAGCTACAATGTCCATTCACACATTTCTTCTGCTCTCTTTGCTCTCCTATATGCTATATTTTATCAAACAGCATGTAATTATCGTTCTTTTGCAACCACTACCTTAAGTACGTGCTTCCTTTTATTCCAAGGTGGTTCATGAGTGCTGTAAAACACCAGGCTGCACGTTCCAGCTCCCGAGCACTACACACAGGCATGCTGCTACATACCCGGTACCCGCGGTGCCTGTGCTTTACACCACTGTAATGTGCAGCCCCCCTGGGGCTCAGGGTAGTGGCCAGCTTTGATACTGCAGCACTGCAGGATCAAGGAGGAAGGATTACACACCTCAGGGGAGGCACCACGGTGATCATCAGTCCAGGCAAGAACTTCAGTGCTGTGACTGCAACAAAATCAATTGCTTGCTTCTCAGAGAAAACTACAAAACAGACGAAGCTACAGAAGCATCTCAAACTCCAGGAACTTGGTGAGGGCTGCAAGCAATGCAGCCCATCTCAGGCCCTAGGGAAGTGGGCTGGCTCTTATCAGGTAACCCAGAGAGACTGAATTGTACCAGGCAGCTGCTGTGCAGGGTGACAGCTGCACCTGCAAAGCCATGGTCACTCTACTCAGGCTGTGCTCAGAGGTGGCAGCATCTCCCATGCTACAGAGAGCTGTGCCAGGTGAAGCCAGACCTCTCTCTCCCAATACCAGGCAGGACCTGCTGAGCAGGGCTGAGGACAGTCCTCACCACTGCACGGCTCTGCCAAAACACCTCTGCAGTGCATTTATCCCTCTTACGCTGATAAGGAAACTGAGGCAACAGATCTCATCAGAGCAGGACCGATACCTGATTTCCTCCCACCTTTCTTCTGAGAAGCACAATGCATTTGCTTCACCCTTGAGTCTTGGAGCACCTGGTATTTCCATCATTACCAAAGGCCCACCAATACTCAAAAGTCTCCACAGAGACCATTCAGTGTGGCAGACCACCATGTCAGAAGTTGAAGCCCAAGAGGAAATGATTCTCACACCTTCATTCTTTGGTTTCCCTCCTGACGTCAGAGGAAGCAAGAGTGAGCTTTCCCAGAGAGAAGTGTGAGAAAAGCAGAGAAGCACATGGAGCCCAGGAACAAACTCCACTCCTTCAATTGACTTTAATAGAAATATGGGCTAAGGAAAAAGAGCAAGGATTTACTCCCAGGAACTCGCATGAAAACTGAACAAGGATATACAGAAGGCCAAACCCCAGAATTAATTCACCTTTAAAGGGTGAATTTAATTTGTTGTCAAGTTAAATTTAGTTTTCCCAGTTCCACCTCACTGCTAAGTTTGAGGGGAGATGGTAAGTGTCAGAAACACACCTATTTTAGCTATTTGTATAAATAAGTCAGATGCATTTCCTTATGTTCATTTCACAGAGCATAGATTACATCCTACCAAGATTATATGTAACTTCCCCATTCCCCTGAGTATTGATGCCTGTTTATCATTTTCTTCATTACTTTGTTTCACCTGCACTTCATTCCCTCCTTTTCTCTTTCCCTCTCTTCTTTCTGTCTCTTCGTAGCACAGTATTTTGATTTCAAGGACTATGAATCCAGCCTTCTTCCCAGCCATTCTTTTGCAGACTGCTGAGATGCTGCTTGGTCCTTTGGAAAAACTCCTTTTTCAATCTCAGTTCACTTTTATGTAAGAAACAGTTGCAGAGCTTGTTTAATTTCTACAAAACTAGCAATTACTTAAATTCCATCATATTTTTCTACTACAAAGAAGATGCACAGGAAAAAAAGAAAAGCCAGGATGATTCTGAAAATCTATAATCTATTGGAAAGGGTTGTAGGCAAAAAAAATATATACAGATAAAAAAAAAATCATTTTCAAACCTAGCTGTATTTTCAGCTATGCACTTTGCTCAGCAAACAAAAGCAGATCGTTCAACCTTCCAGCAACACCAGATTGTCCTATATTGCCTTTAAACTACACACAGTACGGATACACTTTCCTACCTCCGTATGTTGCAATGACTAATAATAGTCCTGGGGTGTAGCAGAACTGAATGTCATTTGCATCAATACAGCCAGGAGTCTGCCTGATCTGGAAAGGTCATTTGTGAACACAGAACAGCATCAAGCCTAAAACTGCAGTCTAACAAACTTAACTGAAAACAAACAAACAAAAAAGTATCAGCCAGCTGTTCCAGAGAGCTACATCCCATCACAGACCTAACTCTGGCTGCCAGAGGGGAAAAAGTTGGCTGCATTTGACTGAAAGGCACCCAATTTCACATGCTAGAGAAACTTAATTTCTGCCATGGCCTGTGAGCTTATGCCTCAGCAGAGATGAGCTCCAAGAAGGCTCCTTAGGATGGAGAGCCTACGTGAATGGCTCCTGTCCTGCTCTGCCTGGAGCAGCACACAGCCCTGCCGCGGTGACACCCTGAGGGAGGAAGAGTCAGGATTGTAGCAGTGACTTAACCACAAAGCTCTGATGCCACATTTTACCAGGAAACCAGCACCAGGGAGCTCACCATAACATAAACACTTGCAAGAAGTTGAAATGAGACTCGGTAACTCCCCAAGTCAGTGCTGACACTCTCAGTTAAGCAAAGTTTGCAGCGAGCATGGAGTTGCAGAGTCCCTTTGCAGAGGCAAGGACACCCACTTGGTGTTTCCCAACAACACAAACCACTTCTCTCCTTTCGACAACCTTTAAATGGCCAATGACCCAAACTTCCCGAATCCTGATGTTGCGTAACTAGGAGCAATGCCATATGTCAGTGCTCCGGCTCCATGAAGGAGACCACAGCAGGGAGCAGCACAGACGGATGGCAAGGGGCTTCCCTGCACCCCAGGACAGGGCTGCTGCCAACAAACTGCACCTGTGCGGGCCCAAGGTGCCCTGTGCCAGGATTGCCCTTGGGATGCCCGGGTGGCTGCAGGCCTGGAGAGTGCCTCCATGGGGCTACTGCAGAGCTGGACAGAGGGAGCGGGGTAGGCAGGGATGCGAGCAGCAAGGTATTTGAGGGACCGTGCAGAGGGGTACTAGGGCAGTTAGGAGAGTGGGCTGGGGTTAGGCAGGGAGGGATGTTGCTGCTAGGAGGTAGGGAGACAGGGTCAGCCTGCGAGCGGCCGGGGATAGGTTATGAGTTGCAGGCAGGGGTGGGTGATGAGTTGCAGGCAGAGGAGCTGTCGGGACAGGGCGCGGGCAGTGGAGGCCGGGCCTGGCCGTGCAGGCAGGGCAGGGCAGGGCAGGGCAGGGCAGCCAGCACGGCGGTACCTTCTGCTGCCGGCGGGCCATATCGGTGGGCTGCTTGGCATTGAAGGGGTAGGCGATGCAGCGCATGACGAAGACGTAGAGCTGCAGTTTCCTCTTCCTCTCCTCCTCCTCCCGCTGCAGCCGCTCCAGCTCGTCCTTCTCCTTCTCGCTGGCCACCGAGGGGCTGGGACTGGCGGGCCGCGCTGCGCTGCTGCCGCGCCCGCCCGGCTGCAGCCCCGCGCTGCCGCCGCCGCCGCCGCCGCCGCCACTGCCACCGCCGCCACCACCACCGCCGCCACCGCCTCCCGGGCCCTCGCCGGGGCGACTGGGCGAGAGCCGTGCCGCGGCGGGCGCCAGCGACTCCTTCCCGCTCTCCTCCTCCACCAACTCCTCCGACTCCTCCTCGCTGGACGACGGGTCCAGCATCGCGGCGGTCGCGGTTAGGCTCGGCCGGGGCCGGGCCGGCTCTGGGGCTGCGCGGGTTCCGCTCGGCTCGGCGCTGCTCTGCCCCGCTCCGGCTCCGCTCGCCGCCGCGCCCGCGCGCGCCCCCGCTCTGCCCCGCCCCACCCCGCCCTCGCCCCGCCCCGAGCGCGCGGGCGCTGGCCACGGTGCTGCACGGCGGAGGGGGCAGAGGCGGAGAGCTAGCGCGAGCGAGCTGCCCTTCCGCGCATGTCCGCTGGGGGCCGGCGGGGCGCGGCCGCTGCTGGGGGCGCTGGCATGGCCGTAGCCTGAGGAGGGCCAGTGGCAGCAGAGGGCTTTGCACAGTCGTCCGGCTGTGCTTCCGCCGGGGCACCAGTGTGCCTTGGTTGTCCACACGCAGACACCGCTGTCTTCTCCATGTCACCACCCAAGCACTGCTGTGTCCTCCGTGTCACCACAGCCACACGCTGCTAGCACAGTGCCCATTGTGTGTTCCTCAGACACCGCTGTTTTTCAGAGTTCTTGCAACTCCAGACAGACACCGCTATGTCCTTGGTGTCCCCACAGCCCCACACAGATACCACTGTGCCCACGGTGCCCCCACCATCCCACACAGACATCACTGTGTTCATGGTGTCCCCTCAGATGCTGTTGCATCCTCGGTGTCACCACAGCCCCACACAGACATTGTGCCCTCAGTGTCCCCACAGCCTCGTGAGCCACACAAATCCCTGCAGACTTGAGGCTCTCATTAAGTTAGCTCTCTGCCAAAGCAGCTCTTCTTGCACCTCAACGCAGCTAAAAAATCTTAATTGAAAAGCAATACTGCTAATAAATATTTCACACAAGTCACTAATTATTACACATGTAATGATAGCGTGGTGTTCTGCTTTGAAGATTTCCTGGAGCGAGCTGAAGGAGTAGCTCCAAGGGATGAATCAATGAAGACATTGTATGTGTATGTGTGTGTGTGTGTGTTTTCAATATTTTACTTTTCAGTGATTTTTCAGGTCTGATTGAGACTTCATTTGTGTGTGCACGTGTATTTGTGGTGGGTGGGTGTTTTCAAGGTTTGTGTTTTTCTGCTCAATTAGCAAGGGCTTATTTTGTAAATGTCAAAATACCTGTCACCTGTTATACATGTTAATAAATGTTTGTTTCACTTTTGGGGAGAATAGGTAAACATTGATTCCTAGTGATGAGGCTGTGAGATTAGCTCACGGGAGAGGAGCCGGGTGCTGCTTCAGACCACGTGCTTCAGGATTGTCACATCAGCTGGGCTCTCTGAGCTTCTTGCCTTCTTCTAATTAAAAACTCAGTGTAGCAGATGAGTTTGGAAAAACTTCAGGGCCCTGTTTTCTGAAAGCCACAAGAAGTGGCTGAAAAATTGGCACAGGGTTAAAAACAACTTTCCCCATTTGTGTCAGCCTTACCTGCCAGAGCTCTGCAAAGTTTTCCCTGTGCTCCTTATTGGGAATCCTGTTTTGAAAGAGTGGGATTTGATACCTTGCATCCTTGACATTGCATGGCAACATCCACGGCTCAGTCTTGTTGAGACCAGCACTCTGAAGGGTGTCCTGTCTAGGATGTCTGGGTGAGCTCTCCAAGGTACAATCTTTGCCTATTGTTCAGTCTCAAGCCCTCTCCTTCTGCAAGGATGCCTGCCTCAGGCAAGCCCTGCACCCCATGGGGTGTGGATGGGCTCCTACAAGTGCCAGGTGCTGACATGCATCAACATACCAGGCAGATACAGCTCCAGTTCTGTCTCTCCTTCAAGTTCTTCTTGTTTCCATCACTCATTGTTAACTCTTGGAAAGCAATGCTGCATTTTGTGCAACAGCAGTCAGCAAGCCAAATAAATACTGCACACCAGTCGAAAGCTGGGACAGCCATACAGTAGCTCTGCCCAGCTACTGTTTTCATCTGAGACCACTTCCAGAGATGGTCCTTTATGACCCAGTTTCTCTGGAGGTGCTGCCAATACTGTTGATCCAACTTATGGGCTGGCAAAACCTGGTATAAGCCACCCCTGCATTGTATCAGGACAACCTGCAGCCTGGCTGGCACTCGGAGATAAACAATGTGAACTGAGCCATGGTGATGGTGGGCAGTTTGCTGGGTGAGTTGCAGTGCTGGCTGCAGGGAAGACAATGAGGATGGCTGGCAGAATGGGACACTTTCCTATGTTTGCATATTCCCTTCAGTCTGGGAAAGGAAAGGATGGTGTGGTGTTGGGATACAGAGGCTGTTCCAAGCTGGGGTTAGAAAAGATATTTTAGACTCTCACAGCCTTCCTCAGTATCATTTCACTTCATGACTCCCTATTTCCCTATCTCCCCAAACAAATAGATAAAAGTACCATGATATCATTGCTGTGATGATATCCTACTCACCCAAGGGGTATGTAATGTAGTCGTGTGATAGACCTTTCAATGGGGGCAGGTTGTATAGCACCTCCTACTGCCATTTTGCCTGGCACATGGCCCCTAACATGACTAACGCAAGGAGGACTACCACAAAGATGATGGGAACATCTCAAAGATCTCTTCCTTAACAAAGTTCTTTCATTTTCCTTAAGTATTTATTTATTTATTTATTTATTTATTTATTTCATTACATTTTCCTCTTACTCCTTAGAAAAACTCATTGTCTGGAGTCCAGTTGTGCCAATTGTGGAGCCAGAAAAAACCAGAATTGATTACATCAGTGCCTGTAGTGATATTATCTGTAGGTAATTCCACCACAGAGAAGCATTTTTCTTTGGGATTTTCAAGAAAGAAATGCTGTTTACTCTTTGAAGAATGGGGAAATTGCTTTTTGCAACCTCAGGCTGCAGGTGCTCTCTCTCATAGTTGAGAAGGGAGGTGTTCAAAAGCTGTGGCTGTCCGTCTTTCCTGTCCCAGATGTGACAGCAACAAAACTCTCTTAGATGATCAGAGGAAACTTGGGCCATTTTTTATGGAAGGCTTTCTTTCATTGGTGATTGCTGTGGACTGTTTAGGTAACTCTGCAGAGGTGGATCACTAGAGGAAAGCAGCTGAGGATGAAGGAAGCCACTTCTTCTGGTAGGAACATCATAAACATTGAATAATTATCTATAGAGATATATTGACTTTTCTGACATTGTCAGAAATGATTTCTTAAAGTAATTGTTGCAAAATAGATACAGGCAACCACCCCAAAAGATGTGTTTTCCTTTAGGAGCTTTCAGAATTATATTGATCTTGTAGAACTTTGAAATTGTATATGCTTGAACGGGCCTGACTAGACATCCAGGTGTAGATTAGTCAAGGTTCATCTGGGAGTTTTGGTGGTCCAAAGGAAGAGGGACACACTGCCGTCAGAATGATCTACAATCTCTTTTTCCTTAGTTCACACAGCCATGTTTTCCCAATGGTTATGTCTGAATGTATGGTTACAACATTAATGCTTTTTCCTGAGTAAAGGAAAGAACAAGGGTCAAAAATTCTCAGGCCTCTTGCTTACTGTTTCCAAATCACATTTTTCTCTAGAGAGGTGTATCTAGATTCCCCTGAAACATCTCCCTCCTGCATCTGTTTGCGTCCTACTGCAATGCAGTATTATTAGAGCACCTCCAGCTGCAAAAAAGATCCCCCCTGATGACAACAAGAGGAATAGGAGTCTCAATAACATTCAGTGACAGCCTGCCTGTACCCATCCTTGTGGTATTTTTGCATGAGCTAAGGGCTGACATGGTGTTGAAACTTCGCAAATAACATTGCCCTGTTGAAAATATGAACAGCATGTGATCCCTGAATTTTCCATCAAGAAAGATGACCTGAAACAGGGCTAGGTGAGCCAGCAAATCACCTGCACAACAACCAGCATGGTGCAGGAAGAGAAGCAACACAAGTGAAGCGATCATGAAGATGATGTGTGCGTAACTTCCACTTGGTTATATTCTAAGGTGGGTAATTGTGTAATTACCCATTATGACTGGGCAAATGTAGACAAATGAGAGCATTAGCTAAGTCATTTTTTATATTGTATTGATGTATGTCGCTGTTTGCTGAGGATACTAAAACAGAGGCTGTTTGGGTTAAAAGGACGCAGAATGTTGAGCAGTTCGTTTTCCAGATGCAACATAGCTGCAAAACCCATGATCCTTTCTAGCTTATCACATTGGAGCAGGCTCCAGGAGTTTCAAAAAATCTGCCCCTACCTGTTTGTTCCAAGTATCACAAATTAATTTCTTCTTCTAAAGCGCTTTCCGTAACAATTACTTAATAAGATTTGAAGCACCTGCATTGCCAGCTCTGTTGTGGGCTCCAGCAACAGGCAGAGCACACCATGTGGGAATACTCCACCTCTGTGCCTGCTCCTCCTGTTTATACAACAAACAAGGAGCAGCAAATACTCACCCACCCCGCAGTGCCTGCACCATCCCTGCAGATAACATAACACTTCTCACCTCTCTTGACTGCAACCATTGTGGCAGTGTAAAGTAGGTCTCAGGTGGCCTCAGAGATTGGAAGCAGCCTCAGTTAAAGGGTATTAGAGGTATCTTGTGAAACGTTTCAAATTTGTTTCTATTTGGTACAGTGTCATAGGGAAGAACCTGCTGATATTAGAAAAAATCACTGCTGTAGCATTCCTGCCCCTCTCTCCATTTATTCCCACTCGAAGGGGAAAATCGGTGTAGATAATGATTTGCGGAAATGGTTATAAAGAAAAGCAGAGCTGGAGGTCCTTGTATTGGAAAAAGAATGCCTGTGTATGTGGCACCACATGCTGTGGCACTGCCTTTGAAGGCAGGCTGGCAGGATCCGATGGTTTGGAAGAAACCCTCAGAAAGAGTAAACTCCATTTAAAGCAGCCATTTGGGAGAGCTTAACTGAAGAGCTCCCACAGGGAGGCTCATGTGCATGAAAAACAAACAAACTTGCACTCTTTTTATTAATCCTGGTTATAGGCCTAAAACAGAATATTTATGAAGGCTGGAAGCAATTATCTTCTTTGTAAAATCTCTGTGCACCAAAGGCGGTGAGTTGCAGGGATGGTCTAGAAGGGGAAAGAGAGAGTAAAGTGCATCTCTTGTGCTGTTCAGCCTCTTCTGAGATCCCTCATGGCCACAGAGTATCACTTGCACTAAACATGAGGCTTGGAAAGTGAGAGAGCCTGGTAAACTGCTGGTGCTGGGGTGCTCACTGCTTCTCCCCACCAGTCACCCGCCACATCTGCTACCTTCTGTCCCTCACCCAGCGCAGATGGTGTGGGGTAAATGAGCCAGGGATGATTTGCCTGTAGTATTGCTGTGTATGGATCTGAAAATGCTGGAGGGCTGTTCAGGGATCTCAGCGGGGGTTCACCCTCACTTTGAGACCAACTGCAGACCAGTTCCTGATTTTGGATGCCATTGCCAGTCACTCAGGAATCCCACACTGCCTGCTGGCTGCTGCTCACAGTGCATATAGGAGTCCAGTATCTGTGATCATTTGTTCTTCTGGCTGTTACTCACCACAACCCCAGCTCTTTGACAGGAAGTATTTGCTCAGTCATACCTCTTGTTTTGGAAAAGCAATTTTACAAAACAAGTCTGAATTTTGTACAGTAACAGGCAACAATGGAAGGGAAAAAGAACAGACAAAGTAAGTAGCAAAGAGTCTACTTCAAATATTTTCCAGATCATAAAAATTAGAAATTTCAGCAGCAGCTGAAAAAGGAAGCAGAAATGCTGCAGAGGGTCAGCCTGACTTAGGGTGTAAAACAAGTAGTAACCAGTATCTTCTCCAGAGGACTGACTGTGATGTCCTTGGACACATGCTGTGATGGGATGGACAGTTTGCACCTTACAGCTGGGCAGATTAAAGAACAGCAGTTAGGACACTGGATAATGGGAGTTGTGTGAGTGGGCAGGTTCAAGCAACACATCCTTTCTTTTAGGCATGAATAGAGTCTGTCTGCTGAGTGCCACTGTGAAACACTGCTGCTTGTTATTACACTAATTTCAGAGGGGAAATAGAAATCCTGGTGTGTCCTAGGCTCCATTTGTTTCACTATCTTCTTAAATAGCACAGAAAACTAATCCTTGTTTCTTGGTAACAGTGTTATATAGATTGCTGTGTTTTCCAAACAGAATGGCTTAAACTGGAGCTCTTTTCACCTGTTCATGCATGTTCAGCTAATATTTACATTGGGATCCTGGCTGCATCAGGGCTGGCTAGGAGCAAATCAGGGGCCAGTGAGGGCTGCTGGCCTTACTTAACCTCTCAGCATTGAGGAATTGTGTCGGTGTGAGCTGAAATTCCCCCCCCCCCACCAGGCTAGCTCAGTCTGGAAGCAAATGAAAAGCTGTATTTACAAGCAGAGTCTACAATCTACAATGAAATGCAATGAATATGTACAAATATACAAAATTCACAACATTTACAAATATATACAATCAACAGAAAAGCACAATCGATCTCCCTTTGCTTCCCCCCAAGGGGACCCTCCCAAAGGGGCCTCCCTCTCCCAGGAGCTTCCCCCCAGACCCCCCTGGACAGAGAAGCAGAGTTAGTTAAGCAGAAAGTTGTTAACTTAGCTGCCAGGGTCAGTACGTGTTATCTTCGGCCAGAAGAGAAGAAGAAACAGCAGCCAGACAGCCCAGCAACTGCCCCCACTGCAGAACGCAGAATGTGCAGAGTGCCTACTTTGTTTTGGGTAATAGTTCTTAAACATTTCTATCTATCCAATGGAAGTGTTTAGAACAATCGTTATTTTGCTTTCTTACACCCAATAGTGACTTATTTACACTCTTTCACTTTCTCTGTTCTGAATTTTGCAAGGAAAAATTAAAAAGACAGTTTCAAACCACCACAGGAATTATGGGATACAGAAGGAAGGCACTGCAGGAGACCCAGCCAGTGCAGCTGTGGACAGTTCAAGAGCTTGGATGCCACTGCTGCAGTTTGGATTTTCTCTTAATAGTGCTCTAGCATTTGCTTAGCCTTCTCCTTGCCCTGAGCACACAGGATATTTACAGCACAGGGCTCCCTGAATCACAACCTGGGCAAGAAAGATTCTTTTCTTTAGCAAACTGCCATCACAGAGGGCAGCTTCCAGTCAGTTGAGGGTCAAACTCTTGCCATGATGAGACCAGTTATGTGTATCCTGCTTGGTGGCAGCTGCTTGCTGGGGACTGGGATGGAGTGCCCCATGCTGCCAGAGCCACCAGGAAACTGGGGCTTGCAATGGGGTCACCTCCTAATCTATTTCTGAGCAGTTTGTTTGAAGATGCTTTGGGAAAGCATTTCAGTCCTTCAAAACAGTCTGTTGAGCCATCATTTTCTCTCGCCTCTCCTTCCTTTGCAGGTGCTGGATGCTGCTCTCCAGACCTGATTAGCACCAGCAGGGAAATGAGAGCTCACACAGCAGCCAGGCTCCAGAGTCAAAAATAGCTGTCTGTGCTGAGGTAGGAATGCTTATTCCACCCTGTCACTGAATTTAGACACATGGCAGCTGTGGCTGTGTGTGGGGTGCTGGCGGCTGGGCCTGAAGCATCCCTGGCCTCCCAAGGAAATGCTGTTGCTCCCCAGGCCTCTAACTTCTGCAGACCGTCTGCACCATCAGCCCGTGCCTTGAGGCCAATGCTTGTGATGATCCCCCTCGTGTTTCTCCCAGGTGCCTGCTATTGCTCCAAGGCATTGGGAGAGCAAACACTGCAGGGAGAGATTGGGTGATGAATCAGGGAGGCATATCAGGGCAGGGGCGGAGGAGGAAAGGTTGAATTGTCTTCTTTAATAACACAGGGCAGGGGACATGGAAATGTAACCATGGTAGGAAACATACTACATACCCTGCCCCTCCTGCCCTGCTACTCTCCTCCTCTGGGCTTGGGTACAAGCTGCTCACCATCGAGGATGTGCTTGGCTCCGACACTGGCTCTGGTCTTTGAAGCCTCTTCCCAGGGTTTACTACACCAGGTGTTCAAACAATTAACACCAAGTTAGCCTGACCCAGCAGGCCCTGAAAGAGGGCAGCCTCGGTGCCTGCAGCTACTCAGCAAAATCCACAAGCGAGCTGCTTATCTCCATTTTTTGGCCAGACTGGCAGCATCACATCCGTGTCAGGTTCAGCACCAAAATCCTTTTCCAAACATTGCTGAGAGGATTGTAGCAATATTTTGCTGCACAATCAGCACTGGCTTCCAGCTTTTGAGGTGTCTATAATTAAAAATGACTGTGGCTTATTGAAGATAGGAGGACCACGGCAGATTTATTAAATGCACCCTACTCTGATAGCCCACAGCCTGGAAATAATTGCAGCTGATCTATTCCAGCACGCACAGGGCTCATATAAAACCTGGGCTGGATTGCTGCTGCTGTTTAGTGCCTGATTGCCATCCCTGGGGTCACTGCAAGTCAAAGTGCATCTATTTACTTATTTCTAATTTTCAAAAGTTTTTAGCTGGTCTTCACATTTCAGGAAAGTACCTGGGGAAGACAGCAGTCAATTTGTAGCAATTATGTTCTGGCTGAGTGACTACTTCTCTGAATGTACTGTACTCTCATTGCTAAGAAAATACCTCCTAATTTCTATTATGCTTTGAAGTATCTTTATGCTGAAAGGGATGATTTTACTGGTCTTTAACAGATCACTAAAAACTTCCAGCTAGTGTTTTTTTCATGGTAATTATAAAGCTTTGAATTTCCCTTCACACGAGCCACTTCCTCAGGTTTACAGAAGTGACTAGATGGGATTCCTCTGGGGCCATGAATCTCACTTTTTATTAAACAGCCCAATCATCATGAATGCCTCAGAGTCACCATTTTAAAATGAACACATTATCAGTACTGCAAAATCTATGTGAATTAATATGTAATATCAGTAAGTAGGACTCTTGAGCAGTATTTTAGGCACAGAATAAATATTTAATGATTTCTGTTCCAAATTTAGTGTGAAAGTGATTTAAATGCACAGCCTGCTCCCTGCTTACATATCAACAATTTGACACAAATACCAGCCGGCTGCCTGCTTGCTTCCCAGAGCTACCTCTCGGGTGCTGTGGAGCATCCTTGCTGGTGGCCGGGCTGTGGCTCGCAGCAGTTTGAAATGTCTCTGCTATTAATTCAGCAAAGGGTGGGCTCATATTTTGCAAGCAGATTCGATGCTGCTCGTAAGGACTTTGTTGTTGCCATCAGACAGGATGCAAATAACACCCAGCCTGTTGACTATCCCACCCAGGAGCTTGGCCATGGCTGACAAGAGCAAAAGAGTTTGCAGAGGTAGAGAGTGGGGGATTTCCTCAAACTGAAAGCTCACACACCTAGGAAAGGGTTGTTTATCCTATGGTTATTTTGGAAAAGATGATGAGCATCTTGACACACCAAGGCCCGTTGGAAGGAGAGAGTTGTTCAGCAACTGCTGGATGTGATTAAGGTTTCTCAAAGGAATTCCTCTCCTGGAGAGATCCCCCGGGAAACATTTAGGCTCTCACCAATTCAAAGAGGTTGAAAGCTGCTTTTAACCAATCCTTTGCCAAGTTTGACAATACAAAGGAACAACAAAAAGAAACTCAGCTCTATGCCTTTCACTTTGAATCACACAAATATTTCAGTGTCTCTGCTACACACACATTTTTATGGACAAGTCAGGAATGCAACACCATGCTTCTAAAGAAGCCCATGGCTGTGATCTTGCTGGTGGAGGCTGCTGTGTCCAGGAGGCTTGGAGCAGCTTTGGAAAGTCAGTGAAGAGTGCCCACAGACATAAGCCCTGCTGTCACCTCACCCCTCCTTCAATGGACTCCGACTTCCCTGGCAAGGCAAATGAGAAAGATGCACCCCTTTGTAACCATCTACCCTCAGGGATGTGCTCACTCGAGTGAGACAGAGCTCATCCAGGCTCACAGAGAAATGCAGCTCAAATACAGCCCTGGTAAAATTATAGACTGATAAAGCTCCTGAAGTTTGCACAGAGAAAGCAAATTTCCTGAGCAGCAAGAAGTCTGGGTCTGTTCTGCTGGCTGTGTTGGCTGGGCTCATGCTGCACTTTGCACAAGCTGTTAAAGCAACTGCTGGGTGAATTTGTCCCTTAAAAGCATATTAATGCAGGGAAATATGCCTCTTTACACCATGGAAACCTCTTCTAATAGTTTGATTACACTTTGATTCTCTAATTTACTGATAGGAAAGCTGCTGAGTAGCACAGACTTCAGACTTCTAAGTAATTTGACATCTCTGTACATGATATCACACAGCAGCAGCAATAGAACAGGAAGGTTTGATGTAGGTTTTAAAAGCATCATTTTGGATCTCTTTCAAACATTTGTTCAGCATTTGCATTTCCCACCACTCCCCATATATTTTTTGTTGCAAGCAGCATCTTTCAGGTTAGATGCAAAATTTTCTCCTTCACTAAGAAACCTGATCCTGGGCTGATATCAAGCACTGTATATATGTACACAGATACACAAACAAATTAATATTTCCATATGTAAGTGGTGGTTAAGATGATAATAATGGCAGCAAAATTGTTATAGAACAGCCTCAGCCTATAACTTTCAAAGATAATGTCTTTTGTAATGATCCTAGAACACCACTAATTATAAATAAATTATAAGAATGGTCAGATTGCTTAACAGAAATAATTCTCCTGTATCATGGTTTCTGGGATTCACAGGAACATCTTACTGCCTTGGTTTTGGGCAGCACTCTGAACTGAGTACCATTTGCAGAGATGTTACACAGAAACAGAAAAGATCCTGTTTAACAGCAAACCAAGCTGTGACAGGTAGTCAGTGTCATAGGACATAATTTTTCAGATTCTGAACTTGCTGAGTTTCTTCTACCACCACTCTCAATTAGAGCATGGCTCTTACTATAGAAAAATCCTATTTCAGCAGGTGGTTTGCAGCAGCTGGTCTGTGACACTAGCAAAGTCCTGGTACTGAACAGGGACAGCCGTTCCAGTCTCCCAGGGCTGATGCAGCTCTTCCCATCTAGTGTTGCTTCAAGGGCTGCATATGTTCTGCATAGCCCAGCTTGTAGCCACATGGGTGCTGGGTTTCCAGAACACCCATCAGCTCCCCATTAGTTTTGGTGGGAGCTCCTCCACCTGGACCCTCTTCACCCTCTCTGCACCAGTCAGTCACACATCTTAAGCACGAGTCCTAAACTTTGGCAGTTTTGGAGAGCCAGGCTTCATTTCTCCAATAGGATTGTGCTGATCAAGACAGAGTTCTTCTAAACATGGGATTTTGAAGAACAGGGCTGAAGCACTGTCTGAACACTTTGGTGCTTTATTGGCCTCACTGGCCTAATCTCCAGCAAGCTTATTTACTGCAGCTGTTTTACTGTGTGTAGAGCAGAGGGACCAGGTCTGTATGCCTCCTCTGCAGCTCTGCAGGCTATGTGGTAGAAGAAAACAGCTTCAGTCAGCCCCACATCTTTATGGTTCGACTGTAAGGACAAACAAGATAACGTGATCCTCAGCTGTGCTGGGACACCTCCCTGCAGAGAGAGAGGAAGATGCCAACCTTCCCTGCCCTATGATGACACTGCTTGAGATGAAATCGAAGGATACAATCAAACGGTTTTTGTCACAAGTGATGAGAATGGATTTCCAATACTGACTGCAACTTCCAAACCTGAATTTCACCCAGTAATTCCTGACTGAACAGGCCTGCACTTTTACAGTGCCTTGGCTCATGATCCCCAATCTCAATGCAGGTGAAGCTGGAATGCCTACAGAGCTTATTGAATAGTGTCTTTATTAAAACTTTTGTGTGGTCTTTTCAGCCTTTTGACTGGGTGCAGTTCCCATTTCATTGTGCCATTTTCTGCTAGGTGACAGCATATGATCCTCCTGCATAGATATGTGTAGGCTCTGGTCAAGTTACCTCTTATGAGGCAATAAATTATACCAGAGTACCAAAAATGCTAAGCTCAGGATGGGTCATTGAATGCTTGCCTAGCTTCCTTGCAGTCTTTTGTGTAAAGCTCTACAGCACTGCAAAGACTATTTTATTTTATGTCATATATCCTACATATGAGATAGCATGTTTTGCTGCCTAAAATATATATAAACCAATAAAGGTGCTATGGTTATTTCTAGACTACCACCTGTCCTTCACTGCTTAAAAGTGTTAGAGTAGTAGATGAGTGAGGGAAAGAAAGGTCTTACAAGGCCACTTTCCTTAATATTTGCTGCCTTTTCCCCCTCTGAAACAGAAAGTGGATGACTAGGTAAATATTGTTGCAGTTTATCAAGCCCTCGGAGCACGCCACAGCATCCATAAGTGGACTGTCTCTTGCTATCTAATTTCCCATGACTGAGGAACTCCTGTTACTGCTCCTCTCAGCAGAGCATTGTCCCTTCAGCCAGAGAGAGCAGGGAACAGCAGGGTTTCTGGGCAGCCCTTCCCAATGTCACTGCCACATGGATGCATGGGAGGCTCCAAAACTTCACCATCCCCAGTATTTATTGAGATGTACTCTTTCATATGCTCATGCACTCCCCTTTTGGGGTGGTGCACAAAGGATTGATGCTCTCTGGGGTGTGCAGCCTGCATGGGGGGATGGGGTGAGCATTTCAGTGCTGACGTTCTGCAGGTGGACACAACAAAGATGGGAACCACAATTTCCCTTACAGGGAATTGCAATACGTTCCCCATACTGCTGCTATTTTCAGGTTTTGTTGGTTTATTTTCTTTCCAAAATGTGTATCTTCTTGTATTCTGAAAGCTTCTCCACTTTCTGCTTTGTTTTGGTCAAAGAACAGCACTGGAACATTTTTCTTGTCATTTCTCTATTTTTGCCTGCATTTAAAAAAATATTCTCTGCTGGTCCAAAATTCCCCCCGTGTGCAGCTGGCCATGCCTTGCTTGGCTGTGCCTCACGAGCCGGCTCAGCTGCTCAGGAGTGGATGTAGGACGATGTCTGAAATGGCAGCTTGGCTCTTAACCAGTCATGGAAACAGCTGAGACCACAAACTATTGCTGCTGCCTGTGATTTACAGGTACCATGAGGGCTTTGGTGAGCCCTTGTCTTCATACAGCCAAATTTACCCTGTCTGTAAGAGTAGTGACGGGACACAGTGATCAGGGAAATGAGCCAGCCTCTAGACATGCAAACACAACATCCATTCTTCAAAGACCTGGAACTACTCTTCTTCTTCTTTTTTTTTTTTTTCCTTTAAAAATAAATCCAAGCATTTTACTGTAGTAGCAAAAACTTGCTTGATTACAACCCATTGGAGCTTTCATTAGTGATCTTAGTGATCTTGGTGCAGAAAAGCTTTGGGTAATTAACTTACAAAGAACTGCTGATAAAAAGGGTATAAGATATACATTTAATAATGCTACACAGATAATGAATCTTCCCTTAATGATATACTGAATTTGTCCCATATTTTTAAAGCATTTTGAAGCCTAATTTGATCTGACAAGGATGAAGATGAGTAAACAAAACATGAAATTTAGCAAGCAGTTGCCAGTCATGCAAACACCCCTGTGCTAGTCACTGTCTTAGTCCTGTCTTAGTCACTTCACTGGTTTCAACAGGTGCTGAAGCTTTTCTGGGTAGTTTGGACAGACTCAGTGTCACATTGCTAGTGCAAAGCTGGGGCAGGAGAGAACAGGACCACTGAAGCACTCGCCTTTTCCTTTACCTTTAATTTACACCTTGTTCTACAATACTTGAAGATACACATTTGAATGCATGTGTTGCTAATATATTGCACTGTAGACTTTATAGTCCCCTGGAGGTTTTGGGTTTTGCAGGTGGTATGGAAGTCTCAAGTCTGTGTTGGGGTAGTGAAGCAAGGCAGAAGAAATCCCCAAGCTCTGCTGCTTCCAGGTCTCCAGCCCATGTAGCCACAATGGTAAAACAACAGTGACACTGCTCCCAGCACAGGAGCTGTTTCAGGGCAGGAAAGTGATGGAGGAAGCGGGAGACTGAACTGCAGAGAGGAATCTGCAAAAGGAGAAGGAGTGGAAGGGCTGATGGGGCCATGGCTGTTTCTTTAGCTCTGCTGCAAGCAATCTCTGAGCCATCTGTCACCAAAACTGCTGGCCCCTTGTAAACAGGGACCATCTTTTGCAGAGACCACAGCAGGTGCTTCCAGGCTATGGTCAATCTCCTTTTATGATAGGTACCTTAAATGTGTCTGATAGCTCCTGCCTTAGCAGTCTTGATTTGTCTTCTTAGCTATAAAAGGAGCCCATGCCACTAATGGAGATGGAGATATTTCTAATAATGTCTCCAGTGTCAGGGGAGATGTATCACATCCCCAAAGCCATTGCATTTTACTTGCTTCTCTGTTGTGCTAAGACACTTCAACTGACAAAACATTTCTCCTAATCATGGAGCACATCCTGTATTGCATCCATAGCTGGAAGTGCCTGGGGAGAAATATCAATGGAAAAAGCTTTGTCAAACCACAAGATATGATCCCAGTGAATCTTTAAATTTGTGGACTGTGGCCATGCTGACATTTGTTTCCGCAAGAAATTGCCAGTAAAAGAGAGTATCTGATATTAATGTGATTGACCTGCTGGCCTTGCTGAAGCTGCAGGGAAGTAAGTGTACATTTAATCAGTTTTACTGTGTATGTAGAGGTCATCGTTATGAGTGGGCTCCTTGAGATGCTGCTCAGTTACTTCTTCTCCGTAGAGGAGAATTCAAGAAGATCTTCTCTGCAGAGAAGACAGCTTTGAATTCTGATATCATCTTGAGAATGAAAAATGCCCAACAAATACCTTCATATAAGAGTCTGTTTGGAACAACCTTAATGCTGTAGGTACCCACATGCCATGATCTTTGGAAATGTGGTTCCTTCCCTGCACACACAACCCTTCACCTGGCAAATGGTCACTGCAGAGACCTCACTCTGCACTGCTGGCTGCAGAGCAAGCTATGGTTGGCCATATGGAAGGTTTTGAAGTAAATAGAGGAGCTGAGCTGGGAAACGCATGGACTGGTGTGCAAGATGAGAAAGATGTTAGCAAGGCTTTGCTTTAATAGAATGTTGTTTTTTTTTTTTTCTATTTATCACTGAAGTAAACTCAGACTCTGGGGTTGGTGGGTTTTTTTGGCTTAAATATGTATGTGGCTTTCTATAAGAATTTTAATCTGAGCAGAGTTGATGCTTGTGACATAATTGTGTTTTTTCTGCTATCAGCCTGATCTGATGGTTAACTATGGGTAGATAAGGCCCACTGTAATCCTATGTTTGTTAATATGGCACTTAAACTGCAAGTTCCTAGCACATGAGAATTTTTTATATTCTGTATTTATATCAAGCCTTGCACTAGAGTATTACTAGAAAACAATTACAACCTAATGACATAAATTAGTGAAGAACTACTTATTTGGCTCCTACATGGAACCAGCACTTACAAAAGAGGGTAGCCATATCCCCAAAGACTCAAATTTCCCAAGAGTATGACATGCTATTGTCCATTTTTTTCATAACCCAAGTGTTATTTTCAAAGATTCAGACTGTGCAGTGAGAAGGAAATGGATGTATTTTGTTTTAAACAATCTGTGCAAAATACAAAGAAAGGCATCTCCATCAGAGAGTGTTGTCTTCATGGTTTGCTGGCCTTCCTCTCCTGCTGAAATCGCCAGCAGGGTGAACTTCCAACTCACATACTATCTGGATGTGCTGAATTTTGCATTGGGAGCTCCTTATTTGAGAAGCGCTCATAAAATCTGGAATGCTTGTATTTAGGGAGGGGGTGAAAAAGGCAGTTCCCTCAAGGCTGGCACTGTGTGTTAAACCCCCAGAAACTAGACAAGATGCAAGAGAAGAGGTGGCATCCCAGAGAGGAGATGTTCAGGATTACAGATGTCAGCCGTTGTGAATCCAGCCCCAGATTTGCAAGCCTAGGTGGCCCTAGGAAAGCAGCAGCTCCAGGGCACCCATCTGGGTGCTGGATGGGCTGCCAGGTTTCTTTGCTCGTGTCACTCATGTTTTGATAGTGCTGCAATGGAAGTGAACACTTCTGCAGAAGGAAGGCAGCACACCACTATATCATTACTTGTGTCAAGACCTTCCTGACAACCTTTCTTCCTCTTGTAAAACCCTGCCACTGAGAACATTGCATGGCACTGGCAGCAAAAACTGGCTCAGACTCACATCCTTAAAAATGCCCATAGGATAACCTCTGATAACCTATGTCTGTTACCTAAAGACAGAAACAGAAATAATTGTGAAAATGTCCAGGAGAAAATGCTCATCAGTTGAGAAATTAAGCCCAAGCAGAAAAGTCAGAAAGCCCTGTCCTGTTTATCCTAGCAGTGATCAGTTGCTAACTGAGTGCACTTCTTCTCCCAGACCAGCAAATGTGTACAGCTCAGGATGCTCTTCTGATGGAGGTGGACTTTAGGGATGAAAAAGTAAGAAAATTCCTAGGGAAGGCTGGTCAGAAACAGGCATTCTCAACACCCACTGAAGGTTTAGAATTTATTCCAATCAATGCAACAACAAAATGGCACCCAACATGACAATATTTGCTCTCAGGCAGAGAGGAACTAACACTAGAACAAAGATGTAGCCTTTCATCTAGGGGCACCAGACCAAGTGTTGATCATAGCTCATGAAAAGTTAGAGAAAAAAAATCTCAGCTAGCTACACATCCATTTGGTACCTTGAAAAAGCTAGTTTAACAACACAAAACAACTGTGGTCCAGGGAAACTGTGAAAGAGAACTGAGAAAATACAGAAATACCTTTGTAGACCACTGCAGAAAAAGTCCCTGAAAGCCCCAGGCCCTCCTCTGGCAGAGAAGCCATGAGATGTTTACAGAAATCAAATGAAAGGAGAAATGTTTGCATTCAAACAGAAAACAAAAAAAAAAACAGGGAAGAAAGAAAAAAAAAGGAAACTTGCAATTAGTGTAATATGGAAATTAGAAACTGGATAAATTAGATAAGGGAAGGAAAAGAATACAAGAGACTGGCTACGGCTACTGAGAAAAGAGCAGTAAGAAAACAAAATCTTTAAAATATATTAGGGATGAAGAGAAGCCAAACTATGTCTTTGGACTGTTACCAAATGGAAATTATGGAAATGGTAATAATTATGCAGAAAGGCAAATGTTTTTAATGAAATATTCCTGGGTTCTGCATCAGGGGAGAAAAACAACCACAAATGATGCATTCCCATCAGATGATGATGATACAACAATTTGCATAACAGCAGAAGTTCAGGGGGTAGCAAGCTCTAGTTACAGCAGCTAAGCACCTTCAAAGCAGCAGTCTAAATAATTTGCATAAAAATGTTTTGAAGAGACCTTACTGTGTTTATCTGGACCACTAACACTGGTTTTGCGGAGATCATGGAGTACATGCAAAATTATAGCAATAGAAGAAAAGTTGCTTTTTAAGGGAAGTTTGGATGATTTCGATATTAATACACCTGCTGAGCTTTGATCCTGGGGAGATAATGGATCCAAGACAATGAGAAACAATTACAGAAATTAAAAACTAGGGAAGGATAATATCTTTAATGCCCATCAGGAGGGGCTGATGAGGAATAGAGCTTCTAAAACTAACCAGACTTTTTTTTCCAATAATGAGATTACAATTTTTCTTAATAAAGGAAATAGTGTTGATATAAGCTTCTGTAAAATATTTGACTTTATACTCTGCAATGTAACATTCAAGAAGCCAGTTCAGTGAAAAATCAACACAGCACACCAAGTGAATTAAATAGGAGCTGAAAGAATTACCTCTCAAAGACCAGTTGATGTGGGCATGTTTCATTCAAGTGGGATCTCCACAGAAATCGCCCCTTGACCTCCAGGCAAGCAGTGTTTCAGTGGTTACCTGGAAAAATCACATGAAGTCCCATCAGATGTGGCTTGTTGCTGACCTGTGCTGGGGTGAGTGGTGAAGAGGAGAGGTCTCTGATGCAGAGGCAGGTGTCCTGCTTAGTTGAATATGATGAAACCATGCACATTTTCTTCAAGTCATAGGTAAGGCCATGCACTGAAAGAGATTGTGGCACTTGCACTTGGCAAGCATGGGGACATGGTCGAGCTGTGCTGAGGAAATCAACTTCTGAGAGAGAGATTTAGGTTTGAGGATGGGTAATTAGGTATAAAGTGGCTGAAGGGCAAATACGAGGGCATCCTGAGTCAATTATTTCTGAACCACTGTGTGCTAGGAGGGCTGCTGGCCACAGCAGCATGCTTGGAAGTGCTGAGGTGGATCCTCTCATAGTGGAAATATTTTCATCAGGCTTTACAGTAAAACCCAGGATCTTTTATTAGAGCAAAGACACAGCTGGAGACTGCAGCCACTGCTGTCAGGACTCTACCTATCGAACCAAGATCTCCATTTTTTCAACAAGTTCAATGGTTTTCTCTTTTAGCAGTTACTTCAGTGCAACAAACCAGTGTCTCATCTCTGGGAGAGGGTTCTTTTTGGTGTAAGCAGATTCTTCTGGTTTTCCCTTCCCTTCTGTTTCATAGAGTAGTTTTGCCTCTTCCATGATCAACTGCTGAACCCCCTCCATCATTTAATAGCTGGCAGAGGTAATGATTTTTCAGCCATTTGGCTTCCATACAATAATGATGGATTTTCAGCTGTTTTTCTTTCTAGCAGCTGATCACAGTTAAAGTGCTTTAGGATGTACTTACATCCAAGCAGCTCATGTTGTGCAGCCTTTGGATCACTAACTACAGGTTGTTGCTGGGGGGTCCAGGCACCCCAGCACCAAAATCTTTGCTGAAGTTCACCTGTGTGATGCACTTCTGGTACAAACCAGGTGAAGAGCCTGCTCTCTACATCAGCTTGCCACATCATTCCTTTGGGGACAAAAGATATTTATTAAGTACCTTCTGAAATGGCATATCCAGATATTTCTCCAAATCATTTCTCTTAAGCTATTGAGAGCCATGAAGCCTTGGTAAATATCAAGTATCTGGAGTTCAGTCCTCACAAAGGTCTGGATGCCACAGACCTATCCTGAAGCCACTCGTATAACTGAGGTGATGTTGGCAAACAGGTTTTTGGATCAAACCTGTTAATCATAGTTTAAGAGTTTTTCCCAGTCCTTTTCTTCCCTGTCTTTTTGCTGCTCTTCAGAAAAAGCCACACCGAAATATCTGAGGTGATCTGCTGTGTTCCTGTGTCAGGCTACAGCACTGAGATCACCATTTTTAACCTGATTTGCTGGAGTGGGCTGAGGGAGCATTTGAGCTGTGGCAGATGAAACCACGCTGTAATGTCTGTTGAACCAACCAGATTCAGTAAGAAAAGCAGCAGTTCTGGTCCTTCCTGTTGCCAATGAGCATCTCTGGAGCTGCTGAATCTCAATCCCTGGCCAAGATGTGAGGCCAGCTCACTGTGGCTTCACACCATGGCTGCATTGCTTGTGCTTTATGGCCACTTGTGCTGACAAGTGCCATGCAGGAAGCCAACTCAATTTCACTTGCTTGCTTCTTCTGGGAACAAAAATGCTCAAGTGCAGATGTTTATTACATCTCTAAAGCATATACACAGCCCTCATACCAGCAAAGAACCTTTTGGGGTGAGGACCTGATAATTAAAATTGAAATGAAGCATAAATTAACCCATACCATCACTGACAAATAAACCAAATCAGTCCTTGGCACCAACACAGAGGTCTGAATGCAAATAGGGTGCTCATCTCCGTTCCTGATCAGATGCTAGGTGCCAGTACAGAACCAGGAAGCAAGATGAAACCCATGCAGAAGTAGCACACTCACTGTCTTAGAGCATACGTGTGGATTTCAGCAAAGGCAGCCTGTGCAGATTGCACCTGCCAGTGGGAGGGCTGAGGAGAAGAAAGGCAATTAGAGCCATTATTAATCACTTGTGGACTGACTGATTACATGGCATTAATAAGGAGGGAGTAGTGATGAAAATCATTGCAACAACCTGACTGTCTTTCCTCTTACCTTACTGGGGATGTGCTGTGCTCCCTGTGCAGCAAGGAGCTGGCAGGGATGGGGTGCTCTGTGGGGCACAGAGACAACTGCCCTCATCCTGTCCCCTGGTACAGCCATGGTGCTGGTGAGGGGATCCTGGCTGTGCTGGCCCCCATGATCCCATGAGCTAAGCCCCTGCATGGCAGAGCCAGCTGGAACAGCCATTAGTCCTTCCAAACAACCCTGCTGGCTATGAGGTGTGTGGGGACGTACCAGCCATCCCATGCATGGTGCCCCCAGGACAAGTCCTCTGATGGCACATCTTTCCCTGAATGCAGTTATGGGGACACTGCAGGGCACACGGGCTCAAAGTCTGACTTTGATGTACTCATGGAATTAGGGCTGTGCCAAAGGCAACTGAAGATGCCAAGCTCCCAAAGTGAAACTCTCCCCAAAGAGTTGAAAAAATGCTTTTCCTCCTTTTTTTTTTTTTTTCCCTGAGCTGAACGCAGCAGAGAGAGATCAGAGCCCAAAAGTAGAGAGAGCTTTTAAACAGCAGATTTCCCGATGGCACAGAAGGTTGCAGAAGTATTTGATGGTTGTTTTGACCGAAGATGAAAGTGTTGCACTGCTCAGCCACACAGGAGGCCACAACCCTCTGATGGAAACAGTAACTTTAGAAAGGGGAAAATCTAAATATTTGATACTGTTTCTTGGAAGTATGATTGCATTTTATATATATATATTTTTTATATATTTTATATATAAAATATATACAAAATATATATATTATAAAATATATTAAAAATTATATTTTTATATATATATATTTATTTTGTGATAAATATGACTTTAAGAAATTCTGGGAAAACAAATGTAAAACCAATAACAGAGATCCCCAAAAGCTTTCCTGCATTCCTATTATGTCTCATCCTCTTTTTTGCTAGGAAAAGTCTGTTTAAAGTTTCTGTTTATGATAGTATTCAGAGAGCTTTATCTGAGCATGTGAAGCATTTCTTTCTTTCATCTGTCAAAGGCTGCCACTGAAATCAAAGGCTTTACCAGGGGGCCAAACCTGTTGTGCTGCTTTATTACATATTAGTCATCCCTAAATCTCCTCCAGCAGCTGAAGATCACAGCGTGACTTGTCCCTGGTGAAGCACAGCACCATGCAGCTCCTCCCACACCTTGCCTAAAGGGTATTTCCTTTTGATATTAGCAGAGAGCAGCTTGGCTGCAGGAGCCTCCTGATTGTCACCCAGCATCCAGCTCTGCTCTGCCAAACCAGCCCAGGGACCTGATGTGTACAGCAAAGAGTCTCAGTGGAGTCCCAGCTCCCAGGGATGATCTGATCTGATACACAGGCAGTAAGAAATATACACAGTTCCCAGCCAGCCCAGCAGCCAACTTGGGGTGCTAGTCTCAACTTATTTTTACTGCTGTTCTTTCTTGTGGAAAGCTTTATGCTGCTGAGCACTTGTACATGAACAAGAGTTACTTCATCTTGCATCATCTCGAAGACAAGTGAGGCAGTCTCAATTCCTAGGGCCAAGAGGAAGGCAGGGCTCAGAACTCTCCAGCAACACCAAAGAATCCTAGATTGTTTGGGGCTGGAAAGGAGCTTTAAAGGTCATCTAGTCCAACCACCCTGCAGTGAACAAGGACATTTTCAACAAGATGAAGTTCCTCAGAGCTCTGTCCAACATGATCTTGGATATTTCCAAGGATGAGTCTACTACATGTCCTCTGAGGAGGCTAGCACAGCCACCTCCTGCTGCTGAGCAGACAAGTAAGGATGATATGAGCTGGAAACACAGGAGTGCAAGGTGTTTTTGAGCTTGACATCTCCACTATCTCAGTTAACTCTAGGTTATTTTTAATATGAAAGAAGTGTCATGGGAGAGCACCTTCTACCCCTCCTCTTTCTCCAAAGAAGCAAACCAAAACCACTATGTCCTTGAGCTGGTCTAGAGACACCTCTGTTCTTCTCGTCCCATGCCCTAGTGTCGTGACCATGGAAGTGGGGGACACGCTTTGCAGGAGAAACTTTATCCAAATATCTGATATACCCAGGTGAGTCAGACCTGACCTTGGGTTCATCAGGGTGTGATGGAGCACTGGCAGGATGGGAGAAACACCAAAAGTAGTGACATTATAGCATCAAAACCTGTGAAATTTGAAAGTCTCCATCAGCTCTAAAGTTGTTGAACATCCCCACTGGTGTGCACACCTCCAGACAGCTGCATGGCCACAACTAGCTCTGGTGTCTGTGGGACAGGCAGCTGTTCTGTGGGCCTCTAGATGACTGAGTTCACTCATCAGAGATGTGATGGCAATGGAGATCAGGTATCTCAGCCACAGCATGAGGCTGTGCCAGCAATAGCCAAGGATAGGAACATTAATACTCTGTGGATACATCCTGCCAATAACTTCAGGCCCTTATCAACCCTGCCTTTCTTTTCACATGGGATTTAATAAAATATTTATCAGAATCTCAGTGCTGTTTTTCAGGAATGAGGCTTATCATCAATCCAGATGGAAATCAGGAAGCTTTCTGTGCTCACAGGCAGCAGCTAACAGATACTGCATTAGGAGAGCAGCCTAGGGTGTCTGTTGCTGGTGGGCACAGGGAAGCAGCACCAGCCTCTTCAAGAATTTTATAGTCATCAGTAACAGGGAAAAAACATAGTATGTCTGCCTGCACCTAAGATTTGGGTAGATAGGAGTGTGGTGGCACACACCTTTTCTGGTGATTGTTGTGTATTATTGATTTTTTCCAAAGTTGTTTCTTTTTTATTTTAGCAATTGGGATGAAGACTTGTTCTCAGAATGCTGAGAGTTTCCTAGTGGGCTGAAGATGTTATGCCTCTACTCTGTTTGTTTCACGGCAAGGGAAAATATGAATGTGGGGAAAAAAATATATAAACACATAAAATGGATTTTGAACCCACATTTTTTTTTTTCTGTGGTTGAACATAAATGTAGCGCTTCAGATTTCAAGAGTGCTTTGGGTTTCTGGGCTTGTACAGTTTAGAGCAATTTGAAATTAATGGAGTACTTAAAGTTTTTAAGAGCACTTCAATTTGCAAGTGATCAGAGTTCGGGGATGCAGAGAATAAAGTAATTTAAAATAACTGGAAGTGCTTTTCAAAGTGTTTATCGTAACTGTGGCATAAATGGCACCGTGCTCACAGGCTGCCAACACTCCTGTGGTGCCCTGTGTGCCACAGAGTTTTCTCTCTAAAACAATCAACCAGTCACCTGGTTGATTATGGCCTCTTAAGAGAGAACCTGTATTTTCAAGCAGCCAAAGAGCTATGAATGCATTAGGCACTATTTTTTTTTTCTTTTGGTCAAAGGCTTGTTACCACTTATTTGAGGGGACTTAGGCCTGGCTCAAAAAGTAGGAAAACCCTCAAGGTGAGATTGAAATTTGCCGCCACGCTTGCTTTTGGTTGGATTTGCTGCACGACAACCCTCATGTGCACATGAGTCCTCAAGACAGCTTCACACCTTTTCTTGCCTCATGACCTGTTTAGGCTTTATTTCTAGTCCTCTGGTTCCCCTGAACATGCTGCTGCAGAAATACAGCAGGAATTACATCTTCTCCTTTCCCAGGGGTGTCTGCAGTAACCTAAAGGCATGTAGACACAGACAGCCTCTTTCTATACACAGTGGTTTAACTGAAAAAGTAGTGAAACAATCAAATCTTACAAACCCAAACAACTCTTTGAGATTGCCTGGAGAAATACACTGATGAAGGTATCTTGTGATGCTAGGAGGAAGGCAGATACACTGCTATGAGAGCACTTGCACAAATTACATCTAATGTATCTCCTCAATAGTCTACCAGGGTATTTCCTTGCATATCTATTGAAACTTGTGACTAAAATAACTTCTCAGTTGTTCCATTCAACTGCAATAAATCTCATGACTGAAGAAGGAAAGATGCCATCCTGAAATTACAGCTTTCCTGTCAATGTGCTTGAACAGGTTACCCAGGGATTGTAATTTTTCATCTGAAAGCAGACATCAGAGTTCCTTTTTCAAAGTGTTATTTGAAATAGTAAATGATGTGGAGAAAATAGCTGACAGCAGAGAGGAAAATAACATTTGCAGGCCTTGTGCAGCAACCTAAGACAAGGCAGGTACCAGAGGAAGAGCTGATCTGCAGGGGTGTGCCAAACTAAAAAGGGGGGTAAACCCCAATATGACATCTCTCTAAAGGTTCAAAGCTTTTGCTGTTTGTTTTGTTTAAGCAGGCACTTAAGAAATTTTGTCAAGAACAGCTGAAAAGCTAATTAGTCTCAGAAATAACTCAGATCACACAAAGCACCCATGAAACTCGGCACAGTGAGTCCCTCTGCCCACAACTGTGGTATCTGAATACTGCAAGAAAGGAGGCGGATGTGAGGAGGAGGATTTTCCTGCTAAAAGAGCAGAAGTGATCCACTGGAAGAAGTAAAGGATTCGGCAGATCTGCCCAATCTTGGGAATGGGGAAGGGGAAAGGGGAAATAAAGAGAGTTAAAGAGAATTTCAGTGAGATTTTTTTCCTAATGTTTCTCATTATCAAACCATATGTTCTTGAGAGAACAAAAGAGAAAAAAAAGCATAGCAGAAAAAACTTCAGAAGTTACCAGATATTGCTGTAGTCCTTCCAACTCCCCAAATCAGTGCTGTGGAGCTGCTATCATTCCTTGTTTTAGAGATGGACTCTAATTTATGGAAAACAACCACCTGAATTTGCCTGTACCACCTGATTCAGCAACCTAAATGCAGCTGGGAGATTCCTTCCCCAGGACATACTCAGAGGCTCACCAAAGACATCAAAACAGAAGGGTTAAAGACCATTAATTGTCTTCTGAGTAGGGTTTATGACCCAGCTGTACATGTGGAAAAAGCAATGGGGTTGGAGCAGAGGTTTCCAACAAGAAAGTCCACCAGGAGTCCTGGCATCAGACCCCGCGTGGTCCCAGACCCCGGTGGAGCACACATCTGACAGCTTCTGACCTTCAGGAGTGAATCAAATCCAATTCTCAAGAAGAGCCAAGAAGATGAATACCTTGAGATCTTGGTATAAGAGTCTGCTGCTGTGGGAACTGTATAGACATGCATCTTCTGCAGCCTAGCATAAGAGGATGGAGAACACCAAGCTGGGAGTCACAAGGGACAGTTTCCCCATATCTCTCTGAGCATTGTCTCCTTGCCCCTCCCCTTCATTCACACAACCTCCTCTGAAGGTCTCATGGTCAAACACGGAAGAACGCCACTAAGGTCTCTGTCTCTAGGAAATGGAGGTTGCCTGGTCTTTTAATGATTCCAGCATCCCAGTCCCATCCCTTCCTAATTTGCACTCGATTATCAGGCTATTTAAAGTTAATCACTCATTGCAATACTCTGTGCAGTATCAGGTAGCAGCAATATGTGCCCTGTTAATTAGTAGTCATCATAGATGGATGATGTGTGTATGCTCACAGGGAATATTGCTCTCCTCTGGAAGAGTTTAATCAGGCCTGTTTATTTCCTGTGGCCTTAGGAAGGAGCTTGAAATTCAGCTGTGCTGCTTTCTGACAGCTACAGGCAGCTGTAGCTAACAAATCTAACCTGTGGCCTGAAAGATTGGAGCCTAGATACTGGACCTAAAAATGTGAGATACAAAGGGTATTAATTATGGTATATCAGTCTACATCCCAAGAAATGTTGGACCAAATGATCCTTGAGGTCCCTTCCAACCTGATATTCTATGATTCTATTCCTGATTTTAGGGTATTTGTAATAACATTCTAGGAAAAAAAAACGTACCTGAGAAGCAAACGGGCAGCTTGTGGGGTTTTGTAAATTGCATATCTGGAAGTTGAGGGCAAGAAAGGGCAATGCAAATGACAGTTTTGAGCATGGGTCATCCTCACAATTAACAAGTACCTTCAGCTTAAGAGAACTCTGTGGAAAATCTCTATAAGATAAACAATGCAATTATGTCTGGAAAAGGCAATCGCAGCTCCTGCAGAATAATTTACAAGGACATTAACTCAATAGGCAAATCATAATTAATTAAGAAGCTTAATGTGTTGACTTTTTAATATCTAATTATATCTCTCTTTATATCAGTTACAGGTAAGAGTGAAGAAATGGAGGCAGAATAATTTTTAAAAGAGTTTACCCTCTTTTGTTAAAAATATGTTTCCCCAGAGGATTGTGAGATGAAAGCTTGAATTACAAAATGGATACAAGTGCTGAGATGATGAAGCAAGTGTTTTATAAAACAAAGTTTAAGCTTATTGTATAACAAAATATTTTCATCAGTCAAATACCTGAATGTAAACTTAGCTTTTCTATTGAAATAAAACAGCTCTTTGTCTTTTCAAAAACAAACATTGAACAATGTGGCTTTATATTTAAGTAGTTCATATATGATTGCCTTAGACTTTCTGCTCCTCAGGAATGTGCAAGAAGGCCACATTAGCCAGCCAGAAACACTGCCACCTTCTTCCATCACAAATGAATTAGGGGGATTTTATTTTCTTTTAACAATTTTTTTTCCAGTCTTCAGCTAATTTAGCCCTAATGTTGCTAGGGTGGAATAGCTCAGCTGAGTGAGGACTCCAAACTTTACTAGGAACTAAAGGGGCTGCAAATGTCCTCTTCTCTGCCACAAGCTTCAACTGGGTGAGTGACAGCTGCCCAACACAGGACTTCTTTTCCCCACCACAGGCTGGTGTCACACCTTCAGTTCTAATTGTAGGATAATCTACCAAGCTGCCCATGGCAAGGGACCGGGAATGCAGACTCACTCATCACATCCCATCTCTTGGTGGCTTTCCTGTAGAGTTTGTCACAAATCTACTTGGATTCACAAACCCTACTACATTTAGTAGTGGCTGATAGCTTGAAAGTATCTAATTTACTTTCCCCCTTTAGGTCTCCCCTCTTCAATGCTGCAGGCAGAACAAGCAGGGCATCTCCAGAATGTGCAGCACTGCCCGTTGATTTATATCACCACTGGTTTAAATCTATGTAGTTCCTCTGAATATTATTAATTTTTGACTTTCCCAAGGACTGAATTGCTGACTATAAGTCAGAGGTCTTCATCATAATTTTTTTTTGTCATCTGTGGGAAGCCCAGATTAAAGTTTGCTTTCGCAGACCTGATATGATGCCTGTTGTCATTCAAGTTCTCCATGTACTCAGCATTGGTAAAATGACAGGAATACAAATACTCCCCAGAAAACCACAAACCACACAGAACCTTCTGCAAATTCAGCTGGTCTTTGCCCACAAGAGCCTTACTGGCTTTTCCCCGTCTCCTTTTTGGTAGTGGAGGTGATTCACAAATACACAAATAATGCTGAGCACAAAATGGGAGACTGTGAATAGTTTTATCATCACTTCCAAAAAGATATTTTTCAGAGAGTAAGTCTTCACCTATGAAACCATGTGTGTTTTAGTAGTTGTAATAAGAATGTATTAGACTGACAACGATCTCAGGGGTATTTGTCTTTTTTTAATACCCAAGTGCTGTGCTTTGTCTAGGTCGGAAATTAAGTGATGGATGCAGGGTGCATTCAAATGAGGAGTGCCACAGTAGGTCTGGAGACCTCAGGGAAGATTAGCTGTTAGCTCATACTCATTTTAAAGCTCTCTCCAGCCAACAAAACATCGAAAAGAGTTTCATTAAAGAAAGGTCCCCTAAAGTTTGTGTTGGACCTTGGTAGTGGTAGCAAAGCAACAGGAGGGAGTTAAACTACCCTTTTAAATGTTGGGGTTTGTTTATTGTGAGCAGTTTGTTGTGAAAAGTTAATTTCCAGAATCAGCCTCCGGAAGGCAGACAGGTTCATGACCACTGAGCCCTGGGAGGGGAAATAATTTCCACAGACAAAAGGTGTCACAGACTGAAGATGTCTTGGAGAAGAAAAGGCCAAGCAGGCTGGAGGAATGAGAAAATTCAGGGTGTTCTAGGAAAGGTAGTTTTTCTCTCTAAAGAAAGTGAAGCTATAATGACAATGTCAGTTACTTCCAGTAAAGTCACCTAAGCAAAAGTTTTTGAGTCAGTCAAAAACAAAAGTCTGAGAAGAATTTTTTTCATGGTTTTAGAAGACATTCCTTAGTTGATGACTCCTGAAGGATACCTGCAAGCCAATAAAAAATGACATTTTTCACTGCTGCCAAAGTGACTAAAGTATTCAGCAACTTCTTTTCCTCACTGCTGAGAGGTACCCTTCATACATATGAATTCTCTCTGTTTGAAGGAAGCTGGTTGGAATAAATGGACTTAATTATCAAGCAGAATGAACTGGAACAAAGATGATTAATTAACCAGACTCAGAAACCTTGAGGAAAGAAAAAAGGCTATAAAACATGTGAAGAGGGCCAGATTTGTCAGTAGTGGTGCAAGGGTTTGGAAGTCCCTAATGATAGTGGTAGTACAAAAGAAGGAGGAGAGCAACACTTTTGCTCAGCCAAGCCTGCAAGCAACAGAAATTACTGAACTAGAAAGACAACCTGTGCTGCTTCAGCAGGGCCATTTCGAAAGAAAACTTTCAGCAGCCTTCGCCAATATTTTGCAATGAGCAGACAGCTAATGAAGATCTCCTGTTAAAGAAGATACTAATATGGGATGAAAGCTGGCTCACTGGGCATGTTACTCACCCTGTAGCTCAAAGCTAAATCCTGTAGCTGAAAGCACAGGCAGGCAATGAGTGTGTGGTGTGGATGGTTATTAAAGCCCACCAACAGGATGCAATATAGGTAGCGATTATCTACAATTTATTTTAATTGTGGCTGTTGTTGTTGTTGTTAAAATTCTGACAGTCTAGAATTGATTGATTAATCATTCATAAAATAGCAGCTGGTTCTTTGTCTTCTATAAATATACTTTTATCACCAAGTGTAATGATAATTACTGTTTGCTATAGCATTCACACCACACTCTGTACAAACCTGCTGTCCTCTGCTTACTCTGCCCAGCCACCCTGTGACTGTCCTCCTCACTCTGTCTTGGTTAATCTGTCATGAGGAAACAAAGGTTTCAGACTAGAGCTCTTCCAGTCCTGCCATGCCCAGAAACGTGCTGTCTGGTGCTGCACCCTCCAGCCAGTAGCAGCTATGTTGCTATGTTTCCCCATTGACTGAAGATGCATCACAGAATTTAGGTTACTTTCCAAAAGCAATCCCTCTAATTATTCACGTAGAGTGAAAACCTGAGGCCTTTTAAAATTTTTACTGCCTCTCCCTTGCTGGCAAATTGGTTACTGGTTAAGCTCCATTGAAATCACCAGACAAGGACAGCCAAATTACTTTTACAACATGAAAAGCAGAAAACAAAAAGCCCCTGTTAATTTAATTGGGTCTTTTCAAGTGCTTCAGAGATTTTGTTAGAGAGGTGCTAACATTATCATCTTGTGCTACTTAAACCCCAACACATTTCTCACTATGTTTTCAAACACAACTCTTGATTTTATTTTTAAATATTGATGCTGCCTGTGAAAATTTCTTAGAAATCTTTTATGGAAAGGGCAGTTCTGAGCAATCCTGGGTTTAACTTGAAGAGATCTTTCAAGCACTGTGTGTGTTTTTCTCTTCTGGGAGAATGATAGGCAAACACTTTTCTTAATTAGCAAATGCTTATATAACTTGCCTAAATATAAAATTAGACTTTATTTTCAAGCCGCTGACCTAGTAGATTTCTTTATGTCATGTGGAGTTCTGGCACAATAGTAACTGTGAAAATACTGCTAAAATTGGAGCTGTAAAAACTGACTGCTTTCTTATGTACACAACACAAAGGGAGGGTCTAGCAAGAGCGATGGTGCAGAGGAAAGCTGGAGTGGGATGTATCAAGCACAGAGCAGGAGGAATTTGGTCTTCTCTAAAAAAGACTGAAATCTGTCTCAGTTACAGCAAGGAGTTGTTCTACACCGGATTGTCTGGGCGGAGGATAAAGCCTCTTCAATTCTCGGCAGAGCTGAGCATCTGCTACTTTTAACTCCAGTTCCATTACTTCTGCAAACACTGACAGCATGTTAGTACACAAGATATTATTTGTGAGATTTTATTCAGCTAAATTCCAGCCAGACCCAGTATCTGCATACTTCTGTGAGGCAAGCTAACCCTCCATTGTACACCCTCTGGGAGTATCCCATCTCAGCTTCACATCAGGTGCTCATCACTGCAACAGCTCCCAACCACCAAATGTTGAACATTGCAGACATTCAGTCTAGAAGATCCAGACCCTGAAAGCAACAGCGTAACTGGGGTCTGCAGGAGGCTAAATTAACTGCAATACAAGCTTTCCTGTGAATAATTCACTGTCCTGTGAAGTATCTGACTAGTCAATTCAATTTAATATCCCAGTCAAAGAAATCAAATGAAAGAAACTCAATACATACATTGCAATCTCATTCAGAACGTGCTGTTATTTTAATTTGTCTCATAACCTCAAGCACTGAATAAAAATAATAAACCTTCACTATTCCAACTGCCTTAAGGAAGGAAAGATGCTGGAACAAAATGTTTTCCATTCTGAAATTAACTGACAGGTCTATTTATTCTTCCATGTATCGATCATAGAGAAGATACAAATATAGTACAAATGGCACACACGTGTCTGAGCATAAGCCACAGAAAACCAACCTTGCTATCATGTGCCTGAGCCTCCAGCAGGCCAAAAGCACTGGTCCAGGAGCAGAAGGCATTGACCTCTCTTGGTCTCATAATTACAGAGTGTTTTTCTTATTTTTTTTTTAATTAAAGCTTTTGAAAAATGCAAAGGAGATTGCAAAACCTGCTGTGAAAAAACATGGATTCTGGAAATCCACACACTAAAGAGGTTGTTCATACTGGGAATAACATAGGTCAATAGCTGAATGTCAGAGGGCTTGCTTAGTACATATATATATATGTATATATATTTCCTTATATATATATAAGGAAAACAGAACATTTTGCTTGAGCAATGACCATGTTGGAAAGTCGAGAACTCCCCTCTGAAGACTCCTACCTCACATCCTGAAGTTTCTCATTTTTTTTTTCAATCTTAAGCATCATTCTGGAAAAAAGTACAAAGGTAAACCAACCAAAATGTGTGGAGACTGCTACCTTGGGTGACAGCTCATGGCCATCCAAAGAAGCCAGGAAAGAGCATAAAAGAAGTTCTGGCCATTTGAGAAGGAAGAGGGGGAAAAGGAGGGCAAATGGCAGTGCCCGGTTCTGTCAATCTTCTTGTAAGGAAATCTAATTTGCTGGTCTAATGTGTTTTGCTTGACCTAGCTTTCAATAAGTTTGAGTGACACTGTCAAGATTATTTATGGCAGTGAAGACCAGAAAATCATTATAGTTAAAAGTTATCAAGTACATTTTTTATAATTTAAGACTAGGGAGTGATTTTGTCCTTACCTCTTGCAAAAAGGACCTTCCTTGATGTTGGTGGGTTGTAATAAGGATTCAGCATTTATTAAAATATCTCCCTGTCAACCTTTCCTGAAAGACAATAAAGAATAGAGATATTCCTAAATTTTGGTAAGATATGGTATATGAGGTAATAAGACTTTGTCTTTAGGGTGTTGCATTGACAACTGACATTGGATACATCCAAAGATACAAACCTGCTTTGGGAATAATTAAAGCAGCAACTTCCTGTAGTGGACTTACATCTCCTTGATGAATTGACTTCCTATATTTTTTTTCTTTGATTTTCCTATTGTTGATACTTTTTGTATAAAAACACTTAAGCCTCAAGATGGATTAACGGAAGAGTTACTTAAGTGAGATACTGGCCTGGTGGGCCCTTGGCTTAGTTTGCTCTTAGTTAGGTCAATACCAACAGCCACTACAACTGATCTGGGATCCACAGTGGAGAATTCCTAGGTGATGTTTCTTTTTAAAGGGAAACCCAGCAAAACCCTGCAATAAGATATCAGATAAAAGTGTCAAGTTCAAAGCAAGATCCCATCATTTAAAGTAATTCTGGATACAGAAAAATCTACTTACAAATGAGAGCCTTGTAGCCTAAGATGTAAATAAACAGTTGTACACTTTGATTCATTTCCTAAACCTGATCTCCATCACCTTTGCTGGGCATCCTGTGAGCTGTGAACAGAGACAGGGTGCACTGTGAGTGAGGCATCCATAACTGCTTATCCCCCTTGTGAGTAGGGCCCTGAGTCTGTTTCAGGCACTTTCTCACAAGTTGCTGGCAGCTGAAGATGCTCATAGAATGTCTGATCTATGGCAGCAGATAATGAGGAGTGCTGGGCTGAACTGAGGCTGACAAGTTAAAAAAGAGTACAAGTCCCAGTCAGCAGGGTCTGTTCCCAGCCGTGGTGGCTGAGCCACTGTACATCACCATGTCAGTGGACAGACTTCATTAAGCTCAGTGTCTTGGGCCCTGCAGCAGGTTTGGCTTAAAACAGCACTAAGGAGAACCAGGAATCAATTGATCAGCAGTCTGGGGTTGATGTAGTGCAGTACAGTTGTTTCATGGGCAGGTGGGAACAGCATTGCTGTGAATAATGCAAACACAACTGGGCATCTCCCTGCTGCATTTCAGCTTACAAACTGGCTAGATGCTGCCAAACTTTAAAGGAACAGTCTGAGGACATCCTTTTGTCACCCTGGGGCTCAGCATACAAGCAAAATGGGATACTTTTCTTTGTGGACTTTGGGTAGAGACCATAGCAGAGGGAAATCCTTCCTGGGATGATGGCCATGTCCTGGGTGCCCTGAGCTAACCTTTGGGCAGAACTTTCTCATCCACACACTGCCTCAAAGGCAAAAGCATGGGCCAGACAGCATTTGAAAAAGCTGCAGCTTGCAGTAATTTCATCCTAGACCTTGCCTAGTCCTACCATAGATGCTAATATACTGAAGTTCATGATACACAAAATAAGCACAACAATATCAATAACCATTAGAATGATAATAAACCCAGCAATAACAATAAATATTAATCCAGAGAAGTACCTAATAAATGACAGCATTGCAAAGATAAGGGGTAACCTAATGCACAACTAATGGCTTCTTGTAGTAACAAAATTACAAATAAATTATAAACTATTAGAGTCCAATCTGTGCTGTCTGCTTTCAGAACTGTGCTCTCTAGGGAGCATGGGGCCACTAAGGCCACTGCCTGTGCTACCCCAGCCTTGGGTCTGTCCCAGGCCCTACACACCACTGCTGGATCACCACATTTATTAACCATACTAGCATCTGTTACCTGCATCCAAGCTCTGATGCTTTGCCAAATGATTTCAGAAATTCATGGCAGTAAGCAGGTTCTGACTTTTTTTTTTTTTGTATGTTTAGCACAAAATTATATTAGACTGAATAAATGTGTTATAAACTAATCACTGCAAGTCTCTGCATGTGGCCCAAGATTCCCTGAGCTGTATGTGGACAAGGGCACAGGGCCATTCAGGGAAATATTCACATCACAGCAATCTCATCACTGCTTCTAGAGCTGTAGGATGAGTTGAGTCTTTTCCTGCTAAAGAAATGGGCATTACAGAAAGGCTGAGATAAGCAGATGAACAGGCAGACTGGTAGAATACAGACCTCAGCTTTCCTCCCTACCTAGAACAAAACATCACTTGAAGTAATCAGATGTTAAAGACAAAGCAATAACAAAAGCCTGATTCATAGGCTTCCAGTTTGTAAATGTTTGCATTGTAAATAAATAGCTGAAATATGCTGTTTATCCCAGACATAAGCAATGCCTCAAATAGTAAAAGCAAATATGAGTTATGCATTACAGTACTTATATTTCTCATTTTTCATCAGCATTTTTCGTTTTCTAGTTTCAATCTGTTGAGACTACGTAGTAATCTTGTTGCAAAAATGCTTTGTTGGTTGTTGGAGGCTGCTTTCTTGATACAATATTGGAAGGGAAACAGAATCCTTCCCCTGTTAGGGCTACTCAGGCAGTGATATAGTTGGGTGTACTTTGACAGATTTTTCTTTAGGGGTCTGGCTACAAATAAATGAACAGTTTTAAACCTACATAATGAACTCTTTGTTCTTTAAGAGCTTTACATTATTTAAAATCCTTTATCTAGCCTAGGTCTGCAATTTCTTCCAAAGCTCACTCTTTTGGATACAATGGTATCTAAAGATGGATGTAAAAGTTAAAATGCAAAATATTAATCTGCTGAGTAGCTGGAAATTACATGGACTCTGGGTGCCAAACATAAAATAATTCCTCCTTGAAATTACCAGTCACTGAGGGGGTTTTATATAGAAGTAATTTCAAGCATATTGTGGTGGTGTCAGGACAACATATTAGCATGGCAGCACAAATAAACTAGTTACTGAACTTTGCATGTGTCTGCATATCCATCATGGCCCCAGGGTATAGAAGAGCTGGTGTGGGGCCAGCCAAGCCACTCTCCAGCAGCTAAGGAGACGTGTAAAACTTTGCATAGTCACAGAGTCACAGATTGCATCAGGTTGGAAGAGACCCTCCAAGGGCATCTTGTCCAACCCCCTGTGCTCAGCAGGGACACCTCCAACTGGCTCAGGTTGCCCAGGGACACAAGGCTGATCTGGGATGTCTCCAGGGATGGGGCCTTAACCACAGCCCTGGGCAGCCTGTTCCAGTGTCTCACCACTGTCACTGCACAGAACTTCTCCTGATGTCCAACCTAAATCTGCCCTGCTCCAGTATCAAACCATTGCCCCTCGTCCTGTCCCCACAGCCCCTTCTGAACAGTCCCTCTCCAGCCTTCCCGTAGGACCCCTTCAGGTATGGAAATGCAGCTCTAAGGTCTCCCTGGAGTCAGTAGCTATTCCCAGAGTATTTCAGAGCCAGCAGTCCTTATGGCTCATGTGGAAAACAGGAATGAAGGTTGTGAAAAGCATACATGTTAGTCAATGTCTCACTGCATGGCTTTGGCTTCTTTGCTTATTTGTTGCTGCGCAAAGCTTTTTCGTTTAACAATACTCTGATTAAAAAAACAAACCAAACCAAACAAAAAACCAGTAAGTAGAATCAATGACACTGCAGTAAGTCATGAACTATCTCAATTTTAAGGCTGAATGGCACTATCTTCTTCCTGCACTCACACAGCTTTGAATATAAGACTAGAATTAAAGTTGCTATTTAGCCCCGGTCCTTCCTTAGCTGGCCTAAACATGCTGCTTGCTGCTATGCAATCAATCTGCAGGGTATATTGTAATGCCATAAATAATGGTAATAGTTTGTGTAATTGAGTGCAAGTTTATTCTTCTGCTAACAAAGGATATTCCAATGGTTATGTTTTGACAGGAAAAAAAAACAAAAAACAAACAAAACAAACAAGAAAACCCAAACAAGAAAAGACAAAACAAACCCACAAACCAAAACCAAAACAAACCCAAACAAACAAATACCAAGGTTAAAAAAATAAAAGAAAAAAAGATTAATTGCTGTGTTTCCATCTCAAGCTTGGAGCAATGACTGGTTAAATTGGAGGAGAAGTCTAATTAATATACCAGACTTCCTTGAACTCCCTAGTGACATGATGAAACACAGCTTTCTAGCTTTTCAAGGAGTAAAAAGAGAGCCCTTCAGAACTGATGGTGAAGAGTGAGGAGGACACCACAGAATTATTGCCAGGGAGTGTCAGATAATCTTTCACAAACATGTCTGGCTGATTTTCTGATTCCTAAAATTCTGTGACTGCCTCCTAGATGTGGTGCAGTGGCTGGAGAGCTCCCCGTAGCAGCAGTGCTGTCAGGCATCCTGTCATCTTCATGAATGATCTCCCCAGATTTCGGTCTTGCTGGGACTGCCAGCACCATCCTCTGACTGCCAGAAGCACTCAGTTAAGCAGGTTGTATGGGTCCCCACTGAAGTTCACACAGACCCCCTCAGCTCTCCAAAAATGGGAGGTAAAGTGTCTCAGATGGAGCCTACGTGAAGAGACAGCTGATGTACTGTACCCTGAGGAGTCTGGCTGACTTGGTCATGTGTCATAGCCATGTACTCATTACCCACCACCATGTCCCACTGAAAGACCCTAGCCCAGAAAGGCCAAAACATCTCTTGCTTATATATAAATAAAGGCTGCTTTTGATGTAAAAAGACATTCCATGTGTGCCTCTCCATCCTGGCTGAGGGACCCAAGTACATGAGTCAGGGTTGTGGGGAGGGAGCGAGTCTCAATCTACTTTGCTTTTTATTATCTTCATCCTGAAATTAATGGTAAAGCTCTGGAGAGGATTGAGTACCTGTGAGTCAGGTCAGCCATGACTTGTCATAGCATGTGCCAGTACTACAGAATTTGCAGGTGATTCCAGCCAATTTGCTCACAGATTCTTCCTGAAATCCTCTTCTAGGAATATAAGTGTTATTGAGAGGCACATTTCATATACCAGTTATTTTTCCTTTCTCTTGTTGGAGTAGCTGAACACCTAGTAGGAGGCTGAAAAGCTTGAAGGAGGGTTGTTACATCTGTCCAAAGTACTTTCTGAAACCACAGGCTTGTAGGGTTGCCCTGCAGTCCCACACCCTGGTGGAGATCAAGTCCCATTTTTGTCATGTGCTCCATGTTGCCTCCTCCTCAGAATAAAGAAGTAGAAGAATTTCATAATGGACTGAAAGACGGATAATTGCAAGATGTCAGACCACAGGCATAATCTGTGCTTCACTTTTGTGCCTGGTAGCTTCGGAGCTTTTCTCCCTTCCTGTCAGCTTGATCTCCTTGCCTTGATCCTTAGGAAATGGAAGGAGCAGTAAGGCTGTGAATTATTTTTTGCAGGGAAATAAATTTGAGGCCATGTATAAAGCTCCCCTGCTTACTTGGAGCTTGAGAAGCTCGAGGAATTTTTTTCTGTTCAAGAAACTGGACAGAGCTGAAAGCATTTCTGTGCATGAACGTTCACAGTGACACCATTGATTATGATATCAGAAAACAAGAAGATGAAAGAATGTATTTTCTGGCAATCCAATTATGCAAAAGAAAGATCTGCCACTCACTCTTATCTGCACTGCAAATGTCACCAGCTAACAGACCTGCATATTATAGAATCATAGAATCATAGAATCATAGAATCATAGAATCAAGAAGGCTGGAAGAGACCATTGAGTCTAACCTGTCACCCTAAACCTCATGATTATCTAAACCATGGCACCAAGTGCCACGTCCAATCCCCTCTTGAACACCTCCAGGGATGGTGACTCCACCACCTCCCTGGGCAGCACATTCCAATGGCCAATATGACCCAAATCGTAGCATTATTCTCAGTCAGTTAAACTGGGAATTTTTGTTGTACATGCATGGATTTCCCTTCCACATGAGAGAGACAGATTTATTTTTAAGGAGATCTGCCCTCAGTGTATGGACTGTTATACTCATAGACTAACAGGAGAAGTCGTTATTTAGGATGAAAAATAACTTATGGTGAGATGCAGGGCTGGAGATAATGCAATTTCCTTAAAACTCATTTGTACCTTTAACTACGGAGTGAAATACTTGTTTGTGTTATGCAGTGCATGGAGGAGTTAATCACAGGAAGATGTTTTGGAGCTGGATTTGTTTTTCTTCTAATATTCTCATTAGCAGACTTATTTCTGATATCCATCAAATTGCCACAGAGGTTCATTTATGGTCTGATTCAAAGCCTATTCACTGAATCAGTGAGAAGATTCATTGATTTCTAATAAGTTTGGGTCTGACTTTTAATTGTATTGACTCATGCAGCAATTTATCCTGATGTTTCTTCTGTTTTTGCATTGCACTTCAAGGATTATTTCTTCCTGGATCATTCATTGTATTATATATCTAGTGCCTGAATTGCAAGCGCCTTGGGTTATACATGTCAGAACTACTGGTATTTTCTTAGTATTAATTCTAATTTGCTTTGGACACAGGAATGGCTTGCCATACTCACTGGCATCAGCTGAGCTCTCTCTCTTGTATGAGACTGAGCCCGTTAGTCTGGAGAAAATGAGGCTGAGGGGAGACCTTCTCCCTGGTGGCAAGCGACAGGACTAGAGGAAATGGATCCAAGCTGCAGCAAGGAACATTTAGGCTGGATATTGGGAAATATTTCTTTGCTGAAAGGGTTCTCAAACATTGGAATGGTCTGCCCAGGGCAGTGGTGGAGTCATCATCCCTGGAGGTGTTTAAATGGTGTGTGGACCTGGTGCTTAGGGACGTGGTTGAGTATTGACCTTGCAGTCTTGGGTCAAAGGCTGGACTGTATGATCTTGAAGGTCTCTTCCAAGCAAAGATATTCTGTGATTCTGTAATTCTGTGAGTGCTTTGCTGGGGTCTGTGTGGTGAGAGCTCTAAAAAATCAGTTTATACCAATCACCTTGAGCAGTCTGACTGATCAAGACCTGTTGGCTGACAGTGGGGAAGGTGGTGATGCTTCAGTCTCCAAGTGCTGTAGGTTTCATCTTTCTTCCTAATTACCCAAATCTTGTTTGAAAAGCAATGCAAAACAGCAGCAAGAATCCTTTTCATTCAGCAGCTCAGAGCACTGAGCAGGGATTACTCCAAGCTCTACTATTAAGATGAAGCTGGGAAGGTTTGTTTTCTTGAAGAAGTAGGCAAAAGCATTTCCGACTGTCACAAGCCCAACTTTCATGTGACACATCTGGGTTACGGTGAGCCTCCCCGAGGCAGACGGCTGGCGGTGGTTGTGTAACAGCACAGTTCAACAGCCTGGCGCCAGGCTCAAAGGAGCAAAGGAAGAAAAATAGATAGGAAAAAATAAAATAAAAAGAAAAAAAATCATTTAGCAATTAAAAAATAATGATGCAAGGGATAGGGAGGATGAAGGGTGTTTTTCATCCTGCAGCAGGTCTCATTACCAGAGGAAATTCTCATTCCTGCTTTTCTGAGCCAAAATGTTATTTTTGGCAGGGCTGAGGCGTCCAAGCAGGCGATGGTGTGCGGGGCTCCTGGGGCTCAGCCTCCCAGCCCCACTGGCAGAGACATGCACGGTGCTGCTGGTGAGCTGGCAGGGTTTGCTCAGAGCCACGGCATCCAGTCTGCTGCCCAAGGGCTCTGGGGGTTGGCATGGAGGGAGCAGAAAGCAAACACTGAAATCTCCTGCCTAAGGTTGTTCAGACTCAGACCAGCAATCCAGGGAGAGAAATAACTGCTGCTGTCTGTGCCTCACCCCTGGAAGCCTCGGGAGCGATGTTTCATTGTGACATGCTCTTGCCCTTGAAAACCATTCTGCTCTTGTCAGGGGATGCAGGCATTTCAAGACCAAGTGTTTAAAACCAGGCTGGATGAGGCTTTGAGCAATTTGGTCTAGTGGGAGGCATCCCTGCCCGTAGCATGGGGGTTGGAACTAGATGATTTTTAAGGTCCTATCCAACTCAAGCCATTCTATGATTCTATGATTTACATTCACTCCACGCTGGGCAATTCCCTGTTATGCAGACCTCTGCTCTCAGTCTAGAGCACCGTAGCTCATCACCATACAAAGCCACAACAGGAAACACATATTTTTCACATTTTTAAAGTAATATAAAGCAAAGTCATCAACTAACAGGTGCAACATGAACAGGGCATTCTAACAGGCATACCTGCCTTTGCATCTGATGCCCACCTTCTCTGCAGTGCTCTATTCTATTGCAGGGGTGAGGAAAGACAAGGAACAAAGGCAGGCATCCCTTCCCTCTACCAACAAGACAACAGCCATATATATTTGCTAAGTGGTCCATGGGGTCACAAATTTTGGACCAGGGCAGCAGTGAACTAGCAACACTGATTTTCCTGCAATGACAATAAGTTACAGCAACAACTATCATTATTCACTGCTCAGAAATGCCATCCCCTGATAATGTATTCACTTTGGATACTTGGCTTCCTTTAATGCTTTTATCTTAGCAAAGAAAGAACATGAGTTACTTTTCGTTTTAAATAGCCTCCTCTGGTAATGTTATTAAAATACAAACTGAAGAATGACGAAGTGGACAAATGCTAAATAAAAATGGAAATGTCTGCTAGCTTGGAAGCACTCATAGCTTTTGAGAAAGGCAAAATTGAAAAGAAAAAATAATTCTGGAAGTGCTTAAGATTTGCAGAAAGTAGAAAAAACACCCTCATTTCTGCAGTCTAGGTTCCCCCTTGTCCCATAACCTCCTTAACTTGAACATCAAATCTTTCACTCTGACGGTGTTTATAAACTAAGAGGAAAGAAACAATACTTCAGTCACCAAAGGCTCAGAAATGAAACTGCAGATGTGGATAAGCAATTCTCTGTAAGATTCCTTACAATCTTCCTGCCTAGCCTTCTAGCTCTGTTGCTATTTTTAACTGATTCTTGAAGAATTGCCACCAAATGTCCTCTTCTGTGACCATTAGGAATATCAATAGAGCACTATCATTAGATAACCTTGTTGAAGGACAGGTGACAAATGATGTCATCAGAGCGTGGCACACGATGACTGACTGCAAAGAAACCTCTACAGCACTTCTGGAAGATGCAAGGCTCTGCCTTCTCTGATGCAGTGGATTTGTTGCCATCAGAATCCAGAGGCTTTCCAGCAAAACAGGGCAACTTTCTTTGCAGCTCCCACACACTCCCAGCAAAGAGGCTTTGTCTTCTTCCCAAAGTATTGGCAATAAATATTTAATACGCTAAAAGAAATGCCCATAAATGGCTAGGATCACTCCGATAACATGAAAATATTTTCACTTCAGAGCTAGAGAAGCAATTTCAAGCTATAGGACTTCATCTGTATGAATTTATTCATATTACTGCTTTCCAGAGAGAGAAAATGCCTCAGAGCCTTCCCTGCTGCCAAAACCCAACTATAGTGGGTCTATAAGCACATAAAAAGCTGATGGTAAGCTACTGCCCTTTCTTTCACAGATGTTACAGATCAAGCAAGGTATTTGATGTCTCAGATGCTGTGGCAACATTTTTGGGGTGCCTTTTCAATATGCATTGAAAAGAAGGGAAACTGCTTTAGGTATACAGAAAGGGGAAGATTTCAGAGATGTGCTCAGGCTGGCTGGAGCAAGGAGATGTTTATGGCTTTGTAACAAGACAGTAAAAAATATAAAAGCACAAGAAGAAAGTCAGTAGGCCCTAAGGGTAGACAGGAATAGGGATGACCTCCCCAAATATGTTCTTTGCAGTGCTCTTCAGCAGCAGTCAATTTCCAATACACCTTCAAGGCTGTAGGTGCCATGTTTTAGATGACTTATTTTAATGCAAATTGATCATCCAAATGCTTTTTGCAGTATAAAAATTACAGCCAAGATTAAAGTGCCTTTTAATGATGACTGCTATGGTTTACAACTCTGAGACAGCCAGGAGCCAGGAGCTTTGGAGTGCATGTCCACAATCCACAGCAAATGTTCTGGTATACTGCTAGAGATATAAGTCTGACAGGCATTTCTACATAAGACTCTTTGCTCTATGAATATTACTAATTTTGTGAGCCTGTGGCATCCAAAAGCACATGAGGGTACCAGCTGTTGGGAGAAATTCCTTAAAATCAATTTTCTTAAGTTTTCGGGTTTGTTTTTGTTTTCTTTCTTTCTTTCTAATCTCACCAATGTCAAGTTACTAAAGGAAATTATGTAAGAATTCAGGGGAAAGTGTTTAATGAAAGTCCAAGAAGAATTTAGATACAACCAGAAAGATGTGCTTCCCCAAAGCATGATTTGGCTCAGGTGTTTGCTACATGACCTATGATGGTCATCTGCTGTAGTGCTTTGTGCCCCTTCTACGTCCGTAAATCCACACAGGAGGCACTTGCCTAATTCTGCTGAGCACAGAAGGTTTAAAAATGCCCAGCTTTCTATCCCACCAAGGTGGTCATTCGTTGAAGACAACCAAGAAAAAGGATTTTATGGGAATTTTGCCTAGCCGGTCATGGCCAGTGCAGACAAAATCTCTATGGGCTGTGTACCTCCTTCTCTGGATCCTCAGCCCTGTGGGTTTATAGTCCTCCCTGGTTTTACTTCCAGCTTTGATCATTCCCAGAAGCATAAGCCAGCGTTGAGAGCAGGAATTTGTGTGAGCACAGCTCTGCCTACCTTTCTTTCTAACTCTTTCTTCAGATTTTCTTTTGGCTTTCCTTAGCCAGAGTCAATTCTGATCCTCCCCTCCTACTACTGGGAAGTGGCATAGCTATATATTGCCTATCTCTTTTCATATTTTAATGAAGGGCATGAAAAGATAATGGCTGAATTGGTATGGTGGCAGAAGAAAGGACTTAGTAGATTATGCTATTGTCTACAGACACACTGGGTCTCTATAAATACAGAAAGTCTGTAATTATCATTAGAAGGTTTGTTAAAATTGAAAAGTAGAGGAATGCCAGTTATCCATTAATGAAAATCTCTCTCTTCCCATTACCCCCGGAGGAAGCTGGCAAGCTGCTCCCTATTCTGAATATTGTTCCCCTACCTCCATCCTTTTTCTTCCCTTCCTCTCATTTCCATTCCTGCCAAAGCTTGAAATGCCTTCAGCATGATAAACACACTGCTCATCTTGCTCTGCTCCTATCTCACAGGAAAAGATGAGGCTCATTAAGTACCAGCATTTTTATTTAACACAAATGCATTGTTTCAGTACCATTTTATTTCCTGCATATACCCCTGTGACCATGTGCTCAAAGTTACATCTTTGTGAGCTTGTGTACACCACTGCCAGCCTGGAGCTTATGACCTTTCCACTCTGAACAGGAGAATCTGCATGGGGGCCAGCAGTGGCAATGGTCACCTTCCCTTTACAGCTATGTCCTGTAAAATGTGGGCATGGGCTTAGAATCCAGATTTGGATCCTGGTGGTTCTTCAGGAGACTGCATTTGCCCAAAGAGCACTTTGTGATATATGTGTCTGTATATTTACACACACACATACACTTATTTATATATGTGTAAATTTATATGGGTATATATAACATATAACAACTGCAAACCTTCCAACTAAATGTCAAAACCTGGACACAATTCTGTGTGAAGTTGGGCAAACTCTTTTGATTATTATTTTAGATTACTGAAAGCTGTCCATCTTAGTATCAACCACTATTAATTTTTTTTTTCTATAACCAATTTCACAGCTGATGTTAATATCACTTGGAAGATGAAGTACGGGATGTTGTGCTATGTAATAAATATCGGCCTCAAAACCATTAGATAGTTTCAGAGGCTGTTTTTTTCCTCTATTTTGAGCTAAGAAATCCAGCAAAACTAGCTCGTCTCCATGAACGGTTTTATTTATGAAGACCTACTATTTCCAGGGAATCTATGTATAATCAAACCATAAAAATCATGCTCAGCTCTAACTTGAATCTGAAGTTTGAAAAAACAGATATGAAAACCCAAACAAGATTTCTCCTACACTTGCCAGTAGGATAGCTACAAAGAAAAACAAACCAAACCAAAACCTTTTCTCAAGCCCCATCCTGAACCAGGAGTGAAGAAATGAGTAAATCTAGGCAGTTGTCTGAACATCATCTGTGCATAGAGAAATGCCCTTTATGTTAGTGAAAAGGGGAGCGACTCATACCTGCCCCACAGAGGTGTGTAGCCAGACTGGAAACTCAATGCCAGGAGCAGAAGTCATCCTTTTTTCATCAGTGGGATGAATATGGCACAGCCCATGGGGAGAGGATTTCCTTGCATCTCGGCCATTATTCCGTTTTATCTAGTCCTGAGTAAGTGACTGCTCTAGTTTGGGGCACTTAGCAGAAGCATGACAAGACTTCCAGAAATCTTTGACCTAAAACACAATTTTGGTGACTCAGTGTTAGACCTCCTTCAGCAGAGGTTGGAATAACCTTGTTAGTGTGTCTTGGAAACTGTGGGGTAAAGTGTGATGTGTCATCAGAGTCCCCAGCACAGGAGGAATAATAACACAACCTAATAGGCACACACACTCACCCTTACATTTACAGTAATTATTTATTTTAAGCACTTTCACTTTAGATACCTTGATTTATGCATTGTGAACAATGTAGAAATGCTTCATATCTGTTTGACATTTAGACTGAAGCCACAGACCGCTGACAATTACACAGCCACACGCTACCATGTCTGCAGCAATGAATATATAGTACTTGCATGCATGCTTCTTTGGGGATGTAATCAATCAGCTGGGGAAAATCCACTCTGCTTATTGCTGTATCCCCTATTGTTATTTATGATTCAGACACGAAGGCATCAGTTTAGGCTCTAGAATTTAGCCATTAGTTTACAAAAAAAAAAAAAAATCCAGGCTTTTGCATGGAAAGGTCACCATGTTGCTTGGTTTATTGCTGGGCCTGAGGATGACACAGCTGCTACGAGGGACAGAAGCCCCACATGCAGACTTTGAGACCCAGAGCATTGGCACTGCTGGGCTGAAATTCACATTAGCCTTGTATTTTTAAGCTTTCATCAAGATTATCCAGGAAATGCAATATATTTGCAAGCTGTTGTGTCTCAAAGGTAAGGCAAAATAGAGAAATACCAGCAATTAAATAATTTGTACCTACATATATCTGTAGATTCCTGTCCTAACACACGCTTCTAGTACATATAATAAAGTTGCTGGATTTTTTACTCTTCAATATGCTATACACTTGAGATAATGTGATTATGCTAGAATTAAAATAAATAAAATCCTAGCTCTGAAGCACATTTAGCATTACAGAAGTGAATCTCGTTTGGGTATTGTTATGCATTTCATTTCTTCTGAAGTTTTGCTGCCCTAGGCCAGAAACATTGAAATAGGTCAGGGATAGCTGCCCTTATCATGCTGCATTTAGATGCTCCCTCTGTATGACAGCATTGTTTCACTTTGATCATCAACTTGTCTTGATGTGCACTTCCATAATTATTTGATTTATCCCCTAGAACTACCCTGTAATCCCCTTTTAAGAACTACTGTGTGTAAGGGCAGGAGAGATCTAGAGATAGCAGAATGACTTGGCAATACTTGCCGTTCCCAAGCTCAAGTTCTTTTGCCCTGCCTTTTACACAACAGACCAAGAACAAGTGATGAGTGGCTGCCAAAGCAGCAGACAAACACCCTTTACTTACTAGCTTGGGATGCAAAGCTCTAAAGCACATGCTTAAAACTGCTTTTTTCATTTTTATTTCCTTTTTTTTTTTAATTTGTAAGCATCCCTATCACCAAATTACTTCAAGCACCTCATCAGCCTGGCTACAACACTGCCTCCCCCAGAGGAGAAAATGGAAACCCCACTTACATTTGCTCTGTTGATCAGAGCAGGTTTGAGCTTCCCATTGCCTGGGCAATATTGTGTTGTATTTGAGTATGTAAACAGCAGCAGTGTTAGTCTCTGCTGCTCATCCAGTGCCTGCTCAAGCCAACCAAAAGGATCTTCCTCAACAGCACTGGGAGTTGACATGGCCTAGATCAGCTCCAACAAGCGCTTTTAAGACTCAGTTTTATGAGAAATCTGTCTGTAGTTATTTAACCAGATGGTCATTTCTCTAAGCATTACAAACTTGCCTTATGACTTTCCAAGGCCAGGCACTTTTGGATTTATGTTAACATGCAGTGGTAGAAGACACTCAAAATGAATCAAAGTTAGTTCTGAAATGAGAAAAATTGCCTTCCTAAGCCAGCTGGATGCTCTGGGCCTTGAGGTAAGCTGCAGAAGGGGTCCCAGAGGTGGGAAGGAGCCTGGGTTTGCAGTGGTTTAATACTTGGCATAGATGGGACTATCCAAGGATATGTAAGTAATCATATATAAATATTAATATACCAATATCCAAAATATTCACTTCCAGATAAAAAACAGAAGGGTGGATTACTGAGAAATTGGACCGGAGGAACTAAAGTCACATTATGGAAACTGAAATGCAAGGTAAATACATGACAGAAAAGGTTTGAAAGGAAGAATCAGAGAAATTGAACCGAACTAAAACTAAATATTGGAGAAATCAGAGCAGACTTCATCTCTGCTGTTTCCCTTCCCCTCTATACAGGTGCCCAAGCACAGCTGTCATAAGAGAAATGAATGCCCAAAATGACCAAAACAACAACAGAATTTCAGCCAGCAGTACTGTCTACATTTAACCTGCATCTAGGACTAAACTATGGCAATTGCTCTATCACCCAAAGACCTGGTCCCAGCAGAGAAGAAGGAAAAGAAGAAGGAAAGAGAAGAAGAAATCCACAAGCTGAAATTAGAACAGACTTAATGAAACAGCCAAACTAATAGCAATATAAACTTTACAAATTTATACTCAGCCCAGCAAAGAAACAGCAGTCACAATGAACAAGAAGACAGTCTGCAAGAGAAGAGAAGCAAGGCCAGGAAAAACCAAAGCAGGAGGTCCCCTCCTTAGCAAGCTTCCTCCTTTATATTGGGCATGGCATTTATGGTCTGGGATACACCTGTAGCTAACTGTGGGCAGCTGTCCTGGCTGACTTCAAACTGCTAACATTGTGCAGCCTATGGATGCCCCAGGCTTCTGTCCCAGCCAAACTAGGACAAACACACATATCCTATTGAAGATTATTTGGCCTCTGACATTTCTTCTCTTGTGACATGCTGGCTAACAAAAGACAACACTGGAAGCAAGATAAATATTTGGATAGATTAAAAATTAACAAAATGTGATTAACCCCTATTTATCATTGTTTAAACATCAAGTATTTGGGCTTCAGCTAATTGAGGACAGGAAGTCTGTCACCCACATTTTACAAGCATGAAAAGTTTTATGACTGGAGACACCATGAGCACTATCTGACAGCAAAAGACTACTGCCAGGAACATGCAGGCATGTCAAATCTGTATCATTTGTCTCATTTAGCATTTGTGGACACATGAATTTTTAACCTATTTTAAATTGAGTTACAAAATCACAGCCATTTGGCAGCAAATAACCCCAATGTGACTGGCTGCTGTGTATGATGTGCAGCATACTAAGCTTGATCAAGAGCTCCTGCAGCCAGGCCAGAGGATATGGTGCACAGCTGACTTTTCCTGCAGTAGCTTTGGGAATTACTCACCTGACACAACATTCCCAGGGACAAAATGCCCACTGCAGCTTCAGCAGGAAAAGACAGAAATGCCAGAAGGAAGGATGGTTAATGGCCACCACAGGCTGTTTGATTGAGGAGTGATGCAATGATGGATTGGACAGTGGTTGGGACCGTGGAAGATTAAATCTGAGCAGAGCAGAGTAAGGCCAGTTGTAAATCCCAGGGATCAAAGGGTGTCTGACTTCTCTCCAGCACTACCTCCAGGCAGTGGCACCACCCCCCCCATCACCCTGCTCTTCATAAAGATTTACAAACCATCTTCTTAACATTCTGTTAGAGCTTTTACATTCCAACCTCTGTGGTGGATTCTCCAGTACAATGGTAAAGAAACATCACCTTCATCTTTCCACCTTTCCTAAGCTATAGGCAAGGCCTGAACTCTTTTCTACCCCTCCTTGGGAATGCTGCCTTTCCTAGAATTTTCATTTAATTACCTGACTTGGCAAAGGCCAGGTGTGTGCTTCTCTTCTAAATGATCTTTTCAGCTCTGGCAGTCTCTCACAAATTTAAACTAGCAATTCTAGAAACAATTTTGTTTAATTGTGCTCCTGATGCACTTGCTTCATGGTGGAAGCACTCAAAACAAGTATTCATTTCTGTGGTCAGATTTAAAAGAACTTGGACCCTTGGACTACAGAATCCTTGTGAATATATGTGCAATTGTCTAGAAATTACCTGTAAGGGTACTTATCCCATAGGAACCTCCCTTTTGTCTGAAGACACCAAATGTGCCCTGTCAGCTTGGAATCAGTGGGGTTTGTGAGTGCTGCATACAGGACTCTCAGAGTTTCCCACCCCTCTCTTTTGTGATTAACTAGAAATGAAAAATAAGTTGTTTGCTCTCTGCCTTTCTTTTCCTGTCATACCATCATGCATAGGATATCTCACTCGCTATGTTAGTCTGAAATAGTACTTTTCATGAAACATAAAGAATTTTATTGACCGTCTAGTTAATATGCCTCTAACATTTTGGGCTTTTCTGATCTCAGCTGACCTGTTCAAGTAGCATGATATATATCTCAGTGGTTTGCCTTCCCCACAAAGGCTTACCTTGCTCATAGGCTCCTACCAGCCTCTTGGTCTGAGGCTTAAAATAGAGCTGCCAATACTGCTTTTCTTGGAAGAATGCAGTACTGCTAAGCTGTTATTCAGTATAAAAAGAGTAGAGCTCCCAAAGAAAACATTCTGTTTAACATAGGGAAAAATGACACAAAAGCTATAGAATCAACAACTGGACTTTCTGCTTTCTGGTCTGAGTTCCTGCTGTGAGTTACCCTAAGGGAATCAATGCCCTCCCAACATCAAATACATAAGAATAGATGCTACTTGTCCGTGCCCTCCTCAGGCAAAGATGATTTGATGTGAAATTTGTTTGGTAGATGAGACAAATAACCTTTTGTGACTGCAACTTTTGCATGCGAAGAAGTGGACAGGTCAGTGATGGTTCCTCAGGCATCTCCCCATGGCCGTGGCATGCTGTTTATGTGGCTGTGCAGCCCATGAGCTCCAGCAGTAACAAGGCACATCTGCCCAGGAGCTCGGGGAGGGGGGCACTGCCAGACCCTTAGCCAGGTAACAGGCACAACCTGCACAGGTGGGGGCTACCACACGTGAATCCAGATGTGCAAGGGGGTCTCTGTGCACTGTGGCATACAGGCTCTCTGTGCCCTTAGCTACTCAAATGCCCCTGAAATCTGTGCTGTATCAGCATCCAAATTCCTTTAAGTATCTTGCCCTCAAACTAGACTTAGTTTTGAGTCAGGCTACTAGTCTGTTCTGAGACTTGTGAAGATGTAAGTAGGCAAAACTGACTCCTCAGCAATTCTTTTCTTCTTTTCCTCATCCTTCTGTGTCTTCCATGTGGCATGCTTGCAAGTGACTTGCCTTGCTTCATGGATTTTTAGGAATGTTTTATTCCCCTATGGAAATCTTACATAATGTGTGCAGAACAATTCAATATAATCCTTTAGAAGACTTATTTAGTAGGGATATTCATGGGGCACAGACATTGATAACTCTTGCTGTGTCACTAAGAATTTGTCAAGAGATAAGTGATTAGCAAATGATTAGTCATGTCCCTATTAACATTTCTTTGGTGCTTTCCAAGCACAAAGGAAGTAGGACTTACCATAAAGGTACTTATGATTTATGTCACAAGATATAGGGGGATTAAAGGCTTTTATAAATATTACTGTTAACACATTTAATACATTAAGACTGTAAAGATAGCCCATTATTGTGTGAAAAAAAGCTAAATTTTTGGCTATGTCTGATTTTAGATATGACCTTGGAGTATTTCTCATGAGCAACTGAAAAACAAAAATGGGAAATGCAAAGGAATAGCAATTTCCTGGATTAATTCCCCTAATGGAAAGGAAATTCATATTTAAGACCTGGGCTCAGGGAATCTAGGTCTTCAGCTGTCCTACCTATAACACCTTCCCTCTGAGATGTCTTGGTGAGAGAGGTGTGGGAGCAGAGCAAGTGCTGTACAACACTGCTCTGTGCTTCATCTTTCCCTGCTGCAGGCACAGCTCCTTACAGCCTCTTGGGCCACAAAGCAAGGTAAATGAAGGTGAGAGACTTGGATTATTTCCAAACAGTTTGAGAGAGTATATTGTTACAGAGGGGTATGCAGAAAGTGTTCTTGTTCTCTATTTGCCCATGTAGTGCCTCTCTCTCTGGTATTTGGAAAAGTCAACATAATTGTGTCTCCCATGAAAAATGAAAGAAAGAACACTGCATTTGGGGCTGGAGTCCTTCAAGGCTCACCTCCTTGTAGCTTGCAAAAAGGTTTCATTGAGCTGAGTTCCTCTTCAGACTCTGCTTTTTTCTTCTTAAATCTCTGCAAGAACTGGATAGCTAAAATCCTACCATTTCCTCCCTGCCACTAGAATTCAAACAGGACTCTTAGGACATCTTCCATTCATCTTCCCTCTGACACTAAAGGCAACACTGGTGAATGATTGTCATTCCCACAGTACAGACAAGGAGGGCAAAAGAGCAAGTGGGCTTCTAGAAGAAGAGAAGAAAGAGGTGACATTTTCTTGGGCCAATTTGCCTCCACATCAGCCCTCAGTACCTTCCTCCTCTTGTTATTTCATGTTAGTAGCACATCTCAGGTTTCGTCAGATGAGAGACATTTTGAGCTGATATGTGCCTCAATCTTTCCAACCCTCTAGGCATAACACCTAATTAATACAGTTGCAGAGCCAGCAAAACCAACACTGTCATTTTCACAGGTCTTTGCCTTGAAGGAACCTCTCCCCAGGTACCATCACTACTCTGACAGAGCTCAGAGCTCAAGAAGAGCCTTTCCTTGGTAGCAGGCTCCACTTGCCACCAGGAGTTGCCAGGGAATTACAAGAAGATGGTCTGAAAGGAGATGAACACCCACATACCTGTAGCACACCATGCACATGATTACAGCATGTCCATGCATGAAAATCCTAGGAAGTTTTAAAATATACTCTTCTATACAAATAGACTCTTTATCAGGGATGAGGGGTAATAGTTTTAAACTGAAAGAGAGTGGATTTAGATTAAAAAATAAGGAATAAATGCTTTGCTGTGAGGGTGTCAAGGCACTGGAATAGATTGACCAAGGAGGTCGTGGACACCCCATCCCTGGAAGTGTCCAAGGCAAAGTTGGATGGAGCTTTAAGCAGCCTGATCTATTGGAAGATGGCCCTGCCTATGGCAGGAGGTTTGGAACTATAAAATCTTTAAGGTCCTTTGCAACCAAAGCCATTATCTGATTCCATGAAAACTCTGAGGCTGGCTGTCACTCCCATAAGGCAGTGAGAGCCTTACCCTGGTGTAAGTCTACTTCCCTTAGGTACTGGATGAGGTCCTGCGGGAGAGCAGATCAACAACCACACAGGCACTGGCCTCAGGGAACTGCAGAAGTGCCATGATTTGGGGGCAGCCTCCATGCATCCACTGCAGCCCCCACTGCCCCCATTACCTCTGTCAGCCCACCTGCATCACACCTTCTCACTGCTGGCTACAGTGATGTACAGAAATAGCACTGGCACCAAGCAGCATGTCCTTGCAGCTCTCCACTGGCAGTGCTGGCTTTCCATTAGTCTCAGTCAGTGATTTAAATTGACTCAAAGAGTCAAAGTCTTGGTATCAGCAGACTGGGATGGAAGCAGCTTTCATGAAATGGGGATGCCAGCCCAAAACCAGGGTGCAGAGGTGAGCTGAGCAGTTGTTGGAAATATTGGCACGTTCAGCTGCTGTAGAAAACTCAGCCATATGGGGATTTTAGACAGATAATTACAGATTAACTTTCTTGGGCTGAGGTATTAAACCCAGCCACAGCTACCCAACTGCCAACTCATGACTTTGTTTAAATTTTTATGAACTGTTCAACGATTATTAAACTTGGTGCACTTGCTCTTCAGCACAAAATTGTCATAATATGTCACAAGAAGAGAGTACTTGAGGAAGAATAGACTCTGGTGACATGTGAGAGGAATGAGTTCCCTGGGCTCTCTGCAGCACCCTCTATGTTGCAGGCCCAGATTCATCTCAAGGGCCACAGGGAAGGTGGCATGAGCCTCTTCATCACTGCCCACATGGGGCTCGTGATTGCCATACTGCAGGGGCATGGCTGAGTCAGGATGGCAGAAATCAGATAAGTTATTTGCAGAGTGAGTCATATGAGAAGCAATTGTTTCCCAGAACAAAAACCTGCAAGGACGTAGGGAAGACTTGAGAGTTAAATAAGCAATGAAAGAAATGATGGAAAACCACTCAAGCTGGTTGAAAACTTGTTGATGCCTTGGAGCCACATGGAAAGAGGGACAGGGCAATGTGCTGAGATGAACATCTGGAAACAGTGACCTGGGAGATAAGAGAGATGGCTTTGCTTGGTGTAGAATGAGATTGTTCCAAGAGATTGCCATTGTTGCGTGAAACCTGCAGTTTCCAGAATGTTTACTTCATCTAGGATTATTTTTATATCTTTTAGCATTATTGCTCCTTTTTTTTCTCAGCTTGGAATAAATTGCTCTTTCATGCGTGTTGAATCCCACTCCAGCATCCCAGACCACAACACCAGATGCAAGAGGTGTTATTATGGGCACCTAAGCTTGGACAGATAGACTCATCCTTGCTTTCCCAAATCCTGTGCATGATGATATTTGTTGGATTTCTCTGAATCTGAAAGAGGTCCCAGTGGAAGCATCTTGTCTTTGGAAACCTCAGTATATGGTGGTCTTTCCATTGTACCATGTACAAGGCTACTGACCATGTCTGAATTAACGACTAACCTTTGTTTTAAATTTTCTTTGCTAATGGCAGCAGTGACAGGGGAAATGGTTTAAAGTTTCACATTTTGTAGCTGTCTAGAGAGTTTTTTTATGAATCACTGAAGTGAAGATCTTCTGTGTCTAGAATCTGGGAAATGAAAACCAGTATGGCTAAGTTATACACATCTTAGCTCTTCTCATCAAATCTCCGAGGTTTCTGCTGAACAAATGCCATCATTAATATGATCTAAGGCCTTAAAGACTCATTAAAACCACCCTCTCCCCAAGCCCAGTCCCAGCAAATTTAGATTCTTCAATGTGATTGACTCTAAGTGGGCTAATTCCTCATGTAACAAGCTTTGTGGTGTGCACTGCAGTGCTGTTGAACACCTCATCTGACCCATCACATCAGTTTCTTCTGTTAGAGTCCATGGCTTTTGTTCTCATCTTTGTTTTTCTTTAAACTTGAGCCATTTCTCCTATTGAGTTTTCTGTCTAGGTGTGGGACTGTAATGCCTCCACTCACTTTGAAGGTAATTTTTTTCAGGCCAGTCTGGAAACAGATTCTCAACATTTCAGATTCTGAATTTATTTTCATTCCTTGCAAGTTCCTGCACAGATTTCCTCTGTAACTAATCAACTTTGCCATTAATTTTGTACCTGAACATTGTCTTGCTTAGTTGTCTTTCTCCCACAACAATATCCTCAGTGTCCTCCTTACAACAGCTTTCCTCAGTTGTTGCTGACAATCACCAGCTGGGCCTTTTCCTTAGAGGAAATGGAGAGTTTTGTGCTTTATTTATACAAGGTCACTAGAATGAGATGATAGTAACTGAAATGTCACCATAATGTCTATTCAGGCCTTTGATCCAGAGTGGGGATGATATCACTCAGTTCACTATAAACTGCTACCTTAAAATAAAAAGATGTTTTGCAAGCTTCAACAAATCTGTGGAAATGAATTTCTTTTGGCAAGGAGGAGGTAAATAACTTCCTACACAGAAAGTTAAATGTCCAATTTTAAAATCCTACACTCAAAGGATTTCAGTAAAACCTTCCCAAGCCAACAAGAACATTGGAAAATACAGTCTCAGTATTGCACGGGACACAGGTAATTAAACTGTTGCTTAATAGTGCTTTTTCCTGGGTTGTAAACACTGGAGACAGATAAGAAAAGAAAGGAAATCAATCGAGCATGGAAAGGTGAGAAAGTGAAACCTTCACACTGCTAGTGGAAAGCTGAAGACATGTTGGGTTACTGGTTGGTCCCACCAAGTACTGTGCTTTTTTATATCAGATAAACTTTCCATGAACTCAAAACTGTTCATAATGATAGGCACACCACAGGGACCTCAGTCAAATATTCTTTCACATATCCTTCGCTGACATCTATCATCATTTAGAAGAGAGAAGATGAAAATTCCCATTAGACCCCTTTGTTTAATTGCTCTTATTGCTTCTGTCACTTGATGAGAGCTTAAGCAATATGTGTGCTGATCTGAGGATACACTGTCCATCAGAGGAGGCAATGCACCAAACAGGCATATCCATGAGGAGTGTGTATAAAATGCAAAGCAGCTACTTGGTGATTAACTGGTTTAGTGCAGAGGATCAATCAGCATTTATTTATAGGGTCAAGAGCCTGTTAGTGAGACTGCTGATGCAGCGACAATGCTCACCATTTGTTTGCCATTAAAATTCAATTTGTAATCCATCATTAAAATTCTCTTCTGTTCCCAAACCAACTGCTCCCAGAAGCTATGTGAAACTACCCATTCCATACATTAATTTGTACCCACCTTGGATGTCTGTGAAGCATATGGAGAAGGCAGTCCATCGGGGCAGCAAGCAAACAGCCATGTCTGAGCTGTGGGGGTTCAGCTGCCTTCCCAAGAGAGCTGGAAGGGAGCAGAGCCAGAGTATCCATCCATGTCCCACTGATGGGTTGGTGTCCTGGGGCATTCTGAGAACCCACTTTCCTTTTTTGCTCCTTACTGCTCTCACTAAGGATAACACTCTTCAGATCGAAGGACATCACATGCCAGCCTTTGCAGGGTGCTACCAAACCCTGCTGGCCCTGTCCTTGGAGCAGTTATCCATACCGAGACCAAGTGCGGGTGTGGTCTGGAAGTCCCTTTAGGTTTAGTGTAGCCAGTCCAGGACACTACTTGCCTTTGTCCCAATTTTTTCTGACCATGACTTCCAGAAATAACACATACTAAAAGTAACAGGTAGCTTGCAGGTTGGGCTTTTCCCACATATATCTGATCTATTCTTGAGGGCACATCAAGCTACATGCTAAGATCTTCTTTGGGAAGATTCTGTCAGCACCATGAATACAGGCAGCACACCATTTCCAGCAGGGCAGAAAGTCCTGGAAAGTGTTTCATAGAATCATAGAATTGTTTCAGTTGGAAAACACCTCCAAGATCATCAAGTCCAAAAATAATGTGGGATGGGACAGACAGTCAGGGTGGCCTGCACTAGAGTATGTCCTTTCTGCCTTGTGCTTGCAGCAGGTTACAGGAATCATCAGACAGGCACTAATGTCTTCATCTTTTGTCCTGCAGGAGCTCCATCTGTCAGCAGGTACAGCCTGTACAGAAGAGGTGGTGTAGAAATGCTTCACTACCAAAACCCGTTCTGGAGGGTGTCAAGACACCTCTTCCCAACCTTCCTCCCACAGCTGGGAGGAACTGGCTGCAGTTCCCCTCTCTGGGGGAATAGATGCAATTGTTTTTCCTGCTAAGCATCATGAGAGCTCTCCAAGGAAGATACACTGAATATGCTAATTTGATTTTCTTTGACCTCATTCTAACTAGCTAAACCAACCTGCTGATGAAATGGAAGTGGGCCTGACAGATAGGAAGTAGAGCGCTGGAACTTATTTCTTAATGTATTTCAGGATTTGCAATATACTGGAGACAAATTATGATATCTACAAATGGGTCAAATATCCTTATTCTGAAAGGGAGAAGAACCAGAAAAATACTGCAAGACTAAATTTCTTCTCAATTTTCCAGAACAGTTCGGGTAAATGTTTCCAGGGAGCAACAACTACTTAAGTGACATGGGTAGTTTCAGGAAGTACATGTAGGACAGGCTCTGACAAGGGACAGTTGTCACATGAGGATACAGATGGCACTTCTAATGTCTACACTGACTTCTACATGCAAATGCATCATCACTCACAGTATAACCTAACCAACCATATGAGGAGACAACATATGCCAGCCTACATATTGCAGGGCTTCTGAGGTTTTCCAGCTCTGCTGTTTGTCATCTTGGAGATGTTTTTTCTTAACCACTTCCCCGCTGGTCTCCCATGGGGGTCCTTGGCATCAGGATGTCTTGGGGGGTGAGGTCCCAGCCAGAGCACTGCAGAGACCTTCTCCCTCCAGAGATGTGTCTTTCTGCACCAAACTGGTGACATTCCCTGGTTGCAGGTGTTGCACACTTCTCTGGGAAACACACTGCCACTGGGGCTGGTGAGATGTTCATGTGCAAGGTTTCAAGGAGCACAGGACAGCTTGGGTGACAACAAAGGGTCACCAAGATGATCAGGGGGCTGGAGCACCTCCCCTCTGGGCACAGGCTGCGAGAGTTGGGGCTGTTCAGCTGGGAGAAGAGAAGGCTCCGGGGAGACCTTCCAGAGGCCTTCGGTTACCTGAAAAGAGCCTATAAGAAAGCCAGGAAGGGAATTTTTACTAGGGCTTGTATTGACAGAATGAGAGGGAATGGATTGAAGCTTGAGGAGGTGAGATTTAGACTGGATATTAGAAAGAAATTCTTTACAGTAATGGTGGTGCGACTGGCACAGGTTGCCCAGGGAGGCCATGGGTGTGCCCTCCCTGGAGATGTTCAAGGCCAGGCTGGATGAGGCCCTGAGCAACGTGGTGCAGTGGAAGGTGTCCCTGCCTGTGCCGGTGGGGGTTGGAACTAGATGATCTTTAAGGTCTCCTCCTACCCAAACCATTCTACGAGTCTATGAATAGAAATTTGTCTCTGACAAGAACAGGAAAAACGGCATTTGGCACCTGGTGGTTCTGACTCTCCACCTGCCTCTCCTGGTTTGTTTTCTCACCATCTGAAAGATAGGGCCCCACGAAGTGATGCATAACAGACACCCAACCCAGAGCAAAACTGCAGCAGAGTTGTGTCCTCCAAGCTTGGAGCAGATATCACCAGGACTTTCTGAGTGACTGCTGCATTCATGAGGGAAGGCTTCTGCCTGACAAATGTGTTTGAATTCTCTGAGTACATTGGGGCATTGCTAGATAAGTGTGCAATAGAGGACATCATCTATCATGATTTCAGGGAAGCGTTTGACAGTGTGCCACAAGGGGAGTGTGATTTACAAAGTAAGACAAAAATGGTATAAGAAAACTATTGATATCACTTACAAATCAGATTGGCAGTTGGAAGGAGAGGATAGGGATGGGACATATAGCAGAAGGCTGGACAAAGGCTGGATTGCTTTGAATAATGCTCAAAGTAATCTAATAACCCTGAGTACTTGGGACGAGGAGAAAAAAGTCAGCAAATGTGTAGAAGCTGAGTGAGCTTGCCTGAAACAAAATTGCATTCCAATGTTCAGCAAGGCAAGGGAATAGGAGGCAAAAGGAGTCAAGAGTCATACTCCACGAGCCATTAATAAAACCTAATTTGGAGTGCAATTCACCATAGCAGACTCCCACAGGACTCTGCAGCCACTCCACATCAAGGATAGGACTTCTCTGACCCCACTGTGGGAACAGGCTGACCAGTAAATATGAGCAGAGTACATTACTATTGTAAAGTAGCCTTGCACTGGGTTCCTGAAAGGTATGTCTGAAAACCTCGCTATAAACTGGCATTACCAAAATGTCTGACTGTTTCTGGCACAGTCAATTTGACTGAAGGGTACCTGGGTGAACATTCCCAGCCACAGGGACATTTTGTAATAAACATCTGACATGATCTGGTCCACTCACAAAGCTTGTCACAGCAGAAGGAGATACTGGGCAAATGCAAATCAGTGGGATTTAATCAGGTTACTGCTAGTACCATGAGGAGGAGGGATGTGTTTGTTATCAGGCAGAGGAATTTAAACACCTAACCCTCATAATCCTCATATGACAATGCACACTAGTTCTGGTGTGCTGAGGTGGGCAAGTTTTGATGAGCCCCTGCCAGGGGCAAGCAGCAGGGGAGCATCACTGGATTTGTTCTGTCTGGAAATGGCTGGCAATTTGGTCCAGCATGTCTTGCAAAAAAATAGATTGCTTGGAAGAGGGAGGCAGATTGCTGCTGATTTCCTGGGACCTCTAAGACACAGATGAGTTGTGGCTGAAGCTCAGAAAACCTGGATGAGTTCCTCACTCCTGCCTCACTACTGTCTCCCTTACTTGTTAGGGCAGGAAGATCTCTGGAGCGGGACTCTTCCCTGGGCAACTTGTGCAATTGATGGCAAGTGAACTCCTGGCCCTTGTGTCTACTGAGCAGCTACCAAGTGATGCTGTTTCTGACAGGCTCTTCAAAGGTCTCTCCTGGGTCTCTGGCAGCCAGCTGGTGGGGAGCGATAGCTCTTGCCTTGGTACAGGCTGGTACTGCTGGGTGGGTAGCAAATGTCAGACTGCACAGCAATGCACAGCCCAAAACGGAAGAAGGGAACCCTTGACAAGAAATTTCTTATTTTCACTCCTGCAAGGCTGGGGGTGAAAAGCCTACAATTTGTTTTCTGGTTTTTTCCACTGCCTGATTATTGCCAAGTATTTCATATAGGCACAGCAATTTGGTTAGATTGATGGCCCTTGTCTCCCTAGTGACAAATACAGTTGCCTGCCAGACACTTGGCTCTAAACTGTCTTTACAATCATTCTGCTTTTTAAAAAGTTTAAATGCTCACTAGAGATAAACTTGGTTTGTCATTTAGATTTGCCTTGCATAAATTCTTTCCTGAGCTGATCAAGACACAAAAATGACTACACTAGTCTGGGAGGCAAGAGGGCTTCTCATAAAGAGCAGCTACAGCCTGGGTTTAAATTCACATCTAGGCAAAGAATGCAAGGCAGGAAGATAGTGTTGGAAAGCAGATACACACCCAGCAAGAATGTCATGAGAGTTCAGGCTGCACAAAGACAGCAAAAGAGAGTATTAATGAAGAAGAAAGGGTTGGAACCTTGGTCTTTCTTCAGTTACCAGTAACAGTGTCACAGTGTCTCACTGAGGTGCTGCATCAGCATCAGAATCTTGTGAAGCTGTACGGTTTGCAGAGGAGTCTTCTTGATTTAAGGGCACCAGCCTATAAACTACTTGTGGGAGCAGAAGCAGTGTCTGACCACCTAGGCTTTATTAGTGATGTAATGGAAAAGGGAATACTCCTCTTGGAACATGTAGGATCAGCTGGGAGCTTAAAAGACCTTCCCGCATAGATCACAAATGTTAATTGCTGGCACCTTGTAAGAAACTGATCTTTGATTTTATACTTTTGGAAGTGTAAAAGTGCAGGCAGGGACCTGAGAACCAGGGTAAGAAGTATTTATATGCATATTTAATCGTTTATAGCTGGAGGCTGCTCATGCCACCAATGCAAGAAGGATGGTTTACGTTGTAGGTTCTCTTTGCTCCTCTGTCCTTGTGAGAGTGCAAATGCCTGACACAAACCTCCTGGATGACTTTTACCTGTAGTCTGCTGCCCATTGGGCTCCATCTCCCTCCTCCCATGGACAGTGGTGGGCAGTATGTGGTAGAGCTATCCAATCCCTGCTAGTTGCAGGGAAACTTCTGTATGCTCTTCGTTGAATAAGAAGATTGAACTTCTTATGGAAGCTGAGAAGATAAGAAAAGTGCATGTGGAGTGATTCCCTGCTGAAATTTGCCATGTCAGGTCAGTTTCTATCTCCCCTAGAATGCCTCATACCAAATGAATGAGCTAGTTTTGCTCAGGACCTTCGGGAGTAAGAACAAAGTCTATGCCTTCAGTAAAAACAAAACCAGAAGGTCCCTCGGGGGGCGGGGGGGCTGAAAATATTTATTACTAGGAAAAAGTATCACAACCTCCAATTCCCTTTATTTTCATGCTACTTTAAAAGAACCCAGCCGTACACATTCAAAAATACAGTTTGAAAATTAATCTCGTCTTAGCTGACACTTTAAATGTCAGCTCTGAGCCTGGAGTAAATTTTCACAGGCAAGTTATAAAACTCTGAAAACAGGATTTAATAATGGTAATGCTGACAAATCCTCGGCCGCAACACAGCTGGTGGGTGCCTCTGTGTATACCCACCAGCCAGCCAGGCTGAAAAACAGACAGGGGAGAGCTCATTTATTGGTATTTGCTAGGTGTGCTTCAGAAAGTTTCATATTTTGAGACCTTGTTTTTCAGACCAGTAGAAGTCTGGATCTAGAGACAGATTAATGATTCTAATTTCTCCACTTGTGTTATTTTATTATACTCACCATGGCAGACTGGTGTTGTTAATAGGCCCTGCATACCTATTTTTCTGTGTAGCTCATGCAGAATGTTCTCTATCGTGCCCATCAGAATAACTTTGTTAAAAAGACTGAAGCTGAGCCTGCTGTGCCTGTTAGTAAAGTCGAAATGAAAAATATCTGCCAGAAACTGAGTCTGAAACAAACAAGAATTTAGTTGGACTAGGGAAGAAAGTGCACTTTGATTTAGTGTTCAGCTCGGGTGCATGTTTTATGCATGTGCATATAGAAAAGGAAAATTCATTGATTTGCTTCAGAGCTAGTTTATGTCTTGATGGAGCAAAGCATGTTAGTGCCTGCTTAAGTCTATTCCTGTTCAATAAAGTGTTTAAGCAGCTGCATATGTCCCACTGATACTAATACAAGATTTAACTGTCTACTTAGAGTGAAACATTCTCAAAAGCTTTGCTGTATTGAGGTTTGATGCATGCTGCTGTATTCTGGACACGGCTGGTCACGCAGACTAAGGATGAAGAAATGAATACTAGAGTGGTCATTACCTTGTCACCACATGATGTCTTGTTCAGACTTTCTCCAGATAAAGCTCCAGGGACATATTTTAAGTGTTATCAGCACAAGTACACAGGAATTTATTTTTAAGTCTTTCACAATTTCTCAGTCGTGAGTAGTTCATCCCCAGAACAGTAGCAGAAATTAGCAGGATCAAGACTGGTATGGGAACACTCTCCATGAGAGTGATGGGCATGAGAAAGATAGCACCAACTCCTCTGAGATTATCCAAACCTCACCTCCTCTATTTTGCCTTTTTTTTTTTTTTTCTTCTCTTGTCTGGAATGGTCTGGAAAGGGATTTTTCCACTCTTGCTTGGGGTTGTAACACACTGCTTTGTGACATAACTGATGGGTGAGAGCAAGTGAAATCCTAAAAATATTTGGCATAATATTTGTGAAAATGTCTTCTTAGGGAAGGAGGCCATGGCAAGCCACTCCACAATCAATGGTATTTCAAACAAGGTAATGAGTCTGCTGGTGACATCACGAAATTTGTGCAAAATGGTCAACCCCCTCAAAAAACAGTTAAAAAAATGTGGAGGGCTAATTTTGAGGATCATATTCATCCCAATATTGTTTCTTGTGATGCCTATGACTAAAAACTGACCCATTTTTCAATGTTAAATTCTCTTTTCCAGCTCACATGGGACACTCAGGATTCAGTCCTGCTTGGGGCATATCACAGTGTTTATCATCACCCTTATTTCTTGGTTTATCTGTAGGAATGGGCAGCTCAGCAGAAGCAGCAGTTCTCAGGGTCTGACCTACACACTGACAGAAGTAGAAAGTCTAGAATTGATGACGAAATCTTGTTGCTTTTTCAAGCTTCGTAACAGCTTTGGGAAGGGTTTTTATTTTTGCTTTCTCCCATGCAATCAGCACTGAGATTAAAATTTACTGTTGCTGCTATTTCCAGAGAAGAGTTGGGAGCTGAGCTGAGGTTTCCTTTTTTTCAAGTGCTTTTTAGTGTTGGTAGTGTGAAAGAGTCAATTTTGTTTTTTCTGTCAGTGCAGCTTCCTACATGGGATTTATTTTTACAGCCAGGATCCTTCAGGATATTTTTTTTTCCTCAATCCCATTTTCATTTAGCAAAGTAGCTTCTATGGGTTGTCCCCACACAGACATTTTTATACACTCTAGAAAGCTGAGTTGCTTTGCTGATTCTGGAAACAAATTGCCATCTTGTGTGCATTGCAACAGGATTATTTTAAATCCATGTTAGTGTTGTGGGTTTTAACAGGAATTTTGCCTTGGTCATCAGTAGGGTCAGTCTATACAGAGATCTGAGTCATATACAACAATGAGGTTTTTTTCTGAGGTGTGATATTCATGACTTACTTGCCCATGAAATTTGTTTATCAAGCAAAACATCATTATCTCTTCTTTCTGGTCATCTGGCTTTCTGTTTGTTGGTTTTTTTTTTGTTTGTTTGTTTGTTTTTTTTTTTTAATCTGTTTCCCATATCTCATTTAAAACTGTAGATAAATTTTGGTAATGATCATCATGCTTCCTCAGCAATATTGCAAGCCAACTTTGAGTAGATTTCATATACAAATGTAAATCTTTACATTTTAAGGAAAGGAATAGCTTAGTAACAGTAACTGTAAGCATTCAGTTGTCCAGGGGCTCATTAGTCTTCTGTGCCTCCTTGGAGCTGAACTAAATGGTAGACACCAGTGAGCCCTTGCACCACACAACAAAGCTTTCCATGGAGCATGGGATTGCACTGCGACAGTGCCATATATAGCACCAAGCCTCTGATGTGGATTTTGCAGTGTCTGCTGTTATATTTCAGATACCAGGCAAATAAATCCATCTATTTCCATAGAAACTGTTGTGTTGTTGAATATTGCCCACAGGTATACAAATATCTCTTCTAGTATAGTCAAGTGAGGCTGATACTATATTCTATAGAAGAGTCTGGTGCCATATTCCCAGGCAGATCTCTGGTTTTAAACCATTGTCACATCTTAACTTTTCCATCACAGGGCAAGTGCAATTGCCATGTGCTTTGTCTGAAACCCCTGCAGGTGAAAACGGGAGATTAATTCATTCTTCTTCCCAAGAGCAGAATCATTCAAGTTTAACCAAAATGAGAATAATAACCATTAGATGACACAATTAAAGAAACTGAGCATGCTTGAAACTTTTTGTTTGACTTGGGAGGAAAAGTTCTGATTCACTGTTGACCATCTAATGGTTTCCTTTCATTAAAAAATCAGGTCAGACTTCAAAAGAAAAAAAAAACTTTCAAAATAAAAGTCTAATTGCAGTTTGAAAGTGTTGTGACAAAATGCTTCCTATTTCCAAACACTTTTTTTTTTTTTTAATTGACAAAGTGCTCTTTCCCCCTATTTTGTTTCTCCCTAGTTCTTTTCAGTTGGAAGTTTATCAGTCAGAGGGTTTTTTCTCTCTGAAATGCAGCTGGTGTAGAGATTTTAAGTTATTTCAACAAGATCATTATCCAAAAAAACAACCTTTGCTGCATGCAAAATTCTAAAATGCTAGCAAAACCCAGAAAGAAGCACAGCAATGGTTTTCACCTTTCACTCTCAATCCACGAACTCACCATAGGCAGGGACAGTAGCTCAGTGCTTTTTTTTTCCCCAGGCTTTCTTACATCATAGGTGGATGCTGCTCCTTAATGGTCAGAATGGTATTTCCAAACATTTAATCATCAGGTTGACTGCAAACAAAACAAGAAGTAAATTGTATGCTGTTTCTTGGAGAACTTGTAGTCTTAGCTTTAGCAATTTGGACAAGATTTGTGCTAAGTTTACTTATTCATGTCTGAAAAAATACTTCAGTTTTGAACTGATATTGGAGTTTTAAACCTTGAATTTTTTTAGTATGCTTCACTTTTAAAATTTCCTATTTGAAAGCAATGTTAATAATTAATGACAGTGAATGAGCACAGCATATGAAAGTCCTCCCCCAAATTACAGCTTGAAAGGCTCTCCTGTTAACACTGTTTTATCACTTTTAGGGGTTCAAAGCCATGGAATCACCTCTTATCTTTCTCTGGAATATTAAATATTTAATGAATCCTTTACATGAATGCTTAGAAAATAAACCACCAGTGCATAGACTGGGTGCTGGCTCTTTACATGCCATTTTTCGTGTTGGCTGTTATTAAATACTATAAAAGTCAGTCCCTCATGTCCAGCCATACAGAGCATGTTTCAGAGCAGCAGGACTGGTCTCAGATGTAAATACTCTTGCAAGAGGCTCTTCAGCACACTGAAACTGAAAAAAAAAATCAATATGTATTCTAATAGACAGGAAAAAATTTGGGCTTAGAGTGTAAATCGGGCTGTGTGAAATACAATAAAGTAAATTTAACTACTGAACTGTATTAACTGCAGTGATTACTCTGCATTCAGGGAGGATAATTCATGTAATGATCGTCAGTGTTGTTGGACTTTTCTCTGTAGATCTTGAAGGTCATCAGCTGAGCTGGGACCTGAACCTTTCTGAAGGTAAAGAAAATCTTTGCAATTAGATTAAACCTCATTATTATTTTCCAAGTCATCTCACCTCCATTACACAGCTGACTTCTGGCAGCAGTGCAGATGGTGTCCTGTTATCTGCAAGCACACCCAGAAGTGTGTGGCGCTGGCCCAGCCAGCAGCTGTTCATAGCACAGGAGCTACAGCCACAGAATCACCAAACCACAATCTGTCAACTTCCTTCTGGTTTTCTCTACAGAAGGCATAGGAGAAGACTTTGGGAAATGTGGTTCCCTTCCTCTAGGCTGTACTTGCAGAAGGAAGCTCTGATTTTATGCAAATATATAACAAGAGAGAGTATTTCCAAAGTAGCAGGTTTCTGCTCTTTTCTTTTTAAAGAAGAGTGGCTTTGGATGAAATTTCTGAAATCTGAAGTGAATCATTTTAACTTCATTTCTCTATTCTGTCAAAATACTTTGTTTCATAATAGCTTGAAGCTGTTTCACCTGGACTTTGATACAGCAAAATATTAGCTGTAATAATAGGGTAAGTACTAGGCTATAGCTGTTTTCATGTTACTGAAACAAAAGTTAGTGCTGTCTCAGAACTACACGATCCAATATTAGCAGAAAGAAACACTCCCATGTTCCCAAACCAAATAAAAATAAAACACATTCACAGAAAAATTCTGGTTTGGTTTTTTTTTTTGTTTGTTTGTTCACGTTTTTGATGTTTGGTTGGGGTTTTTTTTGATTGTTTGCTTGTTTGTTTGTTTTATTTTTTTTCTGTTTAGAATGAAAGCAAACCTCTGGATTTTCTTCAGAGCTAAAAACCTGACCAGTGCCACCAGTGACTGCCACATCAGGTTCAACTGCTGAAGATGTGCCAGGTGAAGCCTTCAAACACAGAGCACCATCAAGCCCTAGCAAGAGCTTCTAGTCTTAAGGTAGCTTTTGGGAGGCCTTCACCTTGAATTGGTCAGTGCTCTTCATTAATTTATGGTACTCAGTATCACAGCTGCCTGACTACATGTGTGGCATTTAACACAAGCAAAAAGGTATGTTACTGGAGAAAAAAAATCTTACTGCATCAAAGAAGAAAGAATTTTACTGCCATTATGGGTAGTATGGATAAATAGCTCATTGATTTGAAAATCACAAACATCAGTAGAGGAAGAAACTGTGCTTATGAAATAAGCAAATAAAGAAAGTTAGACAAAGTCAATGATCCCTAAAAGGAAAAGGGATGTCCACTCTCCCTGTAAATAGCCTTAAAAATGATCCCATGGGTCTTCAAAACAATGACCTCACTGATGCAATATGGCCTAAGCATCTTGTTTAAAAATATAGTTTAATAAAAACATATTGGTCAAATAATACTTCTGAAATTATCTTGCTAATTTCTGCATAGTTAAGACCTGAAGCAATATTTCAATGACATATACTGTATGAGTAATTGGGGTTTTTGTTTTGGAACGGTCTTCTAGCATTAGTGCTTCACAAAATAAGGACAACTAATGGGATTTCTAATTGACAAATCTGACTGAATTTTAGGCATGGCCATTAGACTAATTAAAATCCACTGTGACCAATGTGTTTCAGTTAATTTTGATCATAAATATACTCAGTGAAGTATTTTCCATTGCCAGCTTTGTGACACCATCCTGGCAACCACTCCAGTTCGGTTTTGGTAATTTCTCCTTTTTTTTTTTTTTCCCTGTTGTTTCATATTCTGCTGTTCAACTTTAGCATATTATGGTGTTATTTAGATGTGCTAGGGTTATATTCTTGTGTGGTGGGAAGTGACAGAGCTCCAGTGAAACCACTGGTGGGAATCCAATCCAGAGACCTTTAGCGATGAACTTTTCACCTTCTGAGTTACTGCATGTTTATATCTCAATGCCTGTTAACAAACTCTCATGGGGGTTTTGATGGATGGATACAGGGTCACCTGTCACTGATGAAAAGCATGGAGACAGTCAATATAAACTAAAGAAAACTGGAAGTGGGACCTGATGAGAGGACAGGAAATGCTGGGGAGAAATTACCCAAGTAATTCCCTGAACTCCAACATCTATTAACAGTGTTTTCCTTAATTCTCCCAAACTCTCCTAAAGTGCTAATTTTTAGCTGAAAATAGTTTTTTACTAGGGGTATCTGTAATGGTCTTCCTTCATGGGATAAACTTTGCCTGACCTGCAAAGGTAAAGAATAACAACAAACCTCTATCAACCTATGAGTGAAAATTATATCAATATTATCTATCAATAATGACCTTCATTCAGCTGTTTTATGTCACCATAGCATTGCCAGGCAAGGTGACATCTGACCCAAAATAATATTTGACACTTGAGTTCATAAACTCACATTGGACCCAATGGCTTGGGGATACTCTTATTCCTTTTAAAATTTGTTACAGTGGAAGGACAAATATTTATTTCCCAAGCAACCTTTCCAGTTAAAATGCCAACTCAGATATATATTTTTTTAATAATATTTTGCTTTTCCTTAACATCTGAGTACCCTCACCTGTGACCCAAAATGTGCTGTGTTTCAGTGTCCTTGGGACCAACAGTCTGGCTTGGTACAAAGCTCCTATTATAGCATTTTTGAATGATCTTGAACAAAAACAGAAGGGTCCAGACAGATTTTTTTTTTTTTTTAGCTCTGCAGGATCCTCAGCACCCTCAAGGAGAGAAAAGCAGCATTGTAGGGAGGCTTCTGTAGATAACTGAAGGATCTTGGCAAAACTGAGATGCTTTAATAACAGATGGTGGGGAAACAGCTTAGCCAGTTCTCTTTCCATCATTCCTTAGTGCAGAAGATCCCTCCACATGACATCCTGTGCTGTTGTCTCAGATCTATTATTAAACAGCCCTCACAGTGCATGTGCCCTACTCCCTTCCTCAGGAGGTGGTCTCATGAGATCAAGCTTTGATTTCCATGCCACTGTGCCTGGCTGAGCCGTCTCACCTCTGTGGGGTTCACCAGGTGGAAACCTTTAATTCCTTTCCCAACACAGCCAAAGGTCCAACCCAAACCATCACAGAAATGAAGGAACACAGAGGTGTAGTCACTGCATACCAGGCTTTACATCTGTTTCTCCTCCTTCTTTACAAGATCAAGGTGCTCTGTGAATTGGGTTGTTCTGAATTCCACTTACAGTGGGATTCTCTTTGCTTTCTCAGCATTTAGTGAAAATTAACATGAAGAAAAAGGGTGTTAACAGGAGGATGACAGCAATATTCTTCCCCTGGGCAAAAGCTCCAAGCTGTAGCGTGACCCCTTCTTGCTTCCCACATAGCAAACGGAGAGATGAAAAAACCTAAAATCCTGCATTTGAAAAGAGCATCCTTGTAGTGGCACAACACAAACAAACAATACCTGGAGACAGAAACCCTCCCTGCAATGGGCATGGGGACCAGCATCTGTGCTGGGACACCTCAAGGATTCTCAATTCTGCTTCACACAAAAAATCCCTAAAATCCCAATCCTTTAGTAAGATATTTGAGCATAAAAGAACCAAGGGACATTGAAAACAAACAGAAACTGGCTCATGGTCAAGTAGAGATGTCCTGAGAAAAAAATAGTCTCTTTATTTTGCAGCATGTTCTTTCAGCTCTTGCAGTCTCAAAGAGATTTACAGAACAGTCTAAACCTACAGTAAAGTATTATACATATTAAAATACTCCCACTAAAAATCATATTACTATACAGGTAATAAAAAAGCACTGTGGCAGCTAACAACACACAGAAGGCACATCTGTCCTTACAGTCCTATCCCAATGGCCAAAGAAGCAGAGTTGAGCCTGGAGTACCTAGGACTCATAGCATCCTGCAGCCAAACTGGGTCACTTGAACAGTAGCCATGCCTTGTTTGCCAGAGATAAATCTGTGTCCAAGTATTTGAACAAATCCAAGGGCTTAGTCCCAGCAGTGATTGAAGGAAAGTTTTTTCCGCAGTTCTTTATCTTCACATTCTGAACCTTGAAAGGAAATTTACCAGCCTCCAGCTGGAAAGGACTTAATAATGCCCTAGCACTGGTGAAAAATAGCCCATATAGTGTTGTGAGTGGTAATGTAGCCCTGTCTGAGAGTCTGAGTGAAGAAGGTGATCGAGGTGCTGCTCCACAGCTCTGCTAGACAGGTGGCTGCAGGCAGCAAGCAAAGGCTGGTCTGCAAGCTGTGAAATTCCACTTCCAGAGGAGTCTGAGAATAGCAGGTTTAAAAATAAGCAATCAAGCTGGTTTCCTTTGTTAATGACTCAGTGATTCACTCAAAATAACGCATTTCAGCTTTGAAGGGCTCCACTCCTGGGAGTAGCTTTCTCTGGAATCCATTGTTTTGAATGAAAATGGGAAATGCATCTAAAACCAGTACCAATGAGACAATATCCATTGTGTCTTACTTCATCTTATTTCCCCCTTTTCATCCTCCTTCTCCTCAACTGTAGATCTATTCAGTCACTAATAGTCCCTGCCAAGGGAAATCGACCTTTTGGTCTTGTCTGACCATTTAGAATGCTGACCACCATCACCCTATGCTACCTGTTCTGTCTGGGAAAGTTAGGGCTCAAGCGACCTCCAGTTACATGGCGTAATAATAAACTGGGGCTACAAATTGCAGGCAGAGAAGTTTCACTGTGGTTTTTCACCCACAACTACAGCTGAATCTTTCACTAGGTATAAAATTTCTATTGAGAGGAGCAAAACCACGATTAGGAGAAAGCCTAAGGGGAGGCAATACTTTTACCAGAGCAGCTGGTCCACCTGGAACAAGTAGACATGCTTTCAGACATGCAAGCCCTTCTTCTGGGATGAAGATTTAGCTCCAAGGACAAAGTGGACCCAGTAAAGAAGGAACACGGCAATAAAGGCTCATTTAAGGTGGGTTTGGTTTCTCTCTCTCCTTCTTTTTGCAGTGCTCAGCCCACACAGACTACATCAGTAAAATTTCAGAGCTGAAAAAGAGCTTGTGTTGCCTCTTTTTCCAGCTGTTAGAGATGATGTAAACCAAGGTGTTACCTCTCCCTAGAGGTCTTGTGCTGTTTAGCTCCTTAGACGATTGGGTTACAAACCAAGAGATACAGCTAATTCACTGATCCTTTGACAGGTGTCATGGTCTCACACCATTTCATATTCACTTTTTAAACCATCTCCCAGGTTTCCACCCACAGGGATCTCACCCTGTGATAATGGAGGAAATGCAGAGTTTTGCAGAGGAACAGTGATGCACTAAATAACCCCTGCCAATAGCAGGCGAGTTCACTGCCAGCTCCAGATGGGTTTTTTAATCAAGCACAGCAATATTGATGGCCCCTGCTCGAGCTCTTTCACTAATTGCCTTCCAACATGAACTCAGGGAAAGGTATGATAAATCCAAATTTCCACCACACATAAGGCTGGGATGAAGATGTATTTTGTCTGCATATAGGCAGAAGGCAGCAAACAGGGAATCTTGACAATTAAGTCTTTCTTTTGAAGATGTTTTCACTGACTTCTCTGGATCTTGTAATGTATAATTTAACATCTTATGCTTTAACTCTTTTAAAAGAAGCTGCCAAGTCCTTACCTAAGAATGACTTAAAACACAGAGTTTTAAGGAGGACTTTAACACTTCCAGAGGAGCTCTAGTAAGGATCATTGAGCTCTCTGCTCATTTCAATTATGTTTGCTAAGCAGTTAGTATTAGGATGCTGCTGTTTCTCTTACTATAATATATGCTATGAATGTTCTTAGATCTTCAGTACTCATCTACAGATATATCTGATGAATTTCAGCTTCAGAAATTTGTGTTTAAATTGGTATCTAAGAGGGATTGTTAGCATAAATACGAACATAGCTCTAAGCAAAGTGAAGTTCAAGCATTACAGAAAGCTTGGAACCCTCCTGAAGACCTTTTCCGAATTATCTGCCACTTTTAATAGTGAACATGCATTAAACACTGACCTGCAGATGAAAAGAAGGAGGCATTTTGGCTGATATTTTTACCAGCTGAGTTATCTCTGTTCTCTGTGATGAAGATGACTTTGTTTTCAATTATATATTTTGTTCCATCTTCCTGATGGTTATCACCAATCCACTCTGTCCTTCGAGATTGTCTGGGCTTGGACCATGCTGCAAGTTTGGATGAACAAAGCTGACTGTTTTTTCATACCCATTTATTTCACTTTATGGTTATTTCTGCTCAGGGGTGTTTTATGCTATCTCTCAATTGCCTTCAACGTTTTCAACTTCCCAAGGCAAACAGTGAGGAAAGCCCTTTTTTTCAGCAGTTGCAGTCTATTGTGTGATTTCAAAGCTAAAACTGTTGGAGAGCTGAATATCCTCCCTGCAGAGGGAGTTAGTATGAGGTTCTGTTTAGAAGATGTTCACAGCCCATGGGGAGATGAAGGACAATGAACCTGGCAAAGCACTAGAGCAGTGTTACCTTGTGCCAGCTCCTTGAGTAGAGAAAAGCTCATTCTGCGGCACCTTCCCTGGAGAGATGGCAAAGGAGAAAGTGTAAGTATTGATCATCAGCTGGTTGCCCCAAAAGTGCCAATCTGAGCAAGCAGCAGGGAGAGAAGGTGAGGATGGGCATTGCTGAGTCATGCTTGCAGAGGGGAAGGCATCCCAGTCTTCAGATGTCTGCATCCAGACTTGAGAGTAGTGGGGAGATACCAACTCTGCCCCAGGACAGAGGGGACCACATGCATCAGGGCCTCCTGGGGCTGTGCAGTGATTGTAATCTGCTGGTACTGAAACGCTGGCTTAGCCCCATCAGTCTCCTGCAAACAAATGGAAGAAGCATCTCTCATGCTTTGGAGATGCCTGCCACCTCTAAGCATTCAATAGTTCACTGTCCAGCTGTGCTTGTTTATGCTGCCCTTTGCAGTGCTTGGACTCATCCTCAGCACCCCACTTTACAAACCTCCTTGTGCTCTGGGCATCTAAGGCGATCTGCTTAGTGGCCTTGGGGCCTGGCTGCTTAACTACATTAAGGGACAGTAATTTCCTGGTGAGACAGCCAACGATCTCCCTCATTTCAAATTTTCTGGTTAATTTAATTTTTGGTTTTAAATTAATGTTGTTTTCTCTGTGCCTGTCTCGAAGCAATCTCTCTCCCATAGAGGTCCTCGGGGATTTCTTCCTCAAGCAGGCTAAAGGCAGCTCTGCAGCTTTTGGTGTCCCCAGACAGAAGGTCCCTGGGCAGTGCTGCCAGCAGAAAGACGATGGGCACCCCCTTGCTTCTCTCTCTGGCTTGCTGGATCTGGAGAGTCAGGCATCAGGTGCTTGGCTTTCACTGTACAAGAAGAGAGAGGTTTTGACATGGATCTCAGACACACTTAAATACTGCTGAGCATCGGAGGTACACCCTCTGTCCCAACATGTCTGTGTCATGCTTGGAGAGAATAGCAACTCTGCTTTGTCTTTTTGGCTCTGCAAAACAAAAATGCCCCAGCCCTCCCTCACAGCATGGATTTGGTTCCCTCAATGCAAGCACCACCAGGTTTCTTATCCTGAAAATATGATCATCCCAGCCTTGGGTACATTTCCCAAAGGTTCCTGAAGGCCACTCAGAGAGGTGGTGGGACAAACACTTCCTGACTCATTTTGTTATAGAATGTTCTGCCCAGGAAAGTGGTGGAGTCACCATCCCTGGAGGTGTTTAAAAAATGTGTAGATGTGGCACTTTAGGACATGGTTTAGTGGGCATGGTGGTGTTGGCTTGATGGTTGGACTTGATGATCTTAGATGTCTTTTCCAACATTAATGATTCTATAATTCTCTGACTCTGAATGCCTCAAGGCACATGGCTGTACCCTGGCTCTCCTTCATTAAACAAACAGCTGCTGCTTTCTACAGGGCAGAGAGGAGAGCCTGGCTTCACACATCTTGTCCACACTCCCTGACAATTTCTCTGTCAAGGAAAATGTTAACCTCGGTGTTAACCCATCTCTGTAAATACACTTTGAGCTATTTGGCTACAGCAAAAGCAGCTTGGTGCAGGCACCAGGTGTTTTCATTAAGCCCTATGGGGTGCTGTAATTTTCATTATGTAGAAACCACTCAAACAGCTTTTCAAGGGTGAGAATGCAGCACTAATAGGGCTTTCAAGGAGAGACAATTTATTGATATTACTGGAAGTCGGAGAGGTCAGCCCTCCAATGCACTTGATACTCCATAACACAACTGAAAATACCTGGTCTCCTGCAAGTATTTTCCATTTTAAGTTACCAGCAGGGCAAAAATGAGGAAAAAATGAATGCACAGAATAGTGGAAGGGTTATATGGTGCCATGGCATTTGCTTCAGCTCTGTGAGCTGAGAAATAAACTTCCCAACAAACACTTTTATGCATTTGTTTGTGCTTAGGACTAACAGGTTTATATGGAATGAGTCATGGTGCCATATTCTGTTTTTAAGCATGGTGACACATCTTGCATAAGCCTTTCTGGAGGTACAGCACAGGACCTGCCTGAAAAAAAGCAAGCCATTGAATAGCAGAATGGTCACATATGGCTTGCATAGCCTGCCTCCTTCCTCCAAGCATGGAGCAGCCTGGGAATGGGGTTTTGCCATGCCACATTATGGGATATGTCCCATCTCCCCTCAAGGAACAATTCTATGTTTTGTGGACACAAGTGGGGATCCTGCAGTGAGGGATGTCTTTAAGCAGCTGAATTGCAGAGCATCAGCTTCCCTTCTTTTGATTCACAATAAATGCTATAGAGTGAAACAGTTGATTTTAGAAGTGTGCATGGGCCAGGTTCCCAGAGGCCTGGGCAAGGTGCCCTCACATATGTCCCCTCCTGATTTGTCCACTTATTTTATCTCTTGTTGAACTTAACGAGACAAAGACCAGATAAATCATCTTGGGATTTTTTTTTCAACTGATTATTAAAAACTGAAACATGCAGTAAAAACTTTTCCAACAAAAACAACGAAAAGATAGGTTTGTAGATGTTACAATATATTTTGTTTGGATGAAGTGCAACCTTGATTTTCATTTTGAAACAACTTCCATTCTTAAAGTCATCTTCACCTCAGTCTTCTCCATGCAAAGACCTTTTCAAAAGGATTTCTTTTTAGTGAAAATAAATTAACTCAGTTGCCCTGAGGTGACTTTTGCTTTCAGTTTGACAAGCCAAAAAAACCATCGTGAGATGGGGAACAACTTCCTGGCTTTCTCAAATGGGAATCACTTTGTCCATCAATTTCCTTCCCTGTAAGTGTGGAGTGATTCATGTTGAGGTCCACCTCCCACAGTGGCTGATAGTAAAGGACCAGGGGGAGATTAGAATTAAAATGAATACGGATTGATCAAGTAGAAGGTAGAAAAAAATCCCAAATGCCCCTGAATTTGCAGCAAGCATGGGCTGCTCATGGGTAGTGTTAATAAGGAGTTATTAGAGTCTCTGCTGCGCAAATGGAAGATCAGTTTCTTATTGCAGCTGGTTCAGGTAGATGCTCCTGGGAGCCTCACATAGATGCTAGTGCAGAGAGAAGATACCTGGTGCCATTTAGGGCCCTTCACAAAGGTATTTTCTCCTCCACACTCAAGCAGCAATGAATCACAAAGCGTGTTGTTTCTTATCTAAGTTTCACCTCCAGGGAATTCAAATGAAATGGAGGTGCAGAGGAAAGCCGGCTCACTGCTGTGGGAGTCTGTCAATACCTTCACTTCAATCTGGAAAGATGAGCTCCCTCAGTTTTAAATCTTCCCTAAGATCAGCCCATGCCCTCAGGCAAGGTATACAGAAAATACACAAAATTAAGATTTCTTTCTTTGCAATTGAGGCACAAAAAAGCCTCTTTTGGTTTAATAGATGACCTGTTGCTTCAAAATGGAGAGCCCAATCAAGCAGCATCAGGCTCAGGGGAGCTCTTCCTCTCACTTCCCTTTCAAGTACTCCTTGGTGAGGCTTGGGTCCTAGGGCTGTTTAAAATGTGCCAATACAATGTCTGTTCATATGAATCATTAATTACATATAGAATCCCATTCGGCTTGACATTCAATCCTGTCTCTAGGCTAAAACTTATGCTAGCAAATCAAGTGCTTTACCATTGTCCAAAAATTGAACAGCAAAGGGATTTTTGGCTGCTCAGGCAATTACTCAGACCTAACTGCAGTGATGGCACAGCAGCAAAATAGAGCAGTTGCTTTCCCCTGGCTGTTTTCTAGCTTCTTTCCAAAAAGAACATCGAGTCTGGCAAGACCTGGTGTTCAGCTGAGAGGTGGCCAGGGAAGATTTATATGCAATGTATCTGTGTACCTCCCATAAACAAGCTATTTGGTTTAGTCTGGGACTTAGCAAGGGACCTTGGAAGAAACAAACAACCAAAAGACAACACTCAATTTTTTTCACCTATTCAGGACTTAGCCACATTCTCAAATATTTTGGAGCCAGTGGGATCTTGGAAATGGTCTCCTGGGCTTTCAGCTCATTCTCATCAGCTTCATTATGTGAAATTACCTGAAAGAGCCTCTGATGGATAGAAATGCAGAGAATGGTCTTGGTGCCAGTAACAACTAAGCAGATGTCTTATGCTTACTCTAGCTTCTCATACATTAAATTCTCTCATGAGTAAATGTTGGACAGCCATTGCTTACTTGTCCTTTAATAACCTCTTTTTTTTCCAACAGAATTTAGTATTAGACTTTAAAAAAAAAAAATAGGGTGGAAAGCAGACCTAAAAATCAAATGCAAGTTTCACTGCATCATCTCCATTTTTAACAGAACTGTCTCAAAATACTGCAGTGAGCACCTGCCTCACAATGTCTGGGGAGATTACCTCACGTTGGAGCAATGCCTTGAAGACAAATCGTAAGTAGGAATGCTAACTATCATTACTGTCTTACTAATAAGGTTATTTTAAACTCAAAGTAGGTCACTGAGGGAGTTTCATAAAAAGCCCCTGCAAAACATGGAATTTAAAACAATGGTAGCTGAGAACAAAGGACTAACAGTCTCAAATGAAAGAAGCAGACCAAGGAACAGACAGTATCTTTTACTGGGCACCATGCAGCATCTGCTGCAACCCAGCTGCAGCAAGTGGTTGTGCCAGAGCCAGCCTGAGTGGTGAGCCTGGTCCTCCACCCATCAGAGGCCTTCCTCATCCTGTCTTCCCTCCCAGTTCCAATCACCCCTTCAAAACTCAGCATATATAAGCACTTTGCAAAGGCCATGATGGATTTCATTGGCTTTTGGGCTCTGTGCCCTCATGGGGAGGAACAGAGATTTGTGAAGCTTTTTGTACTGTGTGGTCTCTTTCGCTGATTTGGGGATCTGTACAAAATGGAATGGGGCAAGGGGTTTAGTTCCATTTAAAACCTTTTGTGTAATCCCTAGTCATGGTGCTATCACAGAGAGGGACTTGACAGTGCCACCAGAGCCAGATGGAGCCTGGATTTGCTCCTTTCCCTGTGCATGGAGGTTTGGACAGCTACTTAGATGCTTCCCAAAGACTGCCATTGCTAGTCCCTGGAGAGAGCGTAGGTGTCCTCATGGGTTCACAGACACCAGCTTCTGGCCTCACCTGACCCATTTATCATTACTTTTTCACATTAAAGAACTGAAGTCCTGGCAAATGGGGGTGAAGGTTAAACCACCTTGCTTTTGTCTAAAATCCCATGTGTTAAATGCAGTAGTAACAGAGTTAAGCCACAGGATGTTCTCTTTGTCTATTTTCCTTGAGTGGGGGCATTTGGTCAGTGGTGGTGGGAGACCACCAGTGAGGAATAGCCTCCCTGATGTGAGCCCAGCATCATCATAATAACAAAATATGATAGAAATATGCACATGGAAAAATCCAAACCGAACGAAAACCTCTCTCCTACGCTTTAATAGCTAAGTTCACACTGCAGTTACAGCTATGTTTATCCACACCTTATATGGATTTTTCATGAGATTGCACAGTATGTGTTAATACACAAGTTATGTTTTGTGGAAAGAAGCCACAATAAGCTTTGCTGATGAACATTTTTCCCCACCCTCCCGGCTGTGGACATCCTGGGTATCACAGGGTTCCAAAGGGTTTGTACACCCACAAACTCCACTTTATCCCCAGTAAACAGCTCATCCTGGAATGATTGCTGGAGCTATCAACAAAGAGCATGGATGAGGTACATTACTGACATAATAATAATAAATGGAGGCTTTTGCTAGTCTGTGTGGTACACAAGCCATTTCCCTTCCATAAAATGAAGCAGATGTTGATGGTATGGTTTCAGACTGGGAAATGTATGAGCATTTCAGCTTGTTCCAGGTTGTCTAAAGGACACACTTGCAGGAGAAGGGACCTCTCCCCACTATTTCTCTGTGCATGAAGCTACATGACACCTCACAGGCAGCCTGGGTTTAGCTTGTACCTAAATGGAGTCAGAGGAGGGCAGCTGTCAGGGGAAAAGGTGGTGCTGCATGTTTTGCTGGTATTATGCAAATATGGCTGAAATGTGCAGACCTGGCTGGAGAGTGGCTGGTTGCAGTGTTTGATTGCAAATGTTTGCCAAGAGGGAGGTTGAGCTACTCTCTGGGGCAATCCATAATTAAGTTCAGATTAAAGACCACAAGGTGCTGTGCAGTGCTCTGTCTTCTGTTTTAATCAGATTGTAGGAGATAATAAACCCGCTCATCTAGAGTGCAACCTGAGGGGAGAGGGGACTCACATGTGACAAAAAGACAGAGTGCAGGCTAGTACTGAGTGACTGATCCACAACAGCCCCCTTGTGTTACCAGGGCTGCTGGCCTTCTAGTCATTGCTGCAAGATTTTTCTCCTGAAAAGCATAAAAATGGACACTCAGTCCTGTCTGCACCTGGTAAACTTCAGAAAGGAACACGCACTGGGGTTTGCCTGCTTCTGAGACATCAGCACTGGGAGGACATCCCAGCTGAAAGGTGTACCTGAGTGTGATAGGTGAAATTATTCTCCACAGAGGTAGCTGATTCAGTTTTGGCTCCCATAGCATTTCCCATGAGTCCCACAGTACACTGGTGTTACTGCTAATAAAACAGAACTTACCTTGCCTGATTATTTCCATGGAGCTCCCAGCAAACTCAGTTGATCTGGGAAATCAATGACTATTTCTGTAAGATCTGAAATGAAACTCCAAGATGTTGCTAAGAACTCAAGTTAAATCTAAATAGCAGCAGACGTCTGAGTGCCTGAATCAAATATCCCAGTCCAAGACAACAATGAGGGCACCTAGCCCTGGATGGGAAGGAGAATTAGTCCAGTAGCAGTGGTTCTACCCAGGTAGATTGTGCATTAAAAATGCAGGCAGGGAGGCTGAGGTGCAATCTCATGCCTCAGCTAAGATGTGAGTGTAGGTGTATGTTTTCTGCAAAGAGGAAAAAAGACTATTTCTAGAGTTTGTGAGACTTCCTTACCTGATTCACTTTGGCCTTCTAATATTCTAATACTTGCCTATAACTGTACTCACCTGTAAATAAATTAGGCTGAAATCAATTGATTTCTTTGACGGTGATGAGATAGTCCTTCTCTGCCACTCAACATTTCATAGCCAGTGCAATATTCACTGTATTTTTGAGTTCAGCTGAAACAGCTTTCTAGAGCTCCTTATTACCCACTCTTACTTATATTCACTTCAGTTATATCTTAAATGAGAGCTCTTTCATTAGTTCCTTTTCTGAGTTCTTACTTTTGGCTACCCAGACAAACAGGACCTCAGATTATTTATTTCTGTAAATAATTATTGAAACCATTTTTATTCCTATACCCATGTGTAGGAATACATATACTGTCTGCAAATCAAAATATCATTACAGGTTGGGAGCTCTTTGTTTTATGACCAGCATTAAGAAGCAAAGGTTGGACCAGATGATCTTTCAACATGCCCTCCAACCTGGTCTGTTCTATGGTTCTGTGAAAAGAACTTACCAAAGTCTTGTAAAATGATAAATAAGGATAAATTTCTAGTTCACTCATTCCTATTAGCCTGAGAGGTAGGTGTAACCTCAGTTTGATTTTATACAATATAATTTTAAACCTAATTGTTATTTTAAGATGTGGTAATTAAGAACAAAATCACTACTGATTGGTGTGTCAGCAGCCTGGGTTAGGTACCATGAGGATGAAGGGAACATTAGGGAATACCACCACAAATTGGCCCTAAATTACAAGAAGCAGCTAAAACTATAAGGCTTTAATTATTAGCTCATAACACCAAGTGAGAAGAGAAAATGTTGCCATAGTGAAGAAGTGCAACACCAGCATACCTGCACCTCATAATCACATTTGTTAATTATGGTGGCACATGCTGATGAGGAGTAATTGGTTGGAGACCATTGGTCCAGCATGCAGACCTGGCAGAGGTGAGAGTAACATTTCCGTTGGGTCTGGTGCACAGGCAGAACAGGGATGTGCAACCCCCTATTCACAGCCAGTGAGTGTGGGCAGCTTTGTGTCCTCCTGCCCAGCTTCAAGGTGACATGGGTGCATCAGAAATCAGGTGGGACCATATTTTTCTCCAGTCTTCAATCAGTCTTTTCCATGTACACACTGGCATGTGCACAGGTCATCAGAGGGGACCATGGTGCCCAGAAAAGAAATGCACTTGACTGTGCCCTCACTCCTCACTCCTCACTCCTCACCCATGGTGTGGGGAGGACCCTGTTGTGGAGCCACCTTACAGGGAGGCCTTCTGCAAGTATTTGAGAGGAATATTAGGCAGGATGCTGCCTAATATATACCTGTCACCTTGCATATTTGCATTTCACACTCCTCCATACACTCAGATGGACATTTTCCCAATTAGCCTAGCTTCTGCTTAAGCTGAGAACCAAGACAGCAGGAAATATTATCTTGAATGTCAGAGACTTAAAGTATAACCTTTTCAGAGCACGGTCAGGCTCTGGCCACAGCTGAGTCCTCTAAATGATGCTTTAAAGGGGATAAATATTATAATAATAGATAATAACAAATGTCAAGTTTGTCATAACTTGAAAATGCAATTTACCTTCTCAGCCAGAGGGAATATAAACTTGTATGTTGTTCTTTGCCATTAATGTTCTGCCAGTTAATGTACTAGGTTTCTATAATTATCAGCCCTCCTTTCATTATATTGGTGGTTGATTGAATGTTTGGAGATACACGCTTGCACCTCAGCCCACATCTTGGCCCTTGATTTATCAAATCTCAGCAGCCAAGGTTCTGCCTGTTTAATAAAGATGGAACAACTCAAGGGAGCTCTGGAGACCATTGCTGGTTGCAACAGAAAAAATAAATTGATTCTGCTTTGATCTGAGCAGTTATCCCTGGCCACTGCACACTCGTTAATTATATTTAATGATGGGATGCAGACAACAGATTTTAAGAAACTTCTTAATAAAGTTAGGGAGACAAAAGCTTGTCATTGTGTTACCTGTGCACACAGCTGAACAAGTCTGGGAAATATTTTGCACACTCTTCAGAACCCAGCAATGTCCTGGCTCAGACCTGCTGGGATGGGAGAGGAGGGAGGCAGGAGCTGCACTGCAGGCAGGGCTGTGCACTGCCTGCCCACACTCCTCACGCCACTGCGGAGCACTGCAGAGCTGTGCCTGCCTTTCCCTCTCAGCATCTGCTGATCCATAATGGGGCAGGAGCCTGCTCTCTGATGGACTTGCTCCAGGTCAGAGAGGTCTGATCTGCAGGGAAAGGAAAGTCTCTAATCTAAAGTCTCTAATGTCTCCCTTTTTTGCAATATATTTTGTGCATAGATTGTAGAAATTAAAATTTATAGACAAGTCTTTTTACATAAGTATAGTGTGTAAATGTAAATATTTTAACAAAAGATGAGGAGCCTTAGTGCATTGCATAATTTCCCATGTTTTCTCATTCCCCCCCTTTCATTTTTCTGATGTACACGAGTTTTGAGATGGAAATCACGGCCCTTTTCAAAATAGATGGTCCCTCCTCCTCAAATATATTTTAAAACTAAAGATCACTTTAAAAAATGTTATTTTTGAAGCACATTATTGTTTTCAACCATGTTAACCTCTTCTGCAATTGTAGCTCTTTCTTCCTCCTTAAAACTCCCTGACCTGAAGGCCTTTCATATTTTCAAGCAGAAGAAAATATTGTGAAACATGCTGATAAGGTGTGCTCAGTTCTGCTTTGGGTAGATCAGCAAACCCACCTGTGTGCACCAGCTCCTGCTGAGCTGAGGCCAGTGCTGGCAGCTGCAGTGGGGACAGCATTGACAGAGCTGACAGGATGATGGGCTTTATCCACAGAGCATCACCATGCACTTTTGTCCCTATCTTTCACATTGTCAAAAAGAAAAATCCCTTCAGAACGGGGACTTCAATTATCATAAGAGCTCGTAAGATAATTAACTGTATAGATAAAACCAGTGAACAAATTGATCCAAAGCAAAAAAGCAGAGAAGGGGAGATGTCGACTGTCAATTAAGAGAATACCCTGTTTTGGCAGGCTTGCAGCAGTGCAGCCCCTGCTGTTTCCAAAGCAGGGCAAAAAGAGACAGGAAAGCACCTGAGAAACATTAAGGTGATTCAGATGTTAAGTGCAGCATTGATAGCTGTTTGAGCAGTAGCACTTAAAATACAAGAACGGATACTTTAACTATGAATCCGTGAAGTAGAAGGTAAAGGTACTTCTGATGCCAGAGGATTCAGAAAAGAGAAGTAACTTGTAAAGAGGCCAAACTGGTGCATCTCAACTTCGAAGTGCAGAGCTCTGCTTTGCAGTTTCACAGGGGATTTGAAAATTGCAGGAGTTGCTCTGGCAAAATAAACACACACCTACTGACAAAACAGTTTGCAAACTGTACATCTAAACAGAAATTAAGGCCAACCATTTCACAAAGCTAAGTGTGAAAATGAAGAGGTTTTCATCTGAATCCTGTGTGCTGCCAAAACATCTCTTCTTCACAAGTGCTATCTAGAAGATTAGTGAGAATGAAGTTTGCATGTTACAAGGCACAGCTAACCTTACATTTCTCCTGAAATTCAGATGATGTAAGATTCCCCATCTGCTCAGATTTGCCCTGCTGTGAGACTTGCTGCATCGCCTTGAAAAGACAGAGGCACGTGGTCCATCAGACGGGCACCTCGTCTGGGAGACAGGCTGCTTGCTAGGCTCAGGGCAAGGGCACAGAGCAGTGTTCCACAGCCTGGCCCTCATGCCACGCTTCCCACCCTCACACCCCCTCCTCCCTCGCTTTTCTCTTTCAGATAAATAAATAAAATATGAATCAGACCAGAGAGAGTCTGAACCATATGCACAATGTGGTTCTGGAATAAAACCCCTCTATTTTTCAGTAATTATCTTACTTAAAACCCCATCCAAAGATTATTGCCAGTAAGGGTAGTGCTTGCATGGGCTTCAGCAGCCTGTAGTCTGGGTATTTGCTACTGGAAAGTGTCTGCTGTGTCTCCCTGGTTCTCTCATGTCTCTGAGATAATACCAAGTGCAGCCAGTTGGTCTGAGCAAGTGGCTTCAATGGGAAGCTGGGGACAGCAGCTGGGAGCCATCTGGGTGTATGGATATTAATAATGCCTCTAATGTCGCAGGGTGGTTAAGGCAGAGACAATAAGCAGCCAGAATCGCTGCTTTTGGGGATGTGGCAGCCACCAGCAGGGAGAAAGAGACTGTGCAGACCTGACAGCATCACCAGAGCAGCAGCCTCCTGCTCATCCCCTTCAGGGACCCAAATTCTGTCTCAAAGGAAGATGCAAACTTGGATAGAGCTGGGTGGTGAAAATCGGCCACTGGAAGACATTTTGTCTTCTTCAAATTGCAAGGCACCTGCTTATTCTGGGTTGGTTGGTTGTTTTTTAAATGCTGCTAATATTGGCTATCTCAGCTTGCAAATGAGGGTGAGCCACCCGTTAGCCAGGGCTGAGGCTGCTCCCAGGCTCTCAGGCTTTCAGATCCAATCAGCTCATTTTCACCTGCAGATTTGCGAAGGAACTGCATCATCTCTCTGTAAGCACCATGGACCCTCTTGGCTCTTTCACAGGTTGTGGAAAAATGGAGAACAGGGCAAGTCCAAGAAGAGTCCTGTGCATTTTAAACACTTGGTGCAACTGCAGAATTCTTAAAACACTGTGAACCTAATAGTGATTTTCAAAAACTGATCAAACAGCATTGTCCAAAACTTAAAACAGCAGCTTCCCCTGCTTTGCAATTTCTAGGAATTATGAAGCATGAAAAATGCACTTTGAGGAAAAAAACAAGCAGAGAGATGCAAGAAAAAAAAACACTAAAATGAATCATAGAATCATAGAATCAAGAAGGCTGGAAGAGACCTCAAAGATCATCGAGTCCAACCTGTCACCCTAAACCTCATGACTATCTAAACCATGGCACCAAGTGCCACGTCCAATCCCCTCTTGAACACCTCCAGGGATGGTGACTCCACCACCTCCCTGGGCAGCCCATTCCAATGGCCAACCACTCTCTCTGAGAAGAACTTTCTCCTCACCTCCAGCCTAAACCTCCCTTGGCACAGCTTGAGACTGTGTCCTCTTGTTCTGGTGCTGCTTGCCTGGGAGAAGAGACCAACCCCCTCCTGGCTACAACCTCCCTTCAGGTAGTTGTAGACAGCAATGAGGTCTCCCCTGAGCCTTCTCTTCTCCAGGCTAAACAATCCCAGCTCCCTCAGCCTCTCCTCACAGGGCTTGTGCTCAAGGCCTCTCCCCAGCCTCGTTGCCCTTCTCTGGACATGCTCCAGCAATTCAACATCTTTCCTAAACTGAGGGGCCCAGAACTGGACACAGTACTCAAGGTGTGGCCTACCCAGTGCTGTGTACAGGGGTACAATGATCTCCCTGCTCCTGCTGGCCAAACTATGCCTGATGCAGGCCAGGATGCCATTGGCTGTCTTGGCCACCTGGGCACACTGCTGGCTCACGTTCAGCTGCTGTCAACCAGTACCCCCAGGTCCCTTTCCACCTGGCTGCTCTCCAGCCATTCTGACCCCAGCCTGTAGCACTGCATGGGGTTGTTGTGGCCGAAGTGCAGCACCCGGCACTTGGACTTGTTGAATGCCATCCTGTTGGACTCTGCCCATCTGTCCAGCCTGGCAAGGTCCCTCTGCAGAGCCCTTCTACCTTCTAACAGATCAACACCTGCTCCCAGCTTGGTGTCATCTGCAAATTTACTGATGATGGACTCAATCCCCTCATCCAGATCATCAATAAAGATATTGAACAGGATGGGGCCCAGCACTGATCCCTGGGGGACACCACTAGTGACAGGCTGCCAGCTGGATGTGGCACCATTCACCACCACTCTCTGGGCTCGGCCCTCCAGCCAGTTCCTAACCCAGCACAGTGCTGCTGTCCAAGCCACAGGCTGACAGCTTGGCCAGGAGTTTGCTGTGGGGGACAGTGTCAAAGGCCTTGCTGAAGTCCAGGTAGACTACATCCACAGCCTTTCCTACGTGCACCAGGCTGGTCACCTGATCATAGAAGGAGATCAGGTTGGTGAGGCAGGACCTGCCTTTCCTAAATCCGTGTTGGCTGGGCCTGATTCCTTGGCCATCCTTCAGGTGTGCAGTGATTGCCCCCAAGACAATCTGCTCCATGATTTTCCCTGGCACTGAGGTCAGGCTGACAGGCCTGTAGTTCCCAGGTTCTTCTGTTCGTCCCTTCTTGTGGATGGGTGTCACATTGGCCAGTTTCCAGTCTTCTGGGACCTCTCCAGTGAGCCAGGACTGGTGGAAAATGATGGAGAGAGGCTTGGCCAGCTCATCTGCCAGCTCTTTCAGCACCCTAGGTCCCATGGACTTGTGAATATCCAAGTGACTCAACAAGTCTCGAACTAATTCCACATGGATTTCAGGAGTACAACACTGAAGTGTGTTTAATAGTATACCACATCTCATATCATCATGAATGTCTGACAATGGCCCCTCACAAAGCTGACAAGCAGTCATTAGCACCATCACGGCCTTCTTGCCCCCACCCATGTAGTCTCTGGGGTGATTCAGAAGGTGACCATGTGACACCATGACCATATGCACAGTGCTTCTTGTGAACATCCTCACAAGCACAGTGGTCCAGCAGCCTAGAGCACTATCATGTCCCACTGTGGTTCTCAGACTTAACAAACAGCTTATGCAAGGAAACAACCCCTACAGCCCAGTTCTACCTCCTGATAGGAGCCTAAGCTCCTTGAGCAGGTCAGAGGAACACAGTGCCTGAAGTCTGTGCTGTGTGCAAGCTGAAGTCTGTGGTGAATTGTATATAAAGGATCCCCGTGGAATCTGCATCTGGCTTTGGACCTGAGGGAGACCCCTCAGGTTTCTGCCACCTAATATTGGAAGATGCAAGTGTCCTCCACCCTGAGAAGGTGAGGAGAATTCAGCTTTACATAAGCAATTGTTACCTAGAATCAGACAAGAGACTCATGACCTCACTTGATGCTTCCCTATTGCAGGGACATGCTTGGTGCCCTTGGGATGCTGGGGCCACTATGCCATTTCCCCTCAGCTCAGCACCCAGTACCCACTACGCAAAGGTGATTAAAGTCCACAGCCTCCAGCATCCTTTTTTCCAGGAGGCTTTTTCTCGCCTGGATCATCTCTTGCCTGCCTTTGCTGTGCTCCCAGTTCTGCTGGTGCTTTCAGTTTCCCGGCTTTCAGCAGCATCTGACACCTCCCAGCCGCAGCAGCAGGACCGGTGGCTGTCTCCTGCAGCTCAGACCCGTCTGCTGGCCCCGGGAAGCACATCACTGGCAGCGACTGCATCTAAACAGCTTCATGCAAACACAGGAGGGAGAGGTGCAGCTCGTTACAGATTTTCATTATTTTTTTCCCCTCCTCTTTGCTTCCTCTGCAAGGAATGCCACCCATTCCTGCACTGCTTCCATATTAATTTTTCATAGCCGGGCTGCCTCCTTCCAAAGACCCTGCAGAATCCAGGAGGGGAGCAGGAGCACATTGTGTAGCTCTGATGGCAATGTGTGTGTGTAACTGTGTGTGCGTGCAGGGACAGGGGAGGGCACAGCCTGGATTCTGCCTAATGCCAGACTGCTGCCAGCTTCATTCACATCTCCCTGTAACTGCTCTCTGGTTAAATCCACAGTTTTCATGAGCTAAATCCCTCCTCTGCATCTCTTTGCAACCTGGGCTCCAGGGGCTTTCTACACTGCTAAACCACTGCTAAATCGCTGCTAGAAAAAGAGCTCCTCACCTATTGTCGTATTTGACCTGTCCTTCTCCTAAAGATATTTCCTTGAGATGAACTAAAAACGTGGAAGAGCAGAAACCTCCTAGTATTTCTGTTAAGTGTAAAATATTGAGATGACTTAATGACACAATTATTTTTCCTCCTGTTCTGCTCAGATATGATCCAAGCTGCACCCACTGTATCAGCCTTTCAAAGATTCAACCAAGCCAGTGCTATTTCACACGTGAAATTGTCACATCCACATCACATCAAACACAATCATCCAGTTAAGGGGAAACATTTCTCCTAGACACGAATGACAGGCGCCAAAGTCCCCTTAGGTTTGAAAATCAGTGCTGTGTGTTCCTGAGTTACATAAACTTCTGCCCTGATCTGCACCCTTGGTTGTCAGCTTGTGCCAAAGCATCACACAGGCTGGAGAAACACATCTTGGTTGTTTCACATGGCCCAGAGGTGCCAGGAGCAATGAGCAAACTGCTTCTCTCTTCCATTTTTTATTATCATTTATATTTTAGTTTATTTTTTTCCCTCCAAGAGACTCTCACTGTCTCAGGCACCATCATAATTTTTCAGTGTTTTTAATACATCTTCCTAACTTTACCTTCGGTTTTCTTTCACATGTCACAGCTCATATGGCTGGGGCACATTGTAATACCATGTGCATCTATCCATTTGTCTCCTTAAATCCCTGCAGGTTTTAGGGTTGGTATTTCAGTATTTCTGAGTTGTCTTCTCTTTGTGCTGTAGTGTTTCAGAAGAAAACTTACTGGTGTTGAGATCTGTTGGGAGAGAGCAGCAAGTTAAACAGCTTCATGTACACAGGAGAGTGATGACAGCATATGAAGAACCAAGTATTCAGAGGGCCTTCAGATATGAAAAGCCAAAGAGACACAAAAATCACAGCCAAAAGTGGAGTCATTTTGCTTTTGTAACATTTTTCTTTGCAGTCTTGCAGATCCCAAGTGTGCCTGGATGTGGGATATTGGGTATCAGCTATTTCCCTGTGAAACTCCCTGCTGTTTGTTGAACACATGTGTATATCCACAAATACATGAAAATCAAAATAAATTGAAGTTCCACAAATAAGTTGTGCTTTGAGAGGAGTAAATGGGTTTCTTGGGTGTACAAAGTCCTAAGTATTTTGTTTTGGCTGAAAGTTTGTAAGCAGAGGACCCTTCCCTATGAAGATGTCTTCCTCATCCGGCCTTGGCAGTTCTTTCTCTTTCCTCCCCAGCTGCTCTCCTGCACTTCTTCAAACAAGTTAGACCAGGATTTCTCTGATGGCCCCTCACTAATATGTCATGGCTTGGATTAGTCTCTTTGCCAATACTGATGGCAGCAGCAGTTGCACTCAGGCTGAGCAAGGTAGTCAAGTGGTGCCTGTTGGATAATGTTGATCTAATGAAGGATTATCACTTATTGGAGGGAAGAGAGTGGAAGAAATCCAGAAAAGCCTTCTAAGCAGAAAAGGGCTTTAATTAGCTCTCCAAACCCCTGAGCCAAAGAAGAGCTTTCAAATCACATACTACTCACTGCTATTCTGAATTAGGCCAGACTCTGTATCAGCCCCATAGCAGCATAGGGCAAAACTGAACCAAATCTGAATTTCCTGATCCTTCCTATTGCATTTTCTCTTTGGTAAGCAAACCCACTGTCCAATTAGTTTGCAAACATAAAACAAAGAGACCCTTCCAACTCTCAGCTTCAGACTCTTTCTACTTCCCACTGCTAAATCAGTGTATTTTAAACCAGCACAGGCTTCTTATGGACAAAGACTTTCCCCTTTGTTTCAAATTTTGCTCAACTTCAAAGACAGAAATCACATCACCCCTTCAGAAGTCTCCTGTTCCTCATGCCTCTCTGACAGCTATGGAGAGGTCTTTTTAAAAGCATTTTAGACTGTGTTTTGTGTAAAGCAGGCAGGAGAAGCTATTTGGTATCAACACTTCCCATGAAAACAGCAATCTCCTACAAGAAGCTCAGAAGTGGAGAGCAGGAGAGCTCCCTTTCCTGGATACATGGCCAGGGCAAACCTCTGTAGCGCTCTGATGTGGAGTTGTTCCAGAACTCTCATCTCAGAGAGCAACCCTGACTGGAGGCACAGGAACATGCACTCACTCAACCAGGGCAAATCAAACATGCAGTCTTGAAAAAAAGCAGCTTTCTCTGAACTGAGGCATGAACTTGCCCCAGATAAGAGTTTTCTAGGAAATCTTGGCAGGTTTTCATATGCAAAAAGAGCTTGCTTTTTCTTTCTTTTTTTTTTTTTTTCCAAGTAAGATCTCTCAGCATTATACTCTAAAACACAGAGAGCAAAAAGGGATCTAGTCCAAAGAGCTGGCAAGTGTCAAAAGGTGGTTCCTGACAGATGAGGGAGCAGGAGGAAGCACAAGTCAAAACAAAGTGGAGAAATAGATCACGTTGTTGCTATTTTTGTAAGCATGCTATTGATTAACCAACAAACTCAAGCAGTGCCTAAAACAGGTGTGTGCTCATGTTCCCTTGACAGTTTAGTGATGCTTCATTTGAAAAAAAAAAAAACACCAAACCTTCCTGTATGAAACTCTCAAAGCCCTGAAAGCATGGCCAAGCTGAAGGGAGTCCTCTGGGCCCCACTCCTGGAGCAGAAATGTTTGTGCAAGCTATCAGTTTTTTAGTGCATGAACCTCTCATTTTGTTGAACTCTGGAAATAGCTGAACAATGTGCAGATATTTCAGTGGTGTTTGTATAGAAAGTTCTAAAAATACTTCACTGTCATTTGAGGCTCAACTGCTGTTGAAATCAGTGGGGTAACACTGTAGGTAACAGGGTACTTAACAAATGCCCAGCAGTTGAATTATGGTAAGTCTGTCTCAAAATATGTGCTTCAATACTCAAATAATCAGCACAGGCACATCAAAAGAAGAGCCCTGTGTCAAGCTGACAGTAAACCCCTAACTAGCATCAGCCATGCTCTGTAATGGTTGGCATCACTCCTTGCCTGTATCTTGGCACAGGCAAGCAGAGGCTCTAGTGGCACTGGCTGTAATTAATATCTCCTTGAGTGCAGTGCCAAATCTTTCAAAGCCAAGTTGCACCCCATGCCAGACACTTGGGAGCATGCTCTCTTGTGCTGCCATTTTCTGCTCTTACAGGACACCTAAAAAGTGATGCATCCTTCTGGTTGGCAAGAAAGGTCTTCTCCAGCTTGCTGTGAGAAGGAGGACAAAGACTACTCCAAGAGCTGTGACCTATCAAGGCACTTGAAGAAATAGCCAAACTCGGTGCTCTTCTGTTTTGCTTTCCAATCCTTCTGCTGAGTACTTCTGTCTGAAATTTCTTAAGCTTTCTGAACCATAAGATCCAATGGACATTTTAAGAATGTTTTGAAGGATGAAAAATGTTTGCAGTCAACTAAGGGAGCCCACTAGCACTGGCAATGGATGATGGTATGAATGCAGGTGAGACTTACTCCCATAGGCACCCCCTCAGACTGCCTATGCTGACTTCAAAGCATTATAAGCCAGTTGGACGACCTGACACCCATTCAATGACCACTCAACAGCCCTTTCCTGGAATAACATGGTCAAGAATATATTTCAAAATATCCTTATTACTAGGTCAGCCTCAGAAATGGTAGCAAGCAGACCATTGTGTATCTAAAATGTCTGGGAAAATCCTTTGTTTCTGTATCAAGGAAATGGAAAAACACTGAAGTCTTTCTTTCAAAGGGAGAATCCCTCTGCTAAGTCTCTAAAACCCAGAGAAAATCTAAATGACTGGAGATGACATGAATATGGATGGCTGGGTTCTGTGCTGCACTGATAAGAGCCTCTCCAGTTCTGCTGGCAGTGCCATCAGGCTGCCTGCATCCCTCCTGCTCCCCAAGGCAGGGTCCAGCCACTGAGAGCTGCCAGCACAGTGAGGAGGAGTGTGAGGAGGAAGAGGCAGAGCCACCAGAGGGGCTTCAGCTTTTGGAACTCCCCAGATACTACTCTTGTAGCTGGATGCAAACAGACAGCAGTGTTCACCCCCTGTGGAGGATTTCCCCTCTCAGCTCCACAATTTGAAGAGAGGGGAGCACAGAGGGACCCTCAGAGCAAAACAGTGGTGTAAGCTGCAAATGCAACAGGTGTCTGAAGGCCCTATAGCACCCCTGTCACCTGGGGATGGAGATGAGTGGTCTGGAAGAGGCACTTGCTCTGCCCCTTTAGCTGCAGCAATCTCACTGTCTCAGAAAGTTAATCAACCAAATATTGTTCTTTTGTACTTAATCTACAACTGCTTATTTTTGCCAGTTATCCTAATTTCCCATTCCCCACTTCCTCCCCCCCCCCTCCAGTGCTGGCAAACTGCCAGGAGCCTCCCTGATGGACACAGCCCCATGGCCAGCAAAGCCTTCAGGTCTCAGCATCACTCAGAGGCGTGCTTGGTGACGCAAGGCAAGTTGATATGCCATGCTGTGGCATGCTGTCCCACGCTGCCTGTCACCACCTGCACCACTTGCTGAGGCAAGGAGCTGTCTTCTGAGCCAAGCAGGTCCCATAGGCACTGTGCAGCTTGTGGCTGGGGCTGCTGTGTGAGGCTCTTTTCTTGAGTACCGTATATAGAGCCTCGGTTTTGCATGGCTAAAGCAGTTAAGAACTTACAGACCCTTCTCATAGCCCCCAGCAAGCTAATGCTTCCAGTCAGGACCTCAAACAAATTGAGATGAGGGCCCACCAATATCTGATTAGATCTGTGTTAGGATTAGAAGCAACTCTCTGCTGCTACATCCCTGGATCTTCTTTCCCTGATCCGTACCTCATATCTCTCAGTCTGTTAGTAACAGATACATGGAGAGCAATAATTTCCAAATAACAAGCCCTTGACTTACAGCAGAAGTGCTTGTTAAGTGCATTACCTGGTGCTTTGGTTCTACTAAATTACATCCCATATTTATTCCCCAGTGGACAGACATTCTCTGTGGTGAAAATGCCTCCAGCTTTCTTTCCTTGCTAAACTTCATTAGCACACACTGTTTGCAAAGGCTGCTACTACATGAAACAGGCTCAAGCCTGGGCCACTCTTTGAGGAAAATCCCTTTTACCATCTCTTTAGCCTGATACTGTGCTAAAAAGATGCTGATTTCTCATCTTTATCCAACTTTTAGAAACCATTGCCCAGTTTTCACATAAATCCTCTCTTAATTATCATACCAAATAGTCTCCCCTGGGGACACCATCAGCAAGCAATTTGCAGATGCCCAAGCCTGTTAAACTGCCACACTTCTCTTGGTTTACAAATAAGCTACTGTATTTGACTGATAGAGACCACAACTTCTTTAATACCTCTCTTTTGTGCTTCAGCACAATTCACTTTTGAGCAGTTCAAGGTGATAAAAATTGGTGGAAGCAATTAAAGGGTTTTGGCTGCAAGTAGCTGTGATCATGTAATGCAGGAAAGAGCCTATGTTTAGTCCACCCCTAGCAAGTTGTGGCCCCTTGGCCCAGCTGTGCTGTTGACACCCCGCCTCGTTCCTCCCATGGGTTGGTAAGGAGCTACACTTCTCTGTGTTCATCACATGAAGACGGTTCTGATGTTATGAAAAGAGCTCTGTGTTTAAGCTCATATTCAGAGTTGATGCAGTTTAGCACCACTCCTTTGCCTGCCAGCACACAGCATGTTTGCACAATACAGGGGAGTTTCTCTACAGGCAGTGAAGTGGCCTGGTTGGGTGGTGTGCTCCAAATGTGATGCCAAGTAATGTGTAGAGTTTGAGGCCCCCACTCTTAAACAGACCATGAATGCTGCACAGGATGGCGCCTCAAGGGCATGGAAGTACTAAAAGAGAGTGCAAAATCAGTCCCTCTCCCAAAGCCTACACACCTCACCTGTACACAGACACTGGTCTAATTTTTTTTTCCCTTCAAGTCTTCAGATGGTTATTCTTTATTAACATGTCATATGACTTCCATATACTTGCCAGTTCAGCCAAGGAGAACCTAGATTAGGGTACTTGTAAAGAAACACTGACTTTTTATTGAGCATGTCTGAGCCTCAGACTTGGCCACCAGCTCAGACTGAGGTACTGCCAAGTGCCCTTGTACCTTTTCTGCAGCCTGTTTGTCTCCTTCAGCAGAAAACAAAGGATAAAAAGAACTCAAATTGCTTCTGAATTGATAAAATTACTCCTGAGCCTTCTGATACTTGCAAGTTGGTGCTGATATAGCAGGAAGCCAGACCAAAGGGGGTCATCTCAAACCTCAGTTTAAGGTGGGAAAATCATGGCTCTGCTGGGAATAACAAGGGCAGAACTGGAATCCTATTCCCTGACTGTGTGGCTTTCCTGGGCTATCCATGCACAGCTGTACAAGGCCTGGGGTTGGATGCTCCCCTTCTTCTCCTGCTCACAGCTTTCTTTACATTAGTTTTAATGAGCATAAGGTCATAAAAATTCATAGCTGGTATCTCATGACTCCACAGCTGTTTGATCCAGCGTGAAGGGAGCAGAGCACAACAGCTGCTTTCAGCAGCAGCCCCTGGATGTATATTTACAAGCTATGATTTTTTGACACTTTGTCCCTGTCTGGTTTAGCTGGGAAAGAATCCTAGGCCAGCCATGGGCTGCAGATCATTAGCAGTTTGGAGTCATCCAGGGCAGCTGCCCCAAATTGGCTACAGGTGTGTCCTAGACCATAAATGTTGTGTCTGGTGGAAAGGGAGACTTCCTGGGTAGGATCTTGACCCTGCTCCTAAGGACTGTCTTCTCATTCATGACCACTGTACTTTTTTGCCAGGTTAAGTATAATTTTATTTAATTTAAATTTACATTGGCATTTATTTGGCTGTTTTGTTAAATCTGTTTTAATTTCATCCCATGGGTTTGCTATCGTTTTCCCTATTCCACTTCTTTGCTGGATGGGGTTATTGGGTGATACTGTGGTTAAGCACCAGATATGGGCTAAATGCAGACAGCCCCTCCAAGAGACTCTCTTCTATTTTTCCATAGCCCTTTTCAACAGAAGAACCCCAAACTGGAGGCTTTAACAACAGATGCATTGAGGGTAGGGGGAAAAGAACTTGCCTTGATCTGCTGGCAAGGCTTTCATAGAAGTTTTTAGACATACTTAGCAAATAACTTTGGGAAAACAAATTCCCCTGGCATCTTTGGGGAAGTTGTCTCCACAAATATACATTTTGTGAGGCCATTTGACCTGTCTAAAAGAGCTAAATGCTCCATACCAGCACTTTTACCAGAAATAGTGTGGCCAGTGGGACTAGGGAAGTGATTGTTCCCTTGTACTTGCCAGTGGTGAGGCCACACCTCAAATACAGTGTTCAGTTTTGGGCCCCTCATTACAAGAAGGACATTGAGGTGCTGGACGTGTCGAGATCTAGAGTACAAGCCTTATGAGGAGTGGCCAAGGGAACTGGGTCTGTTTAGTTTGGAGAAAAGGAGGCTCAGGGAAGACTGATTCTTTACAACTCCCTGAAAGGATGTTATAGAGAGGTGGGGGGTCAGTCTTTTCTCTCAAGTAACAACCAATACAACAAGATAAAGTGGCCTCAAGTTGGGCCAGGGAAGGCTTAAGTGGGACATTAGGAAAAAATTCTTCATCAAAAGGGTTGTCAAGCCCTGGAACACTAATTGGTGGAGTCACTGTGCCTGGAGGTATTTAAAGGATGTGTAGATGTGGTGCTGAGGGACATGGTTTAGTGGGACTTGATCGTGTTTGACCATGTTAATAGTTGAACTAGATGATCTCAAAGGTCTTTGCCAACCTAAACCAATCTGATTCTACGGTTTGTCGTTAGCTGTGGGATTTGTGATGCTTTTTTCCTTGGGCAGAGAGTTTTAGAAACCAATTTTATGTGCAGTCATGAATTGGTGCAGCAGGAAGCCAAGCAAGCACAGCGGGGTTTGTGGATGAAGTTCAGAGTCCCAGTGGTGCGATGGGTTCCACAGGAGAGAGGGTGGGAGAGCTGCAACCCCAGCCCAGCCACTCGCGGAGTGGGAACGCGGGGGAGCGGCTCTAGCAAAAAGAGACGTTCGGCCCCATCAAGTGGCAGCTCCGCAAATTGCAGGCAAACGCAGCTGAATCACTGGTACTGGAGGATTAAATATTTACGTCTTTCCTTTTCTTACTGACCTGTCACACTCAGAGTACCGATGTCATGCTCTTTTGCAAACAAAAGGCCATTTTCGACAGCACCTCTCTCAACCACAGAATGATGGGGATTGGAAGGGACCTCTGGAGTTCGTCTAGTCCAGCCCCCTTGCTAAAGCAGGGTCACCTAGTTCAAGTTGCCCATGAGCATGACCACCAGGTGGGTTCTGAAAGTCTCCAGAGAAGGAAACTCCACAGCCTCTCTCGGCAGCCTGTGTCAGTGCTCTGCCACCCACAAAGTAACAAAGTTTCTCCTTAAACTCAAGTGAAACTTCTTGTGTTCCAGTTTGTACCCATCCTCATGATCTCCACCCTTTAGATGTTTATATGCATTGATCAGATTCCCTATCAGTCTTCTCTTTTTCAGGCCAAAGATCCCCAGGTCTCCAACCCTCACCTCCAAAGAGAAGTGTTCCAGTCCCCTAATCATCCTTGTTGCTCCTCACCAGACTCTCTCCAGTAGTTTCCTGTCATTGAACTGAGGAGCCCAGACTGGACAAAATGGTTACACTTGCTTAAGGAGAAGATTAGGAACGGTTGCTTTCTTTGCAACAGTAAATTCAGTTGATTTAACAAGTACGAATTTGTTGGGGGGGGGGGGGGGAGGTTGGGGTTTTTTTTCTGAGTAACCCTATTTCAAATGGCTGCTCCTCACAGAAAGTGAGGTCAGGTTTGTAAGGCTCTAGTATAATACAGGTACAATTATTTTGTAGAGCACTTAGAAATGTAGCTAAAGTTGCAGCATGTGCCTGTGCCTCACAGGAGAGAGTGCATCTACCCTATGTGCTGTGTAAGGGGCTTACAAATGATACGGCTTGGTGAAAGGCAGCATGGTTGGTTTTGGCTCCAGCTGATGCTGCAAACCACCCCATTCCCTTAGCCTGACCCCAGCACAGCCCAGGCTGCATGAGTCCAGCTTTACAAATGCAGTTTCCCACTACTGGAAGCTTAGTGAAAAATAAACTTTTGAATTGATAGATGTGTAACCCATAGCAAGAAGTACAAGCTTAGAAACCTCAAGTGTGTTTTTCAGCACATGAACACTGTCACAACAGTAAATAGATATTGAATGATGGTGTTAGTGGCATTGAAGTGCTGTCCAGGGTTACAAACCCTAGGGCTGGTAAGGAATTGACAAACAGTTGAGACCCTTGGTGTTCTGATTTCTGAATGCTGCCTACAGACCTAGAGAAGAGTAGAGAACAGGCTCTGCTGTTAGCAAGTCCCTACAGCTCCATTTCAAGTACACTCAAGAAATCTTCATAGGACAAAGCAATGAGAATGTCTACAAGACTTCCACAGGTGAAAAGTTTCCAGTGACACTTGATGTGGTTCATGAGCCATGTTCCCTCCTTCACATGCGGATCCATCAACAAAGAAATGGTTCTTTGTCATTGCTAGAAAGGGCCTGTCCAGCTGGGAAAGCATCTCCATCTCTAGCTAGAGATTCCTAGGTTAAACTTAACTGACCCAAGAACATTTGTTATTAGCATCAGCATACTCAGTCTTCCCATCAGTGAGGTACTTTTTCTCATGTACCTGTGAAGAGCTGTGAAAGCAATTCTGTGATTGAATTTGTTAATTATTTTATCTCCTCCTCACCTTCTGTTATGTTCATTTAAGGAAATATCAATCTAAAACCTACTTCTGTGCAAATGAACTCAGATACCTCAAGAAAAGATCCAGTGATTTTTCTATCTTAACATGAAGTAGCTCACAGGAGGAAAAAACAAACAAACTTGAAACTCTGTTACCAAACCCCAAAACTCACTTCTGTTGAATAGTGATCATGACAGTCTTGCTGCTTTTGGATTCAGGACACAGCTTTTCTGGTGGATCATTTACATGGAAAGCTACCACAGCAGCCACGCATCTAGAAGGATGCTCTAGCTGCCTTGGCACCAGCACCATGTGCTGGCCAGCTCAGATTCAACAGAAGGCAGAGAGAGCAGGCCTAAAAGTGATGCAGGCTCCAGCAACCACCATTGAAATTCAATATAATTCCAATAATCTGTTAAAAGGCCACTGCATAGTGAGTAATGCAGCACACAGCTGATAGCAAGAGGATAGCATTGCTGGCACACAGCCTATATGCTCTCACTGATAACGTGCTAAGTGAGGCCATTTTCTCTGAAAGACAAAGCTCAGGCTCAAAGCACAGCTCTCTCACTGGGAGCTGGGATTTTTGGTTTAATTTTTGTGTTAGAGGATTTCTAATGCCCCCAAGGCTCCCAGCTGGATCCTGGAAAGAGAAAATGAGTGGATGCATGTGCCGAACTGCTGTGCCAGTAAGCTACCACACATCTGAAACAGCAGCCAAAAACCAATAGCATCCCTGAGGAAAGCTCCTGTCTGGAGGGAAGAAGCAGGGTTCCTCTTTCTGGGTGCATTTAGGTAGAGAGGGGAGGTGCTCAGAAGGCACTCTGCCTGGGTGCCTCCCCTCTAGACTGCCACAATGCCTGCCTGCAGCTGGCAGCTCTGCAAAGTGCCTGTTTGCTGCTCTTGCACTGAATCATGGCTCTACCAGATACCTGATGCTGATGGCATACCTACACCCCCAGTGACTCTCCAGGTGGCTCAAGATTTCCCTTAGTGTCCTCACTGCTGAAGAGCCTGGTGCTGGTACTGTCTGAGTACCAGATATGGCCTCTTGCAGCACCTGTGGTGATGCATCCTCCAGTGCAGGGGAAAGCAGTTGTTCTGAAGACCAGCCACAGCTGACAGGCACATGTGTAAGGCGTTTGGGATCAAATTCTCACCCAGCATCAAGGACCTCCATTTCTGAGGTTAGTTTTTGAAGGAGGACCCAGTTCAATCTGAGAAAGCAGCTGAGTTTTGTGTTGAGGCAGGAGAAAATATGCAACTGCTGCTATGCTCTAACAAACTCACTGTTCTTTACATTCCCAAGGATCTCAGACAAAACCTCTGATCTACTGTAATAAATAGAGCATGAAAATCAGGTTTGGGCTTCAATTTTATCCATGACGTTAGCTCTGCCTTCCTTTTTTTGTTCTCATGCAGGGTGAAGTCCTAATGAAAAAGACAAAAGTCAATGTTAATAATCTGGGTATTATTTTTTTCCTTCCCTTCTTTCAAACCTGAACAAGGTGGATTTCAACAAGGACATATTTACAGTTCAGAGCTCTCCCACAAGCCTTCACTGTGCTGCCGGCTAAGTCACTGCAACGCTGACATCTCTGAACCACAGGATTTTCCCAGTCACCAGCACCAGCAATGATCTGTTTAACTCCCAATTTCTCATTTCTTCCTATGGACAGATTTCCAGTAAAAAAGTAGAATAAAAATCCATTGATCAACTTTTTTTTTTCCTACCAGGGAGCCCCATTTTCTCAAAATAGAAGAGTTGCTTGGGAATTATCTGCTTCTGCTAATTTTTACAGGGTTTCTGGGACTGGGGAGAGCACAGATATCAGACTCTCCATATTTGGGTCACTCACCCAGGGCACAGGAAGCATCTTCTGCCCCTTTCACATCCTCACCAGGCAAGGCTTTGTATAGTCTTTTACATCCAGGGTGGGAAGCAGTGTGCCAGAGTTCCTGGCTTTGGCACATGCTGAGAGTATCCCTGAACATGCTGCTCAGTAGCAAACTTGAGAGAAAGTCTTAGTCAGGCTTGTCCAAAGCTGTAAAAAGCCTGATGGACTCATCTCACTGCATGTTTTGCTGTACTCACTCATCAAAAGCAAAGCATGGCAGAGAGGCGTCTCGCTCTTGAAAGGGACTGGCAGCGAGCGTGGGTGGAAACACAGTCATGGCTCCAATCAGGTTATCAATCATCCCTTCACGACGTGGCCGTTGGTGCCACTCAAGTTGCTACTTGACTGAGCATCCCACAGTTGCCAGAGAACCACATGGCCTAAGCAGCTGCTGAGCAGTCAGCCAAGCAAATGCTGGGGACTGTGAGGGGAGAAAGAAGCAGAGCCTTCAGCCACTTTTCATGATTAGGAGCAGAATTAAATTTAAATGTGGTGATGGGCTCGGTTATTACATCCAGTTTAACTGACGTGGGGGTTTGTTCAGGTTGGATGGCTGCTGAACTCAACCCCAGCAGGAAGCTACCTCAAGCTCTCCTGAGGTGGAGGAGGAAGGTTTCCTGAAGTGCGAAGTGTTGTGGGATTGTCTGCAAACCTAGAAAAGGCCCTGGCTTTGCAAAGTGATTTGTTGTACAGATCAGCACCACCTTCTAGTTCAGTAAATTAAGTGCCTGGATTGTAAAGCATCCCCTGATGGTAGGCCCCCACTGATGCTCATCTAGAAAAACAAAGATAGCTTTCCAGAAATTCATAAGTAGCCATTTCTTTGCATCACAAAGGTCTCTTGTTGCTCCGATAACATTTTCCAGAGCACTATTTTGGAACAACTTTCAGCCACAAGACCTCTATGTGACTGCATGGTCCATTTGCTAGCTACAGTCCTAGCAGTGCTCCTCCCAGATCTGTTTGACTGTTGCTAATGTTGCTGACCTCCCAAAAGATTGTGAGGTCCAGAGATGGCAAACAGAGTATAAGAGCAACATATTATTGCAATTAGCCATTAAGTCATTAAGTGCATCCTGGCAGGTGCTGAGTCCGTGACATATGTCTGTACAATAATTAATCAGATTAAGAGCATTGAAAAAGAGTTTGTGCTTTCTAAATGCCTTAGGTTTTAAAGAAGGGAAAGAGGCCACAGCTGTTTTTCACAGAGCAGCCACGTGAAGTTGAGAGATGCTAAGGCTGTGGAAAAGGACAGACCTAGCCTGGCATCCTTCTTCATTTCTGTCCTTTATCATTCTTTACATTCAGACCATCCAAGTGAAAGTTATCCTCTGGTGAGCTTTTGCCCTGGAGGTAACCTTTGAGTGATGAAACCAGTCACCCTAGGGAAGCTGGGAAGTCACCACAGGAGGGTGGCAGAGGACCCATGTCCTGAAGATGCCCATGCAGCTCTGCCCAGCCACCACGACAAGCTGGGTTTCCACATAGGCTCCTAAAATTTCCAGTATCAAACCATGATGTGAAGTGTCCACAGCTCCTGCTGCCAGCACAAAAGAGCCTGCTGGCTTCCCTTGCATGGCACAGCAATACTGCTGTCAGTGAAAGGAAGCCTTCCTCTCTTCAGCTGTTCTGTCCGGGTTGATGCAAACAGTAAATGTACAGACGTACAGCTTGAGTGTGAATCAACCTCATGATTCATCCTTCCTGCAATGGATCCTTTCACTGTGATTAAACAGCTATTCTGTAAGACACGGACTTCACTTAAGACTCCATGGTTTATTTGGGTTTGGGATACAGATGCGGTCCTGTTCAAACTGTCATGCCCGGGAGCCAATGACAGAATACAAAAATAGCTTATGCTGTCAGCATGGCTTTTTCTTATTTGTATTCTGAGTATCATCACTTTGGCAGGCACAGGAAGCTCTTCTTGTTTGCATTTTATTTTGCCTGCAGAAAATTTACAGTTCAAATGACTTCTCTATGCTTCATCAGACTAATCGGATGACAAATTGCTTGAGCTACAGAGAAGAGACCTCAGACAACAGAAAACTGTAATGGAAGAAAAAATTAAATGCCTCCTTTTGGTAGGAGCAAAGATTTTTGCTTCATACCAATCTCAGTTTTCGTTTTTCCCTTCTATGTTAGAGCAAAGCTTTGTGAAATGGAAATCAGATTATTTAATCTGATTACAAGGATCTACAGGCTTGACATCACCATTTTCATTAGTGACACAAAGCCTCAGCAATTCTTCCTTTCCTTAACCAAAAGAAGCAGCTATGTACTCTCTTTGTGCTGCATTTCCTACTTCCACTGAAGCCTCATAAAGCATCCAGAGAGAGGCTTATTTTGTCCTCATTTATTATTTTTGATGGCTTGCTGCTACCCAGAAAGAGCAGTTTAACAAATACCCAAAGATTTGTCTCTTTTTCAGAAGGGAACAGGGAGATGGGATGGGCTTTCTCTTCCTTGTTGTGCTGGCTGACCTTGCCTGGAGTGACACAGAGCAAAAGCAATGAAGATACATTGCCCTAGTTTTCAGGAAGAGCCTTAACAGACTAAATGTCAGGTTTGGAGCTCTGAACTGCCCTTGAAAATAAGTTTGCTCTTAAATTTCCATGAAGTATTAATTTTCGGGCAAGGACTCTCTTCTGGGCTGGCATTCGTTTCACAGGCAGAACTGTGGCACCATCTTCTGGATGACTCTTTAGACAATAAAAACTAACCCACCTAAAGAAAAGATGCTTCTTTATCATCCCTAACAATGAGAACAGCTTGAATATTCATTGACTGTGCACTCCTGATTGCAGCAGGCTTTAAATCAGTTAATTATGCCATCCATTTTGGAAACACTAGGAGCTAGTCAAACTCTTGATTGCTGAATATTGTTGCGAGGGAATACAGATTTTGCTTCTGAAAGGATATTTCTACCCACAGAGAGGTCACAAGACCTCACAGGGCCATGACTCTGCCTGGTGTGAGGCTATGAGTCCAGGTTATTCTGTAATGAAAGAGAGGTGCGTTATTGTGCAGCAGACTGCTACTCCTGAAATGTTTGCATTTTGTAAGAGGAAAATTGAAAAGGTGCAAAAGAAGCCTTGAAAAACATCTGGGAATGCCTGTACATGTAATGGACAGGCCAAAAGCTACCTGCTACAGCCTAAAACAGGACTAAGGAGCTAGAAAAGTTTACAGACTTCTTATAATCACAGCTTTCCTGAAAAAGCTTTTAGATCAGTAATTACAGTTAAGCCCCTGAGGCATCCAACTACCCAAGGACAGTGAGCAACTTTTTGGCACTAGGGAGTTTTAAGAAGAAGATGCTGAAGCAAGGCAGCTCTGCTGCCCCTTGGCTGCCAGTTCTGTGCATCTTTCTAGCAAAAGTGATTTTCAAAATACATTTTTTTGCTCAGGTATTTCTGGCATTTGCAGATATTCTTTTGTTTGGTGGTGACCACTGAAAGCTGTGTAACAGGTGTGATTACCAGTTGGATTCAAATTACTGACCGGGGGTCATCCAAGTTAATTTTTTCTTTATTTCTCAAGACACTGGTGGGTTTTGGTTGTTTGGGGTTTTTGTTGTTGTTGTTGGTTTTTGTTTGTTTGTTGTTTGGTTTTGGTGGGAGTTTTATGTTGGGTTTTTTGTTTGTTTGTTTTTATTCCTTGTGACTGAAATAGAAACCTCTTTGGATTGTGCTTTGGCTGGAGATACAGGACTGGAGGGTGCAGAGGCTTCTCACATCTGCTGACTTTTCCTGTGCCATGAAGTAGGTGGGCTGTAGCTCTTCCCAGTTCTGCCTCCCCCAGCTACCACCATCGTGGAGCCTTCACTGCATCCCCTTGCACCAGGTATTATATAAATCTTGCGTGAAAGACAAACCCAAATACCCAGACCGTACTTGGAGTTGACACTTGACAGCATGAAGTGGCAGGCAAAGCTCTCTGCCCCAGGTGAGAATCAATGCTGGTCTTCCTTGCCACGCAAAGGTTTCAGGGTATATTCACTTGCATGATCAGTCTTTATTCTTAAAGCCAGACTTCAAAGGCATCACCATATCTAAAAGATCCTTCCTCCTCTGTGCTTGAAACCATGTTTTCTGCACTGGGAAGCACAAACCTCGCAGTTATTTTCCAGATGAAGCCAGAGACCCTTAACTGTGTGTGCTGTGTTGTGCTCTGCCTTTTGATAGCTCTCATATGTTACAGGTGATCACTCTAATCATGCCAGTTATCTTGGATGTGTGATAACTGGGTTGTTTTTCATAGCTCTTTATCATGACATACAAAATCACTCCAAAGGAGCACCACAACTGGCATGGCCTGACATTTATACTGTGTGACTGAGCTGCTCATTCACTATGGAGACACCTGCTATGGCTCCCAGAACCAGCAGCATATTATCACATCACATGAGATCTCTGGGGATCATATTGATATATCTATAAGCACAAGAGACAACCTAGGTTGTCTCCTTCAGTGGCAGCTTGAAGATGCAGTGTCTTGCTTGAACTAATGCAGGAAATCAGAGACCTGACCCTGCTTCCAGGAAATTCACAGGACTTGCATCATCACCAGCATTTCTGGGTTCATTCTCATCCATTCTAGATGCAGCACAAAGCCACTCTTGCAGCATGCAGTACTGCATCCGTGCCAAGTTCAGCAGCTACCACTGCCCAGCTTGCCTTGGTAAAATGAGCAGGGCTCCAGCCACCCAGCCCTGCTCCTGCTGCCAAAATAAGCTCCTGGAACTGCTCTGAGGTCTCCACGGGTCACTGCGTGCCACTTACCCTGCACCACTCTTAATCCTATCAGCTGCAGTTTCTTCACTCAGGTGTCCAGTAATTGCAAGCACTGGGAATTCTGACTTTCATGCTGGGTTATAGAAAAATATTGTGTCTAAGCATTAAACTCCTGCTGTGAAATAGGACATATGCCAGAGGAGAATAGCAGATATTCCTGCTCCATTCCCTTTGAGGTTATGCATGGTTAGGGTACAGCAGGGATGGGAGGAACATGAGGAAAGGTTGCCTCTCTCAGCTGCCACAATGGGCATGAACTTTCAGGAAAAGAAACATTGCTTAGAACCACTGTTCTCTCTACTCCAAATTAATCTTTAGCTATATAGTGGAGCACAGACCTCTGTTCCATTTCTCTTTGTTCACAATGAAACTCAAGCTATGTGATGGAGCACAGATATCTGCTCTACTTCTCTCTGCCCCAAATTAAAGTCTACCCTCACAACAGATCTCCAAAGCAAGCTTTTCATGCTGTAGCTACAAAATGTATCAGGGAAAGCATATACACAGTGTGATTAGGGAGTCTGTACAATTAAAAACTATGTATGCTTCAGCCACTTGGTATCCCTGGTGTTACTTTGATGTCCTCCTGTATCTGAAACTGAAGCAAAAGGGAAGTTCATTTGATATACAACTGCTTTGCTCTTCAAAGCCTCCGAAGAACACAGGGCCAGATGCTATGCTGTTGATTAGAGCAGGACTAGGCATGTGTAAATGACATGCAAACATATTTGCTATCTCTAAATCTTGACAAAATCTAGTCATGAATAGATCACCTTCTCTCTTTTGCTTTTCTCGCAATACTGTGTGTGTCAGTCTGTCTGATTGCACAGATGTTTAGGAAGAAGTTTTTATCTGTACAAATTCAAGGGCTCCTCTACAAGAGCATGTGTTCTGGTCTGTGTCGAAAGTTCTTACAAAACCATCTTCTCTCCCTCAGGAACTACAGAATTACCCATGGTAAATGCAGATGAAGAAAAACAAATATCAGATCTGCTAAACATGGAGTACATACTTAGTTGTCTTGGCAAAGCTTTCAAACACAGAATTTTTGTTCTCCATTCCTCAACTCCTAGCACAAGATCAAGACTGCACTCAGAGTTAAATACAGCCAGCTTTGAAATTCACATGCTGGTGTAGAGCGAGGCAAGATTCTCCTTTACTCAGGAAGAAAAGATGGATTGCCCAGATAGTGGCATTGAGAGGTACAAGGCTCGTTTGCTCACATTGTTTGAAGCAGTAGAACAATGCCCCTGGAAGGAGCTTGGGACTTCTAAGTGATTTGCTGCTGTTGGAGGGTCTGTTCAACACCAGAAAATGGTTTTGTGTGTGGCCAGTACCAGAGCTAGGGATAGTAGGTGAAATGCAATGATTGTGTCTGGCTAAGTGTAAAATGGGCTGCTCTGCACACTCAAGTACTGAGAGATTCATAGATTCATAGAGTAGTTTGGGTTTGAAGGAACCCCAAAATCATCTAGTTCCAACCCCCCTTCCCCCCAAGCCTCATGATGCTTACAGTTGTGGTGGCTCGAGAAAGAATTCCAGGCTTTTGTCTGATGAAACAGAAGATATCACCCCTCAAGACTGCAAAAAAAATGTTTGTCCCTGAGTATCCTAAGTTTGACTATAACTTTATTTTAGCAAAACTTGTTCAGGTGCCAGGCCTGTGGTGATGAACGATGAAGCTGAGCTCCTGAAAAACAAAGTAGGCAAACAAGAAATGATAGCAAGGTCTCCTGGATCCTTGTGCTGAAGGTTGGATAAGTGCAAGAGCCCAGTAAAAGCAGAGGAAGGTGCAGACAGCCATACCCACACTGTGCAGGGGCCAGCAGCGGCTGCAGAAAGCGACATCTGGTCTGGGATAATCTGCCTTCCCGGACAGTGGCTTTATGCAAGGGAAATGCTGCTGATCTCAGAGGACTTGTTCCAGATTTAGCTCTGTGCAGGATCAGAACGAGACTGAGTGCAGCTGCTCTGGGCTGCCAGCCCCAAAGCACCAAGCAGCCCCAGGCGGGTGCTGCAGCATCCTCTGGGCCAATGATCCCTCAGGAGGGACCGTGGGAGTAGGGCAGCTGGGTGGCTTCAGTGCCTTATGCTGCATTGGAATGGATGCAGCCAGGAAAGGACTTTCTGTTGGTTAAATGGACCATCCCTGGGTAGAAATTTGGCTTGCCCCAACTTCTTGCTGCACATCCCAGCCCTGCAGCAGCAAATCACTAGTGGGAAGGGTGGTGAGCTCAGCACCTGGTTCTGGTGCTCAGTCTCAGACCAGTGGTTTGAAAATCATCCCCTCTGGAGCTCACGTCACTGACTCAAAGTACCTGACTGACAGCTTTCTCCCCAGATCCTTTTATCAGTATCTGGACACTTGTCAATATTTACTCTTTGCCAGCCCAAGCCCACTAAGAATTTCAAAACCAGAAGTGTAAAAACCTCCCCTTCTGCCCTGCTGGGTATGGCCACACAGCAGAGAAATGGAGATGGTAACTGACGTGTTGCCAGGCATGTCAGGGCAGTATGATGGCAACGCACAGAAAACTTACCTAAAAATATCCACTGGGAAAAAAAAAGCACCGTAATAAATAAATAAATAAATAAATAAACATTTGTAAAATATTTAGGCTTCCCTGATTTCCAATTTCATCATGACTTTTGGGTTTGGGTTGTTTGGTTGTTTTTTTTTTTTTTTTGTTTGGTTGGTTGTTTTTTTGTTGTTGGTTTTTTTCCTAAGCTCAGATTAATATGTGAATATGAATATAATCAGGCTATTATTTTCAAAAATTATTCCTGTCATCAAGGAACAGAAGCAGGTTTCTCTTTTGTTGCATTTTAGGTAAGGGTTGGGTTCTGATCCTTATTCCTGCTGCATTCTTTATGCTGTGCCAGCAAATTGCTCTTACTTTTAGGCACTTTTTGCTTTATCGATAAGGTGTGGAAAGGCTTCTGTATAAATGAGGATTGGGAACAAACTTTGTCCATTCACAAATATTGATTTGTGAAATGGAACTGTACTCCATCTGGATTATGAAATGTAGAAAAAATAGCTCAAACATTGAAGAAGTGACACATTAGACCACAAAACTCATGCTCTTTAACACGTATTGCTGAAATGTTTATCACTTATCAGTCGTCCTCAGTTTATATTTTACCCTGTGACCTAAAGGTTTTGCTTTTATAAAAGAAATATGACCCTGGATTTCCTCTCAATGAACTGAGTTGCTCTGAAAGAATTAGATGAAAGACAACAAAACAATCCTAAATCCCTCTGCTTTCATGTTTGCACTGAACAGCATGGAGCAGATTTTGCACTAGATATCCTGAGCTTGAGAGCCATGAAAATCTTCCTCAGAATCTATTTCCTCCTGTTATTATATGCACATAATTTTTGTTACTGTCAAGAGTAAAAAAAAAAAAATCTAAACCCACAAAGAATGTTCTATTTTTATTCATTCAGTGGCTTAATTGTTGTGGGCTTGTTTGTTTGTTTTCATTTAGTGGTGTGGTGGTTTGTGGCAATAGAGGTTTTATTGTAAAAGAAAGCAAGCTGTCAACTGTTTCTACATCAAAGGAAAGGAACTTGTTATGAAATATTTTTTTGAGAAGCATGAATGGCCTGACCTGTATCTTTTTTAATTAATCCCATTATTTAAATTCGTAGTGTTTAATATGGCACTGTAAAGATATGGCCTTGCTTATAACTTAGTAAGTCCCAGTAAGAAGGTATTTAATATCAGGCTTTTCATGTCAGTTACCATGATTTTTCTTCTGAAATCACAGAATCAATAAGGTTGGAAAAGACCTCAAGGATCATCAAAGTCCAACCTGTCACCCAAGACCTCATGACCACTAAACCATGTCACCAAGTGCCATGTCCAATCCCCTCTTGAACACCTCCAGGGATGGTGACTCCACTTCAGGTGCTCCCTGGGCAGCACATTCCAATGTCTAACAACTCTCTCCATGAAGAACTTTCTCCTCACCTCCAGCCTAAACCTCCCCTGGCGCAGCTTGAGACTGTGTCCTCTTGTTCTGGTGCTGCTTGCCTGGGAGAAGAGACCAAACCCCTCCTGGCTACAAACTCCCTTCAGGTAGTTGTAGACAGCAATGAGGTCTCCCCTGAGCCTCCTCTTCTCCAGGCTAAACAGTCCCAGCTCCCTCAGCCTCTCCTCATAGGGTTTGTGTTTGAGGCAGCAGCTCCTGCAAGTTCAAGGCCCCCATGCTCAGAAAATGAGTAAGGAATTTGTGGGGGAGATCAGCACTTCAGCTGGAGGTGTCCTTTCTTTTGCTCCTCCTATCCATTACCTGTCCATGGTGGATTTTCTTAAATTTTTTTCCTCCAGCTCAACAGGACCAGATTGAGGACTTGTACACACACATACAATCATCCACTTTCTCTGAGAGCTCTACAGTATTTTAGGATTAAAAAATCATTGATTAACAAAGCATTCTTCAGGTTTTACACTTATTTCCCCTTTCCCTTCATTTCACTTGTGACGGAGACAAAAAGAGCCCAACCACACTGGTTACTGCTGTCCCAAATGTAAGCCCCTGCTGTCCCCTGGGGCAGGAACATCACAAGGAAGCAGAGCATTGGATGTAACACTCCTCTTTTCTCATGCATGTATTTGGATTTCAGATTTGCAAGTAATCTGGCTAAATCAGGAGGAGGAAGGAAACTGTCTTGGGGAGCCCATGAGCCTTTTGCTTTATTTATAGAGCATAAAAATCCCAGATTATTAAATACTTCTGAGACTCAAGCCTGGGCAGAACTGGTTTTGAGACACACTCCTCTCCATCACACTAGGGAAAACTGTTGTCAAAACACAATTGAGCCTTCAGTCTAAACATTGCAGGCACTGTCAGATCCATCCTCAGGGAGAAATTATGGAACAGCCCAAGTTTCAGTAGATCATCTTAACGCTCTCCCAAGACACCCCTCTGTCAGGAGCCAATTCAGACAGATTCAGTTTCAGGTTTGAACTGAAACCTTAGCACCAAACTGTCAACCCCACAGGTGTGGGGTTGCTCCTACATCAGTGATGGCTGCTAGAAAACTGGAAGTAAAGGAGTGAAGAAGAACCATGTGGCAAATTCCCTAGCTGGAAGTACCAGAGTTTGCTTCCTGAAGCCTTGATTTACCCATTTTTAAAAAGATCCACAGCTCCCACACCATGGTGCTTATCCAGGAATGCACAGGGATGCACTTACAAAGACAGGGGTTGATTTCAAGCCTCCTGGCCAGTGGGCCAGCAGTAGGGGTGTGGGACCTGCTGCTTCTGGCAAGAGAGACTGAGCCTGGAACTTGAGCCTTCAGTATGCTTGCACACTCAGGGCTCTTGGATAGGAGTAATTCTCACTTGCAGGTTATCTTTGCTCAGATAAGCAGCTAAACACTTCCACTCTCCTCTCTGCACCTTTCCCTGTGATTACCTTTCTTGTTCCTGGGTGGCCATTAGTTTCACACAACATCCCAGATTGTGCAGGGGTACGAACACTTCTTCATCCTCACCCATGAGAGGGCCCATAACTGTGCCTGCCTTTTCATGGCCATATTGTACTGCTGGCTCACAGATGTCCTCTGACACCTTAGCCTGTCCTTTTAGCTTGGAAAAGAGAAGACTGAGAGGGGATCTGATCAATGCATATAACTACCTAAAGGGTGGAGGTCATGGGGAGGGGGCTGGACTTTTCTCAGTAGTGGCCAGAGGCAATGGATATAAAGTAGAACACAGGAGGTTTCACGAACTTCAGGAGAAACTTCTTTACTTTGAGGGTGATGGAGCACTGGAATGGGCTGTTGTGGAGTTTCCCTCTGTGTTTCAAAACCCAGCCTGACATGATCCTGTGCAACCTGATCTAGATGACCCTGCTTTAGCAAAGGGTTGGACTAGGTGATCTCCAGAGGTCCCTTCCCATCCTTACCCTTCTGTGATTCTACAGTTCTGTGACACATTAATAGCCAGATTCTGTCCTTCTAGTCACACTTGCTGAGCTCTCTACTTAAGGCTAGAACAGCTGGTTTGGTCTTTTGGTCATGTGTCCCCCATAACACTACTAAGGTGAGACATTGTCACGAAGTCACTTATCCTTTTAAGTGGTAGGTCTGTCACCTGCTAAAGTATGTGTATGAATATACATGTATGTACATGTACTGGGCTGCTCTGCAGGGAGTTCTGGTGTATACAGGTCATTGAAGCAAACTATATGGCCTTCATAAAGATCAGGCTGCTCTGGGAGTTGCTTCTGCCAAGGCAGATTTGGAGAAAGCAGTGCAATGTCACAACACTGCCTTTTGTTGACAACAGCCTGCAGGGAAAAGAACCTTCTTTATTTTCTCCAGCCTCCCGTTCTTCCTCAGGCCTACCAAATGCTCTCAGACAGCCCAAGCTTATCATTTCTCCCAGATAAGTTATTTCAGAGACTCAAGCCTTTGTTTTCCATCTCCCAGACTGATGCTGTGAGAGCTGCCATAGCTCCCAGCTCTTTCTGCACCTGAAGAGATGTCCTTGCAGGATTTCAAGTTTTTCTGAAAAATGCAGCAGGAAATATAGCCAAAAGCCAAAGTTTGAGGAAGAGAGACAAGAGGTGATAAAATTCAAGAAGAATACAAAGGAAGAAGATGCTGCAGAATTCCCTTCTGCTACTCCTACTTATTTATTTATTTATTTTTAAGGTTTCAAAACTCAAGGTGTTCTCGTTTCTAACAAAAACGACCTTCAGCAAGGAAATAAAACTTATTTCTCTTAGGAAGCATAAAGCTATAAAGAAGACTAAACCTGGAGATGCTCAGCAGATGCAGCCAGACTTTGGAATAACATGGTATACGACCACTCTTGCCTTATGCAAAGCATTACCTGCCCCCACAAAAACCCCAGAAATACCCCTCAGCTACCCCTCACTATACATAGCCTCCTCAGCTCTCACTAATTGACTTAATAATGTCTCTGGGAGGGGTTGATTCAATATAATCCCTCCCTCCAGCAAAGCCCTGGCTGTTTTCTGCTCAAGTGTAGCTGTTTGGGATTTTTGTGCTGGGCTGTGTCTGCTTTTCTTTTTAATTGTCATTGTGGTTATATTTGTGGGGTTTAATTCCTTTGTGTTATTTTTCCATCCTACTTTTCCACTTTGGTTCTCATGCTGTTTCTTGTGTTTGGTAACACCCTTTCACCAGGGTTTTTGTGTTAGGGGTCTTTACCTGCTCTCTGTCCTCCAGGGTCCCCTGGTGTTTCTTTTTCCAGCAGAGAAGCAGGATCTGAATTCTTCAAAACAAGACAGTTACTTTCCCTGCAGTTTTAGGAACTGTGGGTGTTTGGACAACTCTAAAATGGTATTTCTAATGAGATGGGAAAGGTAATTTTTACCCTTATGAGAACTGGGTGGTGTCTGGTAAGTAGGAAAAATACCCTGGCTGATTTTCTATGCTTCATGGTGCTTAAATATGAGCTTCAGGAGCTGGAACTAGATTGTCTCAGAGATAAACTGGGAGGAGGAGGAACTTTCCCAGACTCTGTGGCTGAGGAGCACGTGGCCAAGATTTGCCTAATTGTGAGGATCCAGGCTCTGCTCCACCTTTGTGGGCACCTGTGAAGCTGCACAGCCCAGTTTTACCTGCTTGTACCTGAGTCCGTGTTTGAAATGAGGATTCACCAGAACCTGGAGGTCCTTGATGGGGAGAGGAGACTTCGTCGCTGGAGAAAGCTGAGCTGTACTCCTTTCTGCCTTGCACAGCACAGGGCTGCAAAGAAAAATGAACTCAACAGACAGTAATGGGCAGGAAAAGTTTCTCTTTTCTAATTTTATTTTTTTCTGGTTTAATCATTCCACGCAGTCTCAAAATTTTTAATTTTTTTAAAACTACTTTTAATTTGATGGAACACAAATTTAAAACCCCGCAAATACAAAAACAGTCCTGGGAGAAGGGAATGGATTTCAGCTGTTCTCAACAGTGCTATAAATAGTATGTCAGTATCCAGCCTGATTGTTGCAACAGCTTTAGCCAGATTGCAGAGCTGAAGGAAATTCAGATAAAGTTTAGCTTGAGAAAGGATGTTATGTTAATTGTTATGGGGAAAAAAATCCACAGTTGTTTTTTTTTGAGGGGATTATCTATTGTTTTAAAGTGTTCTCTTTATGGCAGGTAATAAATCTTCTATTTTGAGATGCTACTGATAATCCTACTTCAGCACTTGCTGGCAAACTACTCATGTTGCTAATAATTTCCAATTACATCCAGCAAAGTTCCTTACTAAAACATGAATGTTTATAGCACTGTTTCTTGTTCAGCCCCAAAGCTTGGGAAAGCAGTTAGGAAAACTGTAGTTGGTGTGAGGAAAGCAAAGATAACGTGTGAATTGCCCGCAAGGAGAGCAAGAGCGGGGGCTGATGTTCAGGGATGTTACAGACAGTCTCCTTTTGAGATCTGTAGGTTCTTGCTTTCCCATAATTTACAGTTCTCTAGCCTATTTATTGTTTCTGATCCCCCCAAAGTAGAGAGCTGCTCATTACTAAAAGTTTCTTGAAATCCTGTTGCAGATTACAGGCACCAGTGCCATGCTTAAATCTTCTGTGTACACAAATCCTAATCAGATGCTTCTTGCAAGAACACGCATGTGAGTCACTCTCTGTAGTGCCAGCCATGAGAGCACTGTCAGGCTTTCACCAGGGGAACCTACTGAGTATTTTGATCTTATTTGGAGCATCTCCTTTCTCCTATGACCTTGCCTGGGCTGTAGCTTTGTCTCTCATCCTGGCCTCAACTGCAGTCCTGTGCCTGGGGAGCCTTCCAGAACAGATAATGAGAATTTGAACTTTCCCTGGCTGGAGAAGAGACTAAATTTTCCTTCCGTGCTTTGTGTGAGAGCTCAGACTAGCAGGCAGCAGGGTAAAAAGGCAAGTAGGGGTTTCAAGAAGCAGCTGTTGCTCTCTATTGATGGGGCACCAGCTCTGGCCTGTGGGTGCATGGAGCGATACATGAGTATGACCTAGGGAGTGATGATGGTTAGGATGGTTCCTAACCTTTGCATTTTTATTAGTTATCTTAAACAGCCAGCTGTGAAAAATGTCTTCCAACTTGCAAAACTGTGTTGGTGTGAGTTTGGGTTTTCCAGTCTGTGTTTTGGGAGATTTGCATCAGCTGCCAAACTACAGAGCTTTAATCCAGACTGAGCCAAATAGATGCTTACCTAGTGAGGCAATTACAGGGGAAATACCTCTTGGGATACAGAGATGTGCATGCAGTATGCCTACAGGAACTCTTTCTAAGGATGTGAGTAGTGTCCATGTCCTTTATCCCAGTATTGAGGAGCAGTTTGGGTTTGCAGCATTTTTCATTCAATCCTGGGGCTGGCAAGGTGAATCCTTCCCACCACTAGTCTTAATGCCTAGTCTTAATTCTCTAATCCCTTACCCTGCAAAGAGCTTTTCTCAGGCAGAACAGCAGCAAGGTGGGTTTAGGGTTTTGTTGTTGTTCTGGTGACCTAAACGGGAATTGTGCCAGGGCACAGCATGGATGTGCAGATGTGACCTGCATGGGGCTAGGACAGCTGAGGGCATCATCTCCATGTGGGGTGTGGTAACCTCAAAGCAGCTCTGGTTTCTGCATCTGTACCTTAGAGCCAGAGCACTGACATTTCCCCTCCTCCTTTAAGAAAGAAAGAAAGAAAAAATCTAGCATTTAAGCATTTGCTTTGGTAAAGAATGAAATGGAAAAGTAGGTCGGATTTGAAGGATCCCAGCCCTGACAGTGTCCCTTCTAGAGCTCCAGACCCAGGTTTTTGGAGAGAGACAGAATCTGACTGCAGCGGTGCTTCTCACGCTCATTCGTGCTCTTTGTGTTCCTCTGTACAAAATCATCCTCAAAATGCCCAGGACAAATTATAGCTGCCCCCCCCCCCCCTGCTTTTAAGGGAAAGATTTGGCTGCCAACAATATATTTCTGAAATGAAGCTACTTCAGCTCCTGTGAAAATTAGCTGGGTTTTACCAGGAAGCAAGGTGATTTTTTTTTTGCTCTTAAATAGTCTAAGCTAAATTAGCTGGAACCTAATTACAGAATGCTTTTGATTAAAGCCAGACAATGTGCTCAGGAAGCTAGGATCAAAGATGACAATTCTTGATGTCAGTGAAGGATTAAGGAGGAAAAGAAGAAAAGTGACTGATTAATTTTTAAATCAAATCAGGATCCTTTTTAATTTTTATTTTTTTTTTACATGGAAGAAGGGTTGCGGTGAAGTCAGGCAAACCATTTGGACTTGGGAAAAACCTGACTTTCAATAATATGACTTTTAATTTCATTTCGTAGTCATGTAACTGAAATCCAAAGAGAAAGACTCAAGATGATTTCTGCAGCTATTTGTAGAAATCAGGTGAGAAATAATCATAAGCCTTGTGTGAGATCTAGTAATTTTATTAAGATAGTTTGACTTGTAGGCATGATACTTTTTGGTCAAGCTCAGCTGTGCAGCCAAACAGCTGGCTGCTTCCCTTGATTACTGAACCTTTAGAAAGTGCTCCATAATTACTTTCATACCATACTCTGAAAATAACCCTGCTTAAAGAAATTGTGCAACTTGCTAGAAAAAAACAGATGCTGATTCAACAAAGCTCCCTTTAAAAATACTTCTGTACCTCTAGCTTAACGAGCAATGGCCTCGTTGCTCTGCTGATTTGAATCCTGAAGACTTTTTGTTGTCTATCAGCAACATATGGAAACAGGCAGGGTTTTTTTTTTTCCAAGTTATTTTGCTCTGAAATAAGCACACGTGGGTTTCTGAATGCAGACATTTTTCAGCTTCTGAAGGTGGAATATTCTCCACTACTGTGATAATTTAGTTTATTGACCTTAACATATGGAGGGGCAGATTGACAACCCTGTTTGGTTCTATCTTCTGGACACAAGGAAGACTGGGAAGAGAGATTCTTTGGGAAATGAGGTTCATTAAGGATTATTTATAGGCAAGGATGCAAACCCTGAAATTGAAAATGGAATGAAGTGGGAGGCTTAGGGGTGCTGTAAAACGTGTTACAGCAGCTGGCTGGGACCTAAGAGACAGATCCCATGAATCTCCACGTGTGGTTCCTGGTCACATGTAAGGCAATTCTTGCCTGTCCCAAAGCCTCATATTTTGTTGCTTGTCTCTTGTTAAATTTCAGAGTGAAGACATCAAACAAATGAAGCCAAGCCATGAAATGACTGGTAATTGGCATTAGGATGGGAGAATGAACTCTTCCGTGCCAGGAAAAGGTTAAAAGCTCCCTGATGCTGAATACAGCCCCAGGGGAAAATATTGTAACCTAATCAAAATGGCTGGTAGCTTTAAAAACAACAGAAAGATCCAAGAGATGGCACCAAGCTCTCCTCTCCTGGGGATAATGTATGGTGAACAAATTTGATGGAGACCCCGGGAGGATGAAATGACCCTCGACAGTGTGGATCTTAAGAAGAGTGACAGGTAGAGTGTGAGACTGAGGCCTGGCTGGAGCTGGGAAATCTGGTGTGCTAAGCACCATATGGTCCTCCTAGGACGTGTGTGAGACCTCATTTCCACACCCAACTGCTCACAGAAAACCCAGCACTGGTGCTATCACCAGTTGCCTTAAACTCACTTCAAACCGGCTGACCCCACCGTCTGGTCCTCGCTGCTGAAGCCTGGATGACCCATGGGGTGTAGGCTTTGTGCCCTGCCATGTGCAAGGAGAAAGCATTTCCAACTCTTTATTTTTGTAGGTGAGTGTGCATATGTAACTGTAGGTAAGTAGATCTGCCTTACACTTAATGCCCAGTCCAGGAGAACAAGATATCATTCCCTACCATTTCCCTGTTAGCAGATGGAAGTTAGATTTAAATCTGAGATGTCCAAAGTGAAGACATATCCACACTGTCCTCTTTCTGCTCCTTAAGGCTGGCATGGTTCTGCCTGCTGCAGCCCTGGGCAAGGACAGCATCACTGCCATCCCCAAAGTTAGCATCCTCTTCTTGCAATGACTTTCTCTGTTCCCACAGGAATAATTTGATCCTGAGCCACATGCTTAGGAGTGATGCTGGCACAGTCATGCTCATATTGATCTGCTCCTTACATTTGATATACAGTCCATGGGTGTGGAGTAAAAAGCTGAATTTAGTTGACTTGAGGCTTGAGGGAAATTACTTACCAGAATACAAGTTCAGGCAGATCAGAAGCCTAAGACAGGTCTTCTGGGGGGAAAAAAGCTTTCCAAGGTAAGAATTAGACACCTCTTGATGCTTTGCCTGCTGATATAGAACGCCTAACAGCTGTAGTTCTTACACTTGCCATTAATCAGGGAAGCTTCTCACACTCTGTACCCAAATGAAAAATCAGGGTACGTGCTTCCTAGAAACAGGAAAGAAATCACTGCCTGTAGCTGGACAAGATGCTAATCCTGAAATAAGGACTTGAGCAGTGAAACTTGCCATATCTGGATTGTGTGGATTAAGTTTCCAAACTGTAGAGGGAAGAGCACTAAAGCAATAGTTTCCTGTGGGGGACTTCAATACCCAGCAGTGATGCAGGTCTGATGTTACTGATTCCCCTACAACACTGGTGGACCCTCTCTAAAGAAATGAAAGACTGAGAGGTTCCTGTCTTGAGGGAGGCAGTCAGAGTGTGAGGTCCTGTCCCTGTGAAGTACTTCTGGTGTCTTCAGACTACTTTTCATTCATGGTGAATATTTGTAATTGCCTCTCTACTTGTAGAGCAAGAGTTGTGCTAGGAGGCTCAAGAACAGGAAGGAGCAGCTCTTACTTCTGAACTAACTGGCAGCCAATGAGAGACCCTTAGCACTTGTACTTCAACATGGCAAACAGCCATCTGAAAGACTTAATAACAGCCAGAAAAGGCACTGAGCACTGACGACAAAATCAAGCTGCTGCCAAGATTCTCCAAAGAATTCCAGACAAAGGGAGAGCTGAGGCGGAGATGGCCAAGCACTGAAGAACACCAAGCCAAAACACAGCTGGGATGGCAAAAAGGGAATGGAAAATGCAGCATGAGGAAGCTCCTGCAAGGCCAAGCATGCTGCTGAGATAGACATCAGTGGGGAAACCACCCCAGTTTTCAAAAGGGCCCAACCAAGCAGTGGTGAAGTTCTTAAGAATATAGGCTTTAATTTTTCTGCCTTTTACTGTTTCTGAAGGTTGAAGTTTAAGTGATATTAAAGATCTCAGAATTATAATAAGAGGTAATTAATAAAGGGTGAGTGACTTAAGCTCCTGGTTTTCCATGGCAGCCAATGGAGATTTGGGTTATGTTTTTTCCAGAACATACTGCCAACAAAATTAAGGAAAAGAGACTTTCCCCATCCCCCTCTACTGCTCAGCTATGCCTTTCTTAAATGTTTCAGTATTCTCTTTAATCTCTCAGAAGGTTTTTTGAACTACTTCATACATCCACAGCTCTTAAGTCTCTCCATGAAAGACACTTACTAAAGGAAACAGCACATGAGAGTCATGGCAAACCACGAGCAATGAAACCTCTCACAGCCAAGATTTTTGTGGTTACTTGTGCTGGTGTAAACTAACAGAGGCTGATATCGGACACCAAAACTGGAGGTCTCTGCAGGAGGGAGCAGAGTTAGTGTGCTCCTCCTGGGAACCAAACTGATTTTGGCTTCAGGTCTAAAAGCTGAAAGCAGGTGGCTCACAGTGACCTGGCCTTGCAGCTCTGCACCAGGTGGTGAAGTTCTGGATGAAGGTCAGGGAGGGTAACTATGTGTCCCTGTCACCCTATGCCTTTTGGAGGTTTAGGGTGGCTGTATACTTGTGCCTTTGTGAAGGGAGGGACTCTACTTCCCACAGCACTGGGCCACCAGCAGGCAGTTCCTAGAATTGCTCAGAAGTGTTTTATGTTTCCTAGAGGTTATTTAAACAAATAAATAAGCCTAAGTTCGTAACTTTTTTGTAAGAAGAAGTTCTCAATTTTTTTTTTCCCTAGGGCAGAAAGAAAGGAGGACACAAAATACGACTGGGGTTGTTTTTTCTTGGAAAAGAAAAAATGACATGTAACTATGAATCTGACCTCAAAGCTGGTTTCGATAGGGTTAAAAAAGATTATTTATTTTTATAAAAAAATAAAAGAGAGAGAGACCTACTCCCATTGGTACCACAGACTTCACCTGGGTTTTTTTGCAGATCCCTGGCTTTAACATAAAATTCTCTGCCTAAGATTCAAATGAAACCTTCAGAAATTAATTCCCCCCCCACACATGCCTCTTGTTTACTCCAAGAACTCATCTGGATTTTTTTTTTTTTTTAATAGAGCTTTAATCTGAGCAAAACTAATTGACTTATTAAACTTTTGCAGATGGCTGATTCCTTATAGGGCATAAAAGCTCAGGTATTTTTTTTAGGCAGATATTGCTGTCTCTGACCTACTTAAGGCCCAAATCCTATTTGAGCACTGGTGTCCTTCTGGTGGCACAACTGGTTGTCAGGGTGGCAGCTAAGTTGAATATGCAAATGTTTGCAGAATCGGGACTGAAATAGGGTGATGGATTTATGCCCTCAGTGCTTTCCTGAACCTTTTCTGGGGCAGGACCTGGCTCCATCACAAAACCCTGATGGTGATAATGCCCCAAGGAAATGGAAACTCTGTCAGCAAGCAAGGGCAGCACAGGGACAGATGGACAGAGGGAATCACTATTCCTGCCACACTATGCCACCCAGGATGTACTATAGTTATTAAGGCCATGCTGGGAAATGAGGCCAGGACAACAGCAAGAGAGGAACCGCTGTTCTGCTGTCAAGGAACTGCTCGGAAACCAGGAGAGAGCTGCCGCGCGGAGCGGGGGGGCAGCGAGAGGGGATGGCGGGACACGGTGCAATGTGGTGCCAGCTCCTCTCCCTCGGGAACGTTCCCAGTTGCTTTGCAGGCGCGGGGGGAGGCACTTTGCTGTCTTCTTTTTTTTTTCTTTTTTTTTTTTTTCCCTTTTCCTTCCTGCCCCCAAATAAAAGAATTATTTAAACAAACGCCCAAAATTAGCATTGATTTTAAAAGTGCCGGACTGCCTGTGAGAGGTAAAAGGCAACGGTGCCGGGTGCGGGGCGGCTTCGCAGGGCGGTGCGGGGGGCGCGGGGCCCCGCCCGACTGCTCCGCCCGGCGTGCGCGGGGGCAGCGCGCGCATCCCCGGCTGGCGGGCGGGCGGCTCCGCACCGCTCCGCTCGGCTCCGCGGGGCTGCGGCGCCATGGAGGCGGTGGACCAGGTGCGGGGAGAGAGATGCGTGAGATGAGGGGACTCGGGGAGGGTTAGCGCGGAGCGGGCGCGGTGCTGACTCCTCTCTCTGCCCACAGCTCGCCTCCGCGGGCACTTTCCGCGTGGTGAAGGAGCCGCTGGCCTTCCTCAGGGTGCTCGAGTGGGTGAGTCCCGGGGGTGTTGGGGCAGCACTTCGGCTGTGGGTGGGATGAGGAGAGGGGATTGTTCCCAAAGTGCGCGCACGGCGCCGCTCCCCGCGGAACAGGTGGGAGCTGGGCTGGGACGGCGACGGTGGGTACGGAGGGGCTGGGGATAGGGGGCACGGCGGGGCTGGGGGTGAGGAGCAGACCCTCGGGACTCTCGTCCTGCAGGGAGGTAGCCGCGGAGCAAGCTGAAGGCTTGGTTTGTTGCTGCCCACCTCCCCCCCTCCCCGCGCTGTGCTGGATGCGAACGATTATTTGTGTTTGTTTTTTTTTTTTTTTTAAACAAGGAAAAAAAATAAAAATGCTCATTATGCATTTAGTAAACTTGTCTCTGGGCCGAGCGGGGAAGGAGGCAGATAATTGGTTTGCGGAGCAATGTCACTGTTTGTTGCTCTGATGCTCATTCGTAGTGAAGTCTGCAGGTCAAATGACATTCATCGCCAGTAGGTCTGCGGGAGGAGAGAGCCTCTCTGAACGGAAAGTTCAGAACATGTCATGGAGGATTAATCACATTCTCCTAACGCTGACTGGCTGGGGAATTATGTAAGCCGCGTATTTTGGGGGGCCCATACGCTTGCGGGTGCCTTGATCCACATGTTCGCACCCGCTGCGCGCAGCCCGGCCGCAGGGGCTTGGCGAGAGGCTGTTTCGGCGTCCCGGGGGCAGCTGTTCGCCCTGGACCTAGTCCCTGCCGGCAGTCAGCAGCTCTTCTCCTCCACTGAGTGCCTCGAAGCATCGGGTCCTGCTGAGCTGGGTGATGGGGGAATGTGGTGGTGCCGTGGGCTTGGGACAAGGTGGCACCACAGCAGCATGATCTGCATGTAAAGGATGGACGAGGTCCCTTGCGTTCCTCACTCAGAGGTCCTGGGAACCCACCTGGTACTGCTCTTCCTGCCTCAAGGAGACATCAGGACATCCAGGCATTGAGACGCAGATACCACTCTGAGGGTGCTTCAACTATTCTGCAGCGTTCACCGAGGAGCAGAAGAACGGGAAGCAAAGCTATTTCCATGGCAAATAGCTGCTGGAAATCGGTCTTTTGGCTATCTGCCTAGTGAAGCTGTGTCTGGTGGTACTTGGGAAGCAAGGTCCTCCAGGAAAGGCTCTGGGCTGGTGGGCACAGGCTGTGCCCTTCGAGGAAACTATTCCCCTATGTGTGTTGGCATCCTCAGGACAGCAAGCGGGAACTCTTTTTCTCTTGGCAGTTTCCTAGGTCTGTAACTTCTTCCAGCAGCTGAATATAAAAGCTGCCTTTGTCGTGGTTGGAAGCCCCATATAGAACTCTCCTGGCTGCTGTATCTGCACATGGCCTGGTTGTGTATATATATAACATGCACGTGTGGCTGGATGTAAACAGAGCTGGGCTGGCACAGCTGAGGTGTGTCAGTCCTTGGCAGTATGGGAATGTGGGAGAAGAGTGCAGAGTGTGTTAACATTTGAGATGGTCTGAGAAATTACTGCTTCCCCCTTTGACATGTATGTATAAGTAAACACATTTTAGTGTATGGTATCTCAGAGCATGGAAGAATTCTTTTTTTTTTTTTTTTTGTTTTTGTTTTAATATACTTGAACAGGTTTTGGATCACCCAAGTTCCAGCTCTGGGCACCTCATCTTGTTGCTCCAATCTTCCTTCTCACCATGCCTACTAACTGTTCTTCACCTCTGTCTACCATCTCTCATCTCAATTAAGTGTCCATCTCTCCCTCAGACTTCTTTCACCAGCTTAATTATAATTTTAAACCAACCCCAAATGCTGCCGCTGATTTTGTGGTCACTTCCACAATCCCTACCAGCCCTTGGTTCACTTGATCAGAACAGTCAAATTATGCTGCTAATTGCTGGACTTACAGCTGTTTCACTTCAGGTGTTACATGATGTGTTAGTGGGGGTTTTATGCAAGAAGTGCCAGTGACAGTGGAATTTATTAAACCTGCTCTTGTTAGTGCTGATGAGTTTTTCAGAGCTTTACAGTTATCACCTGTCAGAGGGTGTGACCAGTGTCCTGTGGGTGATGTGGCAGCTGAATCATAACCCCCAGTTTTATAGAGTTTTAACATTTGGGAAAGCAAGTGCAAGTAATTTTAATGTTGTCTTCTTTTGGGTTTATTTGTCATCTAAAAGAGAGGGGTTTGGAAAAGTTACGATTTTTTTTTTAATGCATGTTTCACAAAAAGCCCTGTTCTGGATTTCCAGCGTGAAAATCAAGCAGGTAGGACACAGGTGGGGAAAGCCCTGCCTGCAATCTGAGAAGGGGGAAAATGGCATTTCTGCTCTGTTGTTTGTATACTATAGCCCATACACTACTCATGGCACCTCCTAATACCTCCCTCTTGAGTCCTAGATTGCATCTGCAAAGAAATAAAGTTCATAGCCCAGCTGGAGACACAGCAGTTCTGGGGTGTTGGATGGTTCTTGTGCTCAGGGTGGGGGGCTCTGTGGTGTTTCAGCATAGATGGCAGAGTACGGGGGTTCCTTAGAAAGGCTGGTAGGGTGGAGATGGTACAGACTGAAAATATCCTCATCTGATCCAGGCAGTCCAGCCTTGAAGTTGCACTTGTATTTTAGGTGATTTGGGTAGACCCAGGCTCAGGGGTCAGCAAGTCTTTATTAGTAAACTTCTTGTACATTGGTGCTGCTTCAATGTGTGTATTAAGGAGTGGAAATATTTGTAAGTCTGCAGACAACTAAGGTGGCTGTAGGTTTCTCAGATGTGAAACTGTAACTGTTGCAAAATTGATCTACAGGAGTGCAAATTTCAGTACTCTGGCATAGACATGAACCTTTGTCTTGAGGACCAGGGCCTTTATCTGACCCTCTTCAATCTTCTGCTTTGACTGTCACCTAACACCCAGACAGAAGATGCTGAGATAAGACTTATTCTTCTGAATGTTCACAGCACTGTAATATGTTTTCATTTGCATTTCCTGTGTACTTCATAATTTTATTTTCAGCCAAGAAATTTCATTTAGAAGCCATTAAGAGACAACATTGGCTCAGACCCAGGAAAGGTTAAGGGAAAGGAAAAAAAAAAAACCCAAAAAAAAAACAAAACCCAAAGATGACTTGTAGCAATTAAGCAAGAGTTGCATATTTTGAACTCTACCTTGATAATAAATTGTGTACTTAGAGCATGTGGGTCACAAATCTGAGCTTGGAAAACGACATGCAGCTGTACAAGATAGGCCCTGGGTATTTCCAGCTTTGAGTCAACTTTTGCTTCATAACGTATGATGGGGGCAGGGAAAAGCTGTTTAAAAGCTGTGTTTATTCTTGCTCCTCTTTATTCCCTTGGCTGTAACTCCACAGATCTTTGCATGAGAAGAGGGTGTCCTTTTGAAGCTTATTTCTCATGATAATCTGCTGTGGCACTACAACCAGTTGCAGTGTCACAAACACTATTACAACTTCACTTGAGAAATGACTCTTCTATATGGGCACCTAACAGTAATGAATAAGGAAAGATTAAAGAGAAGAAATACATTCACTCGTCTCCCTGGATTAATTTCAGTCTTATGGATCTCTGGATGTCTTAAGACTGCCTTTTTTTGGGTCTGCAATAAGTGAGCAAGGCAAGCAGTGGTGGTGAGTTTGTTTAGTCATCTTCTCTCTGGAGGCCTACAAAAGCAAATCAAGTGAAAAGCAGGACTCTGCCCATGCAGTGTGATGTGCATATGAACCTCCTCATACAATTAGGTGGCTACCTGTCAGAGGTTTGCAGTTACTTCTGGTGCATCTTTGCAGAGATTTGCCACAAACTGCTTGCCTTCTGCAGACCCAAAGCAACCTGACGTGGGTCTAGTTTCAGTGTAAAATAACAGGAGTTGCAGTGCTGTCCATAACATCTTTCCATGTAATCCTTGATGAATAGCAGAGGTGCAGAAACTCCACTGGTTTGCAAGTTGAGAGGCACTGTGATTGCTTTGCTGATTGTCTGCAGGTTGTTGTTTTGAAATACCATGCAACATGGTGGCTGCCCTACCAGCTAGCAGCCCTGCCCAGGCTGGTATAGGTGCAGCAGAATGTGGGTATTTTGGGTACAAAGGCCATGCAAGTAGCTCTAAGCCAGAGCTTAGAGGGTAGATGTAAGTCATTTATGTGGCAGGACAAATTTTGAATGTGCTGGGGCTTTTCTTGATAGGACAATGTGGAAGTGGACATTAGGATGTTCAGTGAACCTGAGTGTGTCTGAAGAGTTGTTTTAACTATTGCCTTTGTGCAGAAAAAATACATTCCAGGCTGTGCATGACTGCAGATCATCACTGTTCATGAGCGTCTCCATAGCATGTGCCAAAGGTTTCAGAAGCAGTGCAAGGCATTTGGGCAACAAATCCTCATTCATTTCTGGTGGAAACTGGACAAAGCAATTGCAAGGTGGTTTGAAAGATCTTTGTGTACATGGACCAAGTTAATTTTGCTTTTCTTCCTTGCCATCATGGTGTCATCGTTTCAGTGGTGAGCCAGGAAAAAGGCCAGGCTGTGGTCAGCCTGGCAAGAGTCAGCTTGCCTTGATTGCATAGATTCTAAAAGGGTTAGCACCCTTGCCTTGCAAGCAGATGTGTATTTGGAAGGCAAAGAGAATCTGAATCTTGAAAGATTGATAATAAGTCTTGTTTTTTGTCCCCGTGCTGATTGCTCATCTGCCCATGGAGCGCTTTTGTTGGATTATATTTGCATGCATATGAATGGACATAAGTAGTGCATGCTTTCAAGTATGCCCTAGAAAACACTAGACTTCTTAAGGTACTGAAAATAAATGAAGAAAGTATTAAGAAGGTAATTCTTGTGTGAGGCATGTTATTAGTAGTGTGCCTCTGTGTAGTGTGTTATGGGCCTGAGATCTTTTACAGTTGCTTGAGAGTCTTCATTACATTTGGTTGTGTTTATTTGCTTTTTGGCTGCTGTCTACTCTGGCAAGGGCAGAGGTGATGGCTGAAACTTAGTGCTTCTCATGGATGCAAGGCTGGAAAAATTGAGTATTTGGTCTTTGTTCTCATATTGAAAGAAAAGCCATAATAAAAAGAATATTTCTGCTTGGTGATGTTCCTCACGCAATGCCAAGATTAGATGCTGCATTTAATGCTGGTTCCATCCATCTTAGTACATGAGATACACAAACACATCTAAAAAAGGTATTGCCAATTCTTGTGATGCCTGCCTTGGCATGTAGGTACTTAGCTGTTCTTGAAAGCTTTCTCCCAGTTACTTCCCCTCAAAGGTGTTGTATGTGTAGAGTCAGGTCAATAAAACACGTGCCAGTTAATTTTAAAAAAATTAAATCCATTTCCATGGCATTTTAATATTAGAAAGGTAATTACCATGTAACTAAACCTTCTCTGTAAGCTGTCATTAATTGGATGATTTCTTACAGGCAGCTTAGCATAATGCATGCAAAATACAGTGCAGCTCTGGACAGGCAAAAATTGCCACAGTGAAACAACAGAGAACACACCCAAGCCCTGAGAACAGACTTGATTCATCTTTGTCACTGGACCTAGAACTTCTACACATTGGGGCATTGGTAATCTGCAGGTGGGGAACTCTGTTGGACAAGTTACTTTTGTTAGGAAGAACTGGAAAGCAGATTTTGCTGTTAGGCATCAGGCTCTGTTGTGTGATAGGAAAGATCTGAAAAGTTTTTGTAGCCTTGCTGAAGACAGATGTGAAAACCATATGTCACTGTCAGTGGGACTGGGATAAAAGGCAGCAGAAGCAGTAACAGTGCCTACATGGTATTTTACCTCGTGGCCTTAAAGTCTTAACTTCTGGGAGTCTTGTGATTCTGAAACCTTTGGCTTTGATAAACTATATGCTTTTAGATCAGGGCATCAGAAAAAGGATGGAAGCCCTAAAGACTGAAAACCCTGAACACAAGTGAAAGAACAGGAAGTCTGTCTTGTGATCCTGTGGTGTTCTGCATGCTGTTCACATGCAGCTTTATCTGTGTGCACATCTTGTTGGAAACTGAGAACTCCACTAATCTGGTCCCATCAAAAAGTTGCTGTTAAAATGGCATAAATGCTGGTACAGGCATCGAGGAAAGGAGAAAAGGTCAGCAGTGCCTGACCACATTGCACATAGATGTCATCTTTCACCTGAAAAGTGCCTTCTATTTTTCTCTTAGGCTCAGATTGTAATTATGGAAGAGTTAATTTTAAAAGGTCACCTAAAAATTAATTTAAATCCTTATGGTTCTTAAGCAGGCCTAAGTGGGATCTAGTACAAACAAGTTATGTGGGATTATCACACACAGTTGAAATGCAGGGCTCCAGAGTGAAGGGGGTTTTGGAGTTACATACTTCTGTGGAGATCTCTGGGTGAAACTGGTAAAATCCCCTTGTGGTAAGCCATCTTCTTGATGGCAGAATCTGCTGCCACTATCCAAATGTGGCTGTTTGAAGCATTAGGAATAGAAGATGAGGAGAGAGGCTCATTAATGCTAAATTTGATTATATATGCAAACCAGGTTTCTATGAAAAGAAAAACAAAAATGATCTGACTTTCAAACTAGTAAGAAGATGCATGGAGATAGAGGGTTCTGTCATTAGACATACACAGTTAAAGTCTCCTTGACAATTCTTATGAGGGAGTTGTTTCAGTCATCAGTCCTGTAAATCGGCATCTGCATAATTGGAGCCCCGAGTAAAAGCCCTGAGTGTTGACATCTCTGGATTCAAATGTTGCAGTCAGGGGAGGACAGGCTTGGAGGTGCTTATAATAAAACTCTTTCATCATTTGGATCCCGTGGTCTCTGATTTAATATGGATTCGTGGCACTGAGTGTGATCCCAAGGGGCAGGAAACCTCCTGATCACTCTTTGAAGTCTCCATACTGCTCCAAGAGATAGGACCTCCTCCTGGTGCAGGAGAAAGGGAGAGGCAGAAAACAGGTAACACTGAGATCTGTGCAGGGCTGGTGATGGGAAGCAATGCCACACCTCTGCAAGCAAAGCTTTTTTCCTTGGCACCAAATAAAAGTGGTGAAGGAGTATTGCAGCCCTGGGAAGTAGTGTGGAAACAGCACTTGGCTGGCTAGCTGGCCAGCCTGGCAGCTGGGCAAAGAGCATCTTAATGGCTTTTGGAGGGGAATCTGCAAAGTGTTGTAAAGAACATTATGGAAAGGAACATACAGTGTGGAGGTGCTGCTTCCAAGGTGTTTGTTCAAAGTGGCATATGTGCTGCAAAGTGTGACATAGTTGCTAAGGTGACAGCTTGCTTGCTTTTTGGCAAAAGAATACTGAATATAGACAAACTGTAAGCTTTTGCTTTGTTTAATTTGCACAGTTTTGTCTTCTGGCCGTTGTAGAGACTTCTTGGGTTTATCTTTGGAAGCAGAGTTTTTCCATTCAGAATACTTCAGTCAGTTAGAAAAGTTGATATTGGTCCCTATTCTTAAGGAAATTGTTAAATTGCCTAAAATGATGGGGAGGTTAAATAATTGTATATACACATTACGGCATTGAAAGGGTTTGGTAATGGCATTCGGTTAGGGAAATATTCCATAAGCACCTTTTATATAAACAAAAATTATGGGTTGTTGCCTCAATACCAGCCTATGAGTGTGGGCACATCCATGAGTACACAGTCTGGAAGATTTCTCTTTTTTTTTTTTTTATATGCAGTATTTGCATGCATTTGCAAGCTGACCAGATGTAAGCTGAAATTCATGGTGAGGTGAGAGCTCCTGAGCCTGTCAGGCTTGGTGGTTTGCTGTAGCAAGTGACACCTAGGCAGGGGATCTGTCACCAGACAGCTTGGTTGCTGCCATGGTTGAGTATTTTCACAATGCTGCTAGGATTAAACTGATGTGGTCCCTCAAGAGAGGGGGTTTTCCAGTTGAGCAGCTGTCTGTGGCATGAAACAATGTTATGGCCCTCAGTGTGGAGAGGAAGGCAACTTAAGGCAGTGGGGTATGTGCACCACCCAGGCAAAATGGCCCAGGAAGGCTGAAGTAATATGCTCATTGGTCTTTATTGTTTATCTTTCCTTTCTTTGTGATGTTCTAAAGGATAAACAAATGTGTTTCTTTGAACAATCTGTTCTGTCTGTGCCTTTTCCAAAATGCATCTGGGGAGAAGGCTGTGTCAGAGAGAGAGCCCGTGGGAGATGCTGAGATAATGCTGTGGGGAGCAGAAAGTGCTGCAGCCTGGAGCTTGGGATAAAGGTCAGAGGGAGCTCTGTGGGCTTCTGTTTGAGAGAAGTGCTGGTGCAGATGCCCCAGCCCCAGTTTGGCAGTGCCATCACAAGCCAAAAGTTAGTGAGGGTGTTTTCAGAGTGGTCAGAGACCATAGCGCTTTTGCTGTGGGACTGGAGATGCATCTTTGCTAAGAAGACCCCAACAAGCATCCTAGGCACTGAGATGTGCAAGCAGGAGGTAGTGTCCTGTTCCTGTGTTAAGGAAGAATGAGAAAAACTATGGAGCAGGAGGATTTAAATAAAGCATTATACATTTTCAGATGAGAGGTGTACAGCCCCAGACCCAATGTCAGAAATCTGATTTGGCTGTCTTGCAAAACTTCTGACCTGTCAACTTGGTCTTTATTCCATGAGAAGTACTAGAGCTTTGGCTTGGAGTAATAAGCCTCAGCTCAAATCCTTTGGCATTTTGTGTTCTTGTATTGGGGCCCATGTTTGATATGTCATTTGTTGATCTTCCTAATATTAGGTAAAAAGCCTCTGTGGCACCTCAAATAATGCTATAGAAGTAGCAAAGTCTTACTTGCTAGGCTTCCAAAAACCAAGGAGACCACTGGCTTCTTGGTTCAGCCTCCCTGTGGGCCATATTATGGCGATGGCTGCCTTCAACATCCAAATCAAAATACTCTAGGATGCCAGGAAGTATCTTACAGTTATTTAACAAACAAACTTGAGCCTTGCTTGAACTGTTCTAAGAATAATCTTCTCTCTGGCTGTGTGCTGGAATTATGCTCAAAGCAAGGCAAATCACCCATTTGAGTGCAAGTTTAAAACCATGTTGTTGCTTACCCTGGCTGCAAATTGTGCAGGGCTTGTTCTGCACACACCAAAAAACCCTACTGCTCTGCATCTTTTTTTTACCCCATTAAAAACAACTTTTATATGAGGAGAGTGGTGGCTGCAAGTGGTTGAACATGGCAAGGTCACACTTTCTTGTTGGATCTGTAAGGGGGAGTGATGCCCATGGTGGAGTATATCCAGCCCAATAGGGTTAAGATTGACACTGGAAATAGGCTTATCAATGCAGAATACCTATATAGCAACAATTGTCCTTTGGAGTTGAGCAGCTTCTCCAAGTGCTTTTTGAGAGACTGTGCTTGAAAGCCACAGCAAGTGTGGGATTCCCCCACTGCCAAATCCAGTGGCCGATAAATCTGGCAGAGCTCTCCTGATTGCCATCTCCAAGGGCAGTCATCATGCTGGAGTTGAATTAGGCCCCGGGTTGAAAGACCATGCCTGCCAAAAAAATTAAACAATGGATGCCTTCCTGTTTAATTTGAACATTTTAATTAAATTCTTTGCTGCTGTGTGCCTTTGATCTCAGCAACTGATATACAGAGTGTCTGCTGTTGTGCCTTAGCAGCGTTTTGTTCCAGTCTTGCACATGGACACAAGGATGTATCTGAGTATGGATAAAAGTGCAAAAGCTGCATACTGCCAAGCACTGAGTCCACTGCAAACTGACTTTTCCAACTGGTGACCAAAGGCATGTGGACAGGGAGATTATTCCTGAGTACGGATCAGTAGAGCTTCTTTCGGAACATATTCTTTCCCCATTTTTAATCTGCCTCGGTGAATGGTGCTGCAAGAAGAGTTTCCTTGATGGAATTACTCATTGAGAGGGTTGAGGCCAGGAGCTGAGCTATTACTGCAAAGCAGAATCCATTTCAAGTGGGATAATTATAAAGTTTGACCCCTCAGAGAGCAGAAGCAACGCTGTATGATGTTGACTGGGCACGTATATTGATTAATCCCTGCCAAGTGCCCAGTTTGAGGCTGCTGGCTTTCTATGCAGGCAGGCAAAATGTGGGTATGAAGTAGCACACAGCTTAACAGGCCCACCACAGCCCATAGCACTGGAACTTGCAAAGAACGGTCAACATTTTTTGAGAGATTAAATCTTTTTTTCTTCTTTTTTTTTTTTCTTTGAAAAAGATGAGTGAGTCTAAAATGAAGAAAATTATTTTGATGGAAATTTTTTGTCTGATTTTTAAGACAGGTTGTGCATATTGGTGTTGTAGTCTGTGCTTTGATTCATGGAATCAAAGAACACCAAGTTGGAGAGGACCCCTCAAGGATCCAACCTTTCTTGGGAAAACTGTGGTCTAGACAAGATGACCCAGCATCCTGTCTAGCCAGGTCCCAAAAGTGTCAAGTGTTGAAGACTCCTGCACTTCCCTAGGGGAATTATTCCAATGTCTGATTGCTCTTGTTGTGAAAAATTTTCCTCTAGTGTCTGACTGAAATGTTTCCAGAAGTAAGTTGTACCCATTACCTGTCATCTTTTCCATGTCACTCCTTGTAAAAAGGCGCTCTCTTATCTCCTTTGTAGCCACCCTTTAAATGCTGGAACACGATGATAAGGTGCCGCCTTTTCTGAAGGCTGAACAAACTCAATTCTCTCAGCCTTTCCTCATGTGGCAGACACATTGTATGCCTAGCCCTCTTTTGGTCAGACATGGAGTTTTTCAGAGCTGCACAAGAGGCTGCACCGTGCATGTAGCAGAGACCTGTCAGGCTGTGCTGGTGAACCTCCCTGTTTTGCTGGGCTGGCTCCATGGGCTGTGTGCGCTCCCGCTGCCACCGTTGCAGCCTATCACTCGTGGCAGGCAGCTCTGCAGAGAGGACGCCTGTTCCAGCGCTAAATCTGTGCCTGTCCAGATTGCGAGGCCCTGGCAGGCAGCAGGAGCTGGCTTCGCGGCAGGCCGACATATGCAGGGGACACCGGCTGTGCCACGCGGCACAGAGCCGCCTGCTGCCTCTGCCCATGCTACTGCGCGTCCTGGGGAGGGCTGATGCTGTGAAAATGAGCTCCTTGCCTCTGGCCTGACTGAACTCCCCACTTTAGGGACCGCAGGTTGTCACTGCTTTTCTTTTTTTTTCATCCCCTTTGTCATGGTTTTTGTAGCAGAACAACAGCAACAGGAGACTGGGACAGGGCTTGGGTCTTGTGGCACAACTGATCGAGCACAGCTTGTGATGATAAGATGTTAAATAAAGCTCTCTCTGTCATCATATAGGTCACCATGGCATCATTCAGTCATTTTTAAAAGCAATTTTCCATCCAGAGGAGGGCTACAAAAATTACCAGAGGGATGGAACCCCTCTGCTATGAGGACACACTGAGAGATTTGGGGTTGTTTAGCCTGGAGTAGAGATAGACTTGGTGCAGCTTTTCAGGACTTAAAAGGGGCCTGTAAGAAAGATGGGGACAATCTTTTTAGCAGGACAAAGCGTGATGGTTTAAATTAGAAGAGAGGATATTTAGACTAGATACAAGGAAGGCATTTCTCAGAATGAGGGTGGTGAAACACTGGCTCAGATTGCTCAGGGAATTGGTGGCAGCCCCATCCCTGGAAATGTTCAAGGCCAGTGTGGTCAGGGCACTGAGCAATCTGCTCTAGATGAAGATGTCTGTGCTCATTGCAGAGGGGTTGGAGTAGATGATCTTTAAAGGTCCCTTCCAACCCAAAATGTTCTATGTGCTCATTAGTTCTTGCCACCCGTGGATGCAGTGTTTGTTGTTGATGCAGCTTAAGAGGATCTGACAGAGCTAATAAATGTATTTTGCACAGCTTAGTCCCCCAAAAGTAGTGACTCAGCAATGATCAAACATCTCTCCTGGGACAAACAGTTCCCAGCAATTCCCAGCTTGCAATAAAACCTGTGTGTCATTGGGCTGCTTGGAGGCAGGGCTTGAGTACCCCACATCTGTATTACTTCTGCACAGAGAGATTGCTAAGCATGTCCTGGATGTTAGGACAAGAGTACTCTTGCTTGGTTTAAAAGGAGATTTTTTTTTTTTTCTGGAGATTTTTACACTCCATCCCGTGATGCCTTTTGGGATGCATTCAGCTTTCTCTTCTGAATAGGGCTCCAGATGATGGAAATAAATTATCATAAATTAGAATAGATTGCACTCTTCAGCATCTCTACATCTGTCATTATGTTTCTTTAACAGTTCAGTTTAACATTTATACACACTCTGACAGCAGCTACTGGTGTGTATGCTATAAATATTGGCTTGGAGAAGACATTAATGGAGTTTAGGTAAACGTTTGATGCTGCTGAGATTCTGTTCCATATGGTGGTACGCAGGGAAATGAGATTCAACGTGCCACATATAGCACTCATATTCCCTGTAGACTGGCCTCCTGGCATTTCATCAGCTTTCTGCCTTACCAAGGAAGCACAGGTGCCATCAACGAGGAAAGTGAGCTTCTTGCAGTCTGTTTTTCACCACCTGTATTGTTCATGATGTTTGAAGCCGACGTGTAGAACATACAGATGGGAAAGGTTCAGGAAAAAGATGTCTTGAAGAAACAGTGGTCAGGAATTAGGCAACAAGTTGTGGGAGCACTCTGATTTGAACATGTCAAGAAAACCCATGGGATTTTCTGGCCAAGGTGCCATTTTGTTAGATAGTAACTGAATAACAGGGCAAAAACTTCGTGTGTTGGTTGGACATGGTTGCTAAACTTGCAATTTATCCCTCAACTCCTGATGAAACTGTCACTAAAACCACACATGAGGTCACTAAAAACACACAACAAGGCTGGTGTGAGGTCTTGAGCACAAGCCCTATGAGGAGAGGTTGAGGGAACTGGGGTTGTTTGGCCTAGAGAAGGGGAGGCTCAGGGGAGACCTTATTGCTCTCTACAACTACCTAAAAAGAGGTTGTAGCCAGGTGGGGGTTGGTCTTCTTCTCCCAGGCAACCAGCACCAGAACAAGAGGACACAGTCTCAAGCTGCGCCAAGGGAGTTTTGGCTCGAGGTGAGGAGAAAGTTCTTCACTGAAAGAGTAATTGGCCAGTGGAACGTGCTGCCCGAGGAGGTGGTGGAGTCACCATCCCTGGAGGTGTTCAAGAGGGGATTGGACGTGGCACTTGGAGCCATGGTTTAGTTGTCAGGTGGTGTTAGGTAATAGGTTGGACTTGATGATCTCTGAGGTCTTTTCCAACCTGGTTGATTCTGTGATTTTGTAACAGAATTTGGATGCCTCCCACAAACAGGATTTTTTTGTTGTTTTGTAAATTTCGGGGGTTTGTTTACTTGTTTAGCTAATTGCCACTCCACAGTTAGTCTATCCTGATGATGCGGCTGCCTCATCTGCAGCATTTCTCTGATTTACCCCACTTTCAAGCTAGCAGGAGGGTAAGAAGCATGTTGTCTGGCTTGACACCACAGATGGGCAGTTGGGGTAAAGCAGTCAGGCAGCCCAGCCTTTCTGCCTGATGTGGGGCCCTGGGAAACATCTGGCTTGTGCTGGCCCCAGGGCACATCTGAGAGAGGTGAGCGGCGGCTTCGTTTGGCCCTGTGTAATGCAATGTAAGTAATGAAGTAACCGTAATGTACGAACCGGCTCAAAGCAGGGCAATCCGAAGAGAAAGTGCTCTTCACACTGTATATTGCTAAAGGTCTTTATGATGGCAGTGAATTAAAAATCAGAGAAGATAAAACCCCTCCAGTGCTGTAAGTCCAAGATGCATCTTTTAAAAGCTGCTGGTGGGGAAGGGAAGAGATAACTTATCTGAATGGGAATGGATTTAAGCTCTCTATCTTGTATCGTTCTGGGTTACTGCAAAGAAAACTATTCCATGTCACTTGGAGAGCTGCAGTGCACACTGAATGGGTCTCTGTGATAATGTTACCCCTTTTGATCTGAATTGTTAGACAAATTTTCAGACCTTTTCAGGCTAATTCTTTTATAATAGTAAGTAGCTTCAGATGTTTTGGTGCTGCACTTGTGGTTATTCACACTGGCAGTAAGGATGAATCTGGTGCAGTCCCACGTCCAGTGATGGACACTGTGTTCACAGCCTCCTTCCCCCTGGCTGCCCCCTCTCTTCCATTTTCTCAAGTTTCCAGATTTGATTGTTTTTCTGACTGTTCCCGTGGTTCTTCTGCCTTGACTTTCCTCTTCTTTCTGGCTTCTGCAGAAAAAAATGGTTTTGCAAAACCAATAGCAAAATCCTTCTGCCCAGAGCAAAATCTTGCCTGTGATTTTCCTTTGAACATGTAGTTGTGTGTGTCTGAGCTTGAGGCTGGCATTTATGCCTCTTGAATAATGCTTTAAAGGAACTAAACTGTATTTAAAGAAAGGCAGCATTTACATTTGCCTGATGTTAAAGACATTTTAGCCCAACCAACAAGATTTCCTGGTGAGCCTTGCTCCAGCAAGGAGCCCTTCAGCCTTCTCCAAGCTGAAAGAGAAGCCAGACTCCAGGGAGCAGTTTCAAAGCACTGAAACTATTTTATCATTATTTGTTGTGCTTATTTTCTGCCTCTTCTGGCTCTTTGAGGTCTAGACACTTCAGACCTGAACACTGTGAGTGCAGCCCCTACCATGTGGCTGTGACAGGCTTGGGTTTCTCTGTGATGCCCTCATGCTGAATTTGAGAAGGGATGTGCAGTTGGAAGAACTTCATGTAGACAATCTACATTGGATCACTTGTCATGAGGCTATATCTCCTTAGGTTATTTAATGAATTGGGTATTGTTGTTTTGGTGTTTTTGTTTTTTTTTTTTTTTTTTTTTCTAATTTAGATATCATCTAGTCTGTAAAGGTACTCTTGGGTGGAGGGGAGAAAATGGAGCCCTTATTCTGGGTGTTTTTTTCTGTTTCTTTTCAAATATACATGATATTCTCATAGGAGATGTGTCTATGTATTTCTTTTCCATTAAACCTGCCAGGTTTTAGCTTTCACATATGACTGAAATTCATAAATCCCCAAACTATTTCTTAGTAAACCTGGAGATGATCCATTCTCAGTTCCTACTGTCACCTGCACCTGGCTGAAAGGCGCTTTGGGGTAAGATGGGAGAAAAGTCACACTTTTTGCACTCCAGTCAGTGCTGGATCTCAGAGTTTAAAAATATCACAAGTGAAAAACATGGATGTGAGTCATACATAAAGCACCCTTCATTTCTAAGTGAATATAAATATCAGAAAAAAACACATTCTTCAGATATTTCCTCCTCCTGAGAGGTAGCCACATCTAAGATTTCTGTTTGAAGTGTTCAGTCACGAAAAAACAGCAGACCCCTGCTGTCAAAGTGACCACTAGGTACAGGAGACACCTATTAAATGCTGATAGCTATTACTGTGCCAAAGCAGCATCAGTCACGAGGGTCTGAGTGAGCTTTGCATGAAGGGAAAAGGTGGAGGAGACTCAAGATACTCCAGAGATCACACTCTGCAGTAAATGTCTCATGTCTGGAAAGTTTGGTGTCACTTTGGACCTAAGTAGTCTAGCCCATGTGGAGTCATATCCCAGGACAGCATATCTGTATGCTTTTGCGGAAGGGAGCTTGATCTTTTTGGTCATCAAATTTGCCTCTCAGCAGGTGGGAGATGGTGATTTTGTGTCACCTGGGCTTAGTGGTATTTTTGAAGCAAGCTTGTGTCAAAATGCGTGTGCATTTCCCTGTGTTTTTACAAGATTAATATTTTAAAAGCCATTTATTTGAAAATTGCTGAAAATTATTTAAATCTGAGAAATGCTGGAGAGATCAGAGAACTCTTATCAGTTGTTAAATTAGTAATGTTGAATTAGACATGAGAAAATCCTTTTCAATTTAAGTGGCTTTTCTCAGAACTTTTTGCATGTTTAATATCTTCATTCATCCTTCTGATAGTTGTTCCAGTTTTGGCTCTCCCTGAGTATCCATGCAGATATGTAATTCAGGCCTTGATCCATTCAAGCAAGCTGTACATCCCTGAGGACCATCAGGGAGCTCCAAACCCAGTTGTCTCCGGGTTACGGTTTTCTCCTGTGGATGTAGGGCAACAACTGAGCTCTTCATGGATAATTTCATACTTGTAATGGGTAATTTCATACTTGTATTTGAAAAACCTGGTTGTGCTGCTGTCTGAAAGAATGGAGATCATAAGTGCTCTTCAGTGCAGATACTTCAGCATTATCTTTCAAGAATCTTAAACTTAGAAAATTGAACTAGAATAACATTTGCATCTTATTTAGAAAGAATACTACACCGAGGCTCTTCAAGGGGAATTACAAATATTGCTTTTTCTTCATAACTCTTGGAGGAGGTCAGCCTCTCTCCAGTCCCACCTTGACAACAAACTACTGTGAGAGCTTAGCAGAGCAATGTGTGTCCTGATCGTACCAGATGGATCTCATTTGTGTTGCTGTTCATAGTCATGATAGGCAGCAAATGGAGTGAAGCCTGAGGCAGCACTTTGCTGCCTGAAGTTGGTGCCTGATGAATTACGGAGATAAATAAGGCAAGAGTCTGCATTTGCTTTTCCCTTTGAGTGTTAGGTGGCCTGTGTTTGAAGAGACAACGTGAAAAGAGCTTTCAAATATTTCCTTGAAGTTGTCTTAATTATTTCATTATAATAGTAAGGAACAAAGCAGAAGAATCAATACACCTAATTATTACATCTAAATGCAAGAGAAATTAGCCAGTGAACTCTTCCTTCTCTGGGGAGGATTAATCTTCCTATGCTCTATTTCAAATGTCTTCCAGAAAAATGAAAGGCTTATCACCTAGGAAACACGCCGTCCTAATCACCCAGGTCTGGCACTTGGATTTACAGATGGTGAGGGGACTCTTAGTTGGTCTTCTGAAGCACAAAATTAGATTGTTTTGCTTGTGTTTAACCATTGTAGTTGGAGCTTCCTAGCTGGGTGATTTGAATGATAAAGGCTAGTGTGCCATGCACCATGCGTCATTCAGATATGTCTTGGCCAGCTCTGCATGAGCTGATGGACCTACTCAACACCAGACAGTGTCATGAAGAGGGGATGGGTTGGATCCTGATGTGATGTTGTCAATGGGGCAGTGCTAATGAGCTCAGCTTCTCAGCAGTGAGGTGCTGTATTGATGCTTCTATGATGCTTTCAGAGCCATTTCATTTATGTTTACACTGTACAATACATGCTTTTTTGATAACTATGTGAGACTACAAGAAGATATTGTGCTGTGTCCCTGTGGTGAACAGCCACAAGATGCTTAGAGGTGATCCTGCTGGAACTTCACTCTTGATTTAGTCACTGAAAGGAAATGGCCAAAATATTTCGTGATTACTAGATTTAGTATGGCAATAAATTGTGGTCATAGCTCCTAACTGTTGATTGGCACCAATCCAATGATATCTCATGATATTTTCTACTAGGTTGGTTACAACAATTTCAAGCTGTGACATAGATGTAGGATGATTTCAGATGAAGTGTTGAAAGAATAAATTCATCCTTATATAAAACGTGTTTAACCTCCCCCCTCATAAGGTCTGATCTTCTTTAGATCTCATCGTTTGTTGTCATGGTGGCATCCTGGTGGAAATCTGAGTCTGGAATTACTAAGGTATGCTTTCCCAGAATATTACCACATTTTTGTAGAGGCAGGTCATGCCCTGGAAGAGAAGGATTAGGTTTATTCCTTTTCAGCAAACCCACCTCAGTGTAAACAAGACCCAGCAGCTCAAATATGAAGCCTAAATAAAAGGGGAAAAGGGCCATTTCTTTGCATAACGCTGAGGAAATCAGCCTTCCAGTTCACAAACTGAGATGACAGCTCGCTGTAGGGAAAACTTCAGTCCATCATTATTTGCATTTTTGGGTTGCATTACTCATGGCAGTTTATTAATTAGCTTCTACTTTGCACTCTCTTTTTTTAAAAAAGAAAAAGATTTCAACTCATTATGTATCACCCTTGTACTTTTCTTCCTTCCCAAATTGCTCTTTGCATCATGGTCAGTTCCCATCTTTTCTGGCTGTCGAGTTGATTAGCTGGGTGATGCTGACTGGAGGGCATGGGATGGGCCACCGATGCACCACCTGATTATGTGGTCATGGAAACCCCTGGAGGTGTAAGACCTCTGTTATCAAAATAAATTGAGATTTTCTGCCAACTAATGGTTGGCGAAGCTTGCACTAATGCTAGATTCTGCTGGATGATGCACTATGGAAGCCAATTAGCCGTTGCTGATAAGCTAGGCTTTGATTAAGCTTTTCCAGGCTTTCTCATCGCAAGAAACATGTATTACTCATTGCACATGCAAATGCTTTTGCAGTGTGTAATTACGACATTTTCTAAAGGAGCGACCTATTTTAAACAGGGCTTTTGTTTCACTCTTATTCCTTTGGTGAGCTTACCAACCCAGTCACACAGCCTCGTTCAGCAAGCATAATTGACTGGTTTTAGGAGTTAAAATATCCTGTTGCTGAATGCTTTATGCTTCCAATGCTGGATATAACGAAGACCACTGCGGTGGGTATGCCAGCTATCTGCGGCCGCTCGGCTAGCTGTGCCCTCTGCAGCGAGCCTGTGGGCTGCAGTGGCTGGCAAGGCTGTGATCTGCAGCCTGAGCCAGTTTAAAAACTGGTCTTGTCCCAATAGTGCTGAGAACAAACTCTTTTTCTGTAGCCATAGGAAGGGATAACTTATCCTGCTGAACATGAGCTTGTTGCACTTGATGGGAATTCACTTCTTGATCCAATTGTCTCCGGGCCTGTTTGCAGGGTGATGGTGGATGAAACAATGTAATTAAAATTGATTATGGCTGTCTTTAATCTTTGACACTTGGGACTTGGGTATTACGGCCTGCCTTCTGTAGCTGATAATGGATTGTGAAGAGCATCAAGGAGTTAATGCATTTTCACACTCCTTAGGGATACGTTTTCTGTGTTATGTTCTCATGTATCCTGTTAACTGAGTGAGAGTATCACCTTTCTTACCCCATCATACCCACTGTGATAGCTTTAGTCACCTTATCTCAGAGATTCTGTGAGTTCATATATCTGTATCCATATGATGATGCTTTAGGAAAGAGCCCAGGAAATGGAAATTTTGTTTCCAGGTATAATTCATCATTATAGCCCTCGAGTGTGACAAAGGCATTTCTATAGCTAGATGTATACATTTCCTATGTGTGGTGCCTTTGCTTTATTGCATGCCTAATAACATGGAAATCAGTTTTGCTACTCAGAGCTATTTACAGTGGCACACTGATGGGATCTCAGTTTGGCATAGCTAGCGTTTTCTGATTGAAACGTCTTGCAAAATTCTCAAATCAGAGCAGAAGAAGGGAAAACAGGATTGGGCAGTGGAATGCCCCTGCTGCACTTCCCTATTTAGTCTCTCATCTCTTCTGGTGTGGCTGTAGAGTTAGAGGTGAGGAATGGTAGGGGCAGAGCTGCTCTGTCTGCTAGGCCCATGTGCACCATCTTGAGCACTTTCTCCCCCAAACTCCCAGTGTTGCACCAACACCTGGGGTAGGAGTAGTGCTCTAGAAGTGGTTGTCCCTGCCACAGGGGTTCCAAATCTACTGCTGTCACAGAGTCCAGCAGCATTAGCATCTTGACACTTCAGCAAAAGATTAGGTTTTGTTATTTATTTTGCTTTTTGGGGGGGATGGAAGCAAGGGTTTGTTCCCTGCAGAAAACTAGGGTCGAGAGTAATTTTGTGGTTGTGGCTCTGAGCTACCTGAGCCAGTTAAAGATATCCCTGCTTACTGCAAGGAGGTTGATGACCTTTAGATGGTCATTAGATGACCTTTAAAGGTCACTTCAAACCAAAACAGTCTATGATTCTGTAAGTTCCAGTCCTTCAGGAGTAATATTGTGTTTGATACCACTTTTGTCCTTTTTGTAGGTTATGATGGATGACTTCAGCTTCCCATACCTTGGTGCTGGGGCTGATGAGTTCAAGAAATGCTTGCTCTGAAATTGTACACAGAGAATGGGCATCCTTCACATCCTTTGCTTTCCCAGCCTGTGCCCTCTTGCTAAGATGTCTTTCTCTGCTAATCCCATGGATGCTCCCAGGGTTTCAGCTAATGATCACAGAGCAAGCTCTTCTTGTTCTAAGTCACATGTCTGTCCTTTTCCAAATTAGCAGTTTTCAAGTGCCTCACTAGACATTCGACTGTCTGAACACTTCTACTGCTTTATTGTCTTTGCCAGCTTTCATCCATGTATGTGAGCTCCAGTGAGACCCACAGCAGCCTTTATTGAAATTTTGCAACAGAAAGCTTCCAGGACTGATGTTTGAGTGTGAATATCTGAGTTATAATTTAAATTCTGCAGAATTTACACTTTAAAAGATCATTTTTAAATTTTTTTTTTTAATATATGAAATCTTAAGAATTGTAATTCTTTCCCATTCTATCAATAGCAACTGCAAACTTGAGCATATGCTGCAAAAGGCACTGAGGCAAAGCATTCAGTGAGAGAACACAAGTGCCTTTTTCATCTGAGGAAACTCAGCAAAAAGGAGACAACTTCCAGCAAACTGTGGGCTTCCGATCCACAAGCTGATAAAATCTGCATATTAGTCACAAGTTATTTTCCCAGATTTCTAGTTCATTCTCTTAATTGAAGATGCTGAAATTCTCTTGCAGTCCATGTTTCATAACTGGTATTCTTGGTTAGGGGGAGAAGTAGTCAAACGTAAAATTATTACCACAACAATTATTATAGCTCACGTCTGTCAGTGTATAGAATCATAAAATTGTTTTAGAAGGAAGTGACCTCTAAGGTCATTGATTCCAACTGTCAGCCTAAGCCCACCATGTCCTGAAGTGCCATGTCCATATGTTTCTTCAGTGCTTCCAGGGATGGTCACTCCACCACCTCTCAGAGAAGCCTATTCCAATGCCTGACCACTGTTTTGGTAGATAAATTTTTCCTAATGTCCAACCTAAACCATGCTTGGGACAGTTTCAGGCCATTTCCTCTTGTTCTATCACCTGGTACTAGGGAGAAGAAACCAACAGCCACCTCGCTACAACCTCATTTTAGTTAGTCATAGAGAGCAATAAGGTCTCACCTCAGCCTCCTCTTCTCCAGACTAAACTCCAGATCCCTCAGCCACTCTTTGTAAGATTTGTTCTCTAGACCCTTCACCAGCTTTGTTGCACTTCTCTGGGTACACTTCAACAACTCAATGCCCTTCTTAGAGTGAGGGGCCCAAAACTGAGCACAGTATTTGAGGTGTGGCCTCACCAGTGCAGAATACAGGGACATAATATTTTTTTTTTTTTTATCTCAACCCCCAGAGATGGCAAGCTGGTTTTTATTCAGGAGTAAATCTGAGGAAGAAGTGTGTTCTCTTACTGGGACCACACTCACTAAAAATGAGATTTTTCCCAAAAAGGTGTTATTTTATGACAAAAACAAAAAAACCAAAACAGCACTACAAGGTTAAATTATTAAATCCAAACCCTTCATTGCATGGGTTTTGTGCTCAGTGTCCCAACACATCCACTCTTTGCACACTGGACTTTTCATGCCAGTATGGAAGCATGTAGCCATCCTGAGTCTCTGCAGCTGTGGATGTGTGTCTGGCCAGGGCTTGCTCCACACTGAATTATTAATTGCACTGAGAGGTAATTGCACTTCACTGCTTTCAGTTGCCGATCGAGAGGTGTAGGTGCCATAAGCTTTTCCTGATTGTAGGAGATGTTGCTGGCTTGGGGAAGGGGTAACATCACTTGACTTGCAAGAGTGCAATCAAAAGCTCAGAGAAATGGTCCCTTATCAGAAAAGATGGTCCACTTTGGTGGTGCAGTAATGCAGTCAAAAAATCACCTTTTCTGCCAGAAATACCAACTGCTGGCTACATCATTGCTGCCTTGGATAATATCTGAGAGTATTTTGGCCACAAAGCTTGGCTTTGTGCAATGTTGTAGCATTACACTGAACAAGGAAATCTCTTGGTCTTTGTTTCAGTCACAGAAGGGGTTTTCTGGACATTTTTGGCATGTGGTGGCTACTAAGCCTGAGCTTCCGCCACATCTGGAAAGAGCATCGATGTTCTCAGTGGTGTCTGCAGAGCTGGTGGCACAGTCAGAGCAAGTACCATAAAATCTATTCGCTCTCATGGTTTCCTACTCCTCTAGTGTGGTGCTGCCTGTGGTTAGCATATGTAAACTTTTGATTGGCTTTTACTGTCTTTTCTGTCTTAGATTTTATTCACTTCTGTTGGATGGATGGATGCACAGCGGGGAGGCTTCATCAGAGATTGTCAGAGAACATACACAATTTGCAGGCTAGGAATACTGACCCACAAGCAGAAGACAGTCTTCAGCAAGGGTCATTTTAGTTTGTGCAGCACATAATTCCATTTTAATTTAGTTATTTTGCAGCAGAAAACTGTTCCATTCTATGAGGCACCATTTTTCCTGCAAAGGAATCCTCCATACTTGTGCTTTTCACTGGCCAGTTTTCTTCCTTGGATTCCTTTCTTGCCCCATTTTCACTGCTCTCAGCCTGATCATCACAGACATACACAGGTTGGTGTGTTACTCATGAGGAACATTTTTTTGGTTGAAACAAGACTTGTCAAAGGACTAACATTTGGTTCATAGTTTATTCTTCAATCTATAACAGTGAAACATAAAGAACTGCTAATCCATTCTGACTGATGGAAGAGTTGAAGTGAACCTGCACATGTAGATACGGCAGTCAAGACATCTTTTTTATCCCTTGTGAACTACTAAAATGCCATTAAAGCAGAATGTTTATAGTAATTTTATGTGTGTGTATGCATAAAGACCGAAAAGAGAAGTGAACCTTATCGATTTGATGGCACTCGTTATCCTAGAGCTATTTTTTCACAGGGTCCTTCTACCATATTTTTAGACCTTTTTTGTTTTCTCTTAAAATCTGCTCTGACATGTTTTGGAGGGATTTTCCCTCCAGAAGATCAAACACCATACTGTCATGTAATTTCTTTTTTTTTTTTTTTTTTTACTTGTGGCAAACTCTTAGAAGTTAAATGCAGATATCATGGTGCCCTAGGAGGAGCATATGGTTTTGTTAACCCTTATGCATTGTTCTATACTGAAAATATCCTCTGGTTCTTTTCTCTTAAGGCAAGCTAAATGATTTTATTTTCCTATGCAAAGTTTCACCTCCCAGTGACACATCATTAATAAAGACAGTGTTTTCTAATAGCTGTTGCTTGTGTCTGTTGTTGTTGTTATAATTATTATTGTTATTATTACTACTATTATAATTATTTTCAGTGTTACCTTCATGTTGGTTTTGTCTGCTGTTGTGTTGAGCAAATAACAGCGTTCCACAGTGTGTGGGAGTTTAGGCTGTGCCCAGGACAAAATTTCCACATATCTTGAGCAAAAAGTCATAGAATGCAAATAAATTACCATTGGATGTAAAAGGGAAAATAAGGTCTAAATAATCCCATGGGTCTGAAAAGCAGCATAAAGTTAGTTTGGTAAATTAACTTTTTTTTTTTTTTTTTTGACTTCTTCACTCTAGCAGATACTAATTGGTGCTTCTGCTAGCTTGCTGACCTTGGCTGTGTTCCTTTGTTGTGGTTAAGTACTCTCTGCTCTTCTCTCTCTCTTGTCTTGTACAGGGGGGAAGGGAGTGAGGAAGGAAGCTGTTGGTAGCCCCCTGATTTTGTCCAGGGGGGTACTTGTGTTGTTTATAAATTGTATATGTATGTAAATATTGTATATTTTGTACATATTCATTGCATTCTGTATTTCTAGATTGTAGTTGTGCTTGTAAATATAACTTCATTTGCTTTCATCTGAGCTAGTCTGGCAATTTGATTTTGGGGGGCAATTTCAACCCACCACACAGTGTTAAACCACTATCTATAGCAACAGTGTTGGGGTGTAAAGTGTGCCTATGGTGGCTGTGTAGCAGAGATTGCTCTTCTGAAAAGTCTGCTGCAAGTAATGTGTCTCTTGGCTGAAGGAAGAGTTCAGTGAAAAACACACATAAATAAATAGTCTACAAAAGCAACCTTTGCTGTAGGAGTTTGCCTAAAGAAACAGGTTCAACTATTACCTCAGCGTCTACACCTGCAAAATCTGGGTGGAAATCACGCTGGATTGTTGTGTACTGGTTGTTTCTGAGTCATTTCTTCTAGGCGGCATCACCATGACCGTCTTCTTGACTTAGCAGCAACGTGTCATTGGCAGTGTTATCGTTAAGACATTCACAGTCACTGCTCTGTGCATGCAAGAGAGAATAAGGGACAGCCTGCATGTGCCCAGTGTGGAGTTGGGCTGGGATCTGTCACCTGAGCAGCATACGTGCTGCTTTCTAGAGCCATCACAGCTGGGGTACAGCTATGCTGATATTTACATCTCTAGAAAAGATGGCTGGTTGCTATAAAATTTTTTTGGATGATTGGAGAGGTTTAAGATATGGTTCACAGGGAAGCAGCTCCTCGGGATCCAAGCAAACCAGGTGAGATTGGCTGATTTGGTGATAATTTGGGCTAACAATCCTTTGGCAGTTGTCCTTGCCCTGCATCTCCTGGAGGCAGGACGGCTTCTACTTGGCTGCTGAGATGCAGAAAAACCTGCAGGAAACCTTCTGTACAAGATAGAGAAATTTCTCTGCCTATTTTAAAATTGAATCCTTATATTCACAATTTAAATCCGTTTTACCTTGACACTTCACTACCTGAAACATGCAGTGGAGAGCCATTCTGTGGGGCTCTGTAGATAAAAAAATATAAAGGTACACACTGATCTTCACTGTTTGTAAAGGCAGAGGTTGTGACTGCAGGCTGTGACCCCCAGGAGCTTGTTCAGAGCAGATAGACCCTCTGAAGATTTAAAGATCAGAAGCATTTTCCTCTTGTTTCACTATTACTTTTTTTTTTTCTTTTCCCTTTATTTTTTTTTTCTCACTTGGAAGCTTGTTAAACATGGGCAAAATGTAAAGCTGAAAGGAAGAGAAGCCAGGAATACTAAAGAGAGAGAGAGAGAGAGCTTGCTTGAAAGTGTTGGCCAAGCAGCTGTTCATGCCTCCTATTTAGCATGAATGGAAGACATAGCCCTGATTAAAAATGGTAGGTAGCAGCTGCACAGCCTGGGCTAAGGATTACCAGATGGTTAACTGTGATTGACTTGTCTCCATGGAGCTCAGTGGGGAGGGAGGAATGGAATATCTGAAATGTGATGAATATGCTAGGTACACAATTTTTTTTTTTTCATAATGAGTGTGCCAGATTTGTTTACATGCTTCTTGAATAAAATATGGCTGCTAGTTTGACTTAAGACAGACATCTTTAGTACATGCTGTGTTGCAAAACCTTGCTCTTTTGATTGTAGGTGTGATGATTCCCCCTCATCTCCCCTCCTCCCCCCGCCCCGGTGCTGTGATACAGCATAAAATAATTGGTTGACAGAATGTTGATTCTGCAGCACGGGGAGGATTTGCACAGATGGGAGTCAAAATATGTCTCCTTGCCTTATGCTAATGCCACCACAAAGGTTAGGGAGAAGTTCAGAACTGAATGTGGGATCCTTGTGCTGCTTTAAGTGTTGTGAAGTGTTTAAAGCCAGTACCTGAAGGCAGAAGATCTGGATCCAAACGCTCTGGTTGCCTACTCCCTCTGGCTTACACCAAAGCATACCAGCACTTGCTACATATTCATAGTATAATGGTGCTTACATGGCTGGTTTTCCTTGACACATACCCATCATAGCCATAGTGAGACTTTCCTTATAGCCTGGAAAGAGCTAGAAATCACAGATATCTCTAAAAAAATATAGAATGGGATTGGCACATCAACATGATGCCAAACAGCATCTTCTAATGGGCCTGGCACTTGTTTAAGCAGTATGCTTGGCAGGGGCCATAGGCACGTGCAGGCTGGTGTATTCATTGTACAACCAGAAGGCACTAGTCAGGTCAGCGGCCAGAATGCTTTACCCACCTCCACTTCTGGGTCATCCCTGTGAAGTCACTACTCCATGACTCAGTTTCCCTTCCCTACTCTCTGATCTCAACCCTATTGCTACAGTCAGCAGCTCTCATGGTGTGCTTTTGGAGGAGTCCCAGAGCCGTGGCATCCTGAAGGCCATGTATTTATGGGCAAGCAGTCCCTCACGCTTCCAGCCTTCAGCTCCATGTGCCTGCCCTGACTTTCATGGGAGATGGAAATTGCAGGTAACTAAGAATAGAAGCCAGTAATTTGGGAAATAATACCCTGACATATCTTTATGGGAAAAAATACCAATAATAACAGCAAATAATTTAGAAATGTGAAGATAAATACTGTGAGGAATGTGTTGCCTCCAGCTGAGGGAAGTGGGAGACACTGATCATGTGTTTCTTGATCCTCTATGAACAGTTTTACTTTCTGTTTGCATTAATTTTGTAAGGCAAATTACAAATATGTCAAAAAGAAGGAGTTGTCAGTTATGCCAACTCCTTCCCTCAGATTTGAGTATGAATGAAATGATGACTCAGATTTGTCTTCATGAATGCTTTGTTACCTAGAAAACATTACTTTTGAGACTATGATACTTAGTACTTCATTTTTAGTCTCACTTGAATGTCATCATTGTATATAAACACAAATAAAATGCTAGTTCAAGCTTCTGGTATGGATAAGCAACTGGTTTATTTTGACACTGTTGGATATTTTAGGGTGCTTGACAATATCAGAGCCTCTCTCCTTCTCCCTTCTAAAATACAAAACCAAACCAAGAGCCCATCTGATTTATTGAAGATGGCAGAGTCTTAAAAGCAATGATTTAGCACCTCTGTGTCCTCAAGCAATACACCTAAGTGCTGAAAGGAGGAGTTTGGGCTGGGGATGGTGTCCACGATCTCTGTGTCTGTGTGGGATAAGATGTTTGGCTGTGGGATTCATGGACTCAGCATGAGTGTCCTGGCTGCAGTGACACAACTGCATTTCCTCTGTGTCACATGCAGAAGGAACAGCTCATGAGGAAAACAAAGCCATGTTTGCCAGACTGAGTGTGAAGCCTATGAGGTTTCTGGTACCTTTGTAAAGGAAGAAGCTTTTGGTGTCCTGTTGGGCTTGGAGGTGTTTGGATTCTGGATGCCCACAGCCAGCTTGCTGGAGCAGATAGTGGGGTGCTTGTTAGGAGTCTCTGAACCTCCCTTTCTTCTGCATACTGCTGGAATTCTGATTTCTGAGAAAAACTCATCCTCAGCTTAGTCTGCTTCTCAGTGTACTAGAAACTGAATTCATTGTAACAGAGTCATAGGATCATTCTGGTTGTAAAAGACCTTTAAGATCATTGAGTCCAATCATTATCTAGCTCCATCAAGTCTGGTGCTAAACCATGTCCCTCAGCACCACATCTCTGCATCTCTTAAATACTTCAGGGATAGGGATTCAACCACCTTCCCTGGGAGCCTATTCCAATGTTTGAGAACCCTTCCGGTGAAGAAGTTTCTTCTAATTCCAATCTGAACTTTCCCTGGCACAGTTTGAGGCCATTTCATCTCATTCTATCACTTATTACTAGGGAGAAGAGACTGACCTCCACCTCGCTACCACCACCTTTCAGGAGCTGTAAAGAGCGAGAGGGTCTCCCCTCATCCTCCTTTTCTCCAGGTTACGCAACTCCAGTTCTCTTGGCTGCTCCTCACAAGACCTGTTCTCCAGACCCTCACCTGTTTTGTCATCCTGCTCTGGAGCTGTTCCAGTGTCTCAATGCCCTTCTTGTAAGTGAGGGTCCCAAAACTGAACACAGTATTCAAGGCGTGGCCTCACCTTGTACAGTGTACAGAGGGATAATCACTTCCCTGCAGCTGCTCATTGTGCTGTTGTTGATAGAGGCCAGACTGCTGTTGGCCTTCTTGGCCACCTGCTGGCTGTTGATCACCACCCCCAGGTCTCTCTCTGCTGGGCAGCTTCCCAGCCACTCTCCCCCATGCCTGGAGTGTTGCATGGCATGGTTGTGACCCAAGTGCAGGACGTGGCACTTGGCCTTGTTGAATCATGAGATGGAGATGGAGATAAATCTGCTAGAAATTGCACCAAAAAGGCTGAAATATTCTGCATTCGTGGAGGTTAGGCACTATTTGTGGAATATAAACATTGATGGGAGGGCCACACCTCACAAAAAGAGCAAAAGAAGTGTCTGAGGAGAGCTTTCCTGTCTAATGTTTGATTTTAAATTGTGTTCTGATAGCAGGAGGTGGTGTGAAAAAGTGTTGGTGTGATAAAAACAGAGACTGCTGTGCAAGAGGGAGACAAAAGAGAGCTTGGCTTTGATTTTTCTGGTGTAATGGGCACACTTAAAAATAACTTTGCTCTTCGAATGCATGAAAGGGAGAACAGCTGTTTTTGAGCTAATGAACCAACTTTGTGTGGCTGTAGACACACTGAAGCTTAGAGGAACACTGCACCCTTTGGGAGGATAAAGCTCCTTTGCCAGCATGGTAGGAAGAAAGGGGGTAAAGCTGGTAGGAAATTAAGAAATGTATGAGCGTGATGACAAGGTGCTTCCTCGACAGCAGGAGACTTGGTGACCCTCACAGTTGTTTCCAACTGAGAGCAGGATGGTTGCAATGCCCTTGGGACAGGATGGTGTGGAGGGTGGCCCTTGTTGCTCCTGCCAGGCATTTCCTTCTTTGGTTACCACCCTGCAGGGCATTGGAGGAGAAAAATTTGCCCTCTCCCTACACACGAGGGTAATTTCTTTCTCAATGACACTTGGCACAGCCTTGTGTGAAACAGCCTTCACATCTCACTGAAAAAAAAAGGCAAGACTGCCAAAATTTTGTCTGTTTTGAGTCAGGAAGAAATGTTGAAATCTTGAAAGTCTGTTTGCCTTAAAAAAAAAAAAAAAAAAAAAAAGAAGACAACACCACCCCAAAAACTCATATCTGGTCAGCTGAAGTATTTTGATTTGTTATACTTTCTTTTTTGTGTGTCTTAAAATTTTGTAACACAATCTTTTTCAACAAGAACTGTTCATTTTGAAAACTTCAGAACAAGGATTTTGACAAGTTAAACATTTCTGTACGGAACATGTCATCTCTCCTGTCTACAATTACGTGTGACAAATCAAAGTTTTAAGGGGAAAACACACATGCATAGTAGTAACTCTCTGGGACATTCTTTTACAGATGCATCACTTAACACATTATCTGAATTTTAATGGAGAAGGAAATGGCTACTACAGACCTATAGCATATTTTGAGAATCAACAGCAATTGCTCTTGAGGTGCAGTCAGCTGGTCTGTTGTTGATGGGAAGGGAAGATGGTTCTTCTGCTGTCCCAACAGCACATGGGTGAGCTCTCAGGATATCTTCTCCCACTGCTGTCCTGTGTTAGCAGAAGCTGAGAGGTTTTGGAAGGAAACTGTGGCACTGCTGTCACAGTGGGACACATGGGTTTGCCTGCTGAAGAGCAAGGAAATGTTGAGGGATTTGGAAATGGGAAGACAAAACTGAAGACCCAGCAGCTCTGCAACCTTGGCTCTGTGTGCATGGCTGATTGCAAATGGAAGGTAAGGAGGTAACTCCTGTTGTGAAGAAACTTGATTCACAAGGTCATCTTGGGAGAAATGCCAGGGCTTGGAGGGGAATGGGTTTGCACGCTGTCTTCTCATGGGTCCATCGTTTCTCCTTCAGCAGCATCACGCTGTGCTGGCTATCAAGGCAGAGTTATTGGGAGTGAGTGCACCCTGCCAAAGGATCTGTCCCAAATTGAGAGGAGCCTACACTCTCTCAAGGGAAACTATCCATGTGCAGCACTGTGTTAGTGCTACTGTTGTAGCTGATATAAATGAGAAAATGTGCTTGGCCATCAGAAAGCGATGAAAGTGAGGGGGATTAGAGCAGCACCAGAGAGCTGTCTGCCAGCATAGCTGGAACTCAGCCTTTCCTCTTTGCTTTCAAAGTGGTCAACTAATATATGTTAATGACATGTCACTGAAGCTACCCTGGAAGGTAAGTGCCTGTGGCCATGGTTTTTATGTGTCATCTACTACCAGGTTGTAGCAGTAATTTATTTGAAGAGAAGTCTTTATACCATATTGCTTCGGCACAGTGTTGTGTTCTCCCGGTACAAGGACGCTCGCCAATGTCTTTGCCATAGAATGTTTTCATCTTAGTGAGCTACATGTCAATGAGCACCTGATAGCAAACAGAAAGTATCTGGCTGCTGTTTATGTCTCCATCATAAACAAACCAGATGCAAGTGGTTTTTCTTTTCAGCATTGAGTGCTGAGCTTCAGGCTTTGGAAAAAGTGATGCCGTCCAAACCTATTTGCGTTCTGTATTTTGCCATTTTACTCTCGGCACAAAACTCATCGTCTCTGTGTCATTCCATCACACAGGGCTCCTTGCAGGACTTTCTTCCCAGCAGTGTTTCTAAGCAGCCTTTTTGTTCCCAATAGCACAAACACTATGGACCAGGATTTATGTTTTGTAACTCAAGGCCTGGTATGTTGTGAGGATAACATAGACTCATAGAATGGTCCAGGCCAGAAGGGACCTCCAAAGGTCACCCAGTCCAACCTTCCCCGCAGTCAGCAGAGACATCCTCAACTAGACCAGGTTGTCCAGGGCCTTGCCAAGCCTCACCTTGAATATCTCCAGGGAGGGGTCCTCAACCACCTGCCTGGACAACATGTTCCAGTGTTCCTCCACCCTCATATTGAAGAACTTCTTCCTGATATCCAATCTAAATCTGCCCTTCTCTAGTCTGAAGCCATTGTCTTTTGTCCTATCACCACAAGCCCTTGTAAACAGTCTCTCTCCATCCTTCCTGTAGATCCCCTTCAGGTACTGGAAGGCTGCTATCAGCTCTCCCTGGAGCGTCCTCTTCTCCAGGCTGAACAACCCCAGCTCCCTCAGCTTGTCCTCATTGTAGAGGTGCTGCAACCCCCTGATCATTTTCGTGGCCCTACTCTGGACCCTCTCCATCAGGTCCATGTCCTTCCTCTATTGAGGGCTCCAGACCTGCACACAGTACTCCAGGTGAGGTCTAACCAGAGCAGAGCAAAGTGATAGAATCACCTCTCTTAATCTTCTGGCAATGCTTCTTTTGATGCAGCCCATGATCTCGCCATGAATAAAACTTTGGTGTCCACATGTCTGATGACAGCATCCTGCTTTCTGCACCACAGGATTTCTCTCAGAAAGGGTAGGATGAGTTAGCCCCTTGGCACTTCTACGCTTGTAGTTTGCTTTATGGGTGCTTGGGTAACTGGCTAGTACCCAGGCAACATGAATCAAGTCTCCCTCTTTCTGGCTGAATGCCACCTTGAATGTAGACAGTAACTCCAGAAATTGTCTTGTTAGAGACTGTTGTTTATCAGTGTATTCTTTGCAAGGATACAGAAAAATGTGGACAACTGATCCAGTTTAAGAAAAGCATACATTGATTTTGTCTGAATACATTCCATGTGTTGAGAGTCTAAAGCAATACAGAATTGGCTTAAAAGAGCTTGCATCTGTAATGTGTCTAGAGAAGGGCAACAAAGCTGGTGAAGGATCTAGAGAATAAATCTTCTGAGGAGCAGCTGAGGGAACTGGTATTTAATCTGGAGAAGAGGGAGCTGACCTGATTACTCTCTCTGAATACCTGAAAGGAGGTTGTAGTGAGATGGTCAGTCTCTTTTCCTTAGTATTGGGTAATAGAATGAGAGGAAATGACCTGAAATTGTGCCAAGGAAGGTTTAGACTGGATATTAAGAAAAACTTATTTACTGAAAGATTGGTCAGACATTGCAAGAGGTTGCTTAGGTGGATGGTGGGGTCACCAGCCCTGGAGGTATTTGAGAAATGTGTGGACATGGCACTTTGGGACGTGCTTTAATGGCCATGGTGGTCTTAGGCTATTTCTAACCAAACCAGTTCTGTGACTCTATGTGTGCTTTTGCTTTGTCCAGATTAGCTAAAGAAGTAAAATCTGCTCTGCTGTGATACTGAATACATCTACATACAGATTATAGAAAATAGGTATATGTAGTGGGGGGGAATATATATTTACACATATGCACATATATGTAGGAATTAGGTGGAAAGTTCATGTGTGGATGGCTGTAGGAGTCTGGATTTGAGAAATCACTTCTGAGATTGAAATCTGTACCAAACCTTAGTGGGACATAATGTCATTCTGCTGCACTTTGTATTTGGATGTACTGAGAGTAGGCTGAGTTAGGAGAGGCTGGAGTAAATCTCACAGTGTTGTTCAGGTCAGGCTGGCCCTTGGGCCGCCCCTGCCTTGTCCCAGTATTCACAGCTTCTTTCAGCTGGGTGCTTCCATGTAGTGATGCTTAGGGGTAACCTGTGGATAGAACATAACGATGCTTTCTGAGCTGGCTCACAAAGACTGCTATAGTGCAAGCCCTGCATTTGGAATTGTTCATGATGAACATATGCAGACATCCCAGCATTATTCTCGTGATGGATTTGATCCCTAAAGACCCATTTTTAAAGCTTGGATAGTATGGGAAGCCAGGTAGCAGGTTTTATATGTATCTGTGCCTTGCTTGCCTACATTTTTGTCTCCAATAGCAGCATTCCCTCTGTCACCTCTGCGGTGTAAGGTGGTGCTGGGCTCTAATACTGGTCCTGGGGTGTGTTAAGCCACACGGGGCTCAGTGCCATTTGCACATGTGAAGAGGTGCCTTGATCTTGCTGCCCAGACACCTGCCTCTTGTGGTACCCTCTGTGTTCACACAGCACAAAAATCTCATCACAGGGGATTAGAGGGTTTAGTTCTGCATTGTGCAGTTGAACCAGTTAAGCTGCACTTGGTTTATCCACGTGCCTAGATATCTTGATGAATTTATCCTGCCCTGCAGCAAGTGCACATTCTGCTGAGAGTTATATTTACGTTTTTTAATTAAAAAAAAACCCCAAACTTAAAGAAACTAAGAGTTGAGAAATTGATCTGAATTAATGAGGACCAACTCTATTAGCCTAATACAACACTAATCTGATTCCAAACTGTTAACATATTAAAGCTGCTTAATTACATGTTTGTTTGACACAATGTAGTAATCCTGTATGATTTAGGGTATATTGTCACAGCCCTTGACTTGCAGTGCCTTGTCAATGAGAAAAACAATTAAACCCCTTCAGTGTGAGTTAGGCTTTCACCTCACCCTTTGCAGTATTGTTGTTAGGGCTGCCAAACATCCTCCCCACTTTTACAAGCTGAAGAAACAGACACCACCTCTGTTTGATGCATGGAAATGCAAGGGTCAGGCAAGTGCTGGTGCTTCTGCAGGAAATGGATCTCTGAACTGGGAATCTAACCCAGGGGTCCTGAGTCCTTCTTTCTTCCCCTATTTCCTTCTTCCCTACTTATGCTGCTAACAAAGCTGAATTCCATCATACAGCACGAAAAGCAAAAAATCAGTAGGGGAGGTTCTCTGGAATGGCTTCTAGACCAATAACTAGTAGGTTAAGGCATAAGAGGATATGGTACTTTGATGTGTTTGGGCAGTTGTTTTCTACCCAGTCTGAATACAGCAATGCTCCAAAAAGTGAAATGCCTCCTCACATCTGCTCACTTTGAAAAGTGGGATAACAAGATGCAAAATCAAAGCAGAACACAACTCTCTTTGCTTGTTTGAGACAAGCACTGTCAGAGCACCTTCACTGAGAAAATTGTTCAGCCGTTTCTGAGTGCTGTTTATGCAAAGGACCTTATCCTGAACTTATATACAGCAGGAGCAGGGCCAAACCTGGGACATTTCTGCCTCCCTCACAGGGCATCTCTGTAGTGCATTATGTTTGTCACAGCAGAATATTCAGTGTGAAACATACCGTGGGTACAAAGGCATGATGTGCCTTTCCTTGTACAGAATACAGCGTCTTTCCAGCTCTGCAGAGAGCCAGAGAGGGGCAAGATTTGGGACTCCTAGTGATAAAAGAACTGAACACACCAAGACCACTCACTACTGAAGATCTTAGTGGAACAATTCAGCTAATATGCCTGTCCTAAACCTGCAATTAGCATGTCTGCTTTTCAGACTGTCAAAATCTCTGCTGTCCCAGAGATTTTGGGTTGGGGTTTTTTGTACTTGGTACAATACTCCTGAGATTTTGTATTACTATCAGGTGAGCCTGGGCTGGAAATATATAGCATCTTGGAAATCAATGCAGATTGGAGTGATTTCAAGTTACAGCTTTGCATTGAATTGAAAACTTTCAGATTTTTAAATACAATTGAAAATCTTGAAGGGTTTTTGGAAGCTTTGGTATAAAGACCTTAGCTAGATCTTGATGTAGAACTTTGGTAGCCATCCAAAGTGTAAATATTCCTGGAAGGAATGACATAGAAAGTGGTGCCTTGAAAATAAAGGGAAACATTCTTGGTCTTGTGTCTTTCTCTCAAATTCAGCATCTGCATGGTCTAGTGAAGCATCTGCAAAACAAACAAACAAAAATCAGATCCCAGGGATTGTCTTGTATCACAGTATATCAGAGGTTGGAAGGGACCTCAAGAGATCATCAGGTCCAACCCCCCTGCCAGAGCAGGATCACTTAGGGTAGTCCGCACAGGAATGCATCCAGGAGGATTTTGAAAGTCTCCAGAGAAGACTCCACAACCCCCCTGGGGAGCCTGTTCCTGTGCTCCATCACCCTCACTGTAAAGAAGTTTCTCCTAATGTTGAGGTGAAATCTCCCATGTTCCAGTTTGAACCCATTGTTCCTTGTCTTATCACTGTGATATGAAGATATGGACAAGATCCTCCCTGAACCTAATGGATATTTTCTGAAGCAATGGTGCCTTCAGTGGCCATTACAGCGACAATCTCAAAAGAATATGGTGAAACAAGGACCTGCCAGATTGATGCTATAAATTCTGGGGTATTTGACAAGGCTCTGGTGTTGAGTTGGATAATCAGAGAGTGAGAGAGGAAGGATGGAACAGAAAGTCCTAATTTTCATGTGATTCTAAAGGTTTCAAGGCTGCTGTTAAATTTTTTCACCCTGCAAGGGTTTACTTGCTGCAACCAAAGGACCTGGGGCTTATCAACCAGTAAGGAAGGTCTGTTCCCAGTTAAAGATATTTGTATCAGTGGCAGCTTGAATTGGAATAAGAAGAGTTATGAGTCCCTCCGGGAGTATCTTTCACATGTTGAGGCAGTGTCAAGACGCTGCAAGAATATTTCCTCACTGATCATCTTCAAAGTGTGGCAATGTCTGTAGGCATTGAGTATGGTGACAGCATTTCCAGAGTTAGTCCTGGGTGCTGCTTTTTTGTATCCCTGCCTCCACATGTGTCCTGGGACACCTTATCTCCTGACATAACTTACTTTTTTGGTTGGTTGGTTGGTTTTGTTTTTCAGGTAGTTTTCTATCTGATGCAGAAGTATTAGTAAATTGTATTTTCTCTCTGGTTCTTACATTGTGCCAGTTGTAGAGGTGTCATGAATTACACAAAGATATGAGACTTTGGAAAGCTGATTTCTCCCATGTGAGCTGTTTTTCTTTCCTTTGCTCCCACTGTTGTGTTGTTTGGGATTGACATAGGAAGTCTCTGTCTCAGCACCATTTTCTGCAGACACCAAGACAGGTAACTGCTTTTTACAGTTATCACTCACCTTTTCCAAGGTACTCTTCAACTCTTGTGTTTTATATCTTTCTTTACACATCTAGGGGCTAACTCTCCCTCAGCTGGGATTATGGGATTGACCCAAATAATTTCCCCTTTGGAATTCTGGGTCATAACTGCTCTATGTATTGTTTTTTGATAATAAAGCAAAGGTTGCAATACCGAATTTCCTCCTAAGGCTAGGGCAGGCTTCAGTCTGCCTTGTCCAGAGGTAGCACATGATAGCCCCAAGCTCCACAAACGTCATGGGAATGAGAGTTAAATGTAATGCTGGGGCTGGTTTTTCCTCTCCTGTATGATGGCAGCTGTAGCAATCCTGCAATCATCAGACAGTTATCCAGAGGCAGCCCCACTGAAATTTCACTTTTGTACAAGAACAGAGACAAACAGCAGCCAGTTTTGGAGGGGAAAGTGGCCGCATTTTCAGGTTTTAGTGATGGTGTGTGTGAAAATCATCCCCTCGAGTAATAAATCGCTGATAGAGGAGCATTTTCCGATCCGATCTGCGTTAGTCAAGAGGTTGGTGACACCTGGTGGCAGCCCGGCTGGCTGCGGGACCTGCTGGAGAAGCAGGCGCTTTGCTGCCTGACCCAGATTCAGCTGCCCTTTGAATGTGCTTCTGCAGAATTTCCTGCTGTTGGCTGACGAGGGCAAAATGCTCCACGTTAGAGTTACTGTTCCAGGGTTCTGCAGTGTGTACCAGGGTACACCCTGGTAGGTAATTGTGTGCATCCTGCCTGTGACGTGGTTCCTACCTGCACAGGCAGGGTGATGTTCCCAGGACCATCCATGCCTTTTTCTAGCTGCTTGAATTTGGCTGTTCCCCTTCTCTCAAATCACCCGGGGAGTATTTTCTGTAAAGGATGAGAATCTTGGGGAAAACCAGGTTGTGGCAGAGGTTAAGCTCAACTGACTTCTTATGCAGTGTATTTTTGAGTAACTAAATGCTATTTCTGCTGATCAGGATGCTGAAGTTTTATATTGCTTGTGAGATTCTAATCTTATAGAGACACAGGGAATGATTAAAAAGAATATAACGACATGCTTACATTTATCCATGCCTGCTACACTTGTCACCACCAGCAGAATACTTTTGCCCAGTTAGGGAAGGTTTGGAGTCACTGTCCCTTCTTGGTGCAAGCACCCTTCCTGATCACCCCCAGAGCCTGCTGGGTCAGTGCTGGGTTTGGGATGAGGAACAGCCAGGGTCAGGGTGGTGAGCACCACTGCAGAGCCAAAGGAAGAGTCTCAGCAAGGCTGTAGATGGGATCCTTCTGTGTCTCAAAGAATGAAATGGATCCAGTCCCAAAATCCTGTAAAATGAAATATTGAAATATTTCAATTGAAACAATTGAAATATTTATGAAGAATTCTTGAAAGTGACTTTTCATCCTTTCAAATCACATCTTCTGGTCACTAGAAGTATAGTGTCATTATATCAGAGGAGTGACATGAAAGGATTGTTTGGGAAGTACTGCTGCTGATGTTCTTCTCCAGTGAAAGCTTTATTGCAAGAGATTAACTGCAAAACATATTTCTTGAATGGCCTGAACCCCTCAGTGTTTTGAGATCAGAGAAACAGAGACTTTTCCAAAGGCCAGTCAGTTCAGTTGTACTTAGTTATCTTTTCAGACATTAGTTGATATCTTGGAAGTCTTCTGTGCTCTCAGTTTAATTAGTTTCCTCCAGATGAGTTTGGATTTTGTATGTTGACTAAGTGGTTCTTCCCTAAACTGCCTGAGGCATCAAGCTGATCTTGACAGAAATGCTGAAGTAAACATTATTATTTAGTAGCTGTGACCCTTCAGAGCTGCATCACTGGTGCTGAACTGTTACTTGCTGTGACAGCTCATTATCTTCCTGCTTTCCCAGGCAGGGTAATATCAAAATCATTACATCTGTGTACTGGATAGATCTTTCTATTTATCCTGGTGGGCTGAAAATAGATGTGTGACTAGTTTTGTGGGTCTTGCTGTTTTCTGTACAGTGGTGTAACCATGTTTATTAAGTGTAGAATATCTTACTTGAGTTCTTTTATTGGTGCAGAGGCCAATGGGGAGGCACATACTGCTGTAAGATTGTTTTATGAAGTCCAGGTTGTTATTAATATATGCAGAATTGTAGTTATTTAGAATCACAGAATCAGTCAGGGTTGGAAGGGACCACAAGGATCATCTAGCTGCAACCCCCCTGCCATGGGCAGGGACACCTCACATTTAGATTGGAAAAGACCTTTAAGATCATCGAGTCCAATCATTAACTGAGCAGTGCCAAGTCCACCACTAAACCACGTCCCTCAGCACTAAATCTACATGTCTTTTAAATCCCTCCAGGGGTGGTGACTCAATCACTTCCCTGGGCAGCCTGTTCCCAGGCTTGACAACCCTTCTGGTGAAGAAATTTTTCCTAATGTCCAATATAAGATTTTATATATATATATATGCATGTATATAATACATACCCAATATGATCTATTTTTTCACATATACACATATTTATAATAATGTGTGAGCAGTTCAGGCTGTGCATCGACGAAGATGACAGCTGTTTCCAGTCAAGATCAGGTCTGTTTTTACCTCCAAGAAACAGCTGATAGAGAATTTCCCCTGTTTAAAATATTTAGAGATGTCTTTTTGAGCTCACCTGGCTTCTTCAATGGGCAATGTAGCATTGGCCATTCCAGGTGTCTTGTTTAATAATACACCAGCCAAGTGTATCTGTTGTGACCCATCATGTGTTTGTTAGAATTGCTCTAAATGTTTGGGACTGTTCCAAATCTGGTTTGTTGGTGTTTTGTTGGTTTGTTTTTTGGGGATTTTTGGTTGGTTGGTTTTTTTCCTAATGCTTTATCTCAGTAAAAGTGAATATACTGAAACTCATTTCTGTAGTATATTATTTAGATGGAATACGAAAATATAAAAGGCTATGTTTATCTGACAGTTTGTCTCTGGTTTTGGTTTGGAAGTTGGCCTTTCATGCATGTGTCAGGAAAGTGAAGTAGAGGTAAAGATGATGTTTCTTTCTCTGGCTGGGGGTTTTGTGTTTCACTGTGCTTCACAGCAGCTGGATCATCTGGAAATCAAGGGTGCTCTGAAAGGCAGTTTGCTGATTTTGCACAGGTGGTTATATTTACAAAGAGTCCCTTAAAGTGGTATTAAAAGCAAACAGTTATTTCTCTTTTCTTATGTGTTAAGGGGAATAGTGACAGGAGCATAGTTGTAGAGACTTTTTGAGGTCAAAAATGAAACTTATTAGGGTCATACCACACGGGTGAAGGACTTCAACTACAAAATATATTTTTCAGAAAAGCTCATGCAGCATCACCAGATAGATGAAACTCATGAATTTTAATTACTTTTTAACAAAATGAGAATAAATGTTGCCTTTTTGTTCATGAACTGCTGCAACCTTGTGATTCCAACCTTTTGACCAAGCAAGCAGCCATTTTCACGTGTACACAGGGTCTGTAATCTGCATAACAGTAGATCATGGTGTATTTGAAGAAAAGAAAACAAACCTATATATCTGGCCTTATCTATGCAAGTTCTGCTTTGCACTCTCATCAGAAGTAGGGACAGAGTCATCTTGAAGGCTGCAGGTCTGCCTGCAGTTGTGGTTTAAGGAACCACTTTAGAAAGCCACCAGCTGTGGGTGGTTCTGGGAAATGCCACTGCAGGGAAAGGATGTCCTGCACTCAGGGCATCCAAACATCTCTGCCCTAAGCAGTTCCCACATGCAACAGGCTGAACTTTATTTGCAGCCTGTTTTTTCAGGGCCTGACTGAAGGGTTATGTTCTTGCAAAGCACAAGACTGAGGAGCTCCACTAACACGAATCTCAAGCCCGTAGAGTGATGCCTGCTGAAGCAGTAATGTGATTTTATTTAGTGAGATAGGGGACACTGTTCTCAAAGCTGTGAGCTAACAAATGCATGGCATGGCTTAATGTGCTACAGATGTGTGTGATGGTGAATCAGGGCCTTGGAAGGTTTCCAAAGAGGGAGGCTTGGCTGCTGAGGGTTGTGCATTACAGAAGCTCACGTCAGAAAGCAGCCCTGTCATCCTCGTGTATTTTGGTGTGGTGTAGATAGCAAACAGGCTCTGAGGGGTGGTTTGCAGAGCATGTTCCTTAGGAGACTTATCTACTTCTCCTTAACCACATTTTTTTCCCTTCATTTGCAATAAATGTTACCAGTGAAGGAACCAATGAATAATATTATGAAGATACTGACAGTCATTCCAGACCAGAATATTCTTTTCCTAAATCTTTCTCATTTCCTCTGAAATGCTTGCCTGTTTCTTCAGTGAGATGGATTCCCTGCATTATGTACGTATCCATTGTCACAAAAATGCTGACAAAAGAACTTGCCAAAATAGCATTTGTTTGCATAAATTTAGCATATAAGGAGAAGTTGATGAAGTTGAATACAGGGGAAAGGTTTTTGGCATGATGAGGAGCACCATCTGTTATAACATTGGTATCAGAGGTATGGATTAGTGCATAGTTATGTGTACTGTGGGGTAAGAGTGATATTTTAATGGTACTTAAAATAGTATGGAAGTGATATTTTAATGTGATGGAAGGAGCCTGTGTTGGTGCAGTGAGACAAGGAGATGCTGAGAGTAAAAGTTTACATGCAGCCTGTTTCTCCTCTGGCATGAACTCCTATTGCTCAGGGCTTGGCAGCACCTGCAGAGTTGTAAGATTTTAAGAAACCTTCAATTTCCCACATTCTTCTCCTGTAACATCTGAAAGGTGGTAAATGTCTCAATCCCCACTCCCTTGCCTGTTCACCTACTGCCAGAGTTTATCTCCCCAGAAAAGGAATATTGGGCAGTTTGAAGGCTCTGCCTTATATCAAGTGTATACAGCTCTCAGTCACATTTAGATCCTCTTGCTCCTGTCACAACTGAACCTGTGCCATGGGTGATAATTCCATGCAGCAGAATGTATGTTTCTCTGGGGAACTTCAGCCACCCTGATATTAAAGGCAAGAAGAAGGATGTTCTTTGCATGGGGTTCAATGCAAAAGATCACAGGCAAGAAAGGAGGCAGCCTGACCTTCTATAGCAGTGAGGACTGATGACAGATAAGCAACTGTGTGTAAAAGACAGGATCACATCCAGCCATTCCCCAACAGATGCATGTGTGTTATATTTGGAAGCCTGGCCCAGAGGGGACTGTCTCAATGGATGGAGAATACAGAAAGAATGAACATGTCTTTCCCTGATGCATCCCAGTTCCAATACTGTTGTCTCAGAAAAATGCTACCAGACTAAGCTTGGCTGCTGCTGCTTGTGAAGCAGGAACAGGTTAGAGAAGATCCAGATCTTCTAAGTGAGCTCTGTCCCAGCATGATTCTGTGCTTCGAGGGTGCTGATGTCTTAGGCAAAGCAGGGAGGCAATGCCTTGTCCTGAGAGCTGCTCATCTCTGAAATACCCAAGGGAAACCAGATGTACAGACAGTGTAGATGGAGACTGGAGGTTCGCTCCAGAGTGGGATTGACAGAAAAAATGTTTGCTGAGAGCTCTTTAATGAACTTCACTCTCTGTCCTTGAGATCTGCAGTGACTGCAGCTTTCCTTGACAGCAGTGGCTCTGTAACTCACTTAGAAGCCTCCTCTTGCTTTCAATAGACTTTTATTCTTCTCTTCTGGGTGTATTAAATTATCCAGTTGTCTGCAGCACCAGAGGGACAATGTAGAGGCTGCCTCATCCAGAGGTGAACACCACCTTCCTGAGTGTAGCAAATTATCCTTCATTGAGTTCTCTATATGTGCCAAAAGCCCCTCAATCCATGTGCATCCAGAGAATCAGAGAAGCTAGAAGTAAGTTTAAGAAGCTACTTTAAAAGCCCTGTCTGATGCCCATCACAAGGCAGGCATCATTCTCTGTCTGTCTCTTGCTCACCACTGCTTTTTCCAGCAGGTAGAAGAAGGTGTTGGCAGGGCTGGACCTAGCCCTGGGCCAGCAGCACAGGGAGCACATCTCTGGTGACATTGGTGCAGGATGACCACAGTGCAGGGGGTGGCATGGCCACTGTTCTCATGGCACTGCCTCCATTGCAGCTGCTGCAGGTTTGCCCTGCAAAACTCTATCATTGTTTCCTCTTTCTGTGATGAGCACCTCTCTGCATTGCCAGCTTTTCACTGCTTGGCTGTCCAAGAGGCACCTGAAAGGATGCTCCCCAAAGACAGGCTGGCACTGCAGAAGTCCTGTGGGCAATCATACACTCACACCTTGGGAAGCTTATCTCTTGGGGTTACATAGCCATTCAGTTCAAGGGAATGATAACTGAAAATATTTTTTCCCAACCACCTACATTTAGACATCATACTGTGCAGTGGAATTCCAGTGGACTCCGTGGTTATCAGAAGCATTTTAGTGTAGGATTCTTTTTAAGTGAGTGTACAAACGGTGCTCACTTACAGTGAGAATTTGAAGGGAAACATCTGTTTTCTGTTCTGTGTTTGTCAAGCATCTGTGACAAACTTCTTGTCTTTGCAGGCACACTCCCTGATTTTGTGTGGTACATCAAATGGGTTTCCTTCTCCTTGCTGATCATCAGAAAATTCCCTTTTTCCCCTGCCAAGTGCTGCACTTCTCACCTTGCCCTTGGGTCTTGCAGGAAGACTTGTGCTGCTGCTGCTGCTGTCTGGCCCCTGTGAGGTGATGTGGGCTGGGCAGTTACTAAGCTGAGCAGCCCACCCCAGGTGAGGTGTGGCTTTCTGAGACACTCCAGCCTTCAGAGTCATCCATCACCCAGATAGATACATCAAGTAACATGTTTGGTGGCAAATTCTTGTTTATGAAAGTAGAACAACACTGCAGACCAATGCATAGGTAGAAGCAGGGTGGTGCTTGAAAGGATTCCACAGCCTTCTGAGGGCACACTGTAGATCATATCATGATAGATACTAAGTGAATAATCTTCCAAACAGGTTTGTAACTACTCCTCCTCTGTGAGCATTATGTAAGAGTAGGTATGTGACACAGACAGTGAGGTTGGAAATAGGATGCTTCCTACAAGAAGTTCTTTCCACTTCAGTACGACCACACTTGGCTTTACAGGATGCCTTCTAAAGTAGAGAAATACAAATGTAATTATGTCATTCCTTGCTCAGTTTTTCCCGTCCCATGATGGGAAATTTTTCCATGCAATTCATCTGGTTCATGTCTTTTTTGATCTCAAGAGTTAATTTCATCCACTCTCTTGCCCCAGGTCAGTACCAGCCTAAACTATTCCTAACAGGGATTTATCTAACCTACCCAATGTGTCTGGTGATGCAGACCCATTACCTCCCTCAAAGTGTTTAGTACTCCCAGCTACTTATTTCCTTTTTTTTTTCATGGCAATAATATGCTATGAAGAAGATACAAGTTTGAAGTTGATGACTGTCAGTCTTAGGGTAGTGTTTTGAGGTAAATTAAGCAGAGTGGCTTTTTATATTGTGCATTAAAAGTGTGTGATAGAGTCTGTAAAAAAAAAATTAAAACTCTTCAGTTACAGACTTGGGTATAACTGGATGCATAATAGCAGGCAGTGGTGAACAGTCTTTTAGAAAGCTATGTCCTAAATAAATGAACAGCTTTTTATTTGAGGGAACTTGAGGGAAGTTGTAGGAGTTGATGCCTGATAATAGCATGAAAGTGAAAAGCAGGAAAAAGAGCAGACAGATTTAAGGAAGAGAAGATCTAAAAGAGGCTTTTTAAGAAGCAAGTCTTTAACCCACTCATTCATAGAAGTGCTTGCATGGCCTGTTTCTTGCCCTTTCCTCCCCTTTTGCTAAATACTGGCCATCATTGGTCATTTCTTGGCTGGGCAAGTGTTAGGTAGTCCTGCAGTCTGATTCTGGATGGCTGTTCCTGCTTGCCCTGTGGAGGATGCCATGGAGTGACTGCATGGTGCTGTGCCATGATTGCCATATTTCTCTCCACATCCCTTTGGACCTCTACCAGCACATTACCGAAGCAACACAGAGCAGCATGAGGAATGTGCGACGTTTATGAGACAACGAGACAAATTCCTCTTGACCTGCAATAATAGATTTCACAGAGTATTTTCTTAAATTGGTAGATTGAATTTTCTTATATGGATTTCCACTGCCAGGGCATTTCTTCAGCCTTCCTTTGATAGGAAGGATGTGTTCATGAAGCTGGACTGCCACTGAGAAATCTGGGCTCATTTCTTGGCTGGGTCACCTACTTTGAGAGATGCTGGCAAGCAATTTCTTCTGTGCCTTGGCTGTAAATGAGAGGATCTTCTTTTCCTCTGTCAGGAGCTCAAGGCTGTGTCTTTTTAGCAGCCTCATTCACATGATGTAGATAAAGCTTTCCTTTGCATGTTTCTGTGCAGTAGTTTGATTCATCACTTCAAAGTTATCTCCAGAGTTTTCATTCTTTCTTTACTGAGTGGTATTATCCTGTCTCACATTTTCATTTGCCTTTGCCTAACACTGATGAAGAAGAGATTTGCACAGTGATAAAGTCAGCTGCTGGTGTTTGCCTTGCAGGGGGATCTAAGGTGAAGAGCTCACATGTTGCAAGGCTCCTCTCTTATAATCCTGACACAGTTGGAGCACAAAAAGGACTCTTTCCAAAGGATATTGAAGGCAATGCTCAGTTCATAAATATTTGTGTTTCATCACTGCATCAATGAAAATCTGGAAGGCTGTTATCCCCAGTCAGTTCTGTCTTCAGTGACAAGGAAATTTTAATTGGTTTTACTTCTGGTGCTTTTTAACCCAAATGTAATATCTGCTTTCATGCTGAGTTCAAGAGGAAATGAAATCCTTCACAAAATTTTGGAAAGAAATTGCTTAAAGAGACACTGAGTTTTGTGATTAATCTTTTCAAGGCAACCTGTTTTCTGCTCTTAACAGAGGAAAGATCCTCTCACTGCCTTTATCTGTATTCTTAGTTCAGCCAACTTGTTTACCAGGGTTGAGCTTTAAAATCAAAGCACCATAAGGACTCAGTTGTGACTTTGCCTGGATTATAGCAACAAAAAAATAGCTAAATAACTACAGTGAGTTATTGCTTGTTGTGAGCTCTGTGGAAGAGGCACCTTTTGGGGTTTTTGGTGTCTTTGTTTTTGTAGACTACATCCAAAACATGCTGGCCTGTGCCCCAAGTGACACATCCAACCTGACCTTCTTGTGTGAAGTAGCTCTGGTCTGACACTTATCTCCATAAGACCCAAACTGGGACCAGGGTTAATGAAGCAGGATTTTACCCTAATGGCAACAGGAGCTGCTGACCTCCATGATATGAAACCTGGGGAGAACAAGGCAGATCTGCAGAAGAGAACACTGACAAGCAGGCTCTGGAGACTATCACTCACCACTGGGTGAATGTCACCTCCTGGTGGAACTGGATCTCCTTGCAATAAATTGCTGTGCACCTGACCAGCTCCAGCCTGGGTGCAGCCTTCTGTTCAGGGGGCTGTTGAATACCTGGGGGGACAGAGAGCTGGAGAATTAATAAGTTGGGGGGGTTAACAGAAAAAATATCTTCAAAGAGGGGTTGTTGTTTTTGAGAACTGCATGCTTTGATAGCATGTGAGAGTTCTGCACGCGTTCCTCTGCACAAAGTGCCTCTAGGACTGGTTTTATGTGGAGCAGTGAGCATTGGCCATGCCTCTGGCTGACCCCACAGGGCACTCCTGAGGGGCCCCCACAGCAGAGCAGGCTGGCATCAATATAAACCCCACAAGCAGCAAAGCCAGTGTTTCCAGGAATACTGCACTTGGCAGTTTCAAAACTGCTGTACCTTTTCTCAGATTTAGACCTCCAGGAGGGGGAGAAAGCAAAATTGCTTTACTCTATTGCTTTAATTAGCTAAAATATTGAAGGTCACTACAGCCACCCTGGCTTGAAGTGGATAGTAACCTAACTCTGCCCTTCCAGGATAATCAAGTTGAGAGAAACAAGGAAAACCATTGCAGAAGAAGCCAGAGATTTATTTTCCAGCATGTGGATATTTGGCCCCAGGTTGGGCAGTATCCCCCATGAGAACTGCATTTCACTCCCTACCTTTGGTGTGGGAACATGCTGGCAGAAGAGAGCTTTAGCTGTGGGCTTGGAAAATATAACACTCTGGTTTTAGAGGTTTGGTTTGGGGTTTTTTTTTTACGTGTGATGGTGTAAGAAGAAACAAGTGTAATTAATTTTACAGTGCCATGGTTATTTCAGAGGGCTGCCTGAAATCATATGCCACAGGAATGTTTTCCCCATCACCTCCCAGCACTTAAAGGATGTAAAACTGTAATCTGACTTCCGTTTGAGCCCAGTGCAGCTAGTTTTAATCACAAACAGTGCTGATTCCCCCAAAGCTGGGTGAGTGCACTCATTTTGGCACCCCTTAGTATCACTCTTTACAAAGCTTTGTTTAACTCTGTGTATGTTTGAAGTCAGGTACTGCAAAATATGACTGAATATTGCCCAGTCCTTATGGGAGGGATCCAGCAAACTGTAGCATAATATTACATGACTGGCTGCAATAAATATAGGATTAGAGATTTTTTTTGCCTTATTTCCCACTCTTTCCTTCTCGAGGTGCAGTGAAGTATTTGCAGTTTGAGTTAATCCAAAGCAGAAGCCCTGATGTCCTCTCCTGTAGGTGACCTGTCTGATAGAAATATTTCTAACTTTGCTCTTAACTGTCCAGTAGTAAGAAGGTCTTTTCCAACCTGAATGTTTCTGTGAAGAGTAAGATGTCACCTCCAAACTAGGTGTTAAAATCACAGTTCAGGTGAAAATGAACAGTCCATTTACAACTGTAATTATTAGTCTTAACTGAAACTGGCAGGCTGGAAACATAAAGTCCTTTCCTGCATGTAAACATCTTCAGGCAATGGTAGAACTTTGCAGAGGTGTATAAAACCTAGGGTATCTAGTGAAATCAGTCTCTTTGATCTCAGTCTCCATTTTGAGGTTTTATAAAGTTACACAAAACTCTGCCAATATTTGAGAAGAGAATAAAATAGCTGTATTATAAACTAAGTGACTTTATTTCTTTCATGTGCAACATGCTGGTATGCCTGAATTTAAAAACACTTGGACTATAGAAGAGGAGAAAATGGGATTGTCAGTTATGTGGATTTGCAGCTACAAGGTGATTCTCAGATTTTAAATGTCACAGCTGATAGTCTTTAAACCTGTTGTGTTTTGGTTTTTTTCCCTAACTGATAAGATAGCTCTTAAAAAGTACTTGGCAGCCATGTGAGACAGAAGAAGTAGTGAGCTGGAGGTGCAAGGCAGAGAAACCATAGAGGAAGCAACCTTGGGGCATCAGCAGAGCAGTCTGATTGCTGATGACCCACCAGAGAGCTCCCACCACCCATCCCCACTGCCCCAGGCCATTGCTCAGTTTGACCACCACCTGTCCCACCTCATCCTGACTGTACAGCTGCTTGCATGTATCTGCTGCCCACCCATCTGTGAGGCTGGTTAGAAAGAGCCCATTCCCTAGCCTGCAGACCCAGGCCATCAGAGACCCCAGGCTGGGTCCTTCTCCCCACTCTGGGGTGCAGTGCTGGCTGCATCCGCAGGCACTGGGAGAGGTGCCTCTGTGGGCATAGACAAGGACAGGCATAGTCTGCTCCCAAACCACTGTGTGAAATGGCACCTGGATGTCACCTTCCACAAGCTTCTCCTGGATGGCCAGCTATGCCTAAGTAGCATGTAAGCATGTATGATACATGTCACATTTAACATGCTCATATATTAAGCCAAAGGCACACACACAGAGATTTGTGCATTACATTGTTTGAAGACCTTTGTTTACTGCTATTGGTTCTTGACAGCTCTGCTCTGCTTTGAAATCCATCCAGGCTCTGGTGTTCTTTGGCCTTGGTCATTCATATTCCTCAGACAGCAATTTGTATGTGTTTTATTTATTACCTCATGACAGGCCACAGTTTTGCAGTAACCAGAAGGGTGCTTTGCACTTATTAAATTGCCCAACAAATGCTGAGCATGCCCTGAAAAATTGTTGAAGTTCATTGTGTGTTTGCAATTTCATGAGAATTTGTCTGTGAAAAATCAGATATTTTGTTGCACAATCACCACAGGAGTTGCTGCAAATGCATGCAGGCAGGTTTGGCAAGTGTGTTTGGGCTAGAGTCAAAAAATACTGCACACTAAAATACCTGGAGGGTTTCTGGAACCAGGCTTAGTTGTGGTCATTAACATAAGAGGAATGTTATCTTTGTTAGGATGCCTAAACCTCATCTGGCTTAATTGCCTTTTATGCAGAGGGCTAGTATTTTGTATTCTCCTTGGTAGCAAGCTAGTCCTTTGGTATGGGTTTTGGATTTATTACTCATAAGCAATTTATCACTTTAGATTTCTGTAAGCTTTTTTCCCCCTCAGTGATCTGTAATTTGGAGTCAGCTTCTATAAAAAATGAGAGTTTTTCAGGCCCTAGCCATGAGACTTTGAAGCAGACCTGGAGATAATGAGTAAGTTAAATGAGCCTGGCACAGTGCTCCAGCACCAGTGTGTGATAACCACAGTCACAAGTTGAAGGATGACCATGCAGCTAGTAAAAAAAAAAGGTATCTAACGTTAGTATATCACTGCTGCTGCTTTTCAGAATCGATTTATTAGCAGCTGTTTGGGGAACAGGGACAACATCCATCTTAGCTCTTTGCCCAGCTCTGAACTCTGCATGCCAAAGTGTTCAGGACACAGGAAGGAGCAGAGGAAGTTTGCATGAGTGTTGTTCAAGTTTTGCACAAACCCAAAGTTGCTTGTTCTGTGCACAGTCATTTGATGAAGCCAAGTCAGGTTGGTAGGAGCTGTGATTGATGAGCTGAGGAGGTGCCCACCCACACCTGACCTGAGTTTGGGATTTGTGAGTGTGAAATACAACCACCAAACCCTGAAAGCCTTAGGCATAAGTAAGCTCATGCCAACAGGGCTCAAAGTTTCAGGAAACAGTTCTTACATCTGCAGAGTCAGGTTCAGCCACTGCTTTTAAGGGAGTAAGAGAGTCGTAGAATCATGTAAAGGGAGCAGTAGTTTTGACCCAGTGGTTGGTGTGGATGCAAGCTGAAGAGGTGATATGCTAGTATGGATCAGCCTTGCCTGGGGCCTTTTTCTCAGCATGTGAGCAAACAATTCCTGTGCAGAGATACCTGAGGTAGGACTGCAAATGTACAAAAGGCAAGCCAAAATGACCAGTCAGTGCGGGGACTGAGAAATTTAGGGCAGTTAAATGATACTGTTCCTTCTGACTGGGCTTTTTATGTAGCAAATGGAAAAAGATAAGCTGCTCTTTGAGGTAATTTAGGGGATGAATTTGATGTTAAGAAAATATCTGGATCTGGATTTTGTGTAAAGCATCCTTTGGGGTGGTGCAGGAACAGCTTCACAAACACTGCCTAGGGTAGGACTCTGTAGGGATGGGAGTTTTGAGGAAAAGATTTGGTCACAACACGGTGCTTCATAGATTGGAAGCAACAAGTGTTCTGCAAAGCAGCAAAATTGTTTTGGGGCTTGGGAAGTCTGCCTGTTGGGGAGGTGAGGTAATTCCTTCTGCTTTGCTCTGTGGTGGTTAGACTTTAGGAAAACATCCCAATTTGGGCTTTATCCTCAAAGAAAGAAAGATTGAGGAAACAGAGTCCTGAAGTGTACAGCAAAAAGGAACTGAGAGTAGAGTTTGTGGTAAAACAAGTTGTGAGGCTGAGGCTGTTTGCTGTCAAGAGATAACTGCAAGGATATGAGATGGTAGCGTTTGGGTTCTCCTGGGCTGCTTCAGAATGGAAGGGAATGGGCAATTTTCTGTCTGTGGTGGTTAGGATAAGTGATATTAAGGTATACATAACTTTAAGATGAGGATGAGAAGCACTGAGATAGATTTGCCCTGGGAAGCTGTGGAGTCATAGTTCCTTGGGGTCAGAAGTTAGACAAACATCTGCCAGAAAAGATGGAGCCGAGCCTGCCTGCGGTGGGGCAAAGGGCTGCCTGGCCTCTGCTCTGAGGCTTCTTCCAACCCTCTTTGCTGTGATGAGATTGGAAACAAATACTACACAAAAATAAGTCAATGTGCTGCCTTTCCTCTGTGAGGAAGGAGACACAGGATGTGCCTAGGAGGCAGAGATGTGGAATAAAATAGCTGTGGCAAGGGGCAAAACATGACTGAGACCTGAAACCAATATCATTATTATTTTCTTCCTTTTCTTTAAATGTTAATAATAGACTTATTTTCTTTTTTTTTTTCCTATTTCTTTTTCCCTCTCTATCAAGATAGCCAGCATTATTCTGTGCTGTTGCCTAAGCCATTAATGCACTCTGCTCTTGAATTATGTTTTGCAGGCTTTTTCTTTTTCCTCTCAGGAGAGGTTTTCTTACGAAGTGCCATTGTAGGCAGTGGAGCTGGATGCTCAGGTACAGCGTAGTGTGTGGTACTTCATGAAGGAGTTGCTTGACTTCTGGAACAAACAGTGACTTTCTGACGCAAAACTCCTTTCTTTCCCTTCCCAGCAGTACACAGCCCACAGGATGACTGATTCTAATAATAATAAAGAAAAGCACACTGTGTCCACTGGGGAAATAAGGAGAAAAGGATTTATGAGTGGTTTAGAGTGGGATTCTTGGGGACGGCATTCTTGTTTTAGGGAGCTGTTGGTACCATGGTCACTGCAGCAAAGTGCAAAAAAAAGTTAGCAAGGGTATGCCATCCAAAAACCTTTGCACATAATAGTGTGAGTGTGTCAGGTTTGGGAATTACTGTACCCCCAGCTCTCCTGAATGAGGTGCAGCAAGCTGAGGTCCAGAAGGTGTATAATGCCTGATGGATGTGCACTCTGGAATGTAGATCCTGCTGTAGATGCATCTTCAAACAGTCCTGCTTGCCTACCTATAGAGATTCCCACAGACTGTGGTTGTCTGCTTGTAACCAAAGTTGATCAAAGACTGGAAGGCTTTTTTTGTCTGTTTGGAAGTGGTTTTCATCTGTTCAGATGCTCAGCAGCAAAGCTAAGCAGTGCAGTATCAGTGCGGCTTGTAATTTCAGGTGTATGTGACAAGTAAAGCCTTTATATCAACATCAGTGATGGGAAGAAAAGAGGCTTTGTTCTCTCCATACTGCAGAGGTTATTTATATTGCTCTCTGCACCCTGGATTGCCAGGAGCTGGGGCTGGCCCTGCCTGGCAGTGTTGCTGTGGTGATGGCAAGAGGTCATCCCACACCTGGAGGTCTCCCAGTCTTAGTCAAGATGGTCAAAGAAAGGAAATGCTGGCTCATTAATGCCTGTGCTTGTCACTTCTGAGTGGAAATATGTTGCCTGGCTTTTGTATGTTAGCAGGCTTTTGGTGTTGGAGAGGATTGTGGAGAACTCAGTAGCTGCTTGAAAGTCATGAGTTTTTATCCCTGTCTCAGCTGTCTGAGGGTAATCAGCTCTGCCCTCTAGTGCCGCTTACCAAATCTGTTCAAACCGAACACATCCATGATCCTGCCAGCATGCCTCACCCAGAGCATCCCTTGGAGCACACACTGACCTGTGCCAGTCCAAGGCTGCTCTGGGCATCGTGCCAGAGGGGCTGGGAATGGCTGGAACCTGGCAACTTCCAGACAGGAGGTGTTTAGCTGCATTCCAGTCAGGGGAGTGTGGCATGTGTTGGATACACTCTGCACAGCACCCGCAAGTTCATTTCTCTATTTTGACTCAAGCAGCCCTGCCGAGTCTGATATTTGCTTTCCCATAATGTTTATTATGCCTTTGAGAGACCTGCAGAAGTGCTAAGTGATGAAGAACCATTTCAGCAGCTTTGCTCTTTCAGTCCCATAAATAATGAATTCATTGGGGTGAGAAAACACAGGCCCAGGCACAAACACCTGCAGAGCCTTGCAGAGGAAAAAGAGTAAGCACAGAAGCTTGAGATCCAAGTGCAGAGCCCTGTGCCCGTAAAATGGGAACTGAAAGTGTGACAGAGTGGGTTTGACATTAATTGCCTCAAGAGGAGACAAAAAGCAATTAGGAATGCAGGTGAGTGTTAGCTGAGGTTCGAAGTGATAGGTTGCTACCTCCTTGGCTTTTGGAGAGGGTCGTTAGTTTGAAGGAGATGTTTGTTTTATTTTCTCCAAGTTCTGTCTTTATGCATCAGCTAATGTCACAACTCTGCATGCTGGCTGGTTCCCCACAGCCTGGTAAAGCATACAGATACATTTGAACCTGCTGGCCAGCTTCAACTCAGTTGGGATGATGTGGTTTCAATGAGTCTGCATTTCTGGAACGTTTGTAAAAGTAAAGGAAATTCCACAATTCAAATGCTGCCACTGCTGAGGGTAGAGTACCTGCCATTCCTTGCAGAGGAAACGTATGTGACACCAGAGAATCCATAGTGGAGAGGCTTGGGAAGGCAGCTCTATGGGGCTTGCTCAGCTCCATCGGGCTTCCTTAGCCCCAGTGCTCACAAACAAGTCATGGCAGCTGGAGAAGTGAGGATTGCACAGTGAGGCACTGTGTCACAGAGCCTGCCATGTCCAGGGCTGATGTGAGAGGAAGGGAAGAGCTGGTTTCTTCTGCTTTATTGGTAACTGAAACAGGTGAGCACAGCAGGGTGAGATCTGGTGTGTGCTGGCAGAATGTACCAGCAGAGCCCCGCAGACCTGAGTCTAATCAGCTGAAATGCAGAGCTGCCAGTGCTAGCCAGGGGCTGGGGGACCATTGGGATTTCATGCTTCATGCTTTGCTCTGCTCTGATGTATTCTCCCCAATTTCCAAGCACTGCCTGCTCTTTAGACCAACAGATTATATGTGGCTTGACAGTGACAGCCTCTGTCAGAGGCCACACCTCCTCTTTGGCCATGGAAGCATGCATGAAGGAGCCAAGCCTGCTGAACCTGAGATGTGTCATGCTGTTGTCAACATTGCTGAATCCTTATGCTGGTGGTGGAGCTGCACTGTGCCAGACACCTTCACCCCTCATCCTCTACAGGGCAGGCTGTGAACCTCTGAGGTTTGCAAGAGCTCTTTCCCTGCTGATGCCCTCTGGTACCTTTCCTGGAAGAACCAATGTGCAGCAGGAGGTTTGAGACCAGTTAGTGTTGGGCTGAGCAGGGCAGTGTGCCCAAAAAGCAGGTGTTTGCAAACCTGGGCTGCATTGGAAGGTAAATGAGATCCAAGTGGTACAACTGGGCAACTTTAGCAACGTTTTGCTGGCTGGAGAGCAGCATCTTTGTGAAAACTCTGAAACTCTTTTCTCGAAAAATAGCAAGGAAAAACATACTAGTTTGCAGTTAGTGCTTCTACCACAAGTGCTTCTGGACAGGCAGCAGAAGACTTAGGCAGCATTTTGATTTATGAAATGCTGAGACTTCAATTCCCTGTTCTTTCTTAGCTTGATTTGCCCTGATAAGAGCTAGGGGATTTTCATAAACTTTTATCATCTGCTTAGAGCCTTGTCTAAAATGCTTCACAAGTCAGCTCCCTAGATGAAATCATCTTTTGCAGAGCTGGAAATTTGTTGGGGAGGGCTGGACAATTCAATTTGGAGGCATTTTACCATTTGGTGGATATTTGTGAGGGTGGAAATTCTTGCAGAGTTTAAAGATGCTGAACTTTCTGAGCTTAACTGGGAGTTAAAGTTCTCATATTGGCATAAAAATCATAACTACTTCACCATTGGATAAACAGCCCACCAGCATGGATTATTTTTTTTATATATTCCCTTGAAGCTCAGGCTACCATCTATGACAACTTTTGATCTGCTGTATTTTTCTCATTGATCTCTGAAGCAAGTGAGGCCTGCAAGTTCATTCTGTCTGCACTCCTTCCTCCTCCCCATAGATTTTGAATTTCTTGAACCTGTCTTAACCAAACTTGACTGAGGGTAAATACTGTGTCACTGTGGGTTTTGTGACTGTAGGTGACAGGGCTGAGCAGTTAGTGCCCACGGAGGTTCACACTACAGATAGCAAATGGAAGCTGAGGAGAAGGGAAAGAAAGAGGCATTAATAATTCCTGAGTTTGGGAGAAGTTAATCTAGAGCTTCCCCTGGTAGCTGGCAGTTCCCTTGTTCCCCTTTATATATCTGGCTGGTGTAGTGCTGAAAGCTCAAATGTAAATGCAGATAAAAGGTAATTTTGCAGAACATCATTCCTGCAATCATTATTACAGGTGAAATAACATAATTGGAGAGATAATAGCAAAGAGAAGGGGAAATGGAAAGGTGTGGGCAAAAGAGAAAATAAGTTTTCAGCCCAATTTTGGAAAGAAACAGAGAGCTAATGAGTTGGAGCTCATCTAGGTGGCAGCAGCAGGCACTGCTTTGCCTACCAGAGAGGCGATGTATGTCTGGAGGATAAAAGAGAATTACAAAGTTGCCTGATCAGTGGATGGGGCAGAAACAGCTACAGAAAAGGACTGGGAGTAGACTGAAACAGACTGGATTTATGCATATTTCAGTTTGTTCAGAATGATCACCTGATACTGGGCAGTCCACAAAACCAGGCTGCTTTATCTAATCCCTGTCTGTATTTTTAAAATAATGTTTAGGTTGAGCAGTTTTGGTCCCATTGCTGCTACAGAGTGGCCAGGAAAGGAGAACAAAGGTGATGGCAGAGGGTTTGCCATCGCTTAGACACCAGCACCAGCCCATGCTAGGATTTGGGACCACCAGCATGCCCAGCCTGACCCCAAGACCTTCTGGCTGATGGGAGTACATTTTGGTAGCTGCTGGACTGAGCCATGGCCTTCAGTGCCCGTGCTGCAGGCGGTACGTGCATATGCAGAGCCCTTCTGCTCAGCTGCAGTACCTTGGATGGTCAGGGGCGACCATGGACGTGGGAAAGGGCAAATAGCCCCAGCCTCCTGGGGAACAAAAGGCACATGTGTTTTATGGACCTGTTTATCCTCTGCCCTCTCCCATGTGGTCAGTCTTGGAGCACTCATTGCCTCAGTGTGGCTGCAGCCCTTTGCCCCAGCAGTGGTGTCAAGCAGCGAGTATTTTACATTCGATGCAGGCAGCTCCTTTGCCTTTTTTCTTCTTTTCTTTTTTTTGGTGAATCTTCTTCAAGGAAGCTAATAGAGCCAGCAGCTGTGTAATTAGTGGGAGCAGGGCCCCGTGTTTGCCTGGAGCATTTGTTAGCAAGCCTGTGGCAGGCTGAGCGTGCTCGCTGCGTGTGGAGGTGTTCGCTTGGCTGGCTCTGCCCTCTCACTCCCCTGCCAGACGGAGATGTCGGCAGAGATGGACACAGGTGGGCTGCTTAGTGTGACGGAAAATAATTAGGAGAGCATTAGTTTTAGGTGGAAATAAATGGGTTGTCCAGCTGTAGCTGCTGTAGGGAGGAAGCTGAATGTTAATTAGATGCCACCAGTAATTATGGTGATTATGCATTTTTTTTGAGTAGCTGTTGGGAATAGCTCAATTCACATCCAGAGGGTAACATGAACGACATTTTCTAATGTACTTTCTAAGTACATTTTCTAAGGTACTTTATTTAAGGGAAAAGGGAAAAAAAATCAAACAGAACCACACAAAACAAAACCAAAAACCACAAAACCAAGGACAATTGCAATAATAATAATTTTTTAAAAATCTACAACGGTGCAAAAATTGTAACTGGTTTGATATAACGGCTCAGGAAAAAAGAGTTTTGGTTGAAGTAAAAAGAAATTCTGTGTGTCTGGTGGAAAAAATACATCCTGAAAAAAACAGGCTGTGGCAGAGTTGGGATCTACACCTATTCTTCCATCTCTTGCTGTCTTTTCTCAACTGTGAGACAAGCAGTCGTCTTAACTCTGAATTTATTTCGCTGACTTCCAGGCCTGTCTGATGCTTTCCTTCTCCCTTGTCCTCTTATGGAAATGAACAATGATGATGAGAGTTAAAATTAATGGGAACAGTGATTTTGTAAGATTTTAGTCTTTAGATCTCCCAAAAAAATCCATTTTACAGCCTTGTCCATACGTAGGACTGCTCTGAAACAGTTGCTCCGTGCATATTTATGTAGGCATTGCGATAAAACAAGTGCCCACATGCAGATTTATTCAGAAATAGCTGATGTGTTTTAAATTCAGTTTTTCTTTCAGTTTTTTCTTTCAGTTGTAGATCCAACCTTTCACTTAGACCCACTAGTTAAGAAGTGAACTCATTAACATGCCACCCACTGTGTCTGATAACCTAGCACCTTCGATCTCAGACAGTCTCAGCTCGAATTCACTCTTAGCATTATTTGTCAAGATTATTCGTAGAATAAATCTGCATAAATTCCCAACAACATGCAATGGACACCCAGATTTTTGTGGAATACTTTACTGGAAATGACTCATTCAGACCCAGCAGGCAAGAGCTTGCATGCACGGTGCAAGAGTGTCTTCATGCAAACCCACTATGTACTCTATGTGGGGGTTCCTCACTTCAAGAAATGGTAACAATGTGCAAAGGCTTCAGCCTAATGAGCTGATTTGCAAAGAAACCTGTTGGTGGTTGGACAAGGAAAGCCTTCTGTGATCCACAGGGAAGGTCCACCTAAAGCACTTTTGTGGCTGCCTAACATGAAACTTAAAACCCAGAATCATTTAGGTTGGAGAGGACCCTTAAGATCAAGTCCAGCTGTCAAGCTAACACTGCCAAGTCCACCCCTAAAGCATGTTCCTAAGCACTACTGCTGCACAATTTCTAAATCCTTCCAGGGATGGTGACTCAACCACTTCCCTAGGCAGCCTGTTTCATGGCTTGATAACACTTTCAGTGAAGATACACCATTCCCCTTCGTTTACAGGGGAAACACAATACCTCACCACCTGACCTTCCTGAAGCTGATGTTTGGAAGATCTGTCTTGGTAATGATTCAGGTAAGATATTGCTGGGTTTTGCATCAGCTATGTTACTTGCTGTCAGGGGCATGACTGCTTTTTTGGGCATTTGGACTATACAAGATATCTTCATGATATTCAATAGCTTGTCTTGGACAATGGCATAGCCACCTTCTTGGTCTTGCACTGCACTGTCTGCCTGGGCATCAGTTGGAGAGGTGTAATCTTTCACCAAATGGCCAGCCCCTTATCTTCCTCCAGCTGCTTTCTCCCTATGCAGGTTCTTCAGTGGTCCCTGGTCTTGTCACACCTGCTCCTTTGGGTGTGACTAGAAGTGCATCTGTCACAGGGCCAAAGGGGAAGTGCCCTGCATTGTGAGAGGAGTGCATGCAGTTGGCTCCTGTCAGCTGGCCCCAGGCACAGGGGCATGCCCTTCACATGGTGTACACTCACCAGAAGCAGCTGTGTTTTGCTCCCATAATAGATGTAGTCCTGTGGCAGGGGTAGGAGAGTAGATCTGAGGGAACTGCAACAGTGGGTTCCCTACATCTGGGAACAAGCCTTGGGCTGATAACTTTTGGTAGGTTTAATGCTTCTGGAGCACAAGATTTCCCAAAGGAAAGGCTCCCTCCCCAACTGCAAGCACAACAGCCCTTGCATTCCTTAATTATTTCCATCCAGGGAAGTTGATGGCCTTTTTGATTCAACTGTGTTAAATCAAAAAGTAGGTGGCAAGATGAATCTTTTGCATCTAAAATCCCACTGTTAATTAGATGTTTTTGAAATGTGGGGTTTTTCCCTTTTTTGTCTCTGGCTAACTAGTCAGTTGAAATAAGTTTTCACACTTTAATTATAGTACTTAAATTTTGAGAGTAGTGAAACCATGAACACATTTTCTTACATGCTCAGACCACTGCAGAATGTTGAAAGCTGGGCTGGCCTTGATTTACCCATGCTTTCCTCTTCCAGATTCCTCCTGAAGGATCTGCTGCTGGTTGATGGGATGATGCTGAAACACATTGTGCCACACTGGGAGGAGCACAGAATAGTCTGGGACTCATATCTCTTCTTTGAGGATGAAGAGCTGACACATCTAAATGGACACACTGCAAGCAGTAGAGTCTGGGGGACATGGAAGAAAATCAGGAGCTCCCAGCAGTGTTTGAGGCTTTGAAGAACTGATCCCAAAGGATGTTCATCTAGATATTAATATTAAGACTCTCTTTGTAAGAGTGATTGCTTTGCCATGCTCTCCTTGAGGACCTGGCTGGGTATCTGAAGAGGGAATATACATTGTCACCTTGAGCAGCGGTGGGCTGGCTCCTGCCACCTTATCTGTTCTGGTGCTCTGAGCTTCTCTGTGTTCCATGTCATTAACACCACTTTTTCCTGTAGGAATTTTTAGTTCAGCTTTTCTTGTTTGCCCTTTACTCTTCTGTTGTCCTGTACTTGGACACAGGAATAGTTCTGTCATGCTGATGGGTTTGCTGCAGCCCTGATACATAGATGCTTCCCTCCTTCATCCTTTTTGTGTCTGGCACAGATGTGGAGTCTGTGGGCTCTGCCTGCCAGACAGAGGCTGGCAGTTCAGTGACAGAGCCATCACCAGGGGTAACTTTGGCTTTAACACAATTTCTCTGGGTCTCTGCTGCTTTCTGGATCAGGAGATCCATCAGCCTGAGGGTTCATTTGCACAAACACCATAGGTGAGAAATTTAGCAGTGCATCAGGCCACATTTACTTTAAATCTGAAGGGGTGCTGAGAGCTGCGTCAGCCAAGGCAGTTTCACAGGCCTCAGGGTGGTCCTCTTGCACTGTTGTCATCTGCAAGCTATGAGGACCACTTCCTGGGGGGTGGTCATATGCAATGTTGAGACTCTTGGGTTCATCCCCAAGCCCCAGTAACTGGGGACACTGGAGCTCTCCTGGTTTAGGAGAGCTCCTAAAGGACACTTTTAGGACACTGTGGTGCCACTTGGCAGCGCAGGCAATGGCATGAACCATTTTCTATCCTCTTGTCTCAAACAGTGAAACAAATTCAGTGATGGGGAGGGAGGAAGGAGTAACCAGCTCAGGGCAGAGCTGTGCTCCCACAGAGGGTTGCACTGAGCACACTTGTGCTTTTACAGTGTGCACAGAGGGATGTTTTAACCCTGAGGGTGTCTCAGGCTTCCAAAGGAAGACATGGTTTCCATGTGGCTGAAAAGTGTTGTGCTGAGGCTGGTCCCTCTTTGCTGTGGGGTGAGCAGAGAGGGTGACAATTTTTTTTTAATTTATTTTTCACATTTTTAAGCTGCTTCTCTGCTTTTTCTTACTCTTGGGTTGGTGGACACTGCTGCCATCCATCCCGAGGCTCCAGCTGCACAATGAGTGAAGGTTGCAGCACCATAGCTTGCTGCAGTTATCACCTGGGTATTGTTGTAATAGGCAGGCTGGCAGCTTTTCCAGGAGGAAAAGCACCTCAGCAGAAGCTGAATCCCATGATTCTCCCATGAATCTGGTGATGCAGTGAGTGTGCTGGTGTGTTTTGTGCTGTTGGAGTCTGTGCATCAGTAACAGCAAAGCAAGGACGTGCTCCAGTGGTGGCTGAGCAGGGTGCAAGTGTGACTCCAGAACTGGTCTGGGTGCATGCAGGGTGCTGGTTCCTTCCTGGCATGGTCACCTCAGACCCTCCCTTTGGGACACCACTTTAGGAAAAAGTGTTTTTTTTCTGTCTGTTCCTTACTGGTTCTCAGCAATTTCCATGCATGCCCATCAGAGGGCAACCCCAGCACAGGGTTGTTGTCTCCAGAGAGACAGGGATAGTAGGTCTTGGTGTGAGGCCAAATCCATCTTCCCTCACCCCTTCCATCCCTATTACCTCATTCCAAACCTGAGCTGAAGAGTGCATTTTGCCCCACTGTGCATGCTGTGTACTAGGCAAAGGGAGCATCTCACCAGCCAGGGAGGATGTGCTGTACATGCTCTCTGGCAAGAGACTCTGCCAGGGTCTTCTGCAGTAAACCCAATGCCATCTCTAGGGAAGGATCATGCTGAGCATTAACAAGGAATGTCACTCCAATGCAGAGGGAACAAGCAGGGATTCAGACAGAGCTTACAAAACTTAGATGGGTAAAAATCTGGTGCTTTGTACATTCTCCTAAGTTCACAGATGAAATGTGCTCATCTCGTGATCATTTAGACTTGAAAAGACCCTTAAGGTCATAGAGCCCAGCAAATACCTCAGTGCATCTTTGGTGCTTGACATGTCTTGGTGTGGTTTTGTATGAGATACTATCCCAGCACTTGGTGTTTGGGACACTTTATGTGTGTCCACACACTTTGAACTATTTCACACGCTGACATGAAACTGCTGACATGAAATCCCAGGGTAGGTGATCATATATGGACTTGGAGGTGGAGTTCAGTGAGGCAACATCTAGTATCTTATCTTGCTTACATTGAGAGGAAGAGATAGACAGGATCTGTCTTGTCCAGGACAGTGCAGAAGGACCAAATTGTGTGCTGGAAGGACCTGTCCCACTCCTCTGTGTTTTACTGGAGCTGGAGGAGCAGCATTCACCTGGCAGTGGTGCTTGCAGCCCCCGTACTTGCAGAAACAGGCTTAGAAAGAAAGCTGAGGGAAGAAACAGCTCCTTGCTATTTTTATCCTTCCACCAGCCCCCAGGGATTTCGATTGACAGGATTAGTTATGAAGCCAATAATATGAGTTTAACTATGAGTGAAATAACACAACTTCTGTGGGAAGCAGAGTAAAAGAGGCAATTATACAGTAGTTTAATAACAGCGCGCTGCTGGCTGGGTAGCTGAAAAGTTACAGTTGACAGTAATTAGATTTTTTTTCATTCTTCCTGTTAAGTAGCTATAAAAATTACAATAGAAGTTCATCTGATTCTCTTTTATTCCATGCTGGTTTCATCATCCATTCCATGCACATTTGGCCTTCACATTATTATTTTATATGATTTTCCTGTCTGGTATTTAAGACCTGCAGAAACAGGACTTAATGCTGCAGAAAGCACTAAGAATAAGTGGGTGGCAGTAACACTCTGGAGCATCAGAAATCCAGGGGATGCTTCAATGGACAATGAGGGCTTTCCAAATTGACCCTCCCCCCCGCCGAGTAGCAGCTGGACTTCTCACCACAGGAATTATTTCAAATCATCCAAAATTACAGGAAAAATGAGATGTTAGAAATGAAGCATTCTTTTGCCTGCCTGTTACATGTGCCACATGTAGGCAAATGGGAGGGAGGAAGAGAAATGCTGTGGTGCACCAGTCTGTGTGCTGGTTGCTTGCTGCACTCAACTCCCCTATGGGATGGGAGTCAATGTGGTGATCTGGTGTTGGGCTCTGGGATGGGATAGGAGGTGTTTATCAGCTGGGAAAGAGCTGGGTTTGTATGAGTTCAGGCAAGAATCTGCACGGTCCCTCAGGTCTGCGAGGTGTCTTTTCCCAATCTGTGCTGCTCCTCTGTGGTACTCTGATGTGTGCTGACATGCCAGCAGGCTGGGGACATACAGACATTTCATCTCCCTGTCACTTACATCCCAAGCGAGGCTTACTTGTCAGCTGCCCTCCTTTCAAACACTGTCCTTTTCTATTCTGTGTCTAGACAGCAATAAGTTTCCTCTTATGCTGTAAAACTTACTTTAGCAACTGTGTATTTCCAGATTTGGAGGGTAAAACTTGATGAGCCAGCAAAAGTGTGGCTTTTTGTATGCTTATGATCAGAGCTTGAAAGCATTTCACAGCACAAAGGAAAGAGCTCTCAGGTTTGCTCTCATCATCGAAAACTCAGGATGGGATATTTGCTTGGAGGCTAAAAGTATATTTCCTGTTGCTTTCTTTTACTTTGTAATGTATAAAAGCTGGATATGATAAATGGTATCCTAGTCCTGATGATGTGAAGGGGATTGAGTGTGAGGGGGTGCATTTTGCAGCTCTGGTGCCTGGTGGGATCTTTGACACACGCAATAAATACACTCTGTGGCAGTATACCTGACCTCACAGCAGCATATCTCTTATTTTATTTCTTTTTCTCTGCCATGGCAGGAACATCACAGTTAACTTCACACTTGTGTTTTAGTTTTAAAACACTCTGGAGATGCCCAGAGCCATTAGCAGGGCAAAGGCCACCTCCAGGTGTGTTGCTACCCCATTTATTTCCACTTGTCGACAGAAATACTCTGTGCATTTGGCAGATGCAAATGCTCCAGATGGTACTGGGGAAAGTGAAAATGAAAGACTTGATTCCAGCCCTTCCTCTCTTTAATAAAATATGGTTCATCTCTCTGATAGAGTGGTGGTGGAGGGGGTTGGTTTGTTTGTTTGTTTTTTCTGGGTGTTTTTTTGTTTGCTTTGTGTTTGGTTAGGGTTTTTTTGTGTATGTATGTGTTGCTGTTTGTTTTGGAGGTTGTTTTTTTCTGTGCTTTGTTTTTCCCAAGACTTTTAAAAATGCATCTCTTCTCCTTTTCCCTACCCTTAATTCTGAGCTTGTGACCTTCAGCTCATCCCTGAGACATTGGAAGGTGTGCTGCTGATCACTGCAGTCTTCCACTTAGTGTACTTGCCTTCCAACATGTCGTTCTGGTCCTGAGATCATAGTCTCTAAAACCTGGATATAATCCATTATTCAGGGTGTCCAACTGTCTCTGCGATGAGGCCAGTTGCCAAGGCAGACAAAGTAGTGAGCAGTTCATGGGGTCTCAACACCTGGCCATGCACTAGTGTGGTGAAGAGCTTCAGTGTATGCTGAGACAAATGCTCCCTCATGCCCTGGGTTCCCACCACCTCCAGTGTAACTGCAGTAGGGGCAGCACGTGGCTTGAAATGCTTGGGCTTTGCCTGCTGCCCAGGTAGGCAACATCTTTCTGCAAAGCCATGGTGGAAGAGAAGAGAGGCTGAAAGGGATCACCTTCTGTGTGGATCACCTTCTATGTTGATCACCAACCCACAGGGCACTACCTGGACCTAAATTTGTCTTGGGAGGATGAGGCAGAGGAGACCTGTCATCTCCATCTGAAAAGGCATGTGTGTTCCTGATCGTGTGCTGTGCTGATGCTCTTACAGTGCTTGAGTCACCACCCTGCATTAGCTTATTCCAGCACATTTCCTTGTTACAAAATTAGATCCATTTGCAAATTGCTGCTGCACCAGTAATTGAATTGAAGGGTAGGTTTTTGCTGTTTTTTTCTTTTTTTAATTCTCTTTTTTCTTTTTTTCCTTCAGTGGAGTAAATCGAAAATAAGTCCACAGAATCAAGCCCTTAGTGCTTTCAGCAACATGCTCATTTAAATTGGATGCAAGAGGGTGTCTGTGTTTACATTTGGCCTGCCAAGAATCTCTGTTTCAGAAACTGGCTTACATAATATGTCAAAATTGGTTTACTCATTAGCATTGCAAACTGCGTGAAACGAGCCACAGATTGATAAACTCGTGGCAATATTTGCATCCTGAGCCGAACGGCACAGGGGGAGGGGAGGTTCATTAGGAAATGTTCCATTTCCCCAAGAAAAACAAATCGTTTCTAGTTATATATCTCAGACTTCATTAATTCTCTGTCTCTCCAAAATTAAATAAAGATCGAGAGGGAAATGTGAAAATCTCTGTTGGCAAGTGGGCAGCTTGTCTTCAGATTTCCTGGGCTGGTGGGTTATCTGCAGCAGCAGTTTCAGGTTGGCTGGAGCTCCAGCCCCTCTGCCACGTTCCAGCCTGCTCACACAGCCTCTGCTGCCCTGATTGATGTTTTCTCAGCAGCACAGGTGGGATGGATGCTTTGGTGTTATTAATTAGCTCCTCCAAATGTGGGGTGGGCACAGACATAGTAGCATTGGTCCCAAGGGCCTGTGGAGGTGCTGTGTGCATCCGCTTTAGCCTGACAAGGGTGAGCAGTGGGTGTGATGTGGCTTCAGGCAGAGCTGAAGACCATGATACTGTAAAAACACATTCTCAGGTGTCCTCTATGGCAAGCCCAATAAAACTTCCTCTCCACCATGCAGTGTGGGCTTTTACAGGCACCTGTAAATCTTCATAGACCCATGCAAGCATGGATAGGGCCCCCAGGGTAACACAAGCAAGTATAAGAGTAAAGCAATGCAGCAATGAGGGGGTCTAAGTGTAGACAGTGCTCTGGGGTTCCCATTATGTGGACAAAGGTACCCTGCAATGGGTTGGATGCCATGGGAAGAGACAGCAAAGCACGAGGGGGACCCAGAAGGGCAGCCCTGTCTTATGCTGTCCTTTTGCAGTGCCTCCTGCTGCTGTGCCCGGGGAAGAGAATTCCTTCTCCAGGCTGCAGCCACCACCATTACCGATGTCACTGCATCCCTTTTAGCTGCATTGGCCATGAACCTTGTACAGGATGGGATTGAATCTTTTCTGACTCTGAGTGATGTGGCAAGGTTGGCAGAAACCTGAAGGGTTTTCAGTAGTATCTAAAGGGATTTGGGGCTTAAATCCCACAAACCTTTTTAGTTTGGTTTGAAACTCAAACTTATTCAAAAGTGGAAAGCTCCAACAGAGCACAGAGGGAGACAGGGAAGAACAGTGCTGGTGTTGTCAGCAGGTGGTTTTATACTTGGTGATCCTGAGTTCCCTGTTCAGTATTTCAGGTGCATTTTTGAAAAGGAGTCTAATAAAACTGAGGGAAGCACCAGGCTGCAGTGCTGCAGGGTCTGCCGCAGCCCGACAAGTGTTTTGCCTTGTCAGTAAACACTGACACGTTGCATTTCAGCAACAATAGACCTAATCCACAGCATTCATGGTGTGTCACCTGCTGGGAAAAGAGACCAGCAGGCTTTGATCTCCTTATCCTGTAAAGCCCATGTTGCAGCATATCTTTATTGATGATCTAGACAGGGGGATTGAGTCCCTCATCAGTAAGTTTGCAGATGACACCAAGCTCAGGGTAGGTGTTGATCTATTAGAGGGTAGGAGGGCTCTGCAGGGGGACCTTGGCAGGCTGGACAGATGGGCAGAGTGCAATGGCATGAGATTTAACACGTCTAAGTGCCAGGTTCTACACACTGGCCACAACAACCCCATATAGTACTACAGGCTGGGGTCAGAGTGGCTTGAGAGCAGCCAGGCAGAAAGGGACCTGGGGGTAGTGGTTGACAGTAGGCTGAGCATGAGCCACCAGTGTGCCCAGGTGGCCAAGAAGGCCAATGGCATCCTGGCCTGTATCAGGAATAGTGTGGCCAGCAGGAGCAGGGAAGTCATTCTGCCCCTGTACTCAGCACTGGTTAGACCACACCTTGAGTATTGGGTCCAGTTCTTGGCCCCTCAGTTCAAGAAAGATGTTGAGTTGCTTGAATGTGTCCAGAGAAGGGCAACAAGGCTGGTGAGGGGCCTGGAGCACAAGCCCTATGAGGAATGGCTGAAGAGATCTGGGGCTGCTTAGCCTGGAGAAGAGGAGGCTCAGCGGAGACCTTATTGCCGTCTACAACTACCTGAAGGGAGGCAGCAGCCAGGTGGGGGCTAGTCTCTTTTTCCAGGCAACCAGTGACAGAACGAGAGGACACAGTCTCACGCTGTGCCAGAGGAGGTTTAGGCTGGATGTCAGGAAAAAATTCTTTACAGAAAGAGAGATTGGCCATTGGAATGTGCTGCCCAGGGAGGGGGCGGAGTCATCATCCCTGGAAGCATTTAAAATAAGACTGGATGAGGAGCTTAGTTCCATGGTTTAGTTGATTAGATGGTGTTGGGTGATAGGCTGAAGTAGGTGATCTTGAAGGTCTTTTCCAACCTGGTTAATTCTGTTCTGTTCTGTACATTGTTTGAAGAAGCTATGCAACAGGACATGTCATTGCCTGCTGCAACCCATTGTACTTTGGCTGAAATTGCATCCTCTATCCCCACATCCCTCACAGGTGCCCAAGTGGATACATATCTTAGAGGGCTGAGGCACAGCAGCTCCAAGGGGGACCTCTTCAAAAGGAGACTTTAGTAAGTTTAAGTAGCAGCAGTTATTGGCTGTGGGAAGGGAAAATAAAATTATCTCACTGGAAAATGCAAATGAAAGGTGTTTGCATTTCACTTACTGTCACACCTTGCACAAAAGCTGGTCACCATGAGATCCAGTGAGTTTTAGTGCCAGCTGGAGAGCTGAACGCAATGAAAAAGGCCAGGAGTAATGAGATGTATCATCTGGAGAGCTCAGGCAGGCTGAGCATCCTTGTGCCATCCTCCGCCAACGTGTGGGAGCAACCCAGGTGCTGAAGACTGGAGAAGAGCTCTCCCACCCATGTGGGAGAGCCAACATCAGCCTTTGTGCTGATGCAGTGGGTGTTAAGTTTTGTGTGGTCCTTGGATGCCTTTCCCCGTTGCTGGCTCTTGGCTGCTGTTCCTCTTTGAGTCTGTGTTATTCCTACAAAACTTCCTCCAAGCCTTGTCTGCGCTGCTCAGTCTTTTCTAGTGACAACAAGGAAGGAGTGAGATGTGTGAACCCTGTCCTTGGGCTGGAAAACATGTTGGCCACCACTAACCAGGTGAATGCTGAGATATTACTGCAGACTTTGTGGTACGAGTGTGGCCACAGTGTGTAGTTACTGTGTGGATAAGGTGTCATAGGACTGCTCATGGTGCTGCAGCAGGCAAATGCTCCCCAGCTCTGCATTCCAGAGATGCTGAGTTGTTTAATCTTTGTGGCTAGGACTTGAGCAACACGCACAGTAGCTGGCAAATGCTTTCACATAGGTTAAAATGAACTGAACAACAGAGTGGTGCTTCAGCCTGGAAAAATCTCTCAGCACCACAATGTCTCCTCATTACAGCACCAGGCTGTACCTGTTGGAAATGAGGGGTCACACTGTCAGCAGTGACATCTATCAGTGTGTCAGTGAAGCTCCTGGTTGTGGGAAAGGGGCCTGGTGGTTCAGCACTCATGAAGAGCTGTAGGAGTTTCCTGTCTGCCTGGATTGCGCTACAAGTTCTAGCCCGAACAGATAAATCAAATTACGAGACGAATTCAGTCTCCTCGGTTTTGTGTTCAGGGTTTTGCCAGTGAATTCCAGCTCTTCTTGCACAATGTAAATCCCAAACCACCGGGGAAAAGCAGTTGTGCTCCAGTTTTGCTCTGTAGAGAGCTGATGTCACCCAGCAGGTGTTTCAGTGTAGAGGCACGCAACTTCTGTCTCCTAATAAAAGAGGAAGTTCATTCTGTGTCTCATCCATTAAATTACGTGTATTTGAAATTACTTGGTGCAGTGTGTGAAGAAGAGGAGAAAGCAGTGACAAACCCAGGGCTGATAAATAAATAACAGAGTGTGATTCACAGTCTTGGTTACGCCAGCCAGCGCTGGTGTAGAGAGCGTTCTGTGGATCCATTTTGTGCTCTTAGCAGGTTGAAGTCCTGAACGAGGAGCAGAGACATGGAACCAACCTGAAACCCCGCTTGTGAGGAGGCTTGCAGTGACAAGACATTGGGTTTCTGTCTTTGTACAGCTCAGGGGGGGAAGCAAAGATGGCATCCTTCCAAAGAATTGACATGCATTTGCCACTGATGTATTTCATTCACAAGCAGGTGCCTGTATGTCAAAGGCAATGAGCTTACCTCCTGCTACATTCTCCTCCTCCTTCTTCCAAAACTTCTGGGGTACACAGCAAAGGTTCTGTTTGGGTGGATTAGTAGCACGGAAATTTTCCTTTTGGGCACAAGGGAACACAGTGGGTTTCCTGTAGTTTTCTCTGATACACAAAAAGGGGCAAAAGTTCAAGTTCTAGGAAGACACTTTGGCAATCTGGTCCTGTGCAAGCTCAGTGCACATTAAAGTATGGGAGACCTGAGAGAGCTTTTCCCCATTCTGGAGAGGCTCCTTGCTGGAGCTGTGGGGCACCTTTCTGAGATGCAGTGAGAGGCATTACAAAACACAAGAGTCAAACAAGCCCCAAACTCAGCAATGAAGAGACACTGCTTTTGTAAGTGTCAGAGCTTTGGAGGGTCTTTAAGCTTAATACAACTTCAGGCCAAAACTGTGAACTGTTTCTTTCCCACAGAGCGTGCATGAGGACTAAGGTGATGCTGCATTAGCAGAGGGGAGGAAGGGGCTGCATCTCCCAGCCTGCTGTGGTGGTACCTGCGCCACAGCAAAGCAATCAGCCTCTCACCAAGGGGAGAGCATTCACTGTCTCTACTTAGGCTACGTGTAGTCATTGTCTAATAACATGAGCATTTTGCCATCCTTCTGCAAATAAGGCTGAGGCTGCTGCCTGATTGGTATATCATCTCACTTTCTCTCAGCATTGATTTTCTTGCTCTCCTTATTTGCTTCGTAAAAAGCGAGGCAAGGAGCTGGTGCTCACTCGCTCGCTCTCCCTCCCTCGCTCCCTCCCTTTCTCTCTCTCTCCCTCTCTCTCCCTCTCTCTCTCCTCTGTGAGAAGCTTTTGGGAGCCTTTATTTTTAGCATGAGACAAACCTTGCTTTACTTCAGGAGACGCAAGTTGGATTATAAATCTTTTTGTAAATGTGTATGGTGATATTTGCTCCGGTAAGTTATCTGCATCTCTCTTTATTTCTGTAACTGTAGTGTCTGGGGGAGAAGTGGGCTTTTATAGGAATCATGAAGCCCACAAAATTGTTTTTAGGCTTGGTTTCTTTGTACTCTCATGCTGAGCCCAACTGTTCCCTGGTTTTTAGTTACGTTGAAATATTTTTGGGTTGTGTTTTGCTTTGCAGAGGGAGGGTGCCTGCTTTGAAAACTTGTTTTGCGCTTCATTTTTACAGCAGAAACAGGGAGAGTGAGGATTAAAGGGAAAAGGAATTTTGATTTATCATGCTTCTTCTGACATTTTTAAGTCAAAGGTGCCTCAAGAATAGTGCAGAAATATTTGATGTAAAAAGATCAATAAGAGCTATTTAATATTGATCAAGCTGAAGTATGAATATCTGACTGCATCTTGCCTCAGAGAGATCAATCTGAAGTATGACAGGTTGGCAGTAACATGCTCCTCATCAAAATGTATTAATGAAATAAAGAAAATCCTTAAAGTAATTAAGAAAAGAGCTTGCACCAGAGTGTAACATCATTAATACAGGTGAACAGACTGTTGCTCTGACTTTCTGCTCCCTGCCTCTGCTTTGTGCAGCTCAGCAGCCTCATTCCTCAGCACTCTTGAATAACTTGGAGACCAATTTGTTACCTGTAAATAACAGTGAGGTGCAGTTATTTATGTCTCCCCGTCACAGCTCCTGGTGTGCTCTTTCCAGACAGTGCAAGACAGTGATTGCAATGGTACAGCTGAAGGAAACAAGATGTATAGCTGTAATACTGCTGGACTACATAATAAATACTTGAATTTGCAGCCTTACATTGATTAATTTATTGGCACTTTGGTTCTTTCATACTTGAATCATACCAATTGCAGTCTATCTCTTTGTTGTTGGAGAAGTCTTTAAAAACTCCAGCTGCGGCACAAGCTGGAGCTGCTGTGGGAACATGCATAAGCTCATACCTGCTCAGAAAATCAACTTATTAGACCCAGAACAGCCTGTGTGCACTCATGATAGCAGGGTGTGCTAATAGATATATGAAGTGTACTTTAATAACGTGTTAGAAGAGTGGAGAAGGTGAGGACACTGTGTCTGCTAGTTCAAGCTAAATAAACTCTTCCAGAGACAAATTTCAGGTTGTCAATAACTGCTTAGTCATTTGGACCCATTTAATTATTCCTGGGTTTTTTTTTCAAAATGGAATGGTTTCTCTTGCCTATAGAGCAACTGATGGGAATATTTTGTGGTGTGCCCCTCCACAGTGGGCTCGTCAGCTCTGCAGGGGCTGTGCCAGGGCTGGACAGGAGCTAGTGCCGGCACACAGCATCCCTTGGGCAGCCAGCCTGGCACAGGGCGTTGTGCAGGGAAGCCCATGTGCTGGGTTCCTGAAAATGTCACAAACAGACACCAGTTCAGAGGCTTGTTGGTTTTTGCATGGTTACCACTTCCTCAGGACCATATCTACTTATTACCAGCTTGTGTGCAACACAGTGTTAGAGACCATAAAGTGTGTCGTGTGCCACAGCACAAGGCACAGAACAAAACCTGCATGTTTCACAGTTGTTTAGCTCCTCAGCTGAGGAAGGCACAGGTGTCTGAGCAGTGCATATCTTATACACCTTCTAAGCATAATCCTTCTTGCCTGAGGACAATACTAAGTATTTCTAACTTTGCCAATCTGTGGTGTCTGGCTCAGTGCAGCGTCCTCCAGGTGAAGAGAAGAACGATGGTCAAAGCACATATTTGGGTGACCCTGCAGGCTTCCAAATGGTAGAGGAAGGGGCTGGGCAACATGGACCAAGGAGCACAATTCCTTCTTCCTACTCAAGGACACTAAAGGCCTGGAGGGTGTTGTGCCACATAACTCATCACAGCAGGGGTGCCAAACTGCCCTGAAAGCTGAGCTGTGGGTTATTAAGGAAGCCAGTTGAACTCATGTTAGTAGATTTGAAGCAGGAAAAGTGGGCAGGGAATGGCTGGTTTGGCTGCAGGCAGAGGAAGGTCTCATCCCTGTCCCCAGATGCAGGTCACTGGACACCAGGTGTAAGGGACAAAATGAATAATGTGGTGAAGTCCACTGCAAGACCTTCCCTTGGCAGTGGAGCTTGTGACTGAGCAGAAGCAATCCCTTCAGCCCTACAAGCCATCTCTATAGCATATGGCTGAGACAAACTAGGGGAGACAGGAGATCTTGCCCTGCTTCTCATACTGTCCATACAAAAGTCTTCAATGTTCACAGTTCTCCAACTGTTAGCTTGTGTTCAGCCTAGAGTTGCAATGTGTGGTGCTCCTTGATCTCCAGCTACTTGGTGGTAGCAGGTTGGAGGGTAGCTTCTCCACAGTCCAGTACCCTGAACAACCACTTGTCTTATGGTCCTTGAAGAGGCCTCCATCACTTCCCCAGAAACATGATATCCTCTCTGCAAAGTGACCTCAAGCTGATGTGTAAAGCAAGGTTTGGTGCAGCTGCAGGGATAGGGTCACAGTGTGATGTTTCACAAGCTCCAGGACTGAAAATGTAAGATCTGTGCAAGTGGGATGGAGGAGTCATATCCCTTTCTAGCAGGTGCATCAGGGGTTGAAAGGACTTTGAAACATCTTTTAGAGGCATCTTACGGAGCTTTTTTTTTCCTTTGAGACCTGTCTCCATGGCTGCTTCTCTAGCAGTTCAAAGAGTTCCTAGAGAAATTCCTTAAACTCTTAAAAAATTGATTTCTTAAATATCTGGCTCTTTCTGAATGCCAGATGCTCTTTTTTTTAGCCAAGCCACTGGAAGACTTAATGAGTACTTTCCTCACCTCCCTTAATCCTTTTCAGATCAATAGACACTCTACAGGGGGAAAGGTATTTGTGTTGATGTTGGACAGCAACTGCCTGTCACTGCCAGTGATGGCAGGTGGTGTTCTATTCTTTGTGTCACTCTTGATTAGGAGTTCCTGTACAACTATATGACCAATTTTTTTCAGAGACTATTTCCCCATACATAGAACGGCAGATGGCAACTTGACCTAAAGTTTGGTCTTTCCTGATTTTTCTCTTGGGCTCTCTTTCCCTCAACAAGCTGAGCAGGAGTTGTTTCAAAGAGTAACGGGTTACTCCCTCAGAAATACAACACGTTTGTGTGTGGTGGGCTGGTGTCTCAGCCCAGCTGATCTGAGCAGAACTGGGGTTCTGCCTACGTGGGTACCACTGAGGGATGCAAAGGTGCAGGAAGGTGTGAGGAACCATGGATTTGGAACAGGCAAGAGCTACATCCCCTGTGCAGCACATCCCTGCTCCTTCATCACATCCCTGCTCCTTGATCAAGAGATGGTATGGGCAGCCTGATGTATGATGAAGACATGAAGCCACTGCTTGCCAGCACAACATATGTGTGCCTGTATGTGGAAAGAAGGTTTGCTAGAGAGCCCAGGCAGGCCTGAAGCATTTAGCTAATTACCATGGCATGTGGTGGCATAGTGCCAACCCTGAAGAAGTTGGAAAGGGCCCATTACCGTGTCTGGGCTGCAGCTGAGGTTGGGGCTGGAGACACACACTCCTGCCTGGTCTTGCAGGGTCAGCAGAACTATGGAGCACTTGCTCAGTTTTTATTTAATTCACTGTTCAGTGCAGATGGAGGGTCAGACTCTGCCTGACCAAACCACAATTTACAAATGTGATTGTTCCTCTTCACCCAAAGTGCTTCTCAGGGCTCTTGAACCTGCAGTGAAACTCCTCAGTAAGTGAGCACTGGGGCCAGAGATGTGACAACACCTTGAAGCTTCTCAGCCTTCCTCTCCTGTCATGTGCAACCTCTCCTTTTGGGGGGGGGGGGGGGGGGGGGGGGGGGAAGGAAAAGAAAGGAAAATGAGAAAGATGTGCTGAGCCCTTCTTTAGAGACAAAGGAGAAGACAGGTGATCAGCATGGGGTGCTGTCTCTCCAGAGCTGTGTTTTTCCTCTCCTCTCCAAGCTGCTGGGAGCTGGGGCTGGCTGGCTGGCTGTCTCTCCGTGCCTGCACAGGCTATCTGGGTGGAAGGGAAGGCTCTGCGCCACCGGAACGGCTGCGCAGCAGCTCATCTGTCACTAAACTTCCCCGGCGCCGTGGCAAAGCAAATATGCTGCAGCAGGCTGGAAAGCTGTAAACATATGGGCACTAACAACAGATTAAGTGAGTGATTTAGTCTAAGGGGCTTGGTAGATTACCATAAAATGTATCTTAATTAGAAAAGCAATCAAACTTGCACAGAGTCAATGAGGATGAAACATCCCTGTTGGCAACAGTGAGCCAGTGGATGGGGATGACAGTGGATGTATCTCGTGCCCGCTTTGGGGGCTTTGCTGTGGTTTGCCCCATCCAGCTATGGGTGGAGAGTGCCCTCATGCTGAGTTATTTGTTCTTTGACCCATGAAACCATTCCACAAGCTGCTCTAAATGAGACTGTTGGTGAACTTGGACTCTCTTAACAGTATTAAAAAACAAAAGCTGCTGAAGGTGAAAGAAAAGAGCATTTGTACATTTTTCTCTTAAAACTGTGTGCAATTACCCAAAGATATATTAGAGTGTTTGCCATGTATAGCACAGCTAGTCCCAGATAAAGGATTGGGGCTTCTAAGTGCTACCATAACACAAATAATTAATAAGTCTCTCTCCCTTGCTGTGTCCTCATCTTTCCAGCGAGCGTGGCCATAATTAGCTTTCACCAGTTTCTGAATTTGTAGTGTGTTCAATTGCTTTTTTCATTCTGCTTGTGTTTGCTTCACTTTCTTATTTTATTGGCCTTGATTTTATTCCACAGGCCTGACTCTACAGATGAAAAAGGCTGGAGAATCATCTCCAGCAGCGGAGATACAAAGATTGCAACAGCCAAAACCATATTGATGCATTATTGGTTTTGTAGAAGTGCCTATTTTTTTTTTTTTCTGGGGTCTGGGAGGATTTGAAGTACATTGTGAAGTAGCATAGAAGATGTACAGCAGCTGCTGGCTGCAGAGAGAAAGGAGAGGATACCTTGCTATTTTGGAATTCAATATTTTGAACCATGATGGAAAAGGAGAACATTCAGGCAAGGTTTTTGCCAAGTTTTTTTGTTATCTTCTTTTGCCTTCAGAAGCATATATGGCTGTGGATTGCAGGGAATGTGAATGAAAGGAAATGAAATGAAAGAGGTAGGCAAGAGGTATAGAGTAGCACAGTAAGGGAGGGGATGTAGAGGAAACAGGACAACTTAAGCTCCAGATGAAGTGTGTCAAGAACTAGTGAGATAAGGAATACTTTTTAAATTTCCATTTCAGGACACTGTTACTAGCATTTCCTAAAAAGTGTTCCTGTTCAAGTGTTGCATTTGTGATTAAGTGTGGGGAAAGAGAGCAGTTTTATCTCTGGGGACAGAGTGTAAGAGGAGTGGCAGAAAAAGAGACAGAGGTTTTAATTTTAAAAATGTTTCTTGTTCAAAATGTTCCTTGTGAATTCCCAGAGCCCAGCAAAGCAAACGTTCATTTATAGCCCATCCATTTAATCATTATAAAATAATTTATTTTTACCATGTGGGTTGATAGTTAGCCAGGAGCAAATTCTTCTTCCATCCTTTTGCACTGAGGTGAGTGCTGAGGTCAGAGCCAGCTCCAGTGGAATTTTTCCATCTAAAACTGGTTTGAGATGAGCCAGTGGGCTTTTGGGTCCCACCTGCATGGGATGCTAAGGCATGGCTCTGGTACAGAGGCTTGAGCCATCCTCCATCTGAGAGAATGCTGCGGGGTATGTAAGAGGGATTGGAAGCCTTATTTCTTAGTAATTTAAAAGCACTCTCAAATCCTCATGGCAAAAAGCTGTTGTGCCCGATTACTAATCCCAAGGGCTTTGTGAATTCCTTCCCAAGCTAAACAATTTTCACCCATTTCCTTAAATCTGCTTGAGAAAGGAGACAGAGCTGAATGCAGGCATGCATGTGTGTGGGGCAGGCAGAGAGGAGGCAGGAGAGACCAAATAGCTATGCATCAGCACAAGGAGAGAAGAGGAAGCTACTAATGGCCTCTGATGAGCATGGACATGAAAATAATGAGGTTAATGCCCTTTCAGTCACCCAGAAACATCTTAGAGAACGTATAATCCCTGCTAGTCAATGGGCAATCATTAGGTCATAAATAATACAGCATGACTGAAGGACAGGAGCCTTTCCAGTAATAATCATTTTCAGTCAGTGCTGACCCAGGGTGGGGTTTGTGGCAGCCCCACGCTGTATCACGCTGCAGGGACTGAGCTGTCGGAGCATTCTCTTGTCAGAGGAGTGCTCCCACTTCTAATTTCTGCTCTGTGCATCTGTCATCAGAGCAGGAAAATGCTCCACCAGAGCCCAGGCCTAACAGGTAGTACTGGGAAAAAGAAGCTGAAGCTAATGGAAAGAACAGTGACACAAATTAGATAAGGAAGCAGTTGCACAGCCATCAGACAGTGCTGACAGGAGCCTTGGCTTGCCCAGCAATGCTTGGTGATGGTGCTGGGAGAGGTGAAGACTGGGCTGGACTCCCTGGCTGGGAGCAGTGCCCTGTCCCAGCCCCAGCCCCAGTCAGATGGTGTGTGTATTCTGTACAACTGCATTTGCAAGACAGATTTGTGGTCCTCTACCACCTAGTGCTGTGGTGGAGTAGCTATGGTATTATCTTGACTATTGTTGAGTCCCTGAGGCTGTACTGACCATCAGGGGTTTAAGTGACAACAAGTTTGGGGGCACTTTGCCTTCTCAGAGTGCTTCCCATGTGTGGATGTCACTCAGCCATAATGTAAATCCCTGTGTAGAGGAAGTAAATCCTACTTAGTAATCACTTGGATCATGCATGCGTTTATGTTAGATCATGGCCCATTTTAATTCCAGATGCTTTTAAACCCACCAAGTGAGCAAGGAAATGAGCAGCCTTCCAACCTTTTTGGTTTTAATAATTAAATCTTTACACTTGTTACACAATAAATCCCATATAATCAGCCTGAAAAGCCTGCACAAAACCTGTGTTTTCAAGAGGGAACAGGAACAGAACTACATTCATGCTTGAATCTGAGTGTTTACAGGGTTGATGAGCCTAACCTGTTATTACAATAACCTTTTAGAACATCACTCTGACTGTGGTTTTCCTTGCATTTTGCCTGTAGTGGTCATGGGTGATTGATGCCAAAGCAGCTGATGAGATCATATGAACATAGAATGGTTTCAGCGGACCTTTAAGATCAAGTCCAACTATAACTCTATGAAGTCCAGTGCTAAACCATGTCCCTCACCACCACACCTCTGTGTCTTTTAAATGCCTCCAGGAACGGGGATTCAACCACCTCCTTGGGGAACCTAATGCAGTATTTGATAACACTTTTCAGGTTATTAACACCTCAGGCTACATGCAGGGGGACAACTGACATGAACATGAGGAAGGAGACCCAGGCTGAGAGAGACTGTGATCCTGGGCTGGCACATGCAACGCCCTGGACACTGTTGCAATGTAGATCCTGGTGGAGACCACCGTGGTTGTCTTTTTTTACCAGCAGCCTAGAACTGGAAAAGTTTTCAGGCCCCAAAAGGAGTGCATGTGTCTGCTTAAGTGATGTATGTCACAACATGAGTTATTCAGGGATCATATGTACAAATCCAAACAAATCTGTCCAACTTGTGCTCCCACCTCCTTAAGAGAAGAAAGCACAAATGTAGAGTTGTGGAGACTGCAGAGGAAGAGCTGCAGCTTCCAGACAACTCAACAAGTGGGGAGGAAAAAAAGGATGCAGGCTGTAAACGTGGTGAAACTACTGCTCTGTGATGCATCCCAAATGAAGCAGTGTACACCTGGCAATTACTCCAGCAACTCCTAAATCTGTCCACAGCAAGCGTCAGTGTGTTTTGTTTCATGGAAGACTCGTTGCCAGTCTGTCAATGTTCACGAGCAGAAAGCAATTTATACAATAAATAAATAAAAACATTTCCTCAGTTCCTTGTAAATGTCTTCAATTACCTCAACCCTTTGACAAATGGTTAGAGAGGCTGGAAGAGCACAGCCTCTCTGCCCTACTTGTGTAAGCTTTGTCCTCTGACAACTTTTCATTTCATTGAGTTCAAGAAGGGATGCTCTAAATATGTCTTCATTTTCTGCCTGTTAACTCTTCCATGCATGCTGCCAACCTTAGCATTAGCTTTCAACTTTATGGCTGACCCATTAAATACTGGATGAAACACATCTCATCAACTTCCATTACATTTTGATCTTAATAAATAGGGAAGGCATTACACAGATTCTGTCTGGCCATCTGGAGGAACAATGTTCTTTACCTCAACGAATGGCTATCTAATCTTCTCATATACAGTTGGGGTTTATTCTATTAAGATATAATGAGAAAAGACTCCCATACCATTATGTGGTGAAGCTAAATGGGATTTTTAGAATAATCAATGGGAGATGAATAAAAATGATAAAGATTTTCTTGAAAGAAAGTGAAAATCATCTTCTTGGGATTAAATTATTGTAGAACCAAAGTATTATAACACGATCTTTACTCACTAAAAATACCCCAATTTCATTTCCATAAATCTTTCCATTAGGAATCAAATTAGGTTTGGGTTGTGGGTGGGTGTTTGGTTCATTTTTTTTCATTAAAAATAAAACATGAAGCATTAAGTGAAATGCTGTGCTTTAAGCAGAGGATGCTGCAGGGTTCCTGCCTGCTGTGGGGTCAGCTGTTTCCATACAGCTGGTGACATCAAAAGCTGCTCTCTGCAGGGTGCTCTAAAATGCCAAACAGAGGTTTGCTGCAGCAGATTCCTCAGCAAAGACCCCAGCTGAGTGGGGAGGTCTTGGAGCAGGGTAGTCTCCTCCAGGTGTGTGGCAGTGGCTGAGGACATGGCAGCTGGCATTGGGTGGATACTGTTGGCCTCAAGGGCTGGAGGATTTGATGTTTTCCAGCAACAGGCATCCTTAGCACATGCCAGGCATAAGAAAGGGCCCCACGGGCTTAGTTCAGTGTGTAGCCATACACAATTATTGATGCAGAAATTTTCCTCCAATCCAGCTATAGCTGCATTTCCATTCCCAGCTGCTGGAAACATTCAATCTGATGGCCAAGTGAAACTATGAGGTGTTTTGTGTGAGATCTGGACAGGTTGGATGTCCTCAGCTCCAGCAGGGTGACAACAAAAGCCCTTTCCCAGATCCCAGGATGTGTTCACCTGGAGGTGCCTGTGGTTGGCAAGTGCCTCCTGGTGTGGAACAGTCACTTGAAAGGTCCTTCAGCAGTGTGCTAAAACCTGAGACACTGCTAGAGCTGATGTTTGGGCAGACATAGAGCATTCCCCAGAGGGGGCATATGCGGTTCTTCAAGACCCAAACTCTGAGATGTTCCTTCATCCCTGGGCCTTCTCCCCTTTGCAGAACAGATCTGGACAGGCACAAAATCATTCTTTGCACTGCTGCTGTTTGTTTTTAAGGGGGCATACCAAGTCCCAGCAATTAGTGAACAGTTGCTTTAGGGCTTATTTCTCAGCAGGAGCAGAATATATTTCACCTTTCTCCCTGTATAGCTGTTGGAGGAAAATGACTCCTGCTAGTCATTGCCTACCCTCCCAGCCCTGCATCAGCTGCGGTGCTATCCACCTCCAATTCATCAACCAGTCAAGTTGATATAATTAGGAATCCCAAAGTCAATAATCTGATAATCTCCAGTGCACAAAGTCTTGTATGTAGGAGAAGTGATTCCAGGAAGTCTGCAGCTCAGATTCGTGCAGGAAAAGTGCCAGATTTTATAAAAAGAAGCAGGCAGAGACCTGGAGGAGAGAGTGCTTCCTAATCCTTCACTGGTGACATGTTTTGGGCCATCAGCTCTGCTGTAAATGTTTTCCTGTACAGTCATTTAGCGCCTTCAAACCTTCCCTTTACAGCCTTAATAATAATGTTCAATTACTGGTTCTGCTCTATAAATAAATAATCCCAATTTAGAGAGACACTCTGCTGGGTGAGTGATGCTGCCTGCTGGGGGGACGTCTCTGGAGGCTGGCTTCAGAGTACGCTGGCCACAGTGAGCAGCGGAAAGTGTGAAGCAATACAGCATCTGGCAAGTGTTTTTTCAGTGCCTTTGTTATGATGATGGGGAGAAAGGGAAATCTTACATCCAGAAATGATGCCAGAAAAAGATGTCTTTTGTAAAACACTTTGAACCTGTAAAAGGGCTAATAAAAGGGTGGGCGTTTCAAATATTTCAGGTTGCTCTTTAACAGTGTCAGGAGTTCCCCTCAGCTTTCTAGTGTTAGGGCAGGAGTAGAGGGTTGGGGGAGACCTCTCTGGGAAAGCATCCAGTGGGTTCACTCCTCCCACAAACCCAAGTGAAAGCTTTGAAGACCAACCCACATAGTGAGCTACATGTCCCTCACAGCCTTTCTTTGGTCACCAGGCAAGACCAACATGGTTTCTTTTTAAGATCTCACCATCCTGGAGAAATCTGAGGAACCTTCAGGCAGGGCAGGAATCTCCTCTTTGTAGAGGGACAGATTTGGGGTGCATCCGTAGGGCAGCTCCATCTCGGCCAGCAAGCTGCCAAAGACTGCTGCACGGAGCAGGCGTGCTCCTGGAAAAAGCAAGTGGCCTGTGCAAAAATTTAATCAATTTTAAATGACAGTGATATCTTCTTAACAGGATGTTTTAGCTGTAACATGCTCTACATAAGCCTTTTAACTCATCTTGTCAAGAACTGTTCTGCCTTCTTCTGGTGTGCAGGGCGAGCCTGTCGCTCAGCAGGCAGTGAGGAGAATTGTCGGAAAGCCAAACACGGAGAAGCGATGGGAAATCATCCCATTTTTCCCTTCCATGGTGGGATGAGTGATGTCCAGGGTCACATGCAGAGGGGCTGCCAACTGTCTAAGGCACAGCTGGGACTTCAGCTCCCCCAGGGCATTGCATGCCACAAGCCCACCAGCCACCAGGGATGGCTGGGCTGGGAAATGAGGAGACCAGCCTTGAATCTGAAATCTGCATAAACAACAGCTCCTGAATACTGAATCAAAGGTTCCATTGCAATTGTGTGAAAACCTGGCAGCAGGAGAAGGAGGACTTCCAGCTGAATCTGTGAATCAGCTGATGAACCTTTGCCTGCCCTGAGCTGGTGTGAAAGCATGTGCTTTGCTGGAAGTGCTAAGGAAGCAACTGATCCTTAAAACAAGCTCATCTGATTTGAAAAGGGAGGCTGTTTTATTGTTGCACAATGCCATAATAAGTGTAAGTTCTGTTGGTTAAGTTAGACCATGGGATTCACCTGACTCCTTTAGAGAAAGACACCAATAGCTCAGGCCAAGGCTAGAAGGTCACAGAGGGAATAGCACCATAACAGGAGCAGGGCATGGGGGGTTTATCACCACACAGAAAGTCCTTGTGAGCTTCAGAGACGTGCTGCCTTGTTAGATGGTATGTGTCTGAAACCACATGGAAGGGTGATCTTCCAGCCAGAGCAGACTGAACACAGAAGATGTGCATTGCTCTGATTCATGCCAGGGAGCACAAATAATGTCTCTTCCTCTCCTTCCTTCATGTAATGGCTTCATCAGGTGGGTTGGTAACTGTTTCGACAGTGTGCAAGGAACAAGTGGGATGTTTGCTTGGGGTGTTACTCACATTGAACACAGACCATTGATCCAGGCTGAGAGTGGTGAAACACAGGTTGCCCAGAGAGGTGGTGGTAGGTGTCCCATCCCTCGAAGCATTCCATGTCAGGTTGAACAGGGCTTTGAGCAACCTGATCTAGTTGAAGAAAGCCTTGCTGACTGCAAGGGGGTTGGACCAGAGGACCTTGACAGGTCTCTTCCCACACAAACCATTCTATGGTTTTATGATTCTATGGTTTTCCATTTCCCTTGACGGTCTAGGCAGGATCCTCCTGGGATCCACCTCCCCATTGCATTGCCATTGCAGGAGGGACAGGGTGACAGGGAATGGCTGGGCTTTGCCCTGTTCCTGTGCCAGTGGGCAGAACCAGCCTGCCACAGCCAGAGCAGCAAAGATTGTTGCCTCAAGGGCATCAAGTTTCTCCTGGATGTTGTTTTTCCAGGGAAGGCAAGTGCAGCACTGGCCATCAGGGCTGAGCAGCCATGTGACAACCAGAGGTAACTGTGCTGGGGAGATTTATCTTACATGAAGGGGAAGAGTGATGCACATGCAAACCACAGATGGGAGCAGCCCTGAGCATGGATTTATAGGCAAAGAGTAAATAGGAACATAGGGAAACACTTTCCCTTTCTCCATAAACTTTTCAATTTCAGAGAAGCCAGATTCAATAAAATCATCTTGCAGATGGAGGCTTTATTGAATCTGGCTCATAAAGCTCCCATTATGGAGTTTACAACTGCCATTTACACAAATCCTGCCATAATAAAATACAGTGGTGTTTACAGCATTCCTGCAACTGCCACAGAATTACAGTGTGCACAAAACCTGACAAATAAATCTTGACTTATGGCACCAGGCACTCCACTGACAACATAAAGCACCAAACTTGGGGGGGGGGGGTGGGAAATAGGGGAAAAATGCAAAGGTAGGAGGAGATGGTTGCTTGAATGAGAGAATTATGCTGCTGTTTGGTGAGATACCCCAGGGAAATAGCATCTATTTACAACCCTCACCCTGCTCTCCTGCAATTCAAAACACAAATTTGCTTCTGAAAGGTGCTGCATGGCCCCAGCACACAGCTGGGGGGACCAGCCAGGCATTATTGGCAGCTGGGCAATCCCAGCCGTTAGCAGCATCTGATCCAGCCAGGGCTGAGAGCCAAGCCTGGGTTGGCTGAGGACTAGCTGAAGTTTGGTATAAAATCTCCAGATGGGTCCTTTTCTCTTTCCCACCTGCTCTGTGGGTGCTGCCTGGTGCTTGTAGCAGAGTGTGTGCTGAGTAAGGATGGAAACTGGTGGGCAGCCCTGGTGGGTTGTGGTTGGAGAGGAAGGAGGTTGAAGGGTTTGCTGAACAAGTGAAAGTATCTGAAAAAGCCTCTGGTTAAGAGCTGAATGTGAAGCTAAAGGGTGAGCAAAGGCTCAATCTGAACTGTTTGAGAGACTGAGACTTCAGGCACCTGAATTCACTCTCAAAGATGTACTCAACAGGAGAGAAGAAAAACTAGGATTCTGGAGAAGATCCTTCATGAGAAGGAACAGCCTGAGTTGTGTTTTTTGGGCATGGCTCCATGGCATTGGTGGATAAATGTGGTGGTACACATTTATGCTGATTTCCAGTACTTCACTAGATGAAATGCATTTCAGCTGCCTATCTTTTCTCTGCTTGTTCCTATGCTGAAAGCTGCAGCTGAGAGGTGATGGCTCTTCTGTTATGGCAGGTCCGTCTCACTCCACAGCTCTTCAGCTCTCTCTTTATGTATCACTGCATTAATTTTTGTGTCTCCTGGTAGAGCTGCAAAACACTTGCATTTGCAACTCTATTAATTAGGCCAGAAAGCAGGTCAGCACTAAACTCACCTCTTAGCCTTAATATATTGTTTTCTGACATCTCCTCACCAAATAAGCTGAGATGATTAATACTGATATTCAGTGCTGTGCTACATATAAGTGCATAAGCTTTTTGTATCTGTAGAGGAAGTGTCTCATTTAGGATGAAGGAACACTCTTTATATTGTAGTAGAAACCCATTTATTTCATGGCAAATATTTAACAAGTCATTTCACAGTGAAATTCAGTTTTCCTCTTTTTCAATGAGCTCATCATGAAGAATTGATTCAATCAAAGATTTTATCAATTTTTCTTATCATTGGGCACCTAAATACCTTTGCAAATCTATTCTTGGTGATATGCCTTGGTCCCACTGGAAGTGAGTAGCAGGATGTTGCTCTCTGTGGTCCATGGTGCTCAGTGTGTCACCTTGCATCCAGAAAGGGTCCCTGCCCCAGTGCTCAGGAGTCATCCCTATAACCTGGTTGCATCTGGGGAAGAGATGCACATGCAGACAGGAAGTTCATGGAGGCTGCTGGTATGCCTAGCCTTGCTCATGCTGTGTGTTGCAAGAAGTCAGGTTAGTGCTGTGTTTGGCAGCATTCTGTGGCAAGGATGGGTCTATTTTTTTCTTTTTCTTATATTTTGGTGTTGCTTTTACTGACTCATGCAGTCTTTTATTTTGCCATTACATCTGCTCACTGTGTAATGTTTCAGTCTTCAAGAACACGCTTTCATTGCCACATGTGTGCATTGTTTGTTTCCTCTGGGTTCCTGATTTTAGCTTATTTCATTGTGACTGGGATCAGGTGCTTACTTGTCATTACCCATATCTGCCCCACTGTACATCTCAGAGTAACTCTGTTAAAGCTGGTGGGGTTACTTCAGAGGTGCAGTTCTACAATCAACAAAATCTAACCTGTCCCTCAAGTTAAATTACAACTGCATAAAGAAACTGTCACCACTTCTGCTCAGGGTCTTACAAAGAAGCCTGCATCGATGATGTTTTAAGACATGTGCCTGCTTCATATTCCCCTCTTTCAACCCTTGATATAAATATGAATGCTAATGGGTCTCTGGCCTGCACACTCTCTTTCACCTTTTCCTCTTGGAAGATTCATTTGTGATATGGGCTTGTTATCAGAACCACCCAAGCCCTTTGTTCCTGCCTGGTTTGCCTGAGTTTATCCTAAGTCTTGATTTATTGTTTATTCTGTTGGGCTGAGCATCAGTTTACTGCACCTTGATATCCACCTTGGCTTATGGTAGTGATTTAGGAAAAATAATAGAAGCATTTTTGTGTTTTTCCCTGAGTCACACGTGAGATGGAAGAGAGACAGCACGATTCTGTATGTTGCTGTGTAATGGGATGGCAGCCACTTGAACTGTCTTGGGCTGCCATTGCTATTCCTGGTTGCTCCTTATAAATTCTTCTGCCAGTGTTTTGTCTGGATTAAGGCTAGCTCATTATGCTTGGTCAGTACTCATCCTTCTCCTTATCAAAGCATGCCTGTCAGTGGGATGAGTTAAATAGCTGCCTAGGTTGTGAAACCTAGAGGATTCAAGACAGGAGGGGAGGCCTGGCACAGACAAATGGTGATGTTTCTATCTACATGTAGCAACAGAGCTTCAAGTTTTGTGGTTCTTTCATTTGCTTTGGGAAAGGGTTCAGGAGTAATGTATGGAGTAATGATCTGAATGCACAGTGATGGATAAGCTGACCTGAGGGGGCCAGTGCTGCAGTGAGAGCTGCTGCGTGGATCTGCTTGTAGTGGTTGCTGAAACGAAATAAAATGAAAAATGTTGTTTGTTTTTGACAGCTTTTTGCAATCTTTGCATTTGCAACATGCGGTGGCTACTCGGGAGAGCTGCGCCTCAGTGTGGACTGTGCAAACAAGTCAGAGAGTGACTTCAGCATTGACATAGCCTTTGCCTACCCCTTCAGGTAACTCCGTTTGGGTCGTGGTGGGTCATGTGCAGGGAGGCTGATCTGAAGCCCACTTTCCCCAGCAGGGTTTCCCATCATTTATAGCAGCTTTTGATTGAGCACTGATCTAGGACTCCTGAATTCTCCTCATGGTGGTGTTGGTGCCCTGGGTGTGCAGGATGGATGAATTTGGTTAGAAATTGTGTGGATGGGGTGACAGAATCACAGAATCAATAAGGTTGGAAAAGACCTCAAGGATCATCAAAGTCCAACCTGTCACCCAAGACCTCATGACCCCTAAACCATGTCACCAAGTGCCACATCCAATCCCCTCTTCAATGCCTCCAGGGATGGTGACTCCACCACCTCCCTGGGCAGCACATTCCAACGTCACAAGGGATGGGAGAATGGGAGTTCTATGGAGAGAGAGAAATTGTGGCCATGCAGTGCCCTTTAAAGGCCAGGACACCTCAGGGAGTCACGGGAAGTAGAAAAGAGCAGGCAAGGAAAAAGAACAAAAACACATCAACCTGAATCAAAAATAGAGACAAAGCATCCATTAACTGTGGTGTAACTAAGGTGGACATGAAGGAGGATTGCCAACCATTGGAGTAGCAAGGACCTGGAAGAGCTACTTCATGGGGAAGGGAAAGTAAAAGATAAAACAAGTTTGAACCATAATTTTGAAATGTTTTTGAAAATTCTACTAATTGCCTGTCTGTATCTCTTGGTGCCTGAATGCTTTAACCTTGCAACCTAGTGACTGAGGGAAACAGATTTTAGTGTTGTTTAAGTATGTCTGGAAGCTGTAGTGAGGTTAAATATATATGTATATATGTAAATGTTCGTGCCATTTTGGAAACCCACTTCAAAAGAATATCCAGAGTATGCTGTTTTTAAAATATGTTAAATCCACTCTAGAAACCTTTCACTTCTGTATAAGTGATTTCTTTAAGGAATTGAGATGATTAGGAAAAGAATACATAATCCAATCTCAAGTCTGGTACACTATGACTCTAAAATCATGTTCCTTCCTTGGGAAATCACATGCTGTTTTGCTTGTGATGGCTGTGCACAGAGCAGATGTAACAGCATCTACTGCTTTAACATGTTCTACAATACAGCAGCTTCCAAACAGTGGAAACTGAGTTTGGTTCCTTGAACTGTTGTTCCTCCTTGACACACATTTATTACTCCAAAGAGGCACATTTCCTGCTGTTACAAATGTTTATTTTTCTGCTTTGAGCTTGTCTGTGTGTTCTTTCATTTCTGCTTAGTATGCATGAGAGAGATCCTGAAAATTGAGTTATGTGAATTTGTAATGTGATTCATTTCCAAATAGGTCATTTCTCTAGAAGTCATTACAGAGTACACCCTACAGTAAAGACCTTTTAGTTTGCCTAATTATAAAATAGTACTTTATGTAAAACACTATTAAAATGGAGAGGCAGTAGCCAGCAACTGGTGTTTTACCAAAGATGTTGACCATTGTTTCTAGAAGCCAGTGGCTGGATTTGTGATTTCCCACAGTCTTGCTTATTAGAAAACTGGAAATAATTGCTGAGTAATTGCAACATTCCAGCATCTTGGAAAGCTGATGCCAAATAGGGTTTATTTGCAGAAAGCATCCAGCTGAGGCTGTAGCTGGCCCTTGAACTGTGTGTGTGACATCCAGCTGTGGGTGGTGTGAGTATGCACTGACAGGGTGCATGGCATGTCCAGGGGAATGGCTGGCCACATGCTGGAAACACATCTGTAATTTGCAGGTGAGAAGGGAGATGACACTTAGCCAGCTGGTGCTTTGGGAGAAGCATGAAGATACTCAGGTTTTGTGCAATTTGGAATTTTGCATCCAAACCTAAGGCACATATGAAAAATGTCCAAAGATGTACAGACTACATGGGGTAGGAGATGGCTGCCTGAAAACTCTGGCCCAGGGCTACCACTGGAACTTTTACTGTTTTGCCTAAATATTCCTGTGACTTCCTTTGAGTTTGCTCTTTCTGCTTTTCTCCAGGGCTCCTTCCAAAGAATAGAGAGGGGATGCTCTAAAAACAAAAGTGAGATTAGTTGGGAAAGGTAACACCTCATATTAGAGCAGTTGATACCCTTGGAAAAAGCAGACATTTGAAGTTCAAGCTCCCTCATCAAGACTGATCCTGAAACTCATCTGCCTGCACAGGCATGTAGGCTTTGTGTAGGTAGGATGAATTTCTTACCAATTACCTTGCATGCAGGTCTAAATAAGTCTATATTCACATGGCATTTTCCTTTCAAATGCCTTCAGTGTTCTGATTATTGGCTGACAGCTGAGGGAGGTGTAGGTGGAAGGAGAGATGCTACGGAGCATCTGACACCACAGTGCTGTTGTGGTTGTCAGCAGTGACACTGAAGCAATTGAATACCTGAGCACTGCTTTTTATGAGCTGTGCCTTCCAGCATGACTTGAAATGAAAAAAAAGCCCTCAGCCATGCCACCAGCTGCTTTCCTTCCTGTTGCTGTGAGCTTGAGGTTTTGTTTTCACCTGGAAGTTGAGCTACAAGACTAGTTGATGACAAAGCATCAAGGGCTTTAAGCAAGTAAACAAAATTGTAAGGCTCAACTGGACAGCTTGGCAAAGCAAGAGGACTTGGGTGTTTTGGAAATGAGATTGGAGGAACTGGAAAATGTTCCCTTTAAGGCAAGATCAGAATGGGGAGGGGGTTTTGCCAACTGGAAGCGGGGGGCATCACAATTATGATGGGCCCCAGAAGCACATGGCCACCTTAGAGAAAGGAGGAGGATGCAGGAGGGCAAAACCAGTGCTGGAGGGGCCTGGGGATATGTGATTAAAACATACCCAATTGCCAAGATGGTGTCAAACCAGTGATTCCTGTAACCTTGTGCCAGTCCTGAATGTACTGAAGAAGCATTGCACTCCACAGCAGTTAGCTCTACAGAATGCTGGAAACCAAAGAGTATCTCCATACCCTCTTAGGGAGACTTTTCTCAGCCTTAACATGCAACTTGCAAAAGTCTCCAGCAAGCAATGTAAATTACTTAGGGTAATCATTAGTTTCAGAAGACAGGGAGTTTTTAAGAGTACAGTTAAAGTCAAGAAAGAATTAGTGTTAGTTTAAAGTTATGGTAAGATGGTAGTTGTGCTTGACTCCTGCATTATCTTACTGCCATTTTAACTCTGGCAGCAGGTGCTTGTGGAACACCAAAGAAATACCTTGCACAAGGTGGTTGCTTCTCATTTCTGCCAGAATCATATTCTTTTCCCAGTTTAATTCTAGACCTGGATTCATTTGCCCACTGAAAAAGTAGAAGAGTGGGGAAGTACAGACAAGCACATTAATTACCAGAGAAGACCATCAGAGAGTTACCTGGTGAAGTGGTGCTTCTGCATGGTTGGGAGATGTGATCCCAAGGGGTCCCTGTCTGGGGCTGTGATGTGTCAGGGATATGGGAGGCAGAGCTGTTCCCCATCTGAGGGTTGCCCTGTGCCAGGGTTCCTGTGGTGGGATCTCACTGCTGGGATGCAGTAACTGCAGCATGAGTGTTGAGTAACTGAATCCAGTCTGACCTCACTGTCTCTTCTGGAACACGTGGCAAGGTGGATGCTCGTCCATCTACAACTACACAGATTCATTTAAACTTCCTGCCACCCACATCCATGACCCTGTAGTCACCCTGTATTATGCAAAGAAACCTGTAACCCAAACCCGAATGCCCCCCCAGCAGTGGCTCCTGGAGCTCTGCCATAATCCTACATATCCTGACAAACTCTTACATGTCCAGGATGATATTCATAAGGCTGTTTCAAATAATCATCTGAAGTTTCTTCTCATTCCTTTGGCCTGACTCTATTTTTTTATCACAAAGGAGTTCTCTACCTCTTCATACTTTAAAGCATGATTCAGCCTTTCTTCTGGATGTCTGTATATCTGTTTCAACAGTTTTACAAATTCAAATACGGAAAAAGATGATCCCACACTAGCAGTTTTCCTCAACATTAAGATCTGTGCTTGGTACAGTATCTATTGTAAATTTGGCACACATTAGGATGATCATCAGCTTGACCCTCACCCCAGTAAGGATTCCTTGAGTGAAGGAAAAAAACCTCAGCATCTTGGAATTATTTGCTTCTCTCACAGTCCATCACCCTTTCAACTCAGATTTGTCAGCTATCCAAGTGCCCTGAAGCAAGATTATTTATCTTTAGTAAGGGTCTCAGGGAAGGTCCTATTTGTTTATTTTTATTATTTTCTTCTGATCCCAGCAATATTTTTATCATCTACTTTGCTATTCATTAGTTTCACTTTGATGGATGAATAGTACACCTATGCTGCACGTATTTGTTGCTGGTATTCATTGTTTTAAGGTGCTTTTAAACCAGTTCTCCTAAAAGCAGATTTTTTTGACTGCCAGCTCAGTTGTCAGGCTTGACATACTGAGTCTGTACTAAAGATTTTTTTTCCTACATAATTGTTCATGTCACAACCTTCATGTTTTTCTTCTAACCGACAGAGCAGCACTGAAATGTTTGGGCTTCTTCAGCTACTGATTTCAGTAAAACTTTGCATAGCAGAAGTGCTCTCCTGATGCTGTGCTGTGCAGACAAGCAGCATGCTGCCAGCCAGAGATATTACCTGCTGAAATCTCACCTGCTTCTCTGTGGTTATCTTGTTTCTGCAAATCCCTGTCCTGACCAAAGGAGGAATGTCTCAGACCTTGATACAGGGCTGAGCACCAGGAGTCAAGGGGCTGGGCTGCACCAATTTGCAGGGCAATGGAGGAGGAGCATTCCAGTACAATCATAGAATGGTTTATGTTGGAAGGGACCTGAAAGATCATCTAGCTCCAACTACCCTGCCATGGGCAGAGACACCTTCACTAGACCAGGTTGCTCAAAGTCCTGTCCAACCTATCCTCTTTCCAGGGAGGGGACATCCACAACCTCCCTGGGCAAACCTGTTCCAGTGTCCTACCCGCCCTCGCTGTAAAGAATTTCTTCCTAATACTCAGTCTAAATCTACTCTCTTCCAGCTTAAAGCTATCCCCCCTCATCTATCACTACAAACCTCTGTATAAAGTCCCTCCCCAGCTTTCCTGTAAACACCTTTCAGGTACTGGAACAATCTCATCATTCTGCTGTCTGTTAAGTCTTGAGACAGATCCTCAGCTAAAATCTTTTTACCTTTAGCTTTTGGAGGTGCTTTAGCCCAGCTAACATACACAGGGTATCCATAAGTTCCATGCTGCATGGGAATGCATTTGGAATGTCTCTTGCCTTTTCATGTGCCATTCATCCTGCAACCTTCTTGGGAAATCTTGGCCCAGATAATCTCACGGTTAAAAATTAAATCCAGTTGCACCAAAACCAATGGTGAAGGTAAATATGGGAATAAGTGTTAGGAGACTTGAGCCATAGTTACTGGTAGAACAAAATGGGATTGCTTGGTGGTGTTAATGTGGGAGCCTGGTGAAAGACATGTCTGTATCTCAGCAGTGAGCAGAACAAATGTTGTTCTCCATTTTATTTTAAATCACCCGTTAGTATCTTTCCAGTGTGCTAGTAAAACTGTCTCTTAAACTAATCTTGCTTCTGAAGGAAAAGGAAATTGTATTTTGTGGGAGCTTTTCATTCATTCTCTGAGCGTCTCATTTGAATAAAGACATTCCCATCAAGCACCCTTTAAAGTATGTACCTCATCTGCATGCCATGGGGAGGCTGGTCTTTTATTTGAAATATGACAGCCAGATCTAAATTGCCTACATAGAAGGTACAGATGATAATTAAGGAGAAAGTAGCTAATCTTTGTGCTATGGAACTATCATTCTTTGGAAAAAGCCTCAGTTAATATTAGCACATTTCTGTGCCAGAGTGTACTAGCCTGCTTTTTTATTATCCATTAGTAGTAAATCTTGCTTCAGAATGCAGTAGAAAGCATTTTGTCCAAAAGATTATAAATGTCTATTAAGGCTGGGAGACCAGGAGCTGCTGATAAATAGGAAGCCTTGAAACTAAGTCATAGCCTGCAATGCTGACTTTCAGACAACCATGGCAGGCTCTTCTCCCAGCTGTCTTGGACTGCTGTACAAGTTGAGGGTGGAGATAGGAAGGAATAAACTCCACTGGTCTGTTAAACTCCCTATTTTATCTTACACATGTTCATCACATAGAAGATGCCCCTTCTGCAAAGGCAAATAGAGATGTCATAACACTCCTGTAGGCAGACAAAAGTAAAAGCAAGCCAGCAGAAGTTGCACTAGCTTTAGGTGTGCTCTGTGCCAAAATGTAGATGCCCCAGTTCCCAGGCAGGTTTGGCAGAGCTCCCAGGAAGGTGAGAGGCTCTGGTTAAACTCTGCATGACCCGTTCCAGCTTAATGAAGGGAGCAATCACCATCCTGAAACTCCCTAGATCAGAACTTGGTGCCTTTTGAAAAGTCTTTGCACAAACAGGAATTGTAGGGACGGTCAGGTGAAGTTCAGCAAAGAGCACAAGCTGCATGGTCACAGTGGTCCCTTCTGGTTCTGCAATTGGGTGGTCCACAACAGTGGCACCAGTTTAGTCCCTTTTCATCTAGCACTGCACATCTGGGCTTAACATCTGAACTGACAAGGAAAGGTCTTCAGTAATACATCAGTGAATCTGGAGATTGTCATCAATACTCTGATTATATAAACTGGTTCTTTAAGATGGGCTTTAAGTACTCACCTTTTAGCACGCACTCACTCACTCACTCTCTCAGCTTTTAGTGTCTTTTACAAGAATTTCAAGCCCTGATCTCAACAATGCTTTCTATACCTAGTTTTGGCCTCTTGTTGAATAGATTTGCCTAGCAAGAACTTTTAGGTTTTAACTGTTGTTAGTGGATACTGGAAGTGATGTGAGTGAGGAGCCTGAGGTTGTATCCTGCTGAGAAAAATTCAGGAAATAGATCTTTCAGGATACATATATCTCTAATTGTGGTAACTTCACAAAAGTCCCTTCATATTTTATGTGATTTAATGATTGAAAGCAGACTAAAGTATGAAGATGTATTTTGTCCCTTCATATTTTATCTGATTTAATGATGCAAAGCAGACTGAAGTATGAAGATGTATTTTTCACTAGGAAATACATTATCTTTTTTATTAGTGATATATTCTGATCATTTGTAGGGATGTCCAGAAAATTGCAGCTCCATATTTTTTTAAACTTAACATTTTTTTTTTTCTAATGGAAACCCAGTAAAAAGATTTTATTCCATAATGACATGAACACCAGAACTTTCTGAGCTATTTAAATATCACAGCTATTTAAAGTACGGTCCCACCACATGGCTTCCCTGACTGTGAAGGCATCAGAGACCTTGGTCAAGTCTCTGTACTGAAGCAAATTCATAAACAACCTGCATGTGGTGCTCACATAGACAAGTTAAGTGTTCTAATCAATGAGCTATTGACTTAGTTTGAGCTGTTTGTTCTTACATTGTCTCCTAGGTCAGCAAAAAGGTGATCCAGATGTGAAGAACAAAGATATTTCTTTTCGGGTTTGACTGAATCTGAGTTTTTAATAGGAAAAAACCCTTTCACATTTTTGTAACCTGTTGTAATTATTGGAAAGTGACTGCCACAGTTCAGAGTTCTGACAGGACTTTTGTTTGTGCATAGCTGCAGGCTACTGAAGTAATTAAAATCTGAACATCAGTGTTCTCCAGTGTCCACAGTTCTTCAAGGACCACACTGGCTCTGGGAATACTCTCTCTAGACCAAAAGGATATTAGAATGGGAGAAAATGTGCTTTTGTGCTTGGACAGGCATGGTCTGCAGCAGCAGCTGTCCATGAGCAAAATGTGTAATTCAATTCCTGTTCTCAGAGAGTTTGAAAACATCACTGGTCTGATTAAAACAGATAAAAATAAGGATGACTTCATGGCTTTTTTAGTTTTGAGGACCTCTTCCTGACCCCAATTACAGTCTTCAAAATTCACTTTGTTAGAAATCTTAAGAGACTGTTAACTTGGCCAAAGAATTGTTGCTTCTGCCAGTCTGTGCTTCTGTTTGAACTCTGGATAGACGGAAGTCCCCCTTCCCCCCCAGTGAGAGACTGGATGATGCTTCCAGTCATTTGATGCTTTGTTCCTGCCTGAGATCTATAGAAAACCACCAGAAATTTGATACAGACACATCTTCACCTTCTCTTAGAAGCTGACCCTGTATATGTGGTCCTTAGCACAATCAATGTGCTGTCTTCTGAAGGAAAAAGTCATTCACCACCCCCACAATTTGCAAGCCCAAGGGTGGCTATGTAAGTGGCAAAGTCTTTCTTACTCCTGTCACTGCTGTGTTGGGCTATACACAATGATACGCTGCATGAGTAGGTCAGAGGAGATGGTCTGACTGCTGCTACCTGTAAAACTGCAAAGTCCCCAGTCCATTGCACAACCAGGGAGAGGCTGGTTGCTCCAGCCACTAGGCTTGTCACAGGGCAGCTACCCAGCAGACTTTTCCAGGTGTTGAGGTCTTCTCAGCTGCCACTATCCCTAACATCCCTCAGCTTCTACTTTATAGTTTTATAATCTCTTATAACTTGACACACAACCTGGAGTGTTGAACTGGGGTCATAGTGGAGGCTTGGCTTTCCTTGCATCTCTTAAGACTGGTCAGCTGTTGGATGTTCATAACAGAAGACATGAACAAACATTGCATGAACACAGCTCATAGACACAGCTGGCTGGGAAGTAAATGGGGAAGGACAGTGATATCTACTTTCTGGAGATAGTATCTCCTGCAGAGAAAGGAGAATGCTGCTGCTTAAATCTTTGTTAAATTGTAGAGGCTTTTCTTTTGGCACTCACAGTAAATGGATTTTTGATGCATTTGGATGGCATTAATCCAGATTGGCTTATTTTGCTTCATAGAGGCTGTATCTTATGCTTCACACTGTTTTGGTGCCAGAAAAATTCTTCATTAATACTTTAGCCAGAATTTGTTCTTAAAGTGGAAGTCGCTTTTGGATTTGTTAATATATGCAGCTTTTTTCACAATTTGCATTTTTAATATATATTCATGAATAGTCTCTGTGGGATTATGCAGGGATGGTGTTTTATCTGTGCCTGCCACAAAGACTTTTTCTGAAAGTCAGACTTTTTACAACTTGCCTTGCAAATTTCCTTTTGCACATTTTCATGCTGCCAGTACCAGAAGCAACCAAAGCAGAAACCCCTTGGCTTTGCTTTGTTTGGCATTTGATCTCATCCCCAGGCAGTGTGTGGTCACCCAGCTAGGGGACAATCAAACATGTCCTCCTCCCAAATGTACATTTGCTGCACAGCAGCCTTGGAGGTTTCCCCAGGACCATAGGGAACTGGATATCTAGGATGTCTTTGGTCTCTTCTCACACCTGGATTCTGCATGAACCTATTTGCCAAGGATTTAATGTAATATTTCTTCTTAGTCTGTGGAGAAGGTGAGCATCCAAACCCATCCAGCATAGCCCCACTCATTGAGGTGCCTCTCACTGTCCTGTCTGGATTCCCAGAAGCAGCACTTCATGTGTTAGTGTGAAGGTGATGGCTCTTTGTCCATAGGTCCATAAGCAAGCCCATAGATCTGCTGTGGCTTCTGCCCTGTGTGCTGCTGGAGAAAAGCATTTGAGGTGTACTTCAAATGAAAATATTTTGACTGGGAGTTTTATTGCAGTCATGATGTGAAACTCTAGAGGACTTTAAATTGATTGTTTTAAGTACCTTAGGAGAACATACTTGGGGAAATTATAGTTAAAAGCCTGTATGTTAAAACACAGTACAAAGGAGAAAACAGTGCTGCATCTTCTCTAATTGCTCTTGAATTTATCTCAGCTGGTCTTGGAGGTAAAACTGCTGCTTTCAGGGTTTATAGACCTAGATTGAACTGTATACGAACTCTGCTTCTCACGGGGCAAAGGATTTATGTTTTCAGGTGGTTCTAGTTGAACAAGAAGTGATGCCCAAGAATTTGGCTTGATTTTACACAGAGTTCATAGCCTATGGAATTGTAGAAAGCAAGGTGGGTTGGAGGTAGTGTGAGTGTTACAAACCAATGTGAGCAGTAGCAGAGCATGTTGAGTGGCTCAGTGGTCCCACATTGCTCCATTCAAATGCACTGCCCAAGGGCTTTGATACACCTGCCTCTTGGAAATGTTCACAGTAGATTCAATGACTGGTTTTTAGACCTTTGCTTTATAGTTTCTTTTCTTTATATTATATCTCTACATGTTCAGATTTTTGTAGTTTTTTCCTCCAAATGGAAGCTTCTGTTCTGCTCTGACAGGAGTCTGTTAGTTTGGAAGCTCCTCTGTCTGGAGAAGAGGGCAGCGGGAGGAACACCAGAGCCATGTTTTCAGTCAGGATCTCATGATGTGACAGAATAATGTTGGACAATCTTCAGTGTGGCAATGCAAACACTTCCTTGTGGCATTTGTAGGCCTCCCAATTTGTGGTGTTCTATGGACACAATGACATTTCCTAAGATGGAGGGGTTACCTTCCTTCAGAGATAGTAGCTAAGCTTCCCACTGACTAGGAAGCTCAGTGAAGAGAAACTGGAGCCATGCCACCAGCTCTTACTACAAAGAATATAAGTGCTCAGTCTGAGAAGATGTTTGGGTTTATACAGACCAGTGGAGCATGTCTTTGAGGAAAATTGTGTTTCTGAGAAGAGCTGTGAAAATATCTCAAGAGATAAATCTGGGTCTGGCTGTAGGCTTGGAAGTGGGGTTGGGATCACCCACTCAGCTCTGCGAGCGCGTGTTCTATAAGGAGCCCTTTGGTTTCCTTTTTGGTGCTACGGCAGAGTCGTAGGCTTTGCACTGCCGCTGCGTGCACAGCCTGGGGAGGTTCCTTGCTGTGGCTGGCACCCAGCCGGGAAGTTTCTTTCCCTGGGAGTGTAATGAAGCTGTTGCACAGGCTGATTTCCAAGAGCCTGGTGAACACAATCACTGGGACCAGGCCATGCAAGAGTGATCTCCAGTGGTAGATATGATACTAGTGCCCTGTCCACACTTTTGCTGGGGTTGTTCCTATTCCAATGTCTTTAGACCCCATCCTTGAAGAAGAATAGAAATGGGTAGATTCAGATTGGATGTTAGGAAGAAATTCTTCCCCATGAGGGTGGTGAGACACTGAAACGGTTTGCCCAGGGAGGTGGTAGAAACCCCATCCCTGGAGGTTTTTAAGGCCAGGCTGGATGTGGCTCTGAGCAACCTGATCTAGTGTGAGGTGTCCCTGCCTATGGCAGGGGGGTTGGAACTAGATGATCCTTGAGGTCCCTTCCAACCCTAACGATTCTATGAGTCCCTTCCTGAAGACCTGAACACCTCAGAGGACCTCTGACTAGCTGTGTTGACAGAAGAGAGGTGGAAAGTGATGGAGCAGAGGACATGCATGTTGTGATGCTCTGGGTAGGGATCATGGGGAGCCTGCTCCGAGCTGCTGGCGCTGGGGGAATTATCGCCTCTTCCAGTGCAGCACACGCAGTGTAGTATGTTGAGACAGCAACTGTGGCTGACAGCTTGTCCTATTAAAAGCAGTACTGTAGGAAAATAGTACTGCCCAAATGTTTGCACAACAGCTCTGTGTAAGTGAAGGCTGGGAACCTGACAAGTAAAGAAATTGAAAATATGAGGGGAGGAAATATTTTTTTTCCATTATTCTGGTTGGAAATAAACCAGAAGATAATATAGGTTGCTACAGGTTTCCTAGTCAGCTTCCCAGCAACATCTTCTGGGGTGCTTTGATGATGCTGCTCTTGACATATGTTTGAATGAGTATAAGCTACTGAGGCAGCTGTGACAAAGGGGAGATCTTTGGGATATTCAAATGTCCAAGACAGAAGTTAGGAAGAAATGTTTGCAAGACAAAGTATATATTTGTGTGAAACTACTGATAGTGTTGGATAATTCTAGAGAGAGATGGGGTTGGGGATATTCTTTACAAGAAATTGGGAGGTTTCATTTAAAGGACAGAAGTTCAAAGTGAAATACTTTCAAATACTCTTTGATCACCAGACTGTATTCTTTCTTCCTTTAGAAACCAAAGAAACAAAAGACCAAGCTTGGATTGATGAGTCAGAGATTTTTATTTTTGTTTCCTACCTACAGAGAAAAATGCACTGATTTGTAGGGATAGGTATGTGATAGAAATTAATGTGCTGCTGCTCTGGAAGGGGAGGAGACCGAGGAAAGGAGGCTACTGAAGGTACCTTTGGATGCTATGGAGTCTGGAGGAAGTGTTGCTTTTTGAGGGTGGATAGAATGAGATACGGAAAATTGCTGGGACAATTAGGAAATGTGGCTAAGCACCTCATAATTTTGAATGGCTGTGCATACACAGGCAACCCTGGGATGTACATCATGGCAAATGGGTGGTGGGAAAGGTGGGAGACAGGAATGCTCAAGTAAATGGTAATTCCTTCATCTTGGGAAAAAGCTGCTAGAGAGCAGGCTCGAGGTGAGAAACAGTCTTGTTGCTGTGTTAGCAAAGGGATGGAATACTCTGGTTTTGCCAGAGCATCAAAGGGACCAGTCACCTCCATGGTATCTGCTGTCCCACTGCTGGGCTAGTACCAACACATCCTCAGGGCTCTATTAGAATGTAAACTATTAGACTTTGAAAGGCTGGAGAGAACTTCAGCATTAACAGCTTCAAGGAGATCAAATGAGGTATTAACAGGCTGCTTCAAAAGGAAACTGATTTCAACAGCTTGAGGATGTCTGGGTGCAAAGATTCAGATCCTACAAGAATTACTGGATAATGGTTATAATTAGTAAAAAATTATGGACTGAGGGCAACTGTTAGGAGAGTTCATGGTGTGTATGAGAGCTTGTAGAGTGGCTTCATTTCTGCAGGGTTCCTCCCATTCAGAGTCTGTTTTCAGAGAGCAGATCTGGCAGGGAGAGGAAAAAGTTGCAGAGATTACATCCACCCTCCCAAGAGCTGGAAGGAAGCCTATCACTGCTGTGTGGGCAGCCTTCCAGATAGCCAGGATTTAGCACTGAGCGTGTGGGGATGCCCAGTGCCAGGGGAAATGCTCTTTGCAGGGGAGGAGCATTTTGTGCATTGCTTCTTCCTTGAGAATAGGCTAAGAAGAGTGCTGGGAATCAGTGGGCCTTCACTGTATTAAAGAAAAGATCTTTCCTTTCCAGGCAGATTTCTGCTTTCACCTGAATATTAAAGGTTATTTTTAAAGCATTTTTCTTCATGCAGGTAACATCTCTAGGGAGGTCTTGTGGGAATGACAAGCTCTGCTGTGAGAGGAAAGGTTTCCATTTATTAGTGTTCTTCCACTCAACCTATTAGAAATCCATACTTAGCAGCTCAAGAAGGGGCATTTGGCCAGGGGCTGTGTAAAAGCACATCAGCATAGACCTCTGAAATGAGGGAGCTGCTATGTTTCCTGGGCTAACTGAAAGGAAGACCTGTACTTCATATGCCATAGAAAGGTAGTTGAAACCCCTGTCATGTTCTTGTGCCTCACCAGAGCAGTTAGACTTGCTAAGAGCCTCTGTGCTTTTCAGCATTTCACTGCTATATTGTAGAAGTTTATTTTTCCCCTTGTTCTGGAGATTATCAGCCAAGATAAGCATTTCATAACAGATTCCTTTGTGAGCACTACCTGCAGTAACTAATTTCCAGTGGTGTATTTCTCTCCTTGCTTGGCAGACAGTAAACACAACTGACAGTTTGACTATCAGAAACAAGTGAGTAGGAAATAAAGCCCAATGAAAGGATAATGGATCGCTGGATTCTTGCAAGCACGTGTGTGGGTGTTGCAGATCTTGCTCCAGCATCTCATAGACAAGGGGGGTGGTGGGGAGTGCAATACAAGATATTATTTTCAGGACAAGCTGCCAAAACAGAAAGCTTTTTTGTCTGTTTTCCCCCACATACTAGTAAAGGAAGGGAGAAACACTAACCCCCACTGAGAATTTTTGGAGGCAGAACTTAATCCAGACACTAATGAAAGCCCAGGAGGGGACATCTGTGCTGGTTCATCAATAATATTTGGGCACATACTTGCCATTAATTGCATGTTCTGTTGGTTTCAAACTAGCCCTGTGTGCATTTGTGAGTCACACAAGATCAGATCACTCAGTGCATACTCTCCTCTGTCTGCTGGTAAAGTGGGACATGGGACAAGACAGATCTTTGAGGCAGTTGGTCTGACCATTTTTGTGCTTGAGGATCATCAGGTGGACTCCTGGTAGAGTGGACATGGGACAAGACAGGTCTTTGGGACAGTTGCCTCTGATCTCTTTTGTGCTCAAGGATCATCAGGTGGACTGGGCTGCTCAAAAAAGAGGAGAAAAAAAAAGGGACTATAATTAAAAGCAAATTGTGGCTTGAATATTGTACTAGGGAAGTTCAGGAAGGAAAGTCAACTTCACATTTACATGGAGAGAGCACAGCTTCTGCTCTCCCCACGCACATCTAACAGCTGTAGCTTTGTTCAGTGTCTGGCTCCATGCATTGTTTTCAGAGCAGGGGTAATTAGTGTCTGAAAACCTATCTGCTCTTTGCTAGTGTGGAACAATGTAAAAACCTTTTCTTTTCTTTTCTTTTTTTTTTTTTTAACTCTCACCACTGTAAAACATTCCTGCCCTCTTTTGACTGTGTCAAGCTAGACAATACATCTGTCTTGTCATTACATTTCCCATGGCAACAGAAAGTTTGCCAAATGGTAGAGGAAACCTCAGAAGCCCTTAATTACTGTTATTTCTTCAGTGAAACTTGACTGCCTTGGGTGGACTTGGTTCCATTTTGAGTGAATTTGAGGGAAATCAGACCTAGATGGCTTGGCAATGGTGAACATTGTTAGCAAACTGACCCAGCAGGTGAAGGGGATGGTGTGACTAGCGATGAGCAGCAAGGGTGACCTTAGCATTGCTCTGCTGAGTATGGGATGAAAGGTCACATTCCTTAGTCATCAGCCTTACTTCTGAATTAAGAACCATACTCAGCACAATACAAGGCAGAAAGCACTGTCCAGCTTGGTTTTGGAGGAACACAGAGGAGGAAAGCTTTATTTGGTTTGTCATTTTTTGTTTGTTTGGTGGTTGGGTTTTGTTTGATTTGTTATTTTTTTTTTCTAATTAGGTAAATTTATTACTGAAGTGTTCCTTATTTGCATTGTCCAGCAGTCAACGAAAATCACTTCTGCTAATGCAGCCCATCAGTACTACTCAGATGTTAAGGAAGTGCAAAGGGCATGGCTGGGAAGGGGCACTCCTGGGGCTCTTGATTTTATTCACAAAATGAAAAGGCAAAGGTGTTGCTGGAGATAGAAAAGCAGTCAAGGAAGACATCAGCCAAGGGTGACTTGAAGAAAAAGGCAAGGTGTAAAGACTGAGAGATAAGGGTAGATAAGAGTAAGTCAGAGGAAGAAGTAGAACAGGTAGAATTACATCAAAAGTGGGAGGCAGAGGTAGAGGCAATTAACCTTTTGTGAGTCATCACCAAGCTGTCCTGCCCCCAGAAAGCCTGACTCAGCAACATTGATAGAAAAATCAGAGCTTTCTTGGGAGATGCCATTCCAGATCAAAGAGGTTTCAATTAATAAAACTGGATTTTCTGTCACTGATCCTCCCCTGCTTTAAAGAAACATTTTAAATGTATCTTATGAAATGCACATCCACTCTAACCACCCCAGGGCTTGGCTCACTTGCCTCTCTTCCCTGCCATCATCTCATCACAGGTCTGAATCATGGTCTATTTTGGGGCACTGTGCACAACTGGGATCTCAATTGTTTGGGCAGAGGTGAGGTGGCCACAAGAGGCACCAATTACTGCACATCATCTTAGAGGCTAGGGAAATCTAAAAAGAAAAGCAAGTGAGCAAAAATAACTGGATGGAAGAAGATTTCTCGGATCTGGTATCCCTGACAGATGCTTGGCCACAAAAGCGCTGCTGGGAAGATACAAGTGAGATGTTAATATGAATGTTATGAACACTTTTTTTTTCTGGCTTATTCTGACTCAGAACTAAAGGAAAAGCCAGAAAAACAGGGAATAGAAGTGGAAAGTGATCTCAGCTACTTTACTGTGTTTCAGAAGAGCTGGTGTGTTGGTGGTAGCCAGACTGGATGGGGCTGTGGTAACTGAGGTCAGTCAGAGGGGCAGGGAGTGGGCATCAACTCCCAGTCTAAATCTTGATAGAAACATTTCTGATTTCATCTTTGGTATGCACAGGAGTTTGAATTGCTACTTGCAACATGTTTCCCAATGTGCTATTTCAGAATTTCAAGGGAGGGAAAAAAAGCCAACTACCCTAAGGATGTGTTTTACATGATAAAATGCATGCAGACTTGCCTCGGGGTCTTTTTTGTTGTTTTTGGTTTTGTGGTGTTTTTTTTTTTTTCCCTCAAAGCAATTTGATCATATTTAATGTAGCTCATCTGAGTTCCATGCTGCTTGTGCAAGCAGTGTGAGGGCCAGAGCAATTCTCTAAAGGCTGTTTCCAGTGTGAGGTGGTAACATGAAATCATGGACCTCCCATTATCACTGTAAAGCCTGTCTTTCCCATGAGGGGCCAGAGGTCAGCTGGAAAAGCCAATACCACACCCAGCAGCAGAGCCCTTAAAAAGCAGCTGTGATACCTGAGTGTGGTCATTCAAACACAGCAAATGTGGCTAATTATTTAAGAACCAGAAAATACTACTTAAGTGGTTTGGTTTGAGAGGGAATATAAATAAATAAACCCTTCAATCTTGAACACCTTTGAATTGCAAAGTCTGGATATCTCCCTGGGGAGATCAGGGAGCACAGGGGGATCCCCAGCTCTGGCTCTGCACAACATCTCAGGTGTCCTCCTGCCCTGGACAGCAGCCCCATGGGCTGGGTAGAAGGTGAAACCTGTCTTGAACCCAATCACAAGACCTGAAGATGACTGTGAGTACAGCCTGTAGCTGTACAGCATTACATCCACCTGGGGAAAGAGGAATGGGACCAAGTTTCTCACTGATTCAGAACCCCAGTGCTGTGTCAATACAACACCCAGGCAGCTGTGCATGAGGAAAGCAGAGAAAGATATTTTTTCATGCCCACACAAATCACACATTTTAAATCTTTACATAATCCTGGCAATGGATAAACCAAAGCCACTTTCTCTCCAAGCTACAAAATTGGTGTGACAGGCACTAGAAAATCTTCCTTACCCTTTTTCCGCCCCCCCTCCCTACTTTAAGAAAGAACAAAAAATCTTGACCATAAGTGTGTGCACACTAATGGCAGGAAGCTTTGAAATCAAGTTGAGAAATTGATCATGGTCATTGGAGTGTCTCTTGTCTTCAGTTTTCATCAGACTTTGCCGTGTTTGTGTAGGGAGGCGACTCAGCCACTGCTCATCTCTGCGAGCCAGGCAGATGCGGTTCTTGTTTTCATCCCACCACTACTATAGTCATGGAAGCTCAGGGAGCAAAATACCTAAGGCAGATAACCAGTGTTATGCATCAACCACCAATGAAAAGGTTCTGCCCACACATTTGAGTACATTTAGTCTGGACTAGGAAAAGCCAAGTCATGCAACTCTCCAATGTCCATTAAATCCTTCCTCTACGATTTCTATTGCGGGTGCTTTGCTTTCCTCTGGGAACCCAACTTTTTATTTAGTCCTATATTCATGACTGCTGCTGCACTTGGCTCACTGTTGAACACATTAATTGCCCTTGAGCAGAGGAATGTCTCCCAGAAAGCCTCCTCCTTTCGCTGCGCCAGATCCCAGCTTCAGCTGTTACTCTTAACTTGCTGCTGCCTTTGGCCCCTCCACTCACCTTGCACAGAATAAAACAGGGTGATCCCTCACCAGACACCATGTCCCCACTGATGCTAATCTGGGCCATGCAACAGGTCTTGTTAAACCCCTCCAAGGATGCCTTTTGTTTCTGGATTAAATTTCATTAAAATTATTAGAGCAAAAACATGTCTGGCAGGAGCTGCCAGAGAGAACCACAGATCTATTAGCTTTGTCACTGATTGCAAACAGTGCATGAATGTAATGTTAGGGCATTGATTGATTGCTTAAACCAGGGCATGCAGACTGTTTCTTTCACCCAAGATGTGTATTTCTGCTGCAGCTTGTTTTTAAAAGCTTTTAGCCCAACATGTTAACAGCCACAAGTAGCTGTGCCCTAAGATATTTTTTACATAAGGAAGTTGGAACACATGTATTTGGAAGCTTACATGGCCTTAATTTAGAAGATAAGGTCTGTTTTCTGTCACCTTGATTGTAAGAATTCGAGACTCAAATTGTTTCTCATGTTATCCTTTTTCAGTTGTTGCCATGGCAAAACCCCAGAGAGGAAGAGAGGGTTGTAAAAAACCATTGGAACGTCAACTTTCCTCTGACATTGATTAAAAGATGTGTTCTGGTCTTTAGCCTCACCTAGATGCTCACATGGAAGTAACCTCACATGTACAAGCCACTCTGAAGAGCACAGCCCACAAGACTACTTATAGGGCAAGTTACCTAAGCAGGAGATCAATGCAGATCAGGAATGAGACAGAGCAAACGTGTTTGCATCTTCATTCTGGTAACAGTTTCCTTTTTCTGTACTTCACCTAATGCTCTTTGGGATGTTTTCCAGGTTGCATGAAGTGAATTTTGATGTTCCCACGTGTGAAGGCAAGCGCCGAGAAGAGCTCTCCTTGATAGGGGACTTCTCCTCTTCGGCGGAGTTCTTCGTCACCATTGCAGTCTTCGCCTTCCTCTACTCGCTGGCTGCCACCGTGGTTTATATCTTCTTCCAGAACAAGTACCGTGAAAACAACAGAGGGCCTCTAATTGTGAGTGTGCCTTTGCAGTGTCTTCAGGCTTAGATCTTAACCTCTTGGTGGTTGAGGCTGTGGCATGGTCTAGGAGAACCAAGTGGCCCGACGCTCAAAGCATCTCTGCATCACCTGTTATTTCTCAGTCTTAATGGTGACTTAAGCTTTTAACAAGAGTACCAGAAACTCTGTGTGTGTGGAGCTTAGTCCTAATCTTGTAGGTACTTGTGGGATTCCTTGCTTCTCTACCACTGCCTGCAGTCATGATGGTCACAAAAATGATGAATATGTGAAGGATTGGGGTCCAAGCTGTGCATATGTGACAGCAGAGCTTCATTGGTGGGTAAAAAAGAGATCTTAGGGATCATCCTAGCAGATAAATGAAACTTTGCCCCTGACCAAAGCCTGGCCAGGGAGACTGCTTATTGTAATTACCACTGGGTTTAGTCAAATTATTTTGCTTTGGAGAATTAGGTGGCTGATTTCTCTAGTATTGTCCTGAACTCCCTGCATGGTTGCATTTCCACACTGATTTATGAGTTTCTTTACCTTCCAGTTATCATTCAATGCACCCAACAAGATGTGGCCATTTATGCCTTTAGCTTTCTTTTTACTGGTTAGTGAAGACTTGGGATAAAAATCAAGCACTGGTGAGCATTTGTTTTCTCACAAATCCAGACTGTACAGCCAGTGAGATCTATTTTGTTCTAGATGTCCATTACCTGTCAGTGCATCACACCCTGTGACACAACCCTTGGCCTTGCTGGGTGTCTGTGTTGATCCTTTGCTGTGCTGAATCTGGGTCAGGTCTCTGCATCTGCCTGCTGTAGGGTTGCTTCACACTCTCCTTTCCAAGGGCAGATCTCCATGACCACAAGCACAAAGTTAGACTAAAGTAGAGGAAATATTTCCCTGAAGCCTTGCTGTAAAGAGAGGAACTGAAAGAGAGGGCAGGTGGACTTTAGTGAGGACCAACACAAGGAAAGAATTACTTCTGGATTTCAGAAAAGTCTAATGTTTGACTGACAGAAACCAGACATTAGGCTGAGACTTGTGCTTTAAACTGACTGAAAGCTGCCCAAAAAGAGCATCAGAAAAACCAAACAGAGAGGAAAAAGAAATCACTAGTGCAGAAATGCTGTACCTGTTACAGGAAATCACTACATAACTGTAAGCAAAGGATTAAACTGCAGGAAAACAATCTTAGCATCAAGGGGGTTTAAGGGAAAGATTTTCCTGCTGCAAAGAGATGTGAGGTTTGAAGTTTGCATAATTGAAAACTGGTGAATTGTTACAGAAGGGAAAGTTCTCATTCCACATCAAAGGAAATTAATCCTCTTCATTTGGGAGTTGTTGGGACCTTTCCTCTCTCTCTAGAAAATGGTGAGGAAATGAGAGGAAATCTTCACAGAGGAGGGGCAGAAATAGGCAAGGTAAAGAGGTCCCTATAGAACAGTAAATAAATAAAGTGCCTTGCTTCTGCATGATTCAGTTGCTATCAAGTAATATCTCATTTCAAACTGTCTCATCAAAAAATTAGTTGCAGAGGTCTGCCATTTTAATTTCCTTGTGGAAAATAATTCTTTCTTCTGACCAAAGACATTATCCTGTGTGGAAACAGCAAAAGGAAAGGGAAAGATAACAGTAATATGTCAGATTATGATGTGGCTGGTTGCTGTTGTCTGGGACTTCAGTGATGCACAGTGCAATCCGCTACAGCACTCACATGGCATTGATTGAGTTTGTTCTGTGTAATAGATTGTAGTTGAATCTATAGGTCAAATTTAACTGGTGTCTGTTACCAAAGCCTCTCCTCGTAATTTCCCAGTCTTTAAACCAAGCTAAAATTACTTAACTTGCTCAGAATATGACAGAGTTTCTGAATTTGTCCTACAGTATAAGCAGCTCCTGCTGATGAGTGCTGGTGGGAAGTGGCTGAAGGTTATGCTTAGCTTACACTTGCCAGGAGGGTAGAGTCCCATCTGCCACGTCTTCCAGCATCTGCTTTGCATTGCCAGCTCTCTGTTGGGTACTTTTAGACAAAAGACCCTTTTTCACTTGGACCACATCCTTGCTGGTCTCCCTGGAGGGCTGCCTAATGCAACGATGCAACACCACAGCTGGATTTGGACAGAGTGTGAGTCCCTCTGGTACAGTGGAGATGTAGAGCCCCAGGCAGAGAAAAGACAAGCACCTGTAGCCAGGAGGAATTCAAGGGTCAAGAGCAAACTGAGTGAAAACCAGCTTTTCATGGCTGCAGGGCTCACCTCAGGGGTATAAGGTGTTGTGGAAGGAGGCAGGCGTTGCATCCTCCAGCTCCAGGCAGATGCTATGCTGAACTGATGTGCCCAGCAAGATCACACATATATCAGATCAGATGTGTGAGTATGTCTCATTCCTGAGATTGCTCCTCTTAAGGAAAAGTGCTGCAGAAATCTGAGGTGCTTTGTGGATGCCTGAGTCCAGCCAGCAGCCCCAGTATGTGTCAGTGCAGGAGGCTGGGCAGCCCTGGCTCCTTTTTCATCATCAGGGAGGATCTGTGTTTCAGACACCATTTTCAGACTACCAATTTCTTATCTCTTAGTGGAGAGCTAGAAGATGATAGTTTCATCTATCCTTGCTTCTCCTACAGTGCCTGATCACAATTTTGTATTTAAAACTATTCCCATTTTACGCCTCATACTTCCTTTTGGCTTGGGATTTGCTCAGTCTGGGATGACATCTGCCTTTAAGTGGCACCCTCTCAGAGCTGGCTGACTTTTCTCCTGACAAATCTTCAGGATCTGAAAAATGAGCATGACAGGAGAAGTGGAGAGAGGGGAAAAAAAAAAAAACAAACAAAAAACAAACAAAGCTCACTTGAAATTTTAAAATATAAAAAAAAAAGCAAACCAACCAAAAAAAAAAAAAACCAAACAAACTTTGCACAGGCAGTCAGAGCACCATGAACGCATTACCAACTTGCAACAGCCTGACTGGATGCAAAATGCATGACTGTAAAGAATTTAATGACCACGAAGTCAGAAGAAACTCGCAGAGAACATTTCAGTCAGAAATATTTCAAGTTTACCTTCTTTATACAGATACAGGGAAGCCCAACTGCATCTGCTGAGATCTCAGAGAAACATCACTTTAACTGTGGAAAAACATTTTAGTGTTCAGTGTGAAATGAGACATCATGGCAAGGAAGTGTTTCCAGCAGAAGCAGCAGTTAACTCCTTCTACAAATATTTGGATGGCACTGGTGTATTTTATTCACTCTGCAATGAATCATGTCTCTTGCCAATGTTGCCTGTCAGATTTTGGGGATAAAAATCTCCCTTTTGATCACAAAGGGTCATGGCTGTGTTACTCATCCATGATGGAGGGGGAGTCACCCCTTTCCATGGGGCTGTCAGTAGCAAGCTGCTGCCACTGCCTTACTGGCTCTGTGGAGAGAGATCATTCATGGAGGTTCATACTAGATAGGTAAACCTAAGAGAGAACCTTGGATTCCCAATCCCCAAAGGAAGGAGGAGCAGTTCAGCAAGGACTGTATACCTCATGGACAGGTGCAATGTCTCTGAGCTCTGCAGACCACAGCTGTGATTTTTACCTGCCTGATGTTCATACACAACAAGGGGCCAGTGGCTCACCTCAGAACTTTACAAGTGTCGACCAGGCTCTCAAGTGAGTGGTTATTGCTCAAGAGCCAGAAACATGTTAAATATATTAAATGGAGATGGTGACTTAGATATTAATTAATCTGATGCACAAAATCTCACCAGTTTTCAGTATACCTGTTTCTTTCAGACCAACCTAAACCAGTTTCCACTAGTGTAACATCATGTACCCTGGGGAGGCATTGCTGGTTTGCAGTGCCAGCAGAAATGAGATACAACCTGGGACAGTCACCCCAAGTACCTCTCTTTATGCCCTGCTCCAGATCTCTACATTTGCAGTTCCTTGCAAGCAGAGAGTAGCCAACCCAATAGTTAGTCCTGTGCTAAACTTTTAGGGTATCAGAGGTAGATGCTTTTATATATCTCTGGAGAGGAAAAATAAAGGAAAGGATAGTCATAGTCACTGTGTATCAGTACTCATCACTCAGACTTGTCCATAGTTTCTACACCCCATATGTACTCTATTTAAACTCCTTACTCTGTCAACTCTTTATGTACCTTCAGATTTTTCTTTGGGAAGTTATAGATCATGAAACCCCACACGCATTCATGTAGAAATGTAAATCGTTGTATTAGTATTTCAATCAATATAAAAGCATAACATTATTTAGCCAAGAGTGAGTGGCATAGCCCTGGAAAGAGATACTCCCTTTCAACAGTGGTTGACTTGATTCTTACAGTTCATAGAGGTGCTTACTTGTAAGATGATGAAATCTATCTGTTACATCTGGAGTCCTGTGAATAACCACATTAAGCAGAAAGGCATTTGGTTCTTTACATATGTTATGGACCAAGTGAATTAAGTCCAGTCCTAGTCTACTCTTTGGACATGTCTTTGATTAAACATGTTTTATTTCCTTCCCTTTGTCTGGCTTTCTGGAATATAGATAGGAAAAGAATGGGAAAAAAAATGTAAAACAAAGACTGGATCCTTTGCAGTTAAAAAATGAAATGGTGAATAACCTGAATAATTCTTTGTATTTCAAAGAGCTGCTTCAAATCTTTGTGTTTCAAAGATGCTGTTGTCATCTCCTTTTTGAAACACAAGCCACAGTGACCTTGCTGTACCTGCTGGTAATTCCCAAAGGGCTCTGCACATCACTGACTGAATCAAGCTTGCAAGGCCATACACCATTGAAAGAAGCATGTCGTTCTTTCAGAGCTTTGTTTGTCAGGAAATCTGGGGTGGGACCTCATTCAAAACGAAAAGAAAGAGCTAAAATGTCACTGTAGGAAGGAGTTGCTGCCTGCAGCAACCTGCTGTTGGCCACTTTCCCAGGCTGGAGCTATGGCACTTGCTGGGGTGGTTCTTGAATTTTTAGACTGGTTGTGGCTGAAAGCAAATCCACTGAGTCGTTTGCCCCTTCTCAGATAAAGATCCCTCTGCTCCTGCATGGCTGTCCCTGAAACCTGTTGGCAGTGCTTCTGGGCTAGACAAGCTCTGGCTGGGAGGGTTACAGGCTTTGGTGTTTGAGAAGTTGCTCCCTTCTATGTTGTAAGTCTATGAGAAGGTTTTGTCAAGTCAAAAGGTTTTGTAGCATCAGTGTTAGTGGGTGGAAATGTTTGAGAAGTGGCACTGAAAGCTCTGTGTGGAAGCTGAGGACTTGGCCAGCAGCTACAGTTCAGCAAGGGAGGAGGCAGTGTGAGCCTTGCAGGGATACCAGGTGCCCTCCAGCCAGGCCAGAGCTGAGGTTTTCCCTATTTTCAAACATAACAGCCCAGGGCTGTCATGCCAAACTTGGACTGCAGTGGCTGGGAGGCAGTGCAGGGCACAGGGGGTGTGTGAGGACACGTGTGTTACAGCACTCCAGGGGCTGCTGAAGCCACTAGCCTCCTCAGTGCAGATGAAACATGTCCCCATTCTGGGCCAACAAGAAGCTTTTGCAGATGCTTTTGGCTGTATGAGATTGTGATGGACTCTGGAGGATTCCAAATTGTGCTTGGGAGACTTAAGTCACTCTAAGTGATTGCCCCCTCCAAAGACAGACACTTTGCAAAAGCTGGTAGCTTGAGAGCAAGGAGGAATGTTTCAGTTACCACAAAAAGAAAAGTCATTCACAGTTCTGTTCTAAAACAAAATATATAAAATTGTTCCAAGAAGGTATTTTTGGCAAACTCAGTAAGTTTCAGCTTGAAAAAGGCAGCAAGATTTTTTTTTTCTGTTACACATACTTCAGGCTCTTAAAACCTCCCTCCTTGGATATTCAGCATATTTTAAATCTTGTTTTGTGCTTTCTCCTGCACGTTCCTATTTTGCCTTCTTCCCAAAGGCACCTGTAGGCAACCCAAAGTATCTCAGCTGGGGTCTGAGAAAGAAACTTGGCAATTAGGAGTACAGTGTAATCATGCAACAATATACACTGAAGAGATCTGTAGACACCATTTCAAGAGAGCATCTATAAAAATTACTTTGTTTCAAAGAAGGAAAAAAAAGAAACCAACCACCCATGCTATGGGGATATTAAACATTCAAATGTATGATTTGTTTTAGTATGCAGACACACTGGCTTTAATTACCAAAGAGAAATTCCCCAGATAGACATTAAGCCACAGAACAGCTTAGCTTGAAATTCACTTTTATTTTCAGCATGTCATTATCTTGTAACTCTGTTCCACCCAGAGCTGCGAAAATGTTCAGCCAGAAATCCAAACCCACTTGAAAACAAGTGAGGTTCAAGTTCCAGCCAAAGCTGAAGGTTAGCAAAGATTCAGAATAAACAGGCAGGCACAGGTTTGCTCTAGTCATGTATTCTGCACCTTGCACAGAGCAGAGGAGATGGAACAAACCCTGCAAGAGCCTGAGTCTGGCAGCGTAGCCTCGGTGAGAGTACCTGCTGAAAAAGTCCTGGTGTTTCCTTAGCCTTTCTGTCCCAGCTTTTTGACAAGTTGCTGGCTGGCTGGTGGATGAACTGTGTGGTTTATTCTCCAAGTCCCACTGTGTGACCATTCCCTTTTGGCTTGGTGTGTTTCTTCCACCTAGTCAGACTTTCCAGTTTTGGGGTGTTCCTGTATAAAAGGCTTTGATCTTAAAAAGGGGAACTGGTGGCAGAGAGGGCAGGATTGGGCAAGGTTCAGTGTGTGTGGACACCCTGGAGCAAGGAAGCAGAGGAAGTCAGCAGAAGACTGGAAGATGGGGTGAGATGGAGAAGACCAGACCTGAGAAATAACATAGAATCATAGAATCACTTAGGTTGAAAAATACCTCTAAGGTCATTGAGTACAACTGTAGACCTGATACAGCCAAGTCCACCCTAAACCATGTACCTGTGTGCCAGACCTACACTCTTAAACACTTCCAGGGATTGTGACACAACCACTTCCCTGCACAGCCAGCTCCAAAGCTTGATAACCCTTCAGTGAAAAAATACTTAGCCCTTTTAGGACCAGCCCCTCAACTGCACAGTGTTATTGAATATTCCCAGCTGTAGTTTGCAGCCCAAAACAGGAGCTACTAACAATTAGAGTTCTTCTTGCAGAACTTTGCTCACTTTTAAAACTTCCCTCTTTTTAGCAAGTTTAAGCTCCTGCATTGTGCTAGGTTGGGTCAGTTTGTCTCTGCTTCAATTTTCTACCTGACTGAAAAGCTTGATTCAATCTGTTAACTCTAAAAGTGTGGTGGCATTGAGAGAAAATTGCTTGCCACTTGAAATATGTATTCCCCAAAACTCTGATGTGTCCTTATCTATTGCATTGATCACAACCTATGTGGGGGATTGGTACCCCCACAAAGGCAGAATATGTGTCAAGCCTCATAGCAAATTAAAAACATATCTCATCATAATCCACAGCTCAGTGAATATCTGGTGTTTGTACCAGCTGGAATTCTTAGGAAATATTTGCAATTGAGCTGTTGCCTCTAGGAGTCCAGTTCTCATTCAGTTACTGCCAGGACATATAAAATGCAATCATTTCTTTTGCTGGAAATCTCTCTGAGATGCAAAATTACTCTGGGCTATGTGCCTTTGCCTACCCAGAGTTCCTTTGGTTGTCAGCTCCTGTGCTTCATGCTCTTCAAGAGAGCCCATTTGGGCAGCATGAAAGGAGGTCAGAGGAACTCCAAGCTCAGTGGCAGACACAGGCCTGCCGACGACAAATTGTGGCACTGTTAGAAGAGAAGGATGTATCCTTTGGGAAAGCATCCAAGCACAGTTAATTTAATCCCATCTGTGTGAGCAGAGAAAGCCTTTGTTTGAGGCTTGCTTGTGCAGCTGGTTTGACTGGTGTCTCTTCCATCGTGATGGAGCCTTGTGTCCTCCATCCCCAAACGTCAGGCGTTCTTGTGGGAGATGAGAATGATCTTTCCTAGGGATCACTTATTTCTTCAGGCAGCAACCTCAAACACTGTGTTCTTAATGAACGTTTTCTCTTCCTTCCATGTGTACCTTTACTGTGCAAGGGGGAAGGGGAAGCAGCCCCCATGGGAGGTGGGACAGCAAGACGCAGCGATGCAGTTAGTGGCATGTTAGACTTTGGCACCTCTACCATCTGTTGCAGGCTGACAGATGGAATGAAATATGACAGCAGAAAGGCTCTTCTGTTTTAGCAAGACACAAGAAAGCTTGAAAAATCACACCTCCTCCCTCCTTTCTCCCCAAACCCACACAACAACAGTGTCACTTGGCCACTTGTTCTGGCTAAGACAAGGAGAAGTTTATGCCTGTGTGTGCTCCTGAGAGTCTTTCGAGGGAAAAGTGAGCAGAGTGGTTCAGAGCAGAGCTGCTCAGAGGTGCTGGATCCTGGAAGGACCACTACCCCTTCTCCCCTCTTTTCACATGGATGAGAATCAGGTGCAAATGTTATGTCAGGACAGAGAGGAATTGAGGAGTCTCTGCACTTGGCAAGTCTTACTGTTTATTTGTTCATTTGTGATAATTAGTGGCTGCACAGCTCATTCAGCAGGAACATTTGGCCTTACCTGTAGCTGGTGAGAAAACTTATCTCATGGCTGAGGATTAGCCAATTTCAGGTTCTCCCCAAGATGCTGCCACATACAGAAACACTTCCTATCAGAATTCCACCCTGGCTGTCTGTAGGAGTACCCAGGGCAAGAACCAGCCCTCAGGAATGCCCAAGTCCTTTCCAGTCATCTACATTTTTTAATAGATCCCAATTCATCAGCCAGGTGCCATGAACAGCCACATTTCCAAGGCAGCACTCCATCCTGGGTACCAACCACATGTTTGTGAGAATCTGGCCTTGAGGTTGCAGATGCAAATGACAGCTCAAGGGCTCTACCCTTTAAGGCAGATCATGTGTTTCTGAAAATGAGCTCTAGGTGACGACAGTAATCACAGCCTTCCATGAAATAACAAACTCTCGTTTATTTTCTCTCCTCCTCCCAACGGACACACCAGTATAATGCTTCTAACTAATTTGTCTTTTAGGATTTCATTGTGACAGTGGTCTTCTCATTCTTGTGGCTAGTGAGCTCATCTGCTTGGGCTAAAGGACTGTCAGACGTAAAGGTTGCGACTGACCCAGACGAAGTGCTGTTACTGATGTCTGCCTGCAAACAGCAGTCCAACAAATGCTTGCCTGTTCGCAGCCCAGTTATGTCAAGCCTCAACACTTCGGTTGTAAGTCACTTTGATTACTACTTTTCACCCATACCTTGCAGATATATTTTCATCTCTTTTACCCATGTATTGACTGGTGCAAACCACTTAGCTGAAATGATTTAACTGGAAGTACAGGCTTGCTGTGGGGAAGGGCAGAGCGTGACTCATGACAGCTATCCGCTGAGGGCTGGGATGGGGAGAAAGCAAAGTGTCTGTCCAAGTGCGTTGGTTGGGCTGTCTGCTTTCAACTTGCTCGCTGCCATGCTTTTGAAAAGGGCTCTGTGTACTCCCTTAGGAAGAAAAGGTTTTGTGCCTTATAGAAGGCTTTAAAAATCCTCAAAAAACCAATATAAAACTGGCCTTCAGAATGTTTAACACAAAACCAAAACTAAACCAACCAACCAAAACCCCAAACCACCAAATGAACAGAAATAAAAACAGCAACGACAACAACAGCAAAAAAACAACCTAACAAAAAACCACATCAGGCCCTCTGACCAGTTAATGCCTCGCTTTGATTTTCTTTCATTTTATTTTTTCCACAGTTTCTTTAAACTAGGCTACTGACCAGGCCAGCTGACCAAATAATGCCTCACTTTGATTTTTTTTCATTTTATTTTTTTCCATAGTTGCTTTAGACTAGGTTACATTTTCAAACAAACAAAAAAAAACCCCACTTTTTGGCCTAAAAATTTAATTGCTTTTTTGGAAGCAAAAAGGAAAACAGACAACTTTGCTAGCTATAGCTGAGGCATGTGAATTTGGAAATTTGCTCCAAAACTCAGAACATTTTCCAGCAGGTTTTGAGAGAAGGATGGACTGGGAGCAGCTTTGTCTTCTCCCAGGACCCTGTGGGATCTATAGTAACAGGCTGGTCTGTGAGACTGTGGCTGTTGGCTGACGAGCTCCTCTTTTCCCCACCTAGGTCTTTGGCTACTTGAACTTTATCCTCTGGGCAGGCAACATTTGGTTTGTGTTTAAGGAGACAGGCTGGCATTCCTCGGGCCAGCGGCACCCTGCAGACACCATGGAGAAGCAGCCCAGCAGCTATAACCAAGGTGGCTACAACCAAGACAGCTATGGGCCAGCCGGTGGCTACAACCAGCCAGGCTCCTATGGCCAGGTGGATGAATATGGCCAGTCCCAGGGCTACAGCCAGAGTGGGCCAACCTCCTTTGCTAATCAAATTTAGGGTTCACACAGCACGAGCTCTTGTATCCCTCACAGGTAGAGAGTTTCACAGGTCTCAAGTTACAGTGGTGCCAGATTTTTAAGGGTTTTACATAAATTAATACTAGAATGCAGTGTTTAGTGTTGATTGAAGATCTAAGCCCATATCCTGAGGAAGATGGGAGGTGACCAGTGGGCTGGAGTTGGCCTTTTTTTCCCCTAACTAACCGACTAGCCAGACACAGGGGATATGCTCATCACAGAGGGTGACCTGGAGTCAGTGTCGTAGTATGTACTGTAGAGATAACTTTATGGTAGTTTTGTATGTGTTAAGATGGTAGAAGCATTTTGTAGCCTCAAGTCTGTAGTATTTAACATGCATAATATAATTGAATTTCCTTCTGCATTTTGGTGAAAAACAGAGGTGTTCTACTATTATTTCTACAGATTATTCTGTATATCCATGCATGTAACATTGCACCTTAAATTTTCAAAACTGCCTGTCTGTGACTCTTCAGAGCATTTGTTTTGGTTATTCCTTTTTGTTTCAGAAGATTTTACTATTATCTCAATTAACTTAGTCATCTGTAATTTAGTGCATGGATAAACAGTTTCATACTATCAGATGTCTGGACTGTGAAATGGAACTTCTCAACTTCTGCCACTATGTTTTGTTAAATGTATGTTTAAAAGAAGTATGCATCTTTTATATATTTTGCAGAGTTGAATATATGGCTTACCCAAGTTCTGAATGCTTTGTAACTAAAATGTTTTTGGTTCTGTTTTGGTTTGGTTTTTTTTTCCTTGAAATGGCATTCAGTAGTATATATGGTACCTGACAAATGTCTATTCCATTTAACTCAGCTAAGTATTCATTCTATAAATCACTATTTCTATGGATGTTTTGTGAATCTTTTAATGTGAGCTGTGGAGAATAAGGACCAAGTAACTGTGTTATATGTTTACAAAGGTATTTATTTAACTAAGATAACAGAGGTGCAGATATCAGTATACAAAAACTATCTGAAAACGTCCTGTTGCTTGACACAGCAAAACATCAAAACCACGTGTACTGTCATGACCTTACAAAGCAGAAATATTCCTTTATACCCTCTTTCTAACCCTGCTGTTTCAAGATTGTTAGATATCCCTCTGTTCTGTTGCTGCTCTGAGCACTAGCTTGGTGCTACTGGAGAATGTAACTGGATTGACCAAATAACCCAGGCTCAGAGAAACTCCCTCCGAAAACAGCCAGACTTGTAGCCTGCTCAGATTTCTCCCTGGGAAATTCAGCCCTTCCTCACTACACCATATGGGAAGCACTGACACAAACAAAAGCCTGAAGCACAATGTAATAATCAAAACTGATCATCTGCATTTCTAAATCAAAGTGTATCAGTATATAATCTTATTGTATGAGCTGTAATGTTGAAAGCATCTTAGCTTAAAACAGCTTAGTCTCTTCTCTGATTGTTGTAACCAATTAATGGCTACTCGGTGGATGAATCTATATTGTGATATCTATTTGACCCTAATAAAGTTATTGCATACAATACATGTTTTCAGAGTATGTTCATATTAAAATGTCACTGCAAACTAACTAAGGTAACTATTAAAGATAAATAACTGTTCCTGTGCTTGACCTTATTGGTCATATTCTTACTGCTTTCCAACACTTCTGTAAGGATTGTTTTAATGTACAGTGGGGTATGACACTTCTACAGACACTTGTCATTAAAAGTCAGTATCAGAAGTTTAAAAACAAAATTAAAACTGTGCAATTTAATACCTGCCTGCCTCTTTACCTCTCTTTCCACCTAGCAGTAGGACCAGCCCAGTACTGTGGATTGCTAGAAAGCCATCTTCAAGCTCCAAGGAGAACAAATCACAACATCTAAATGGTATTCCAAATGTGAGCAAAATACAATTTCTGGGCCAATGAAAATTATTTTGGCTCTCAGTTATTTTGTTCCTTGTTTGTTGTGGTTTTTTCTTCTTTTTTTTTTTTTTTTTACTTTGGAAAAGGTTAGATACAGGCAAGCAAGGAGAAAGGGAAATCTGTGTGAGTGGCAAGGGATGGGATGCATGTTCTTCATGCCCCTCCCACATAGTCCTTCTTTCATCAGGATTTCCTAAGCTGGTTTATCTAAGCCTCTCCACTATAAATAGATTGAGTTTTCTGTGTCAGCTAGTTTTCTCTTCATGAGCTCTTCCATCCAGATCAGCAGGGTTCCGTTTCCAAACTTTTCTGTCCAATGTTGAAGACTAGAAACTTGAGTTTTACTTGGGCACTTCAAACAGGCTGAAATTCTTGTGCCAACATTTGAGCACAGAAACTGCAGCTTTCAAATCCTCAGGAGGTGATACCCCTGGAGAAAGAGCAGTTTCTAACCCAAGGCTGGGGACAGAATTAAGATCATCACTTATTGTGGGTATTATTTTCTTAAGTCTGAATATAAGATTTTCTTATGAAGGGCAGAGCTGGTTGAAAAAATGGCAGAAGTAGTGGAAGAGTCATATGTGTTCATGAAAGATTTGTCCTTTGCTTTACCCAGTTAGTCAGATCTTCACAGGTATGTTGCCTCCTTGCTGCCATGCAGAACTGTTGAGCTGATGATTACCTTGTAAGGCTGTAGTCCTCACTGTGAATTAGGAAGGATGAAAAAACTCTTGATCTGTAGCTCCTCAGATTAAGATAGTATGATAGCAGCAAAAGTGAAAACAAAAATGATGCATGCACCTGTCTGTGTTATATAAGAAAATATAGCTGAATGTTTCCTTCATGTACCTCTGGATTCGAGTCTTATCACATCATTTGGCAATCACTGAGAAACTGGAAGTTTATTTGAACTGGGAATAGTGACTGTGTAGCAAAGTGTTGAGCAGCAAAATGGATAAGACTCTATTTATGTTTCTCATTTAAGAAAAAAAGCTAAGTAAACCCAAGCGTCCTCTGTGAAACTGCTGCTGGCAGACTGATTGCTCTCCTGCTTCATTATTAGTAAGTATCTCTGCCAGTTAGTTAAATAACTAGGTCAGCCTGGGAGGGAAAAAAAAATGTTCCTTGATCTTCTGTACTGTCCCTCCTGTTTTCCCATGTGTTTCTCTTTATAGCCCATTTCTCAGCTCCCCGGGAGCGTGTTTGCACTATCAAGTGTAGAGCTGTGGAGGAGAAGCAGGTACCCCCGTGAGTGTGGAGGTGGGAGCACAGGACTTTCTCTCCAGGAACCTCAGAGGCCAAGGAGGATGCAAGCTCCAGCGGTGGTTTAGGGTTTCCCCATTGCTCTTGAATGCACTTTGTGAAGCTGCAGCATCATATCGTCCATGGGGAGGTGCTGGAGAGGGCAGCAAGCATGATTTTGGGTATGCAGCAGCTCTGCAGCCTGCTTTGCTCCCAGCCCATCACATCAAGGAGACAGGGGTGAGATCAGATGGAAAATCAGCCCACAGGACTGTGTCCTTGCTTGACAGGGAGTTTTTTTGTTGTGCAATACTTTCCTGATGACTGATCAAATCCCTTTCACCACAGCCATCGAGCTGCCATAACAGAGCCTTGATGATGGCCAGGACTTGAAGTCTGTGCTCCTGTTGCATGAATTCATACTGAAGTTGCCTGTCCTGATTAGGTTAATTATTTCCAATCTGTATATACTCTCAGTTTGAATGAACAATTCAGGTTCTTCTTCCAAGTTATTCTTGGCTGAAACTCTGATGTACTGATGAAAGAGGCAGTTGCATGCAATGCACATTGCACCTCTCTATTGTCTGCCTCTGACAATATCTTCAGAGTTTCACAGTTAATATTACAGACAGATAAAGAACTACCAGGTAAAAACTACCATGTGTTGTTTCATCCTTTCCTGAGGAAGTTCTTCTCCTACTGTGCTATATCATCATAAGCAATTAGTCCTCTGTCTGCCAGATTTGAGTAAAAAATCTTTTATCTATGTGAATGAATGGGCTACAGAGCTTGTGCTCTGCCTGGCTTAACTATTCTTTTTCAGGATGAATTTTATTCCCTCCTTCTAATAGGGTAGAAGGGGGTTGGACCCAATGATCTCTTGAGGTCTCTTACAACCTCTAATATACTGTGATACTAAACCCAAGAGCTTTTCCTCCTGGAGTTTTCTAACAGCAGCGATAATCTGCATTTTGGTATTAATACCTGGTGCTGATTATTCTGTCATTTTCCAGTGCCACATGTCCTCAGTATGAAAATTTTAGCATTTCAATATGAATTTTTAATAGTTCAGTGAGGAGGCATCCCATTTGGGGCATTTAGCTACTAGTTTCTTTTCTCACAATTTTGTTGTTGTTGTCCTTCTTTAATGAGATTGTTGGATTTTATGAACACAGCTGCCTTTTTAAAGTCTCCATGTCCTGTAATAAAACATTTCTCAGAGGAAAAAATTAATTTGTAATAGCAGTTTCAGGTTTCCTTCTGAAAATTAATACCACACCATAATGTCAGGCTCATCCTTTATCCATTAGATTGTCAAAGAAACTGGGGAGCTGGGTGCCTGCACACAGGGGATCCCCACAGCCACACTAGCTCCCATACAAGGCACAAGCATATTTTGGCCAAAGTGCTGAAAAATGCTTGGACGTGAGATAAAAAACTATGTTTCCCTGCAGACAGACCACTTCTAATAGCTTTTCTTAAGTGACGTTTTACCTTGCTATGTCACAGCAATGGGATTCATAAATATTTTAACCACTCCTGATCCCAGAGGTAAATTCTAGGCTGAGCTGAGTTATTCCTGTCTCCTAGATGTGGGGTAGAGGAACTGGGCTGAGCTGGTGGTACCTCCCAGCTGGGTTCACCCCATTAGCCTGAGCCCTGCATAGATCCACTGAGCATGCCCTGCAGCAGTGGTTTTCATGGCCCAGAGGAGGGATGGTCGCTGCTTAATCATCAGGCACTGATCAGAAAACTGCTCCAGCCTGACTGATGCAGATAAATGCCGGTGCAGATTTCACCCTTGAGTGAAATCAAACTGACTATGAAGAGGATTTTTTTTTAAGTGGTGATGACCAAGAGGCAAATGTTCCTGGGACCCACAGAACATCACTTACACATCCCAGCACAGATGGAAGCAGCAGCAGCAGCATGCACCCCTAAAGGCACAGTGCTGGAGAAACAAATGAGTAGGGAACGCTTAGCCTGTGATTTTATTTATTCCCCACATTCCCTACCCCCTGAAATAAACACAGGGTTCAGGATTCAGGATGCTTAGCAGTATGTTAAGCATGGTGAGCTCACTACTGGCAAGCAGAAGCTGGTTTGCTTCTGTGACCAGAGGGGTACAGGGGCCATTAGCTAACTTCCATTTGTGTAAAGCAGAATGCAGGTTGCTGTCATCTTTGACCTGGTTAAAGTCCCTATTAAACCATTCTGGGCTGTGTCTCCTCTTTCCATATCACTGTGCAGAAGGGGAGAAGGTCCTCCCCTAGCAAAGCTGAGCCCCCTCATGCAATTGGGCACCACAAGTTGTGGCTGGTGTTGAGAGACCAACCACAGTGAGCGCATTAGACCTGCTGCTTCTGCTAGTTTTTTCCACATTAAGTAACTGATTGCAAAGAGATGGAGCAAGAGGAAAATAGTGTTAGGATGTGGCAGCCAGTCCTGCTTTGGGCTGAGATGGAGTGGAGGGCTTCTCAGTCCTGGTTTTTTGAGAAAAAAAAATACACTTATTGCCTAAGAGTAAAGTGACCATATTCTGGTGACAAAGAACTCAAGCTATCATCCTTCTGGGTCCAAGTTAGCAGCACTTCTCCCCCAGGTGCTGAAGGGTTTGCTGAAGAAATTAAGAATGAGTGGCTAATGCCTGTCCTGGTTTAGGCATTCCCTGTGCCTGTGTTCCTGGGCAATGCCTGCCCACCATGATCACGCTTATAGCTGCGCCTGCCCAGCATCACAGTGTCATTACTGAAGGAGACAGGGCTCCGTCACACACAAACATTTTGCAACAGAAGCCTTCTTGACTTGCAGAAAGTACTAAAAAAGGACGTTCCCATCCCCTGGGAAAATACCAAAAGCGCAGCCTTTTTTTGCAGCAGCAATTGTTTTAAGTGAACTGCCTGTAAAGAACTTGCAGTGAGAAGAGTCAGGTTGGGTATTCTGCACAGACAATGTTGTTAATGGGTGAAATGTGCTACCAACAAAAGCACCTGGATATTTCAAACAGCAACAGTGTGTACCAAAATAGATACCAAGCAGATGGTCTGGCTCCCTGCACACCTTGCTGACCAGAATACTCAAGCAACACATACACCCAAAATCTTGCTGTCTTCAAAGCTGATCATCTGCAAAGGCAAGGGTTAAGCTTGTGCTACCCTTTATCTGGTAGGCTCTAAAGCTCCCACATACACTAATTAGTGTATCCCAGAGGAATAATGAACCCCAGGCTTGTTTGAACTCGTTACTGCCCCAGCAAAGCAAATCACCTGTTCTAGAGCTCAGGCCCCCAAAAGTCGGTTAGATCAGAAAACCTGCAAGCTGAAATCTGATCTACAGTGGAAAGAGCCCAAAACACAGAGGGCTGGGTTTGCCAGCCTGCTCCCAGCACTGCCTGGAGCTGATAAACATGCAACAGACTCTATTTCTCACTCTCATTTTTACCTTGGATGCTGAGACCAAACATCATCATCCTGTGGATTAGCTGGGATGGAAGGCTTTTCATGCCTCCTTGCATGGTTCAACAGATGTGAAAGGGAATTATCACTTCAACATGATATCAAGACTCTATTTTTCTTTTTTTTTTAGCTGATGGCAGATTACTAAGCCTGAATTCTTGTTTAATTTTGGTGTGTTAATTGATGGCATAATGAGCATTGATTATATGTGTTTTGGCTGCGTCATTGCAATTACAGGCTCTGTTTTATTCATGAGCCAGTCCTAAAGAACGCACTAGAGATCTAAGACAGCTTAAACCTCTCAAAAAAAAAAAAAAAAAAGCTCCGAATTGTTTGAGTAATGACACTCTTAGATGGAAAATTAAAGGTTCTCTTTTCCCATGCTTTTTAAGATAATTAAAATCCAGGAACAGTAAGGTGGTGAACATCCTTATTCATTAGCCTTCAGTAATTTAGCTTCTACTAAATGAGGAAAATGTTTTAATTCTCTAGGCCATCTGTTGCAGTCTCCTTTGCATGTCCTGTTACATAAAGTCTCATCCTGGGTAGGTTTAACATCAGCATTGTATCCTTTCACAGGAATGATGAGCAGGATGAGGTAGTTGAAGTCACTACCTGTTAACAGACCACCCCAGGATTAAAACAGCTGCTTGGCCTTTTAGGTTGAAGTTATCCTGTCTAGACACCTCTAGGCAAAGGATCCACAGAAAGGAGACCATGCACAGAGACAGGCAGAGTGACAAGATGCGTGTTTTCTGATAGCAATATCCATGCCAATAAATAACAAAGTTCATCAGAGCCCTTCCAGTCCCTGTAATGTGCAACTGCTCTGCCATATGGCTCCATACTGCTTTTGGAAGCAGGCGGTAATCCGGTTGGGTTGAAACTGAAGCAGAGGCTCTGTGCTGGCTGCTGCTTTGCCAGTGGTTCAGAGGAAGGACAGATCTCCTCTTTGCACTGCACTGAGAGAATAAATACTAGAGCAGAAGCATGCTCACCTGAGATAAATGCTAGGCCAGGAACTAGGAAATGCTTGGCTGCTGACTTTGTCTGTAGGAACAACTCACTTTTTAGCTTGGAGCAAGTTACATCAGCCCATGCTAGTAAGCTTTCCCATTAAAATAAAAACGTACATAGGTGAATAGACTTGGTGTCTTAGTTACTCCTGCTTCAAAGTTACATCCCTACAGATCTAAGAGGACTCAGGCTTCATTAATTTGGTTTGTTTCTGTCAAATTTCCACAGAAAATAAAAGCCACACTACTTGGCAACCCATCAGTGCTGCCTTACAGGAGCTTCTTTAGACTGATGTATTTATCCAGCTTCATGATCAGCAGGTAGCACTTACATTATTGATGGGGCTTGGCTGCAAGCAAGCTGCTTCCACAGGGCTGAGCTTGAATTCACCTGTTTGCTATGACTCGAGTTGCTTAGAGATCACAAACACCCCAGCCTGGAGATGTGTGGCTGCAGAGCAAGTGTCCCCAGCACGAAGCAGTACTCGGTCAATCAACCAGCTCCTGCTTCCAGCAATAAAAGCCCTGCAGCTGCAGCAGGCATGCCCAAGCGGTAAGTCAGCCCTTTGCTTGTCTGCCATTTGTCTTGAAATTCATTGTTTGGATGTATTTGTCTCTATGACAAGCTGACTCTTCTGCTGCGTGTTGGCTTCTCTGTCATTAGTTTCCAGCACTTTAGCAAAAGCAAGCAGGCTTTAGATTTTAACAGAAAGCAGAGAGGTATTTCTCACAGATATGGGTCCTGCTGGGAACAAAAGCTATGTGTCTGCTCTAAACTGGGAGCACTGGTGAGTGAGGGATGACAGACCCCTCTGCATTTCCCTGGGAATGAGCTTAAAATGGAGCAGCTTCCTGAAGCGCTCTCATGTTCTGAAGAAATTATTTGAAGGATGTTGCAATGCACCTTTAATAACAACTCCAGTCTACTTGCTTATGTCAAGGATTAGGAGCTGAGTGATGTTGTGTGCAGCTTGTAAAGGTCATTTTCCTCTCCACTGTGAAGGAAAGCTGGTCTCCCTTGGGAAGCCTTGAGTTCCTGGGGGATTAAACAAAGCAGTAATGAGCAAACTCATTCCTGGAGGAATGATAATATATACACACAATATTCACCTTGGTAACTGTGCCTCTCTTCTCTCTCCCTGCCAGCACATCTATAGCCAAGCAGCTGGCATCAATAAAAGGTAAGGACACCTTACCCCCAGGGGTTCAGGTCTTCTAGTGCCCCAGCCCAAGTGCAGTAAATCCTGGTGGTTCAGCAGAACTGTGGTGGCTGTGCAGATCCTCCACCAGTGCAAGCTGAGAGGGTCTCGTAGGTCCCTGTGATGTGTGCTGTTGTGTTGATCCATGTCTCCAGTCTGCTTGCTTCTCCATTAAAAATCACAACCCAGACCATCTGTGGTACTTGATACTAACTGAGGGATGTGAGTGTGTAGTCTTTAGGATGAGGCTCAGGAATTAGGTGAATGAATCCAGGCAAAATCCCAACTGCACTAGAATCACAGAATCACAGAATGATAGGGGTTGGAAGGGATCTCTGAAGATCACCTAGTCCAACCCCACCGTGCTAGATCAGGATCACCTAGACTAAATCACCCAGGAACACATCCAGGCAGGTTTTTGATGCCTCCAGAGAAGGAGACGATAATGCTGAAGTGCAGCAGTGCTGCTCAGATGCAGACGGTTCTGTTCAGCCAGACATTTCCAAATGGGTCACATTTTCCCTAGTACGGAATCCTGGAAGTTCAAATGCACCCAGGAGGTGCCCACTATGGCCTGTGTCCATGATGTGGCAGGTCCTTGCTGGATGCCCAGGGTGGGGGTAGACCTGGAGGGTCTTGCAGATTCCCCTGCATTACTGTCCCAACTCTGATCAGAAGCTTCCTTTTGGGGTATGTTTTCATGGGATGTCAGATGTGTTGCTGGCCCACTCCAAATAAAATCTGGGTCAGGTCCTCTGTGGGTATAAACAGTTTCAGCCTCATTAACTTTAATGAAACTACACAGATTTCCACCCACACAGGATGGTTCTGACAGATTCCTTTCAATTATATCTCCAATGCCACTTTTTCTGGTAGGATGATAACTTTTTTTTCCCCCTCCAGGTCTAGGAAAAGGCTCAGACCTTGAAAAAGCTTTTGCTACTGTAGCTTTGGTGTATAACAACGCTGCTGACCCTGAGGGCAAGCTCAGCAAAGCTGAAACCAAAAGCTTGCTGCAAACCCAGTTTCAGGCTTTCATACAGGTGAGGGAGTTTGGGTGAGTAGGTGGCACAAACCTGGCACTGGCCAGGTACTTTGGGTGCAGGAATGACACCTGGGGCTCTATTCTGCAACTGGGCAGGCATCAGCTCGTGGGGTAATCCCAGGTGAGACTGCAGAGATTTGGTACAGACATCCTCACTCAGTTAGTTGCTTTGTGTTGAGCTTGTGCCTAACACAGGACTAACGGAAGGGGAACAGCAATAAATCACAGCTGACAGCCTGCTTTTTTTTTTTTAAGAAAATAGTACAATTGGGGAAAAAAGAAAGAAAAAAAAAACTCAGATGATCTCAAATGATGAGAAGAGACTGTTTATGAAGACAAAAAAACCCCACTGCATTTAATGAGGTCTTTGGTACTTTGCCAGGGCACTGACCCACTACCAAGAGAGCTAGCCCCATGCCATAGAGCTGCATGTGCTGTGGCCACTAGTGGGAGAAAGACAGCAGCAACCACCTCTTCATCAGTCACCCACCTGAGCTGTCAGTGGCAGCCAGGTGTGTTGAAAACCAGCTATCTGGGGACTTGTGGCTGTAAACTTCCTGCAGGTTTGTTTTTCCCCTCTCCAAATTAAAAAAAAAAAATAATTAAAATAAAAGGGCAACCGATTTTATCAAGTGGCAGAAAAAACTATGCAGAACTAGTAAAAATTATCTCAATTAAGTAAATTAGAGAGATGTTTATGAGTAAAGACATTCTTGACAACATTTTTGCTTCAAAATATACTTTTTGCTTCAAATCATACCTTTTACTAACCTTTTGCTAGCAAAATCCTTTTGCTGACAACACCCACATGATTTGCTGGGGAGGGGGAATTGTACCAAATTGGAAACTAGGCACCTTATGGAAAAGGACTTAAAAATATCAATAGCCAAATAAATCTGAAACCCTGAGATGTTTCAAAGATTACTAAGCTAAAAAATCTTCCTGGAATTCTTTTGTATTTTTCATATGGAAATATGGATAACAGAAATGATACATAATTGTAGTAGTTCATTCCAACAGTAATGTCCAACAGGACAGAGAAAAGCAGCTACTCAAGTGGAAAGTTTGGGAGCTGATTTTCCTCCTGTCTGGTTGCAATATTTCTGTTTGAGTACCTTGGGATACTTTTAAAAAAAACTAATATGAATGTGGATATACAAACCTGAATAAGAAGACAGAAAAATGCATGTATTTTTACACAGGTGTCTGTCTCTTTTTTTTTTTTTTTTTAAATGATTCAATTTAAAAAGGAGCTCCATGTTTTACCTCCTTTTCTTAATCTATTTTTTTATTATTCTTTAAAATTCTCCGTAGGGCCAAGAAAACAAACCAAAATACCGGGAAATAATTTCTACCCTGGATGAGGAGTCGGAGAAGAAAATTGATTTTGAAGATTTCATGATCTTGTTAGTCAGCCTCACTCTAATGTCTGACTTGCTGCAGGAGATAAAAAACGTGAAAACCACCAAATGATCAGTACTTTAAAGGAAGAAATGGCTTGGCACTTTGTAAGGAAAACAGGAGTGAACCGCAGGCAGCGATAACACCAAGCCCCTGGATATTCTCTGCTAGTCCCTTTTACATGGAATAAAGCCTTCTCCAAAGCTGGCTGAACTCAGTCCTCTGTAGACATGGTCATGGAGTGAAATGTTGGTGCTCAGGGCTCCGTGTCTGCTATGTACATGTTCTGGGAAGGTGTGCTGACTGGGTTCTTGATGAGTCTCAAGGCCCCAACACCAGTTAGCAGTGGGGTGCAGCCCCCAGCCCAGTTTAATACAAGGAAAGTCAGCCCACACTCTCCCAGAACTTTCCATCATCTCATGCACCATTGTGGGGAGACTACTGCAAAAATGTGCAGCCCCATCTCCCTTTAGGGCAGCAGCCTTCATGGCATGGCCGGGCAGCTCCCCAGAGCGTTTCAGTCCTGAGCAGAGTGATACCAGTGAGTGGTTTCACAACAGGCAGCTACTGCAAGAGCTGTTGCAACCTTCAGTAAACATTGATTTTAGTTTGTGTGGTTTCCACCCCACCATCAGCCCTTCTGAAAGGAGCATTTATTTGTTTGTGTTTCCTCCTCCAGCTGGCCTGAGTGATCACTATGGAAGGAATGTCAAGTCCAACATTTGCGATATGTCTTTGGCAGTGCTGTGCTTGGGTGACCTAAGGGAAGGGTTGGTTAAGCACATCAGTCAGCTGAGCCTGTTGTTTCAGGAAACCCTCTGCTTTCCTCTGCAGAGAGGAGAAACCAGATAAGTTAAGATGTGGTCCAGGCTAAGGTTGGTGGGGAAAAAGTCTGGCAAATACAGTGTTTGTATTGGCACTTAGTGATACTGGCTGCTCAGCCATGGGCTTGGCTTGGGCCAGAGCCTCAATATTAAAAGCTCATCATCCTAATCTTTGCTGTGATTCCCATCTATAAGGTCTTGGCTCAAAGCCAACATTTAGCCCACTGTGACATCCTTTTGGGGCACAAAAAACAATCTCATAGCCCAGGAACAGAATATCCTCTGTAAGTGTTTAAGAAGCCTCCACTAAGACAGATAAGAGGAGTGAGCCAGCAAAACATTGCAGTCCTTTTCATTTTCACTTCTGCCTTGTCTGGAAAGGAGAAAACCAGAATGATTTAGTTTCAGTGCTTTTTTTTTTTTCCTTTCCTTTTTTTTTTTTTTTAACCAGGAAGGTATTAAAAGAGGAATATTAATTCCAGCTGAGTAACAAGATTTAACTCCTTGAAATAAAAAGGCTCTTAGTGTTTCCAGAAGCTAAGAAGATGTTTTATAAGAGATTTTGGTGCAAAGGAAAGACACATTGCAGTAGGAGGCCAGCAGCCAGCTCTTTTGAGAGGGAAGGTCTCTATCTTTGTGCAATATGAGATGGAGCTGAAGGAATCACAGAATGATAGTGGCTGGAAGGGATCTCTGGAGATCATCTAGTCCAGACCTCTTACCAGAGCATGTTCACCGAGAGCAGGTTGCACAGGATGGAGTCCAGGTGAGTTTTGAATGACTCCAGAGATGAAGACTCCACCATGGGTAGCCTGTTCCAGTGCACCCATGGGGTGCACGTCAAATCTCTCCGAGATGGGAGGTGAGAGCACAAGGATGGATGAGGAAAGTAAGCCTTTCTTGGAGACCATCCCTTCTGGGCTTGTGTTCTCTGAGGAAGCAGAACTTGAACAAGCACCCTAAATCAAAATGAGGACCTCCTCTGGTAGTCTAATCCATGTGGGTATCACAGCTCCATAGTGATAACGTGTTCCCCTGCATTGCTCTTCCCTCATCCCTTTGTTTTTTGACCTATAAGAAAATCTGTGAAAGCTTAAAAAATCGGCTGATGCTCTGATGTAGAAAGATGGACTGAATGTGAGAGTCCCTAGAAAGCTTTCCCATTACTAAAGCAAAGAAAACATGGCACAATCCTGAAAAGCTTGTTTGGGAGCCGCTGGTGACTCTGAAAGCATAAATTTCCTAATTTCCCTCTGTTACCACAAAAAGCTGAAAGGAACAACATTGTGAAGCCAATTAAGAAAGAATTCTTTGAAACTGGTGGGGCCCTAACAGTTTCTGTTATTGCTGAGATGTTTCTTAATCTTGCATGACTTGAATTAATGACTTTAGAGCCTTTTATCAGCTCCATTCACTCTGTCATCTCATCACACGCAAACTCTTTTCATTCTAACACGGCGTGTTGTGAGCTAGCATCCCAAGTCCTTGGCTACAATCAACAGCCCCTTGTGCTAAGCAACAGGGAAAATTCAAAGTAAGCAGCAGCTCCTGAAGAGCTCAATAGCAAAGATATTCAAATGGCAAGGAAGGAATCAGAGGCACAGAAAAACCAAATGCCTTGCTCAGCTGATGTAGCAGAGCTGTAATTGGATGCCAGTCTAGGCTGTGCTTCTCATACAGAAGACTGTGGCTTTCCAAGAGACACTGTGATGGTTTCTGCAAGAGTTTCTGAACAAAGTGAGTGGGGCGTGCAAGGCTTGTTCTGCATCAGTCCTTGAAAAGTCATGCCTGGTGCTCAAAAGCAGAAGGACACGCTAGGAAGAAGCCCAGCATCCTCTTACAGTCAGAAATAGGTGAAGTTTTCCACTCAGTTGTGGAAATGCTCTTTTATTAGCTCAGAATATTTGACTGCCCTGAGCACTTTCAGCTGACGGCTTTGAAGCCGATCTGGTGTAGACAGCTTGTCTGACTGTGTCCTTGGGGAGCTGGTTAAAAGCTTGCTCAAAAGCTACTGTTGTGCTTTGTTTTGTTTGCAGCTTGCTCCTACTGGAAGCAATGGGAGTTCATCGATTTCTCATTGCAGAGCCCAGGCAAGTGCTAGGGCATTGAACGAGCAGCTAAACTGATGAAATCTGAAGCCTCCTCTCTCTCAGCAGGTGTGAACATCATATCAATATCTGATACCTCATGGAAGTGAAGGCAGCATGAAGAGCAGCTAGTCAGAACCTGGCCTCTATGGGCTTAGGGTTAGGATTTGTGCATTTACACAGTCCAGGTGTGAATAGCCACCTGGGAGGCTCTGCAGGCTTTGGGCCCAAGTTTAAAGTTCTGTTCTGAAAAGCTTGGTTCATCTCTGTAGTTACCTGAGCTTTAAATGTCTACCAGAAGAGAGATGGGGGTCAGGGAGGGTTTCATCCTTAGATCTCCAGTTTCCATTTCCAAATATCAGCTCAGGAAAACAGATTCATTCTCACACTTTAATTTGCACATCTGGAGCTTTTCCCCATGACTTCTTACTTCATATCTGGCCTTAATGCTATGGCCACCTGGACTTGTTAGGTTCTGAAAATCTGGCTTTAGTCTAATCTCTAAGGTGAAGAAAGGCTGAGGGACTTGGAGCTTTTTAGCCTAGAGAAGACTGAGGGGGGATCTTATCAGTGCTTATAAATACTTGAGGGGTGGGTGTCAGGAAGATGGGGCCAGTCTTTTTTCAGTGGTGCTCAGTGACAGGACAAGAGGTAAGAGGCACAATATTGAACATAAAAAGTTCCATCTAAACATGAGGAGGAACTATACATTCAGGGTGGTGGAGCACTGGAACAGGCTACCTGTGGTGGAGTCTCCGTCTCTGGAGTTATTCAAAGCCCACCTGGACACCACCCTGTGCAACCTGCTCTAGGTGAACCTGCTCTGGTGGGGAGGTTGCACTAGATGATCTCCAGAGGTCCCTTCCAACCCCTATCATTCTGTGATTCGGTGATTCTGTGCTCTCCCAGATGGCAGGGGAACTCTCACATCCACTCCAGGGGGTGAGTCATGGCAGAGCTCTGTGTGCTGAACTTTCTGCCTGGAGCCCAGGACCACACACACTGTGTGTGCAGTTTTGCAGAAAACTTTCAGGAAAGAGAAATATGCTTCCCAAAATGTCTCAGTGCTATTGCACCTTCAGTGGGACCTCCTGTCTGGAACCTGGATGCTGAGGAAATCTTGCGGTCCAACAGGCATTTTGCCCATCTCTTCCTCCCTCAAAGCAAGTGTTGTGTTACTTTTTCTTGTAAAATAAAGCTTTCACTCTGAAAGTATATGTGTGATGTACCCACCACATTCCCACCTCAGTACTTCCATGTGTACTTCCCATGAAAGCTTTTCAGCAGCTGCTGGCTACATCCACTCAAGTGATGACTGGAGCAGATCACTTTGCAGAGTGAGGTAGAGGTTTGCAGCATAGCCCACCAAGGCAGCAGGTTAATTGTGGCTGCATGGTAGGAAAACCTTCTTCAGGAGTGCTGGACTGACTCAGAAAGATGAACACAGTGCAATCCCTTAAGAGCTTGCTACAGAGCAAATGAAAAGCTTTGTCCCAGAATTATGTTCTCTCCCAAGTGTGATCATTTGTGAGCCACAAAGGAGCACTCTGAAACACCTCCTGGAAAAAAGAAAATATTTTTCTTTTCAAGCTCAGTCAGGGAAGCTAGATAAAGAAGAGACAATGGTTTTATGGCTTCCCAGACAGACAGCTTTTAATTCCTGCATTGACTTCTACTGCAGTCAGTGGTTTACAAGGATTCCAGCAAAGCTGTGTCTTCTCACTTTGTTCATCTGCTGTTCCTTCACCTTCCAGTGTTTATAGCTCTACTTCTGAGTCCTCTTTCAGCAAAGGTAAGCAGCAAATTATGTTCAGCAGCCAGATAAATCAGGCTGTCTCTCTAATCCCCAACTGCACAAAACATCCATTAGAGTTCGATTCAGAGCCTGGGGACCTCTCTTTTATTCACCGTTATTGTAGGAGTGAGTTTCTTCTATGCAGAGTCATGAGTCAGCTCCAGCATCCAGCACATGCAGAGGAGCTGAAACCATGATCTCCCAAACTGAACCTAAAGAAATTCAGAGGACTGGCCCAAGCCCAAAGCCAGGTGTCTGCAGAAGCTGGGTGTGCATATCTGGCATGGTGTATTGACCATCATTCTTCTCAGTCAAAGGTCCTAGAAAGGCCAACTTGGAAAGGATCTCCTGCTTAGACAATCACAGGTGGTGCTTGGTTCCTCTGGGCCAAAATGCAAACAGCAAATGAGCACATGAAGGCTTGCCAAAGAGCCATTGAGTCTTAAAGAGGTTCTGGAGTACCAAGAGCCTCTGGGCAGGCAGGAACCCTCACTACAGACCAGGCTATCCCCCAGGCAATGACTCTTCATACAACAACTGTATGATCTGCATGCCTTTGCAGGGATGGGCAGGACCTTCATGATTCTGACACCCACAGTGCAATCCCCGGAGCCAAGGGGCCAATTTCCGTTTCTGATTTCCTTTGTTTTATTCCCCTCACCATGATTCATCTTTCTTGGTTGCTGTCTGCTAGATCCTGATGTCTAGAGAAACACAAACCACAACACATGCCTCTGTGCACCTGCTGCTTAAATCAGTGTGAGGCCAGGACTGCTCATGTGGAGGTAAGCAACTCTTCAAGTGCGTAGATTTCTAACCCTCCAGTAAAACTCACACTCAAATGGATGCAGAAGTTCATCAGTGGGAAAAATCAAGCCCCTTCTTATCCTGAGATGATCAAGAAATGATGGGCAGGATACCAGGAACTGTTCTACCTTTGCAACCACTTGCATTCAGCAGCTAGTTGGCCTCTAGGCACCCTAGTATCACCCCAGCTAAGGAGAATGATCTTTGGTGAAGGTCTTGCCTTGCTGCATGTGATTACTGCATGGCTGGTAAAGTGTTACTCAGCGTTACAACCTGAAATACAAGCTCTCTGGAAAGGCAGCTAAAAAGCTCTTTGGATAAATTGATGTATGCTAGATGTCTGCCTGAATTTGAAAAACAAAGCTGGCTTGAGGCAGTTTCAGTTTGAGTGTTCTTATGGTGGGGAGAAGTAGAAAGATTTACAACCCAAAGTCAAGACCTTTCCTTCACCTCTAGTGGTGGCCCAGGGAGCCCTTCCACTATTTCTTTGTTTCCTTTTCCCTGGAGTATGAGTCTGGTCTACACTGACACCTGGGGCTGTTGGGGGAATCCTTTGTACAGATGTTAACCCCTTTTCCACATTTCCTGGTGGATTTCTCTTGGTCTAGTTGTTTTGTCACCGTCTCCACATGACAGTTCTTTGGGATGCTCTAGGAGAGACATCCAGGTAAAGCTGGCAGAGGGGAAAAAAACACACTGGGGACAGAATATCAACAGGCAAATATCACATTTTTCTTGGATACTGAAAGGGATGCTGCAGCTATCCTGGGCTTAATCACCACTATGTGGATTTTATAGGATTTTGCCTAATTAATTAATGAAAACAAATTGCAAAATTACCTTTTTTATTAAATTGATCTCGCTACGGAAATAAATCTGATTATTTCCCTGACAAATTTTAATTAGGCAGCTACAACAAACTGTAATGAAGGGCACTAATTACAACCAGATCATACTAGATGTTGCTTTGTCAAATGCTGTGTTAATACTGGGCAACATACACAATGATTAAATTATATGGAGGAGGGGGGGAAAAAAAGGGGTTTTTTTTTCTCCTCCAGTGAAAAATCAATCATGTTCCTCAGGTGGAGAATAGTTTATATAAAAACATCACATTAATAACCAACACATCAGTGGGTGTTTATCAGCAATTTCTTTCCAAGAGCAGCTCTTAACTTGCATGTTCTGCGAGGCTCAATCATCACAGCACTCTTATCTCTTCTCTGAATTTATGCTTGTAGTACACATGACCCAAGGTTATTGCAAAGCCTCTGAGGAGCAGAAAAGCTTTATTACCTGCACACATACTCCTCAATTTATCTTTCCTCTTCTGGCTTTTTAGTGTTTGGATTCAGCTCAGCTGAAAACAAAACATAATTTGAGAGCAATTTGCATGTGGATGGTAAGCAGAGGCCCACACAAATTAGGTATTAATTAATGAGAACCTAAAGTCTTCTGCTGAACCCATCCTGAGGTGAAGTAATGCTGGGAGTGCTGAAGTATGTGAGAAAAGGAGTGAGTAAGCATATCAAATAGAAGAAGGACACTTAATTTCTCTTCAGTATTTATCTTAGCCCTTGAGAACACAGGAGAAGTGCAGACTTTGATGAGAGTAGCAGAGCAGGGTTAAAGGAAGGCTCTTCCAGATGCATCTGAATTCATCAAACAGATCTTAGGCCATGTTGAACCCAGAGTGCCCAACCGTTCGAGGAGCAGTGGTGATGCAGAGCTGCAGCCTGTTCAGCCTGCCAGGAGAAAGAGGCTGGCCCAGCCCTGCAGCCTGGGCAGTGCATGTCTGCAGGGTGGGGCTGGGCATGCTGGGGTGAGTGTTTGAGGGCTGGGGTGTGGGTAAAGCACTGATGCCCCTGGACAGGCAAGCAGCACCTCAGAGATGTGGTGGAGGAGACAGGTCTCTGCTGTCTTATGCAGGGTCTGGGTGAATCTACCACATCTGTGGGAGTAGAGATCACTAATATGACAGGAGAGTGGTCTTTGGATTGAAGGAAGCACAATGTTGAGTCTGGAGACTTTACAGAATCTGAAGTGTCTGATTTTCTTATGATGATGTGTGCACCCATCTAATAGGGTGGGAAAAGTCTCCTGAGGAAACTGGGTTTTAACTTTACTGGGTGACATGCCTGCTACCCCTCAGAGCTGTTACAGCCAGAGCCTTCAAAAGAGGACATTTTGGCTAGGGGACATTTCCTGCTAGTTAGGATCTAAAGGTGCCAAATACTTCACAAAGTTTTGGGGGTTTCCTGGCACAGGGTGCACTCAAAACACAAACAAAAACTCCTCCACTTTAACACAGCTCATTAGATTACAAGGAGATGGCAGAGGAAAGGGAGCCATGATGACAGCAGAGGCTTGCTAGTTTGCTGTTTCATCTGTAACACACTTCTGCGTTGTAGCTGCATCTTGCTGAAGATAGTCACCACAGAGGAGTTATCAGCTTTTTCTCAAGAAACTCCCTTTTACAGGTACATCCAGTGGGAGCCACAGGCTGGGTCCCATGTGGTGCATACTCAACTGAGCTCTGTGACACTGCTCCAAAATCAGGTCTCTCAATTATTCATTAGTTAATGGTTCCTTGGGGATGTATGGAAGGTGAGGATTTGGGAGCCTGTCTAGAAATACAATAACAGAAATACAAAGGGGTTATATTATTTACAATAACAGAAGTCTTGGAGATGCTCTGTGTGAACCTGGTTTCAAGGAGGGGCACAAACCTACATCCTCCCCCATGATGAGTAGGCTGACTCAAGGAGCAATCAAGAAAACTCCAGCCAGCTGAACCTCCAGGCCTGTGGTAGGGGATAAGGAAGAGTGAGCAGAGAGCCTCTGGTAAGTGATCTTCCTGGGACTACCATGCTGCTGGTGGAGGTCAAGGAAGCAAAAAGGTGACAGATGGTACCTGTAAAAGGGTAAGTGGAGTTACATGCTGAGATGTATAGCACAATACCCTGCAGTCTCTTTAAATGTGTGTTAGCTCAGCCAGGTCTTAGCTCCCAAGGCTCTGCTTGCAGACACTTGCCTGTTTGTGGTATGAGCTGCAAAATTGCCCTGGCATCTGTTATTTGGAACAAATACCTTACGTTAGTATATCGTCACATCTCCTACAGCCACTGTTCTGAATGCTCTCCTTCTTCATGCTTCAGAGCATATAAACCTACCTCCATAACTGCTTGAGACTGTTGTGCCAGGGGAGCCTTCCTTGCTTCCCCCACCACCTTTGTCCCAGGGATTCTGTTGTGTGACTGCTAGTGCTACAATGCAGGGTAGGCTTGCTGTTGGTCAAAGTATCTGAAACAAAATTGCATGGGATATTTAACAAGCTTTTTCTTCCCAATAAGTTTTCTCTGTTTTACTGCAGGGCTCTTAATTTGATGAATTAATGTAAAATATGCTAATGTGCAGTGAAGACAGCAGGAAAAGATCTGTCTGCTGATCTCAGACAAAACAGATTTCAACTGTGCTGCTGAGCATGGTGTTTGCTGATGCCACTGAAAATTGCCATAAAGATAACAGCAGTATCTGTGCTTGCCTAGGAGGAAGATGCTTGTGGCTTTTCAGTTCTCCTTCTGTACCAAGGCTGTGAGCAGTCATCTTTGTGAGATGGGAGCTGGCTGGTGAGATTCTGCTCCTAGTGCGAAGGATAGAGGTGTGTCATAGCAGCCAGTACAGCCTGAGACCCCAGCATGGGTCCCTGGCTCACTGCAGGGGTCTTTTATTCCTGAAAAAAATGTTGGGGTGGTTTTGGGTGTCTCTAGCTTAGTTCAACACAGGCTTTGCAGCACATTTTATTTAAGGTGTAGCATAAAGCCAAGGCTCAGACCATCTCTTGCTCCACCAAAGTATTGCTCTCAGGCCAGAGGTGACAGGTGCAGAACTGTTCTCCTCCAACAATACTTTTTATTCTAGTCTGGTTTTTACCAGTGTGTTATTAGTCCTTGAATAGTGACACTATTCCTCACCAGAGGATTTCTTTTGAAGATGTGGAGAGTGAATCCCATCCTGGAGCCTGCTGCATGCCATGACCCTCCTACACTGCTTGCCTAAGAAATGTAACCTCCCTGCTGCAAGGGAGGTCCTGCAGCAAGCAGCTGTGATTGCCCAGTGCTGAGCTTGAGGGAAGAAGCTCCCAGCTCCTCCATTTGCAATTCAGCCCCAGGGAAACATCTAGGTTAGAGGACAAGTCAGGAAGTCTTATGCTGTTGTTACTGATCTTGGAAGAGGCCACATTAAAGAGACTAGCAGGGAAATGGTACCTTGGTCCTGAGGTATTTGAATACAGAGCTTATTGGCTCTGTCTTTCCACACGTAACTTATACAAACAGAGGTCTGTTGCGGGGATAAAGGAAACTCTTCTTGTGTTGCCAGAATCACAGTAGCTCTCCTGTGGTCTCTGTTCACAGTGATGTGTTGGTACTTTCACAGCATATAATAATAATCACAGTTTGCATATCGAGAAGCAACTTTACAGTTTTGTTGTCTGCTTGAACTTGCCCACAGCAGGCTCTCAAGTGATGCATATTGAAATGGAGCCACCTTGAGATACCTCTGCCTAGAGAGAGAGAGAGATATCTCTATCCAGGGAGGAGAAGATTGCTCTGTTGCTATTTTGAAAGACAAATGACCTGACTGTGAGTGGCTGTCTGCTCACACAAGGAGCGTTTAGTCATTTGGCATATCTGAACCACTAAGGTGTGTGGGCTTTGCAGTGCATAAGTAAGTTACAAATTAGAGATTCTGAGAAGCTGTTTGCCCCTTGTGCACAGTGCTCCAAGTGATTACTGTTCTCATTGTCTAATCAAAGATCCTCAGCTCAGAGCAGGTTTCTAATTTAAACACTTGAGTATAACGTATCTCACTAAATTAAATAGCCTTTACCCAGAAAAATCCTTGCAGACATCTGTGTCTCATGCATAACAGATTCTACCCATACCTTATATAGACCATTTTTTTTTCTCTTTGTCTCTATAACTCGGCTTCTTCTGAAGGGTAATTGATTCCCAACATAATCATGAATAACCTAGGCTTTGCAGTACTTAAAGACATTTTAAGACATGGAATCACAGGATAGGTTGGGTTGGGAGGGACCTTTAAAGGTCATCTAGTCCAACCACTGTAGGTTTACAGTGATCAGGGACATCTTCAACTAGATCAGGATGCTGTAACTTTAGATATGATGCCTTGGTTTATAGGGTCTCAGGCTTCCCAAGCTACAACTGGAGTTACTCTGGGACAGAATTTGCAGCAGGACATCTTTACACCTGGCACTTTGGTGTATCCTGCAGCTTCTGTTTGTATTGCAGCACTGGAGTAACTGAGAAAAGCATGTGTGCAAATGCCATAGCACTGCTCCATAATGGAGCCTTCTGTGCAGACTTACCTTAATGTAAAGAACTGGTAAGCAGAGGCAGCAGGTGGTCATTGGCATAGAGAATAGCTCTGGGGACTTGCCAGCACATACATCCTTCTACACTGCCCCTGGATCTCTGCTTTTGGCAGTGCTGCCTTCAGCAGGGTTGAGCAGAGACTTCCAGCCTGTCTGAGGAAGAAGCTGTTGTTACAGCTGGCTCCATTCCAAACTGGAAATTGCTTTGGTTCTGTATATAGCAACAGAAAGATATTTAAGGTATCCAAGCCCAGGAAAGCCTATAAATACTAACTCCTGTGCCTGACCCAGCAGAAGAGGGACTGTGCCATGCTTGATAAGTGGTGTCAGCTAGCAAAAAGTACATCCTGGGGGTGAGGGGTGCAAATGGAGCTCCCTTATTAGAAGAAGGACACACTTAGAGGGCTACATGTGTGCATGGAGGAGGAAGATTGCTCTTGCCTACATAGTGGATAAAGCGAATTAGCTTGGAGCCTGACATCAGAGTGTGCCTGGGATCTGACTCACGAAAAAGAGTGTCTTTGTAGGGTTTCTTTTTCCCTCTGCAGTAAGCAGAGACATCTCAATCAGCTGTAGAGCAGCTGCTGAGCTGCTGCAGTGTGCAATGAGCACACAGAAGCACAGCCAATGCAAGTTGGCTCAATTTGCTGAGCTGGGAGCTGTGACCTCTCAATAGATGCCTGGGATGTACTGCGGCCGCCAGGGGAGTGGGTATGAGGACCAGGACAAAAGCACTGCATTTGCTAGTAAATAAGCTGTTTTCATGGGTAAATGGAAGCTGGAGGGTGTGTGTATAAGCACTTAGGCTTGCAAACAAAGGCTTTTGGCTCAAGCTTGAAGCTATGCAGAAGTACCCTCATGCTGCCTTGATTTTTTTCATGTCTTGATGCTTGCTGCAGCCAGAATACAGATTTTGTAGGTGGAGGTTATCAGTTAACTGGCTTATCCTAAGAGGATAGTGAAGCAGACCTTCCATATGCATGAAAATATTCAAATACATGGTTTTAAGAGATCTGGGAAATTACAGTTTAAGAGGGATTCTTGGGAGAGGGTTATTGGAGATGGGACCCTCTGGGACCCTGTGTAGAAGAGGTCAGCCTATGCTTTGCTCGTGGAGGGCCTCTCTTGCCTTCTCTGAATTAGTTCTGGATTTTATGAAGTTCAGCAGAGTTACATTTTCCACTCTGTTGTTTTTTTTGGCCAGGTTTCCCTATTTTTCCAGTTCTGCCAGGCATGGGAATGGTGGTTGGGCAAAACCGCTCTGTGCCTTGCTGTAGGCAAAACTCTGTGGGCAGCTGGCAGCCTGGAGCTTGTCTACAGAGGAGCTAGGCTTTTCTTCAGCTATGATGGAAGAGTTTGAGGGCATCTGTGTGAAGAAACGCCCATACTTTATGTACATTATATCCCAGACCAGGGCTAGTTGGGGTTTATTTATGATTTGATAGTCTTTCTCCCTGTTATCTTACCCATGTGTGCACAAACCTTGGAGGAGCACTTCCAGTGCCTGCATGCTTTGGCCCCTGGCCAGGAGCAGGATCATTACAGCAGCACTGCAGTCTCCAGAAGTACCATCCATCAGCAACAGGGGAGCAGCAATCGATGAGCTGACACAGTCAGATGATGAGCTGCAAATTAGATCTCGTTCTCAATAAGTGGTTACTTGGCAAAGTATTTTCAGTTTTTAGGTTTGGTTTTGTTGTTGGGTTTTGGGGTGGGTTTTTTTTTGGGGGGGTTGGGGGTTTTTTGTGTGGGTTTTTTTTGTCAAAGTCATCAACAACTCATCACTTCTGGATGTGTATCCTTCAGACAGGGACTGCTTGCAGATCATTGACTGGAATTGTTCCTGCCTTCTGGTTTTGATCTAAACCCTGAGCTGATGAATGAGAGAAATATTTTTAAGGACAAGAGGATGGTGGATGCCATATTTCTGGTGTAAACTTCTGATAAAGAGGCATGTGCTAAAACTCATGGAAGTTTTGTGAGCATCTCTCAGGAATGCCAATCTTTCCTTGGCATGTGAATAATCCTTAATAATGAATAAAGCTGTTGATGTCTCAAAACAAATGTGAGGCACTAGTCTGCCAAAGGAACAGATGCTGTGTTGCATCCCATTGTATGGTTAAGCTCCCAGAAATGGCTTCTCAGCAAAAAATTTTGCTTCTCTACTAAGTAATACTTCCCAGAGTTGTTTCATTCTGCAAATTTCTAGCTCCTCAGAAAAAGCAGAGCATGGTAGAAGATGATACTTTCTGGCTCTGAAATGAAAGTGTTCTGACATCTGGGTTTATTTTTATAAGGAAAAAAACCTCTCTTCAGCTTCCTTTAAGTATTAAATACATTTCAGTTGAAACCTAGTGTGTTCTTTTTCTTTCAATTTTTTCCTTCACTTTTTCCATTCTACCCAGGTCCCTAACCTCCCTCCCCCCCCCGCCCCCCCATCATTATAGGGTATTCTTGCACCCAGTCATTTGAGTTCTTGTTGCCCTGAGAGCAGAAGGCAAAACAACTTGAGGTGTGTTGTGTAGTAACAGATCAACCTCTGCATCCTGCTGGCCATTCCAAAGCTGTCCACTGTGAGCCCTGTCATGGTTTAAACCTTCAGATCTGCCCTCTGCCCTGAGAAAGTTCAATACCACCACTGCTGGTGTAAACTTCTCAAGCAGAGGTGTAACCTGCTTTGTCTGCAATCAGAGTGGGAGCAAGAGGCTGTTGTTCTACCACGGCAACATCCCATTTTCACTTTGCAATGGCATAAATTCAGTATAAAAGCTACCATGATAGTTGATTGTGTGTGCAAAGTAGCATCAAAAGGAAGTAACTACACTTCCTTGGTTGCTTTGGTTTGGGGAGTTGTGGGGGTTTTTTTTGTTTGTTTTATTTTTGTTGGGTTTTTTTATAGTTACTACTTTTTCACTGTTGTTTTGCAAGCTTGTTTTGTTCAGTTTGCATCCCGATGCTGTCTCCACTTCACATGCAAAGACTGCACCCCATGGTCAGAGAATGCAGTCTTTGGACACAGAGCAACATTTATCTTAACAGGCTGGTTGAGATGCCTGGGTTAGCACAGTCCAAGCACAGTGCTGCTGGCTTGGCTGTGACACCCTTGAAATCCAAACAGGCTTTTCTGAGTGTGCAGTTGATTGTGGTACACAGAAAGATGAGGTTTCATTTCTTCTGAAGGCTTGTTATGGAAGATGTGTGGGGCACCTGCATCACCTGGCTGGGCTGCCCTGACCCACCCAGCTGCTGTGATCTTTGCTGTGATCTGGTTCACACTCCCAGAATTGCACCGCTGGGCCTGGCAATAGCTGTATGTTTTTTAACTCTGATAATGTGAGTGAAATTAGCACTATAATAGGATCATTATCTCGTCCTTTCAATACACTTTGCTTTCTAAGTAGCAGGTAGGACTCTACTTTGTTGCACAGACAGGGTGCAAGTTCATCTAAAAGAACTGACCCATAACTCACCTCTAATTACAGCAAGCTCAGAGTACAAAGCATATCACCAAATGCTATCTGAAACCGCATTGCAGAGCTGCTCAAGTCCCTCTCTCAACAGGTTAGCTGAAAACTGAGGCTTTGTCCCACCAGTACCACTGTCTGATACAATTACCTTTTACAGAGAGGGCTTGCAAAGCAGCTGCTCATCACTGTTCTCTTCAGTGTCAGCTGTTGAAACAAAACAAGCTGTTGGCACTGTAACACGTATTTATGCCACCTTTTGTGCAGATCACGTATTCTGTAGCCCATATGAATCTACATAATCAAGGTACTCACTGTAAAAAGCTACAACTCACGGGCCTGACATGGCTAAAATATTAAAACTCCCTAGAGAGGCACTCCCTACCTTCTAGACAGCAAGAGAGCTGCAGATTCCTCCTGTTATTCATCAAGATGATGGCTTTCCTTTGATATTGCAGGTACAGCCCAGGGCTGTGGCATTCAAGCAGTTTACATCTCTTTTTGTAATATGAAATACAGTGTGTTAGATGATTTTATCAGGGATTAAACCAAGGGAGGAAAAAATGGTATAAACACATTGGCCAAAGATACTGTAAGGGGAGTTGAACCCTGCCATTTGCTGCTGATTGACAGTCAGGAGTTTGCTCTCCATAACTTTACATTCAAAGATCCCCTATGGAGGCAATCGGAGACACCTGCAGAGCTCCAGCTGGCAGCAGTGCTTTATGGTGGGGGAGGCAAAGTGGTGGTAAGCAGGGAGCAGCTGCCTCAGTTACAGCTGGGGTAGGGGGAAGCTAGAGTAACAGCTCCAGGCTGGGTGTGTTGCTGGTTTAAAAAAGAAAAAAAAAATTGAATTTGAGATCATCGAATCAAAAAATGGTAGGGACCTCCAGAGGTCGAGTCCAAGAGATGGAAGAGGTTTGTTGGTGATGGCAGTAGCTCTAGATGCCTCCTGGCAGATGTATTGGCCACCACCTCTCTGGTGACATCCCCACAAACCAGAAAAGGGCCTTTAACCATTGCTGTAACTTCTGAAATTTAGGAGAATGTGTTTGTTTTGTCATCCCATCACAGGCTGCAGAACTTCGTTACCTCATGATGCTAAAACATGATTGTATTCCCCCAACCTTGGAAATCCTTGTATCTTGACTTCTGGAGCTCTGGGAAGCTCTCTTTTCTGACCATAACAAGAAGGACTCCCCAGAGCATGATTTCTTTGGAGCTCCACTGAGCAGCTCCATGAGTTGGGAGAAATATGTTTGGGGAAGCTTTGCAGTCACACTGATCTCCTAGCTGTTTCTGAAAGGACTAGTGAAGCTTAGCGTCTCCTAGAAGATAAAATACTGCTTGTAGTCCAACCTAATGCCCAATCTTTCCAACTGGGTACACTTAGTAAGGAAAATGGGATGGTAAAATTGCAATGAATGTGTGCTTGACAGCAAGTGGTTGGAAGAGTGCAACTGAGCTGCATCAGAAAAGCTGTGCAAGGATCCTGGAAACTGATGGCAAATGAATCGCTGGTTGTTCATGGGAGCTTCTTTATCTGAGATTAATGACAGGAGGTTAGTGGCATCTTGCTCCAGCCCCTTTTTTGGCTCTGGGACTCTTGCCAAAGTTTAGACTCCCATTCTGAGTGTTGACAGGCAGAGAGAGCGCTTCAAAATGTGTTATGGACATAATTAGTTACTGTTATCACAGTTTTCTTAATTAGAATATCATAAAAAGGAGAAGTGTGATGATTTGCACGAGGAAGATTGGAAGACAAGTGATTCTAAAGGCCAGAAACTGAATGCCAGAGAGCAAGAGAAAGGTCATCTGCCTTTTAGATGAGGGATGGTGCTCACCTGGGACATTCAGAGGGATGCCTGGAGGTGTTCTCACTCCTGTCTGAACTTCTTTGTTGGTTTTTTGTTTTGTTTTTTTTTTTAACCTTTCCACTAACTCAGCCAAATTGCAGAAGGCTTTGTTCAGCAATTGCCCATCCATCTCCTGCAGGATGGTTCACCCCTGCTGCCAGGATCCTTGCAATGTTGATAACTTGCAAATGTTAAAAGGAAGCTTATTTTTAAAGAAGACAGCAGCTTCTTTCATAAGCTACATTTTTCCTGCTGTCCCTAGACAAGAGAATCCGAGACATCAAAGTTATTTATTTTGGTAATTGCAGGGAGAAACTAGAAACCTACTTTAAAAAGGAAAGCAAGCAGCTAAAGAAAACTCAGTTATTTTGCTGATAATCTTCTCTGGCAGTTCCTTATTAGGGCTGTGCCTCACTTCTCAGACATGCCCTCCTTAGAAAAGTCAAGGTGTCACCTCACCCAGAGAACAGCTTAGAAAGCCTTGCTTCGACACTGGCTACTCCCTGCCTTTACACCTGGTTGAAGGCCACTTTGCTAAGCTCTTTTCCCAATCTCTCTGTCTGCTGAGGAGCCCAGAACAAGATATTTGCAGGCCTGGCTATCTGCCATGCATGAGATCTGCTTTACCATTGCATAGAAGAGCATTGGGCTGGCTTTGGGGTTCTGGAGCATGACATGTTCCCAATTATTTCTTGGGGGCTGTGGATCTAGAATGTGCAACAAAAATTGCCACTGACTACCAAAACTACCACAAACCCAACAGCTCTTCCTGAATGAGGTAGAAACTGTGATTCAGAGGAGAAGATGCTTTGAGGGTCACATCTGGACTGTCACATGGCCTCCCCCTGCACTGACATACAGAGCCACATGGTTGTGTATGTAACTTGCAATCAAAAAGTCTGTTTCTTCTTCATTAGTCCTTTGTCTGCAAGTTGTGATTAAATTGTGGCATGACAGGCCACATGTGTGTTGTTATCCTAACCAAGCTGTGATGCAGCATCCCAGCGTGCTGGTGGCCATGCACTGCACCTCGCTTGGTTAGACAAGGGAGATGGCAGCTCTGCATATCCCCTGGGACCCAGGGACCATCCCACTGCCCCAGGCAGCACCCTCCCCAGGCAGGAGCCCCTGGAATGACAGGGTCACATTGGTAAATAGCTTTTCATAGAATCACAGTACTGGGCTTCATTTGGATTCATTAACTCCCAAACTCCCCTTCTTCCCTCAACAGATAGTTTCTGGTGAAATTGAACTTAAAATACCTAAATGAAATCCAGTGTGAGTTTGTGGGTTTTTTCCCATTAAAGTGTAGTAACTGAATGATAGTTTTCTTGAAGACAGAAGCCATGTTTTTGCCTAATGTCATTGCTTGTGCATATGGCTGCATGAACTTGTTCTTCTCTATCTGCCTCTCCTCCACCCCTTCCAGCAGCATACACGTTCATGCTCACACACACTTGTTGCTTGGAGAAATGATGGTTTGGGGAGCCATGAAATGTCTGTATCCATAAGGAGTGACTGAAACTACTGCTACAAGTGCTGTCTGTCTTTAATTGCTGGGAAGCACTGAGCTGAGAAGCAGAGTGGGAGCCTGGTTTGGGGGAAGTGGAAGCTGCAAAACACAAACAGTGAAAACTTCATGTTTGCAGGGACTTTCTCAAACCCTAGTCTAGGGCATGGGAGGCAGAAGTTCAGGCTGTGCCACAAATTAATTACAGCCCTAGATGCCCAGAAGTGCCCTCATGGGGCTCCTCTGCCTATTCAGGAGTGCCCAACTCTGAATGACTGACAGGCTCAGTGTATTTTGGTGGGACAGGACATTGCACCAAGTGCACAGGTCACCACAAAAATTTTATTGTGCTTTCTTAATTTCATGCTCTGATTTGACTCCTCCAGTGGAAGAGAGGCTGTGCTTTCCTGGTCATGGGAGAGGGACCACAGGAGCAGGCAGGCTGCCAATAGCCTCCTTTGTCCCAGTATAAAATTCAGTCTGGGGGATGGGGAAGGAGAAAGGCTAATTTGTTGTCTGCCTACCTCTTGTTTGCACTATTCTAACAATAAGGTTAGTCCAGAGGTGCCATGATAACTATTGAAGACACATTGACATAAAGCTGTGAAGAATTACTATTTCTGTTCAAGTCTTGTCCCTGTTTGCCCTCCATGCTGGGTGTTTTCAAGTGTAGGCTGCTAAAGCCCACCACCCTGCAGAGCTAGCACCCAAATTACTGCAGCTGGCGTTGTCTTGCAACTCCCTCCCAGTTATAGCACACAAGGATACACCACAGGTGTTGGTGTTGCAAGAAGGCACCATGCCTGGCATGCTCATGGAGCTGGTGGGCTCACCTATGGGTGCCTTGAAGGTGTGGGAAAGCAAGATGGGTTAAAGATGCAACAAACTTTGCACATTATAGGAAGGGACTGCAATTTTCACATTTAACACTCCGTTAGATCTAATGGGAAGCTGATATTTTTCTGTAGGTGTGAAATTAACCTTTCAATAAAACTAAAAGCTATCTTGAGCATTTTCAAGCAGAAGTTTAAAATAGAGCAATTATGAAACTTGCTGAAAGACTGCCAAGTTTTCTTGTTGAAAACTGCTGCAAATGAGTTATGTTTCCCTTGTGATTTACAGCAGTGTGAGGGAACTTTAGTTTGTGTTTAAATCTGCTTCCGTTAAGAGACTTGAAGAAATGCCTTTTTTTAATTATTTTTATTTTTTTGAACAAAGTTGTCAAACTCCATCAGAGAAAATCCCTTTCAGTGTTTAATGCCACAATTTGCTGAATATGGTATTGTTTTTATGAATGCCATGTATAGTAATTGTATGTCTTGATGAAAGAAACTTTTCTTTCTGATCAAGATAGCTGATACTAAGTAGCTCCCCTTCTTGTGGAGGCAGGCAGAGGTATGAGGGGAGTTTTGTGCCAGGATCTTCCATACCATTCTGCACTATCCTTATTTAGGTTAAAAAAGTGAAGCTCAAAACATGTAGGTTTTGCACTCACTCATGTACACACAATTGGGATATCTGTGTAGAGGATGCTGTAAGCCAATGGGATTGCTATAGGACACTGGAAAAACTAACTGAGCCAGTATCCATTCTAGAAATCCAGCCAACTTTGCATCCTACTCCTAGAAGCAAGAGATTAAATATCAATTCACAGCTTGCTGCTCTCTTTTACACAGTGGCATTCACTGCAGATTGGAAGAAATTCCTGAGGAAATAGAGTATGGGGAAGATGGTCAGTCATGGTAGCACAGCTAGTGGCTGGAGAGACAAGTGGAAGATGTTTCATTGGCCAGTTTTCTAGGAAATGGATTGAACTTTCTGTGAAATATGAGTTATGGATATGATGGGCAGAAAAACAAGATAGGTCTTGCTGAAAGGGTTTTTAAATATGGAGTTAACATTAAAAACACTCCTGTGTGGAAAGGCATCGTGTCACCATTTAGATACCATCATTTCACGTACTTTGACACCTGCATCTTCAGTTGGATGCTCATAAACTAAACTCCTTAGTGGCCCTGAAAGTTTGACAAAGCCAGCTGTACTGCTAATGCTAGGTGGTTATTAAAAATGTTTATGGTTGGAATTGTATATTCCATGTAATGACAAGGTAATTCTTTGAGGTATTCATAGCTGAGGTCAAAAGCAAAAGAGCATTAGAAGGTTCTCTCCTTCATTTTATTTTTTTTAATTACATTCTGAAAACGGTAAGAGGCAATAATCTCCTGGTCAAACCTAATTCCATCCTCAGCAGTCCTCAAGCAGAAGCAGCAGCTTCAAGTGCAGGAGGTCCACCTGCCCCACGAACACAATGGCATGACAAGTGTTGACCCCTGGAGAGATGAGGATGTTTGTCAGTGCTCTTCCCTGGCCAGGGACCCAGGACCTTGTCTCCTCATAGGTGAGTCTGTTGACAGCTGTGCCTGGCAGCCTGCTCCATCCTTGCTAAATACTGACAGGTATTCCCCAGCTTCACAAAATCAAGACATTCTGCTGTTTATTCTGGTTTAAATAATTAAAGACTTGACTGCCACCATTCCCATACTGGTAGCACACTGTGCACAATTTTATGTCCTGTGGTGGGGTGAGTGGGTGGGTGTCAATCATCTCAGCAGTAACTGCCAGGGGTCACCTCCCTGCAAATCTTTCTCCACCTTTCACTGATGCAGCCTGGGTACACTTAAGCCCTGTAGCACCATCTGCTTTGCACCACTTTCACCTTGCTTCCAGCTAGGAGTAGGCTTGGGCCAGCTAGATACAGCCATAAATGGGGCAGTTTGTGGCAGATGAGGCACCTGGGCTCAGTTTTACGTCACAGATGGTGTTCCCAGCCTTGGTCTTGCTTAAAGAGCTTTCCCAAACTTTGTTGCAGAATTAAATACATCCAGGGACTTGTGCTGGTAAAGATATGCTAGATATGCAACAACTGAATTATTTGCAATCACCTCTGTGCCTGTGTATCTAATTAAAACCAAGCCATTAACATGTCAAAGTAACTGATATTCTTGCAGTCTCCATAGTTATCTTCCATAAATGCCCATCAGCTGTACGAGGTTCATATATTGCCATCCATCCCAACAGGAGACAGGCTACTTGCCCAGCTCATGCAGATGAGCTTGGTGCTACCATCTTCAGCAAGGTGGTGATGATTTACTTCGCTGGAAACCTGTTTTGATAAATGTAATAGCTAGCAGAGCCACAGCAAAGTGGCTTCTAAAGTGATGAATCACATTTCTGATTTCATTTCTGTCAGCCTGGTATCAATGTAGTGGTGAAATTTGTTGGAGATAGGTTCAGCTGTGCTGAAGCTGAGTTTAGTGTTGATTTAAAGGATGCTGAATCTGACTCTGCTCTCCCAGAGCCAACTGTGCTGCTTGATGAGGGACCAGCTCCTGAAAACACAAAGGACCTAGTCCACTGCTGATAAAATTTGAGCAAGAGTGAATCAAGCATCCAGCCCAGGTACTGAAGATAAGGAAGCATGTCAGACCCTAAAAGAGCAGGAAAAGGATTTTTGTCAGGGTTGTGTTGTGTGTTGAGTCAGTATAAAGAAAGTGGAGGCTACTCAGAGTGCAGAATTAAATGCACAAAGCTCACCATTGAGGCTCCAGGACACAGCAGTGGGCACCTGAGAACTCCAGGTCTTACATCTAGAACAATGCTGTGCAGGACCACTATTTGAGAGTGGGGGGGGCTGGTGTATTCTTAGAGGCTGTAAAGGATAGAAAAATGGAATGTTTTGTTTTGTTTTTCCTTAAAGGGGAAAAAAAAAAAGCCTTTTCCCTCTCATGAACCTACTCTGCAGAAATTCAAATGGTGAGGATGCTCTCTTCTGCATAGTGGTCAGATGAGGAGGGTGTTGCCTCAGTGGGTAACTCTGGGAAATTTTTTGCTCTCCTATCTGAAATCACTCACCTGCAGTTCCAACCATAATTATAGGCTGTCAGAAAGCTGCAACAGGTACTGATTCTTTGCCAAGCTATTCTCAGAAAATGAGCTATACCTGGGCTTGTGCTATAAATAGCACCAGGAGCTCATCAGAAACTCATGATAATGAATATTGAAATTGCTGCCACACCAACAACCAGGGGCTTAGCAGCAGCCATGAGTTTGAGCTGCTTGTGGTTTATGGTGTGTTGTTTGCATAAGGGGGAGATTTTGGCCACAACTTAATATCTGAGAATTCTTCTGTAGTTCTTCTGTCTCAAATTTTATTTTCCTGGAGCAGGTCAAATTAGCTCAAATTAGTTGCTAGGTTTTTGTGTATTCACTTGGGCTGAATAGTTTGCTGTTGCAAGATGCAAGAGGGAAATATTTGTGCTGGGTTTCTGAAGGGATTAAGATTATTGTAAAGCTATTAATCTTGGAAGCTGATAAAAAAAAAAATGGAAAATCCCATTTCCTATTTCAGGATATAAGATTTTTTTTTCTTATGTAGCTAACAACACAAGTGGCTTCACTTTCATGGAAACCTCTAAAGATTTAAGTTTTCTGTAGCCAAGTAAGCAACATTTCTTCAGTATACCTCCTCTCCCCAAGGCTCTTCAAAATTTGTTTACATGAAAAATCTTACTCAATAAAACACAGCTGAGAGATTTCAACCAGCTCTCATTTTAGTCAAGCAAATTGACAGAACTCTCTTCACCCTCTGGAATAAAGACTTCTTTGGTAGCAAGTTACCTGCTGCTGCCATCAGATCTTTCTGGTTCTGAGTTGGTGGTGTTTGGTTGGGTTGTGCTGTGGGAGGCTGAGCCACAGAGGATAAGGGGTTGCTGTAAGGTTCTTCACACTTAGCACTTGCACAGTTTGTGATTATGTCTTGTTCTTATCAATGGATCCTGTTTACAAGCACATGTGTAACAGAGATAAAAGTTCTTATGGTTAAGCTATGTGCAGAAGAGAGTGTGCAGTACAAAAGTTTCTAAATTTCCTGTCAAGAGAGGGCTTCCAGCACAATACCCACAGAGCTAATTGGCCTGACTGCCTCAGCTCCCCAGCAGCAGCATGAGGCTGTTTGGGAAATTTTACAAACTTTTTCAAGGTGGGATAACTCACTATTAATTATTTTGTGGCTACCCCTAGGGAAAAAAAAAAAAAAAAAAAAACTGTTACAAACATTAAAAGAAAATGGGTTTCTACATTTAACAAGGCCAGGCAATATTAATATGCAAGTGCAGGGAAATGGCTAATGAACAGGATTCGTTCTTACTAAGGCAGTCTATAACCTCTTTGAGTGCCACAAGTGGTGGGGAAGTTACTGCTGAAGTGACTAGAATTAATGAGCTGTCTGAGGAATTTTATCAGGTTCTCTATAAAAGTCTTTCACTTGCTCCTGAGGAGATGGATATATTCGGAGAGAGGCAGAGGAAAAATTCCTTTGCATCTGCTTAAAGGTTGAATGATCATGAAGGCTATAAACCCCTTGAGCTTAGAAAGCTTTTCATGCTGAATTTTTATGGGAGCTTTGAAGAGCACCAGTCCCATTAGCAAAGAAATGCATTTAACCTCTTCAGTCTGCTAGTTTACCTCCTACAGCTCCAATCCGTCAGGATTCTTTGGCATACGAGCTTGTTTAAAATGGGAGTGGCAGCACGAAAGGACAGGATCTTGGGCTTTGATGTAGGTTTTTAATAAAGACACTAGTCTGCAGCTTGCACAAAACTCTTATTACTTAATGTTTTCCCAGGGGGGCAGATTGATTGTACCATCCTACACTAAACTGATTATTTATGTAGCAATTACAGGAGTTTTAGAGGAAAACACGAGCTCGAAGGTGTTAATGTGTTCTGTCAGTGGCTGGATCTCAGGTCAAGCTTTGGTAGTTACATTCAAGATAAAGTAGAAATTAAACCTTCCTGTAGAGGAAAGCTGATACTCACAATTGCCATGTGAAGCAGTTACACGTTCGAACGTCCTACCCAGCAGTAACTGATGGGGAAATGCATATTTCCCAGAGTAGATGTGCTATGGCTTAGCCACAGACAACTTCCTCACATGCCTACATCACAAAATGACATGTTCTTTTAGATGAGAGCTGGTGAGAAGGGCTTTGGGTGCGTTTTCACCCCCTTCATCACTGATGAGCTCTTGGTTCAAGCAAGAGCTAACAGAGGAGCATCACCTTTCTTTAGAAGTATTTCCTTCAAGAAATTGAAAGGTCTCAAAGGCTCAGAGTGTGAGTTTGAGTGTGTGTACATATGCATGTATTCATCATTTCCTGTGGCAACTTTCATCCTCTTTTTATTAAAAATCTCTCATGCATCTCTACAGATATATATATAAATTGCATGTAGGAGTTGCTCTCTCCTCTATCCTAAGAAGACTGGAGAATAAGATACAGGACAGAAATGTACCTCCCTGACATTAACATCTTGTGCCTGTGTGTAAAAGTACTACCTATAATTAGACAGTGCAAGTGAAGAACAGCAATCTTACCCCTATTTTTCACTCTTCTTTTATACTTGGGACTGTGGGTCACTTCCCAGAAAGTCCCGGAACCTGCTACACTGCAGTGAGTCAGTCAGCTGAGGATCTCCTCCTCCCAGCTGGGAAGTGATGCTAGAGGAGCTGTGGAGAGAAGGTGGTGAAGGGCAGGTTTACAAAGCATCCCTGTGCAGACAGCAGAGACATGAGCAGAGAGGAAGATAAATCCTTTCACAGGGTTTGTTCTTCATTATTTTTATTTTAAAAGCATGAAATATCTTGAACAAAGAGCTGAAAATAGATAAGAACCAGTTGGGAAAGAAAAAAGGGGTGGGGGGGAAGAACCTCTTTACAGCAGTTGTCTACAGTTTCAGAAAAGATTCTCTGAAGAGGGGTAATCTCTTTGGAACTATCTTTGTAAAGCAAGGATAAAATAAATACATTCTAGACTGAAAGATGTCACAGAAATGGTTCCAGTATAATTAACAATAAATGTTTTGCTCATGCATAAAAACCATAGGCAGTCTTGCAACATACATGGAAAGGAAGGATAGTGCAAGCCCTCTGGACATAAACCTACTATTTTCTAGTGTTCTGTACTGTGAAGAAGTTAAGGCCAAGCACTACCCTTTGGAGCGTGTTCTCTACTAGCACTGAGTGTCACTGCCTCAAAGCCTGGAGTAAGATCTTCGTTATAAGCTTTTAATAATGGGAAAACTAAATTCTATGGCAAATGTTGGGACTGACTGGTGTTCTGAGATGTCTTTATGCAAAATCTGCTGCCAGTTCAAATTAAAATATCGCATAACTAGCCCTGGAATGAGAAGTGATCATCTGAGTGATGAACGAGTCCCAGTTTCTGTCCTTGCTCATGCCCTGCCCTGAGGCTAATCTTCCCTCCTTCAGCACAGCTCCTCAAAAGCTGTAAAAAGGTGTCAAATCATGGTTCATAAGGTTTAAGCAGGGAACAAAAGTATTTTATCATAGCTTAAATGTCACTAGTGCCTGCTAGAAGCTTGTATTTGTAGCAAATTTGGTGCCTGCATCATTCTGCAGGAGAGGAGGTGGACTCTCATCCCTCCTGGAGGAGTCCAGCTCTGATTCCTGGGGTTAACTTTGTCCATGGACTGGAGGTAATTGCACATCTGTTTCATCCTTACACAGGGCACAACACTACTTGTTTGTGTCTGCATTAACCTGGGGTTTTAGTGTGGTAATAAGAGATATGGCATAGTCCTGTATGTTTAGGCACTTGAGCTCTCCAGCTCGGCAAAATTGTGTTTAATAGCCTGATGTTTATTAAAATACATATGCAAATATAAGTCGTGGAAACAAGCATATTTATGACATTTAAAATCATGTATGGCCATGCAGCAGTATCTGCTTCTGAAAAGGGCCATCTCCCCCTTTTGGAGGCACATTCTTCCCAGACTACCACAGATGCTGTTCCTATAAGGATGTTGCCTCCATCCCATGACATTCCATGGGCCAGAATTTTAAAAGGCACTGAGCGCAGATGCAGGTCACTGACCAGGATCTGCAGTATGGTCAGGGAAGAAGAGAGATCTCATGGTTTTCTTGAGGCATTTCTAGAAGTCCCAGTATGTGCTCTTCTTTCTGCAAGCCTTGTAAGCCTGTAAACTGAGATGCTGCTGCCAAAACCACAGGTTTTGTTTTTGCTGTTTTATGAGTGAGCTACTGGAGGTGAAGGGGCGCGATGCTCAGGGAGGGCAGGAGCACCAGCCAGTGAGGCAGCAGTGGGTGGAGGAAGCTGAGATGTAGGGGCTAGAGCAGCAGGAACAAGTTGGCTGGGCAAACTTTCTGCTCTGGCAACTCTTGTAGCCTTGCCCATGCCTGCTAAGTCACAGCTCTTCTCTTGCCACCGAGCCCAACGTTATGGGACACTGTGGTGTGTGATGCTCAGGGTGGTGGGTGAAAGCAGAGGCTCCACAGCTGGCTGGCTGGAGGAATTCCCCCACCAGGCAGTGCTGTGGTTAAGGTCCCTGCCTGACAGGCTTCATGTCTTATCATCCAGTGCAACTGTCTGTGACGCTGGGAATATCAGCTCTAATTAAAACGTGACAAGTCTCATTCAGCAGGTTTTTATTCCCAAGTGTTGCTTCTGCTGAGCTCTGCAGGGACCTTTCCCTTGAGCCAGGCCTGAAAGGTAGAAATATGTTGTCAGAAATGCATGCCAGTGCAGCTGATATTTTCTAGGCAGTGAATAGCTCTGTGCAAAGCCTGAGCATCTTTGTGTGTCCCCAGGCAGGGGATGAGGGAAAAGCCAGAACACCCCTTCTCACTGGACACCTCTGCTGGAAAAGGCAGGAAGGTGAAGAAAGGTCATGCCCTGACTGAGGTTTTCCCCTCACTGCAGCAAAGGCAAGGCTGGCAGCACTGCTTGTAACTCCAGGGTCTTGGGAGAGCAGAGGTAGTTGCACACTCTTGCAGGCAGGTAACATCAGCTGCCCTGAGCATTTTCTGCTGCAGCCTGTCTGTCCCAGGTCCAGCCAGTAAAGTCCAGCCAGCAAAGGCATGTATGGATGATCATTGCTGTACCAATGAAATGGCTATAATCTGTGCAGACTTCACTGGACAGTTTGGCATTTTTATTTCCCCTTTTTCCAACCTGGGCTTGGCTTGAAGCAGCTTGATCTAGTGGCCCCACTTATTGGGAGGGTGTTTCTGTCACAGTCCTAGGATGTGCAGTGGCTGCTGCAGGTAGGAAACTTTTCAGCATAAAACACCCTGAGTAGGTGATACTGGTGTGTCTGGTACCTGTAGGCTCAGGGCCTTATTGCTGGTGTCCCCTTGGCTGTGTGCTGTTGGGCTGCTCTGCTCCCCCTGAACCACTCTGTTGCTGGGTTGAGCACAGGCTTAGAGCATGTGAGTAGGACAGGCAGTCCAGAGGGACTGTGTGTCTGCAGAGTTTGAATGCTGTGTCTGAATTCCTGAATGAAGGAAAAATAAAGTGAATCACAGGTTGGTTCTGCAGTGCTTCAGAAGCAGAAGCTGGGGAAAGGAATAAGCTTCACTTTGTTTTTAATATTTTGGATACTATAAAGTGGTGAATTCTGAGCCTCTTTGTGCTTAATGGATTTTTATTGTTTAAAATGTATTTTTAATTTTTAGTTAATGCAGTGGGGATGTATGTAGTTATTTAGGGCATCTTCCAAAGTGTTCAGCAAAGTTCCTCAGTGGTCTTGAGCAATAAATGTCCTAGTGCTCTGAAAGTGGAAAATGTTAAAGTAGCACTGTGTTAGCTTCACTGTGTTGGGGGAAAGCCTAGTGAGACATTTGCTGGCCTCAGGATGTCCCCACCCCATGTGTTGAAAGAGTAATCATATAAAGTTAAAGGAAAGCCTAACATAAGGACTTTGCTGAAATTTCCCCAAAGCTTTTAATAGGCATGAGACATATCTTAATAAGGAAGAAGTGGTGGTGGTGGGGAAATCATCCCTGAAATTTTGATTGCTGGTCTATAACTCCAGAACTGGCAATCTCACTTTTAACAGAACTGCTGTACAGCTGGATTGTCAGCAACTGAAGATATTAGTTTATAATTAAAATGCTGCCTCTTCCTTAATTATAGGCACTGCTACAGTATCATTCAGTGCTGTAATTGTTTGGCTTTCTGATAGGAAGCATGAGTAGTTATTTTTCCTCAAATAAAATATTATTGGGAAGGTTATGGTCATCATGTCAGTCTACCAGTGGGAGGAACATACTGAGCTGGTGTGATGCATGGTGTGTGTGTTCAGCAGGTGACTCTGCAGGAAAAACAAAAGTTTGGGTTTTCAGCTACCCAGGCTGATGGCAGAGTGGAATCTGACATGATAAATACTGGGCTTGCTCTTTCCCCTTGGCTGCTGGAAAGCCATGGTGGCTGTGTGGATGGCAGAGAGGTAATAAAGCTATCCAAGAACTTGTTTCTCATCTTAGGTGAAAGCTTAACTCTTTGTGTCCTATTTTGCTGAGGAAAAAGAAAAAAAAAAAAGAGCACCATCAATAGAGGGTTTTAACCTATTCAATGCTTTGTCTAAATGAGCAGCAGCAGAATTGTATGCTAAATTTGGTGGCTAGATCCTGGAACATGAAGCCTTGGAGAATGTGGCTGGGCCAGGAGGGGAGATCACATCCAGGCAATGATGCCTGGCCATGTGACAGCCCTCTTCTTCCATGTCCACAAGACCTGGGGCAGTGGTGTGATGGCCAGTACGGGAATGTCAATTGGATAGCAAGAAGCAAAAATTTCCCAGTAGGAACATCCAAAGATACTCAAATACCCAGGTCCAGGCTCTGAGCAACCTCACCTAAGTCTGAAGCTGGCCATACTCTGAGCAGGATATTGGACCAGAGGCCTCCAAAGATCCTTTGCAGCCTAAATCCTTGACTGATCCTGTATGACCTCCCTTTTACTTGTGAGCTAAGGAAAGGCAAAGAGAAGGTCACCTGGTCTGCAGGTCCCTCACCTATGTCCCTGGAAGAGATGGAAGGGGCTCTGCTATGGAGCCCTAGGAAGAGACACTTCAGAGCAATTCAGCATCTTTCTGGCTTGAATGCACTGTCCAAGGAGCTTTACAGCATTTCAGCAAACAGGCACAACCTGCTCCTGTTGCACTCACTGGGAACCGTTGCTGAAATTAATGAGCAGGAGAAGGGCCAAGTGCTGAACCCATCCTACTGCAGCTGATGCAGCTCATCACAGGCACAGCCACAGGCAGGCAGCAATTTGGAGACAACACAACTGGGATTCTTTTTTGTCTCATTTGCAATGATGTATCCATGTAATCAGTTTGTTTAGGTTGGTTACTATTATTTCCCACTGAAACTGCTGCTCTCTCCTCTGTGTGCCTGGTCGCTTCCCCTGCCACTCTCCCAAGAGATGAGCAATTGTACAACAAACAAAAGGAGGAAGTTTGGCAGTGGGTGACAACAGGACAATACAAAATAGCAAGGTAGCTGAAGTTTCCAGTGCTTCTCCCAGAGTCAAGACAAATATTAACGAGTATTTACTTCTCCACTGTGGCACTGTTTGTATTGCTGGCAGAGGTGTGGGAGTAGAGGCAGTGGAGGGACTCTGGGTTGGCTTGATGGAGAAACCATGATACTGATGAGTGTGAGGCTTTAAGCCATGCTTGGAAAAAAATGGGACACTAAGATGTGAGTTGATTTAATCAGTTTAAACTTCCAGAAGTGCTTTCATACAATCTACCCAGCAATCTGCAAAGTTTCAAGTTGAGGGGATTGTGGGGTGCAGTTGTGTGCACATACATGTGCATGTGTGTGTCTATACATGCACATACAGAGGCCATAGGTCTGGTTCTGGAGAATGGGAATAAGGCAGGGACAGTTAGCTCTCAGTTAGTTTTATGTGCTTTTTCTTCTTTCTGCTCTTCCAAGAAAATAAGCCCCCTGACTCACATCTCCTGTGTGGTCACACCCAGCAGGCAATGCCTGTCTTTGAGCACTTTGCCCTGAGGATTTGTTAAGTATTACCAGTTTCTCCTTATGGAGCAGTGTCCCCCCAGTTTCTTTTCACTCCCAGGCAGGCTTGGTCTCCAGCTGGCTGCATGCAGGTTACAGGGTTTTAAAGTCCCCTGCTTGCTGTTAGCTTTAGTGGGAGAAAGTAAATATTCCCACTGCTCTTCAGCAGTTCTCATCCTCAGGCACTGCTGATGGCATAAACCATCTATAAGTTGGCAGCAGGCTACAGCAGGAATTGGCACACTTGAAAAAGCCATGACATTGGATTAGGAAGCATCCACAGGCCAAGTAAACACTGACAAAGCCCAGGCCTGTGGGAGCAGGGAGCAGCTCTGAGCAGAGCCTGCAGTCCCTTGCTGCATCTCCAAGGCTGGGCTTGCACAGAACAGGCTTTCTGCTGGTCCTACAGTCAAAACTCTGTGGAAAGGCACTGCTGCCAAATGACCTTTTTGCTTTCCTTAGGATTTTGCCCTCAAACCGAATTATGATGGTTTTGTTCTCTCTCACTTGGTTTTATCTGAAGGGGTTTGCACCCTCCCTGCATAGTTTTCAGCAAAGCCCCTTACCCAAATGGCAATCTTGCTTCCTTCTTAAGACTTGCCACTAGTCTGTCTCCAAAGAGAAGTGTTTGTGGGGTGATAGCTGCAGTCCTTACATGTTATCTAGTGAATTAGCATCATGTGAGAGCCTGAAACACAGGTGAACTGCTTTTGTTTTATTCCATATTCTGTTATTTGGTGTAGGACAGTATAGGCATACCAGCATTAGTTGATGTCCTTGTAGGACTGGGATCTGGGTTTAGTCCATCAAGCTTAGGAAATGTTTTTACCTGCATCTTGAGAGATGCTACAGTAGAGCACAAATCCTCTTTTATGTTCCTTAATTATGCTGGCCTTTTACTGTATGGGATCAAGGAGATTACACAGGGGGAGGGGAGGGGGTTTCCTCATGTACCTCAAGATCCTTTGTCATTGTTCTGTGTATTTAGTGAAGCAGCTGGCAGTTTGATGGGTGAGGCAGGAAGGAGAAAGAAAGAGAACTTTAAGCACAAGTTAAATACAAATATAATCTGTCTATTCAAAGAGGGATTTGCTGTCCCTTGCAGCGTTGTCCTGAATGAATAGTACTGAAAAGTCAAAACCAAACACACCCCAAATGCACCACTCTGCTCCCCCACAGCTCTTTGGCACAACCTTTACCTGAGGAATGCTGTCCATGTGGTCAGCCTGGTTCCCTGTTCCCTCTTGCTGCTACCCTCTACCCTACATACACAAGCAATGCAGCTCATGAGCATTATCAGAGTCTACACAATGTATGGGAAGAAATGTTCCTTTGGATTTGTTGGATTTTACAGGGCCAGGAAATGTTGAGATTTTGTTCTCTCTGTTACTGTGTGAGAGTGCTAGGAAGAACTTGCCTTTATACATGAGAAGCTAAATGAATGTATGTCCCTGACAGGAGGGCATCCTGAGATGCAGTTGTTTAATTCTTCCAGTGAATCCTGATGCTGCTACATACAAATAGTTTTGATGCTCCTATTTTATTTGAATAAGGCACAGATCTCCCAGGGAAGGTTGCTGCATACTGAAAACACAAATGACATGGATAGCAGAGGTGGTGGTCCCATTGCTCCATGGCCCTTCCTGTCTCTAGCAGTTACCACAACAAAGCAAAGCAGAGTTGGTACAAACTTTTCTGTGAATTCATGCAAAATAAGTCAAAAGGTATCAATGCTAACAGGCACTTAAAAAAATAAAAATCAAGACATTATTTTTCCTCAGGTTTCCTGTCTAAAAACATCTTCCCACTCAAATTTCCACCACATTGTAAAAGTTTCCCGAATATAACTGGGAGAAGTTGCTCTGGACAGTAGCAGTTGTTTCCACATGCTGTCTAAACTTGTCTCTTGTGCTTGGTAATCAGCCAGAGGCTTTTTGTTTGAGACTGAAGCTTACTGGTGTTTGGAAGTTTTTTCAGCAACAATATAAGGCTTTAGGGAAAGTATTTAGCTTGGAATAGGAGCTAAGGCGTGAGGATTCTGGTGTAGTAAGTTCAATGTAAAGGCGAGTTTCATTTAGGTTCATACAAGGAGATTTAAGTGCAGTAATGCTTTATGTAAGAGTCATTGGAAAGCTTGCTACAGACAACTTGCCTTGCCAACTCATAAATTATATGTTGTTTTCTTTTCTGTTGCAAAAGGGCTACTAGTGTGCCCTGTCTGTTACATGCAGTACGTGCTGTTATTTCCAGCATGTACTTATGATGAAACATTTTTTTTGGTTGAGAAGAGCACAGTCCTTTCCTCCTTCAAGATAAACATAATTTTAAATTCTCTTGGTGGCGACTTTTTCCATGACAAGCAAACTGGCAAAGCATAGCAAAGGTTGTTTAGTTGGTTTGCTTTATATTTTTATTTAATGAGAGATCAATGTTAAAATGCATGTGTCTGGACTGTTAACTATTTTAGGAATTCTCACATAGTATAATGCTTTTAGCAAACTTTTGCCAAATTTCTCACCATGATGTCGCAAATTCTGAGCATCCTGCTATCAAACTATCCTGAAATGTCTACTGCCTTAGCCTCGGGCTGCCCAGGCTGGGTGTGCTGTAGGCAAGAGAGCCTTGCATGCCTGAAGGTGCTTGAAGGTGCTTGTCTGCTGCTGCAGGCACTTGTCAGGCTTTGCTCTTCCCATCCTTGGATGGGAGAGACATCTTGGAGAGCTGTGTCTGTCTGCTCTTTAACATCAGCAAGAAAATTTAAGTATTGGTTACCATCTGCTTGTGGGGATCTTGTCAATGCTTATCAGTATCTAAAGGGCAGGTGTCAAGATGACGGGGCCAGATTCTTTTCAGTGGTGTCCAGCAACAGGACCAGGGACAATGGGCACAAACTGAAACCCAGGAGGTTCCATCTTCACTTTGAGGGTACTGGAGCACTGGCCCAGGCTGCCCAGACAGGTTCTGGAGTTTCCTTTACTGGAGATATTCCAAACTGCCCTGGGATCCTGGGCAGCCTGCTCTGGGTGACCCTCTTTAGCAGGGGGTTGGGACTAGATCATCTCGAGAGGTCCCTTCCAACCACCACCATGCTGGGATGCTGTGTCATCACAAGGGTGTTGCAAAGAGCAAAGGTTTCAGCATTGCACGTTTTGCTCCCTGGCAGTGTTTTTATGTGTTTCTGGACGTTTTAGGAGAGGCTTTGAGAATCAGGGGTAGCTCAGGTGAGACATCGAGGGTGAGCAGAGAAACTCCAATGTGGTTTTCAAAGGATCCAGCCACCCGTGGGGCTGCCCACGCGGGGACAACGGAAACCTAAGATCGTAAAAACGGTTTAAAGAGGACTGGCAGGGCCGGACATACCTGAGGGCTCAGGCACCTGCCCGGCCACAGCCACCTATTAGCGCAGGTGGGAAGCATCCGGCTCAGCGCCGGCCCGCGGCGGCGGCGAGCGGTGGCGAACCGGCCTCTGCCGCCCCCTGCCGGCCGCCCTGTGACGCCGCAGGCCCCGGCCTCGGCCCTAGGCTGGCCCGCAGGGCTCAGCCTCGAGCCGACCTGCTCCCTGCCTCCTCCGGGGCGTCTCCTGGGCTCCATTACTCGGGAGGAGGAGATCCTTGTCTGCGCTGCAAGGGAGAGGCGTGTTCAAGATGCGGGAGCGCGGAGTCTCTGCTGAGGGAAATCAGAGAACTGGGGATTAGGTTTGTGCCGCAGGGGAGGAAACTAAACGCTCCCAAACTCGTCCTGCCTGCACCGTGCTTCAGAAGCCGCTGTCTGTGCAGCGATGAATCATTCCGGGCGAGTTTGAGCTGTCAATACCTGCACAGGGCCTACCCCTCGGGTAGTTGTCAGCACACCTCCTTGCTGGCGGCCCTGGGTTTTGCCTGGCTCCCAGGAGCAGCAGGAGTTCCTGTAATTCAGGTGTGTGGCTCCACACAAGATACACCAAACACAAACGACAATGTAGAAAGCCAAATTTGCTCCAAAATTCATTTCTCACATGTTCCTTGATTAATAGCAGCTCCTGCCATCCAGCCAGCAACATCAGCATCAACTGTCCAACATGACCAATTTTGGGCTACTGTAGATGGACCCCGAGCTTCTCCTCCTGTGAAACAAGCCCTCCACCATTTCACCTTGCACATAGGTGCAAGTGCCTTTAGGACTCTGCTAACATGGACATAGACTATAGCATATTGCATCCTTGGCACTAGTCTGTCTTTTACTCTAGCATACCTGTAAATCTTGATATAAGGATGTTGAGCTTGTTGGCAGGGATGTGCTGGGTCCTAGCCCTGGTGTCCCATTCTCCAAGTGCCTTTGGTGCATAACTGTGGTGGTTTGGCCCTGGTTGGGGACCAAATGCCTACCAAAGCTGCTTTATCACTCCCCTTCTTAGATGGACAGGGGAGAGGAGAAAATATAACAAAAGAACATAACAATATATAAGAAATTTTAATAATGCAAAGCAGAAGTAAAGGCCACATGCAGAAGCAAAAGCAAAGAAAGATGTTATTCTCTTCTTCCTATCAAACTAGATGATGTTTTGGTCACTCCTGGGAAGCAAGCCTTCAACGTATGTAGGGGTTGCTCCAGAGGATAAGCACCATCAACAAATGTCCCCACACTTCCTTCTTTCACTGAGCTTATATATCTGAGCTGACATTAGATAGCACGGAATACCCCTTTGGTCAGTTTGGGGCAGCTGGCCCGGTTACATCCTCTCCCAAGATCTTGCCCACCCCTCAGTGTACTCTTGGGGTGGGGAACTGTTGGAAAAGTACAGCCTTGATATTCAGCTCAGCAGCAGCCAAAACACTGGGGTGTTATCAACACCCAGCTACATCACTGTAGAACAGCACTACAATGATGCTCTGGAGAGAATTAACTCCAGCTGAGCCAAACCCAATACAATTACTGAGCAGCCTCATGTGCTGTGCCAGCTCCCGCTGGCTTCTTGCCTGCTGCCAGCAGGCAGGTGAACATCAGGGTGTTTGCGGGTGGGGTGCGGTGAGTGCTAACCTCAGGATGCTCTGCTCCAAGCCTGGCTTTGCTTCCCGGCTCTTGTGGTGCTGCCCAGTGCACAGGGGCAGTAACTGCCTTTTTGTTCTGCCTTTGCACAGTGCCTAGCAACATGCAGGCCCTGGGCTACGAGTGGTGCTTCTAGGGACTTCTGCAAAGCAGATAAAAACGTTTATTAAAATAGACTTGAGAAATGAAGGCTGAGGTAACCCAAGAATAAATACCATGGTCAGGATGAAGCATGAAAGGCAGAGCACTTCTCTATAGCTAACTTGCCCTCCCTGGGGTCTGGTGTGTGTATATGTCTGAAGTGGTTCATAGACTAATTTAACGTTTCCCCTATGCATATATTGTAGAAAATAAAAATCACACAGCTTCCCAGAGCAAAATTAACAGTACTCACCTCTGTTTCTGAATTTTATTTTTTCTCTTTTTTTTCAATACTTGCCAGAAAAAAAAAAAGGGGGAAACCATCTGAGATAAGAAGTGGGGGTAAGGATGATGCAAGTCATCCCTGACAGCTGAAAAACTTATATGCAAGTATCTAAAATAATTAATAATTTCGTTCTTAAATCTCTGGGATGTATTTTTTGCAATTTTCTTTGCTGCCAGCAGCTGACTTCCAAATTACCAGGGTGAGAGAGCTATCCATCATTTGGCAGTGTGTCACCATGACTTTCTCCTCCTTCCTCCAGCCCTCCACTGAGCTCACTGAATCTCTCTTCAAAAATTCTCCCCAGGTTACCAGTTCTATCCAATTACTCTCTCTCTATAGCACTCTTGTTTGGAAAGGACAGAAAGACAAATCCTGGCATAGAAGCTTAGCACTTCACCATCCTTCAGCTTCCATTTTTGTGTCTACATGGCAGTGGCATTAAGACAGATTCTTCCATGCTAAAATACTCTTTCAGCTCAGAGAGGGACAAGGCAGATCCTGAGAACAGGCAAGATTTCTTACTTAGTCATTTACTTACTTGTTGACATCCTGAGTTTATACATGTACTGAATTTTACACATGTATATTTAGAGTTAAATCAGGTAAACACCATCATAGCAAGATAGCTTTCCAGGCAGGGATGAAAGTGTGACTATCATATATGTCTTGGAAATATGACACAGAAAAAACTTCAAGAGAAGAATCAAGGAGATGCAGACATCTATTTAACATGCAGAGCAGTTTTGAACCTGCAACATGGGGCTTAGTAACAGAGCAGGTTAAAGGTTGCCCAGTATTAGAGTTTCGTTTGGTTTTGTTTCTGTTTCGGCACAAAACTAATGTTCAAGAGGTTATTGGTATAAATGCGGAAAAAAAATAGGAGAAAAAATTTTTGGATGTCCTACCAAGCTGCATTTGCTATGAATTGATGTTGGGGGTTTTTTGGCACTCTCCAAAATGATGTAATGACATCACCCTCTTGCTGCCACACTGCACAAGGGCAGCTTGGTTTTCTAGGGCAGTAATTGCTTTTCAAGATTGCATCACTGTAGTTTCAAACAAGGATACATTCCTTACTTTGCTGTGCTGTATTGCTTCTCTCCTGTATAACTTTTGTTTCTATGTATGTATTCCTCACCAGCAGGACAGGCTCAGGCACTGGAATGTTTCCAGTCAGGTTCTGTATAGAGCAGCACAAGTTCCGAGAGAAGATATTTGAGTGATCCAAGTAAAATTCCAAAATACTGTGTAAAAACATGGAAAAATCTGAGGTTTTCATGGCAGTGCTGTTATAGAGACCGTTTTTAGGTTGTAAATGTCATCCACCTCTGCACCAATATATAATCCAAGTAGCTCCTGAAGAGCCTTTCATCTAGAAAAAAAATGCTACTATGCTTTAAAGGTGTCTTGAGACTTGGTCATTTATGGTTTTCATAATTCAAACATTCACGAAAGTGACTCCTCCCAGATTTGGCAATTTAGTATTGCTGCTTTACAAAATATGTTACTATTCACTGTTGTTAGGAGGGGTAAAAGCATAGAACAGTAAATGCTTTTCTTGACTGTACTTTTCATATTCAATCCCTTTTGTTTACTTATCCCACACAATCCACCCCCCATTCTGCAATATCTGAAGTGTACAAGCAGCACTGCATGTCTACACAGACTCTACCAGCAAACCTGAGCTTCCCCTGTGTTCTGAGTTGACCAGCTGTGAACTAGAAGCTTTTTGACAGTTTATTAGTCCAGGGCTGCACTGCACTACCGAAGTTGTGTGGCTCTGTGTTCAGTTGGCTTGCCCTCAGCAAACTTTGAACATGAGCTAAACAAGCTCAGATATGTCTGTTCAACACAGTGACCACAGATCCACAGCCACTGAGAGTGGGAATTATATGGCATTTAGACTGCAAAAGTCCAAAGTCACAATCTTGGAAAACCCCCTCAGCTGTCACCTAGTTTGAGGAGGTGGCTCTGTTCTGTGTAATATCATTATTTTACTTCAACCACGTACGCCTATGACTCAGTCTGAGTGAGATCCAAAACACGTTCCTTTACCCAAGCCAGTGGAAGGCCTCATTTAGGAGGTGTTTTAGAACATGGCTAAGAGGTAGTGACAGGACCTACTAGTGCCCCTTTTTCCTTCCCTCCTGCCTTACAAAAGCTTAGAGCACACTCAGTTCTTTTCTTCTGTTGGGAAGGTTGAAACCTGTATTTCCTACCTCCAAACAGATTGCTCAGTCTGCAGGATGATCCAGGTGGATAGATTACACCTTCCCTATTAATAATAAAAATATGAGAGCCTTTATAATTGATGCTGTACTGCTTCAGTTTGTCATCATTTGACAGGGAGGCTTCCACTACCTGATTCAGGAGCTATGATGTATTTCTAAGTCAATTGACAGATAAAATCCAAAAGTAGATTACAAATGGTAACAAGATTACATTCCTGGTTCTCCAAGAACAAAGCTTTTAAACTGTAGTTTTAAAAGTGTTTAAAAAGTGACTTTTTTGATGTGGTTGCACAGAACACAGCATAGCAAGGGTCACATCACTGCAGTTATTTGCATGACCTTAAGGGAAAAAAGTAAAGCTAATACAGTAAGATTTTTATTGTTTTGCACATCTTGACAATCACAAATTGTATAGAATTAATTTGCTTTATACGAAACTAGCAATTCTAGTCTAGTCACAAGTTAAGTTCTAAAATGGCAGCTACTTTGAAAAATTAAGACCCTACTTAGTTTAGTTTTAGGTCCCATCTGGACTTGGGTATGGAAGCTGAGACTCATACAAAGATGCACTGCCTGCAGTCCAGTGTCAAGTAAGAAAAGGAGCCCATACTGTAAGGCTCAATGCCTACTAAAAATAGGAAACTATTTGTAAACGCCTTTTATTGACAGTGTTTTGCAAACACAAGTTCACAAGTACTGTGCAGAAGCTTCATCCCTTGTAAAACAAAATATCTTTGTCACCAATTAGAAAGTTGGTGGATTAACAGAAAGTGCCTGTCTGCACAGATCTGTAACTGGTTTCCCCTGAAGCATAAACAAAACAAGTATCTTTGTAAAACAATTCACAGAAGCAGTAGAAAATTGTTTTTCAGCTCCATCTCTCTTACTGTTGGTTTCAATACAAAGTGAAGACATTTGGATATTCTTCATAGCATGATCGGTAGTCTTCTATTACATCTGCTGTTTGGCCTCTGCTTCCATCTGAGTTTCTTGAGATTCTTCAGCTTCTGAAAGCTTTTCATCATCTAAAAATTCAATATTACTGTTGGTCAAACATACTTGGTTATATTCCCAGACTATGTGGCCAGTTCTGGGCCCCTCAGTTTAGGAAAGATGTTGAATTGCTGGAGCGTGTCCAGAGAAGGGCAACGAGGCTGGGGAGAGGCCTTGAGCACAAGCCCTATGAGGAGAGGCTGAGGGAGCTGGGATTGTTTAGCCTGGAGAAGAGGAGGCTCAGGGGAGACCTCATTGCTGTCTACAACTACCTGAAGGGAGGTTGTAGCCAGGAGGGGGTTGGGCTCTTCTCCCAGGCAACCAGCACCAGAACAAGAGGACACAGTCTCAAGTTGTGCCAGGGGAGGTTTAGGCTGGAGGTGAGGAGAAAATTCTTCACAGAGAGAGTGGTTGGCCATTGGAATGTGCTGCCCAGGGAGGTGGTGGAGTCACCATCCCTGGAGGTGTTCAAGAGGGGATTGGACGTGGCACTTGGTGCCATGGTTTAGATAGTCATGAGGTTTAGGGTGACAGGTTGGACTCGATGATCTTTGAGGTCTCTTCCAGCCTTCTTGATTCTATGATTCTATTTTGCAGAGCTCTATCTCATGTAAGTATTTTACAATGATTGCCTTAGAAGCATAGTTGGGTACCTCGTCATATAAAATGCTATGTTCAAACAAGCTAAAAAAAATAACCAAACCCTTTCAAAGTTTTTAAGGCTGTTATCTTGTAACAGCTGATCCAGGAAACATGGGGTACATCCTACAGTATCAATTGAAGCAAACAGTATCAGGTTGCTTCAAGTGAACATGCCTTCTCTCTGTCTGTTAATGGTTTATTTCAAACCTCTGCCTTTCACTACAGTATTACTTCTTTCATAAAATTCTAGAAAGTAAAAGGTGACCTATACATTAACGTGAAAATGTATTTTAGAGACTAATACTTAACCAAGTGTTAGTAACACATAACAACAATAACCTTCTGCTAAAGTGCAGCTAGGATTAACAGTTCGCTCTGCTGATTGAGATGGCATTAGAGAATGAAAATCTGCTCTTATGGCAGTCTCAGTGTGCCCACCAGGTCATGCTCAAAGGCTATGCCATTATTCAGTCTTGGAATGAGAGAAAATATTTTTTTAAATATATTTAAAATATTATCTATATTAAAGTGTGAAAAGCAAGCACTGATTTGAATATAGTAAGTATTCGTATCACAAAAAATGAGCATGAATATGACTGAATTTAGCTAAATTCCATGAATTTAGAGTATGACAGTTTTAGTCCCTGCTCTATTACTCCTGTCTGAGCAGGTAAATCACTTAGCCTTCCTCTATGCCACTTTCTTTTTTGTGAAGCCTTAAATGATGCCATAATGGCAGTGACATGTTCAAAACTACTGAAACAGGAATTATAAAAATCACTTTGGAAACTATCCACAAGAATACTTTTCTGCAAGAAATACTTCCTCTGTTTAAAAAACCCAACCTTAAATTGCTGCCCTCCATACCTACATTTTAGAGGTCTATTGACTACAGATTAATATGAAGCTAATTAGGAAATGACACAGTAACTATCTTGTAGAAAATAAAACCCAAACAACTGTGAACAGTCACAGGCTTGAGATTAATACTGGAAAAAAAGTGCTGCTAAGGCCACTAATCTCAATTGCACACAGCTGGCCCACTGCTGGTAGCTGTGACTCCCTTGGATCTGCTGAAACCCAACCCAGGTTACCTAAGAACAGCACTTACTTTCTAGGGTTTGCTGAAGTTCATGGATGGTGCTCAAGAGAACATGGAACTGTTTTCTTCTCAGCTCCAACTGGAATAATAAAATATGTTTTAGGAAACAGCACATACAACCAAACAACATGTAACAGATTCTCCATTAATTATGTTCCTATTAAATAATTACATAAAAACATCTAAGGAAAACCTACCTTATCCTCAACATTTTCTTTAATGTGAGAAAGATGTTGCAGTTCTTTTCCCAAAGCTTCTAGCTGCCTGAAAGGAAATTGTCATAATATTTTTAAAAAGTTCTGTAAAATTCTTGCTAAATAGATTTGAAATAAGTAGACAAAAAAGAACCATTAAATAAGCAGCACAAATAAACAAAGCATAGCAAATGAAATGACATAGAGACATACATGTTGAATTATTATGTCATAAACTTGTAATTTCAGGACTTTTATAGAAAACAAAGCCTTCAGACTTGCATACACTTGACTACAATTGTACACTGGTCATGTGAACTGTAGCAATTTGGTCCTGCCACTAATACTTTGTTTATTTGGCCATACTCTGGAACTTGGTAATATTAAACACCCATGGCATTTTCATAGGCTTTGCTACTTCACAGGTTTCTTTATTTTGACGTAAGATTAAATAAAAACATAGCATCAGCAAGGAGAATATATGTGATAAACCTAAATCCCCAACAGGGAAATACAATTCCCAGACACAACTGACTAAACACAGTCAAGCAGCTGCCCAGAGAACTAGGGAACGTGTAGACCTTACGGCAGACAAGTAGGATAATCCATGGTTTTGGTGAAACTATATGATATAGCTTCAGCACACAGAATTTAACACTGTGATCCATATAAAGACTCATTTCCTTCTCAAATGTCTTTTATTTTAACTGATTGCCTCTGGCACTAAGAGATAAAGGAAACATGCAACACCTATAATCTTCGTTATTATTAACACTCTTTTGAAATACATCATCTTTCAACACTTCTTTGGGATCTTCCTGCAAGCGTACGGCTTTTCTATTCTCACTTGGAGCTACTATGGACCTCCACAAACTCTTCTGAGGTAGGGCAAAGAGTGACAAGTACACTAGCTTTAAAATGAGGATGGAGCATCAACTCTTACACTCAAACCTCCAATTTGGCCCTTCTACATTTCCTCAAATACCTACCATAATTTATGTTCCATGCAATGAGAATAATCTGTTTCTTTAAAGGTGAAGAAAGGCTGACTATCCCTGACTAATTAGCAGGCAGAGCCATATAAAGGTCAGCAAGGAAATAAAACTTTTATTTTCTGAAGCACTGACAACTGCTGCAACTGCTCTGGGCAGGGAACCACAACAAGGCCTCTAGTCCTAAGCAACTCACAACAGCTGGGAAAAAGGTCTGGGTTAGTGCTACCCGAGGGTGTTGTCTGTCTTGGAGCCAGCATGCTTGGTACCTTGAAAGGAATGCCTGAAGAAGGGTTGGCTGTGTGACATTATTTTTCCTTCAATGGAAACTGGTTAACAGATTGCAGGCTTGTACAGTGATTTTGCAAGTATTTGGTTTCTAGTTTCTGACAGACTTCTGTTTGTCTAAACCTTGCTGTTTACAGTGTGCTGTCAGATATAAATGGACTGTGAGAAGACATGCAATTTTTTTCTAGTAACATCCAAGCTACATATGAATTTTTATTTATTTTACTTTCCATTTTACTTTCCATTCCAGCCAACCTTTGCCTAGCCTTCTCATTTTTCTATTCTTTTTGTTAGAGGGGATGTCATTTCTTGGTCCTCTTAACAGCTCTTCTGATACTGCACCAAATTACACTGTGGGCACTGCCCTTTAGGAGTTCAGCTCCTGTTACTTTCTGAATTGGCTCCTGTGCATTACTTGTGACTAAGCTGGTAACAGCTTTTGCTTTTGTGCTCTATGATTAGTTGTTCCAAGAAAAGCATAAAGAAAGTATTTTTCTGAACTTTGTCCTATTGTACCATATGACCTGCAAAAGCTATAAATGTAACTGTTGCAGTAAACCATGACATTTCTCCCCACAAGAAGTTTTCTCAAGTGTTTTAAGTGATTAAGGGTTCCACAAAAAGCTTGACATTGTTAGAGAGACTCCATTCTGATTTAAGAGTGGCCCTTCTTGGTTCATAGTATGACTTTCTTTATACTTTCCACAAACTGGAGAGAAAGGAAACCTTGTAATTAAAACACCAGATGAAAACTTCTGCTAGTTCCTAGATTTGAAGTCTATTCACTTGGAGAGGCCAGTTAAAGCTAAAATACCTATGAACCAAGCTCCCTTTAAAAAATGTTCCATTCTGTTACCATGTCCTATTTTCTCATCTGTAAAATGGAGAATCACAGCTCAAGTCTGTGTCTTTGACTAGAGATGATAGAAAGGACTAAGGACAAATGGGATAATTCCATAGCCATTCTTCCAGTAGATGAACACAGTGGTATTTAAAGGTGTAATCTACTCTCCTAAAGAGATTATAAAATTAAGAAAAGACAAAATGCCACATTTACTAACATTTACTACTACTTCTAGCTTTGCCTAAAAAAATTTCTGCTTGGCTATGTTAACCACAATGAGAATAAGCCTTCCAAGCCTAAACACCTGGTATTCCCTAAGAAAAGAAGTATTATCATTTAGTTGTTTCCATTCTTAATGAATTGACTTAACTGAAAAACTTCACTTTTGATAACTTTATTATGAAGCCACCCTTGATAAATGGCACATGCTGACTTATGAAATAACAAGTAGTCAAGCCTCATGAGAATTGCCTGTAATAAAGTTGTGGTAATGAAACCAAGGCACAGAAAAACAACACACAAGAAAGAAATGTGTGAAATATTCTCAGTGGTTTATGGCTATGAAAATGCTATTATTAGGGTAATAATATAAAAAAAAAAATCCTCCTTTTGCTATGGAAGACTATGGAATATGAAGACAACCTCCCCCTGCAATTTCACTTAAAGTGGGCAACAAGACTGGCACAAGCTACCCGTAAATAGGAACAGTAACCCTGCAATACATCCTTCATCAGGTTAAGAACAAACTGCTAGAAGCAACTTAGAATGTTCCTTTGGCTTGATGAGGTTAAAAAGGTTATCTCCCTACACGTGTCCAAAATGACTCAAAAGCAGAGAGTGATCCAAATCCAACAATGACACAAGCATTACTGTAAGTTACATGCAAGACAAGTTGGACAACAGGTAGGTCTAACCTGCATGTCAGGGCAGGTTACACTGTGGGTCCACAATGTAGTAATTTATAACTGGGCATGCAGGAACAACTACTACAAGGAAAACATAAAAACCCTTAAGACCTTTCTACTCCTTTCTCTTATTCCACCTTACTTGCTGGTGTGTTATTTTGTGTGACTACTGAATACCTTGCTGGTGCACTTCATAGCACTTCCCTACTATCTTTCTCCTATTTCTGGTAAACTGCCATTAGATGTGCATTTACTTTTGAGTTTACTTATTCACCTTAAAAATGGAAAGATTTCAAATATAAAACTAGTAGCAATGTTCCTGAACCTATAAGAAAGTTCATAAGGGCAAAATTTTAAAATGAGACCCACCAAGATACCCAAGTTTTTCTTGTGTCTGTAAGTGAGGAGAGGTCAAACTGAAATAAAAACAAGTGTCAAATCTAGTCACTTTTAGCTGTTATTTTAATGTAGTCCCATACTTACTTCAGTGTTTCATGTCTATCTGGATGCTGCTGTATGACTTTGGCCAATGCATCATATTCTGAAAGAAATTTAAATAGTCTAAATAATTCTGAAAGTATAGATTCAAGAAGCAAAATTCAGATACTGTAGAATGGTACAGATTCTTTCTCCTTCTAGAAAGAAGAAATGTTTTAACACTTTTCAAATTTGTATGTAACAGCTTACATATATTAGAAAAGTAGCTGCAAAATAATATATATACATATATAAAAATGTATACAATTTATACCATGCTGTAATATTTCAAAGGAGATGATTAGATGAAAGAGAGTTAAAATAAACTATAGATGACTGTAGGCCATTACCTACTCAAACTTAACCAATGCTAATGATTTGTAAAGGATGGAGCCAGAAAACCTTTAAATAGCTCTGCATGCTTGGTCTGTTGTGCATGATTCATAAGCATTAGTTTTAGACACGGTCTAATGTCTGCATACAGAAAACAGTGCTGATAAGACGATACAGATTTAAGATTTACTCCTTTTTCAAGTATAAAATGCTGCAAATGAAAAAACAAGATTGTTTTTTAAACTGTATTACACAGTAAGAACAATATTATGGTTGTACTGGCAACTAACGTAGCCATTTGCTGATAATCAAGATTGTATATATACCAATTACCCCATTCACATGGGAAAATCTGTGCTGCAGGCTGGACAGAAAGATCAAAAAGCAAACTCTTGACACTGTTAAGATGCAAGAACTCCACATTCCTATTGGTTAAAGCTCTTTTAATTCCTAAAGTTATCAACAAAATTTTTCAAACAGTTAGACTTTTAAACTTCCATCTGTTATAAATATTTTCGTCTTTCATTTATCAAGAAAAGATAAATTCTTGTTTCTCTTCAATTGCTAATCTTTTGGTAAGAAAATGCTTTAAGCTTCAATGAAGTGATCAGCACATATTTTTAAGAGCAGGTTAAAAACACAGCTCTCCTCAAAGGTATTCAGTAAGAGTTGTTAAGTGTGTAACTGGCACCACTGCTTCTGTGTATGCTGTTACCTTCCCTTAAGAGCTTAAGGGATACATTTGCATGATTTTCAGTGCTGGGTGTTAAGTCTGTCTAACTCTTGTCTCACAGTTAATAATGTGCTTTAGTTCTTGTGAAATCACCTAAATTGTGATAGGATGCTTTTGGGTTTTTTCTTTGGCCTGAAAACATCTTTCTGAGCTACTCTTTAAGGTTTCCTTGATCTTGCACATCATTGAGATTTACTGGTTTATCCACCAAACACTTTCAGCAGTGAGTGTGGAACCCATTAGACTAAATACACTATTCTTGATGCCATTACATTCCCTAGCACTTTAAAACCTTTGGAATCTACTTTCCAGTGCAATGCATTTTAAAAGACAACAAAACAATGAAACTGAGCAGTGTAAATACAGATATTGCTCCTTACCCTGGCGATTTTTTCGAATCCTTTTTGCTTGCAGGATTTGTTTTTTGCATTCAGAAATCTTCTCATGTGCTGCAGCTATACTATTTTCTTTAAAACAAAAGTACAGAGAGTTATGTTGAACTCAAATACATGTAAACATGATCTGCTAAATAATTAAAAGAGCTGCTTGTGATGCTGCTAGCTCCATCAGCTTCAAAACTTCATGCACTTTAACAGGATAAAATGCTTTTATTTGTATGTATTTTATACACTGAGAAGATGCTTACAGTGTATGGCTGAATGCTGCCTATTAAGAAAAAAACAACCCAAATCACTCATCATATGTATATATTATGCCCAGCACAACTGGCTTAAGCTTGTTCATAAAAGAGAAATTGTCAAACTGAAATCAGGAGTACTTTTATCATCTTTACCTATATCCTTGTAGATTTTTTCGTAATTTTCCATTTCTCTCAGGTTCATGTCATACACCAGAAGAGTTTTTCCCATTGAAAATTCACACTGGGATAAAGTACTCAGCATTCGTTGGTATTGACTGTAACTGAAAGCAGACAAGATATTTATTCCTAAGCAGGGCAAAAATACCCCCTGCATTTATAAACCAAGAATGCTGCGAAGGACCAGCTGAATAACAATTATTGAATAAAGATTTTTAGAGACTCAATGTCTAACTTTTTTGAAAATGCAGTTAGAAACACTGTACCCATTAATTCTGCCATCATGTCCTTAGAGGTGTGAAGTGGATTAAAGCAAGGGGCAGATTGATCCAGGGTTTATACACTTCCCAGCTAGGGCTGGCTCTGTGACCCGTGACATTAGTATTTTAATACTGTGGTGCTGCATTAAAATACAGAATCACTATTATTGTGACCTCTGGGAATTTATATCCAGTGCTAGCACACACCTCGTAACAGAACACCACGTTGTCATTCATTCCTTAATACTTTAGCCTGGGGTTTGTTTTGTTGTTTTTTTTTTTTTTAATAAATAAAAAGAACAGCACCAGCAGGAACATCAGCAGTATTAGTCTTTCTTGATAACTAAAATATTCGAGTCGTGATCATATTAGAAGAGCAGGTCTCCCGGATGGATCAGGCAGCAGCAAGACAAGCCTCAGGGCATTTGAGCAGCGCTGGCAGATTTCGTGATAGTGCCTGCAGCCTTCGGTAATTTCTGACCTGTCTCTAGTCCTCATCTCCTATCGCTCTGCTCGGTGTTTGTACTGGAACTACCACAGAGCCCGGCTGAAAGGCAGATGTATATATTTTAACATGCATCTTTTAAAAAACTGATCAAGCCCAGTCCTCCGCTGAAATGTGAGCTCAACAGTTCCAAGACTAAAAAAACACCAAAACAAACAGAAAACAAATACCCTTCCTCTTGAGAGCCAGAATTACACCACTTAATAAAACTCTTCACTAGCAGATTGATCCGTCTGTCGTCACCAGCACCATCGCCATCGATCAGAAGTCGCTTGCGGATAACTTCATCTGAGGAAAAACTCCTCGTTAATGGCAGCCGCAGCCCAGAGCAGAGCGCGGGTGTCACCCCAGGCCTTCAGGGAACGATTCCCGGGGCTAAACCGGGAGGATTTGTTCAACACGAGACGTGCTAGGGCCCTGGGCCGGAGGGGCCCTGGGGCCCGGGCGAGGGAGGTCTAGGGGCGGGGGGCGCCCAAGGGCCCGAGCGTGCGCCGGCATGAAGGGCCCGGGAGCGGGGCCGTGGGGTCGGGGCCAGCATGGAGGCCGGTCTGCGGGGTGAGAGGCCGGGGATCGGGCTCGAAGAGAAGACAAGGGAGGGCTGGGCCGGAGGCGCGGGGAGCTCTTCTTGCAAGGCGGCTAGAGCCGTGCGGCGGACAGCTCCGCGGCGGGCGGGAGACGAGGCGGGCTCGGCGCCGAGGAGAGCATAGCGGGCCGGGCAGGGGTCGGGGCTCGGGGCGACAAGCGCGGCGAGGGAGGGAAGGAAGGAAGGAGGGAGGTCTCACCGTCGGTCACGGCCCCCATGGCGGCGAGTGCCGGAGCCGGCGGGGCGGCGGCAGCAGCGAGTGAGGTCAGCTTCCCACAATGCAGCCGGCGAGAGCGGCGGCCATGGAGGGGGAGGCGGCGGCGGCGGCGGCAGCTGGGGCCTGAGCCGGCTGGCGGCGGACGCACGGCCCGGTGGCGGCGGCGGCTGCTGCAGCGGGGAGGGCCGGCGGGCGAGGCCTGCGCCCCGCGTGGAACCGGCCCCCTGGCGAGGGGCGGCCCCGCCAGGTGAGGGGCCGACGGGGGAGGGAAGCGGCGGTCCCCGCGCCCGCAGCCAGGCTCCACCTCCCCGCCCCCGCCACCGCGCCCCCAGCCCCGCCGCCCCTCGCCCGGGCCGCCCTGCCATGCCCCCGGCACATGCTCCATTGCCCTCGACACGACGCGACGGGGAGGCCAACGGGCCGGGGCACCCCTCAGCTGCCCCCGTGCCACCCGCCTGTCTCAGAGTGTCCTCCTGGGACCACCATCACCTTTGGTGGTCCTCTCCTACCCTCACAGAGGCTGCTGTATGGCCTCGCAGTGATGGTGGGATGGCACAGGCGCAGGTGGATAGTCCCTCCATGGTGCCCAGGACCAAGGCAATGCTGCCATGAGCATAGTGGAACTCATGGTGGTGACTGGCTGGGCTATGTGGCTGGAGGGAGCGGGACTGATGGCCCTTTGGATCTTGCTCCCTGGCAAGGGTGTGGAGGACAAACCAGTGGTGCAGATATGAGGGATTCAGGTTGGCCTCCTTGGGCACATCATCACTTGACACTGGGAAGACAAGAGGCAGGGCCCAGGGTGTGCAAAGAATCAGTAGTGCTCCCAAAATGTTGCCTAGTAAGTTTGGCTGCCAGCAGTGGATAGGAACAAAAGTTGTGTCTTCCTGTCCAGAGAAACTAAGCTAGCACTGGGGGGAAAAAAAAAAAAAAGACTAGAGGTGTCTAAGGCAAAAGTAAGATGTTAGCGATACTGAGTGTTGAGCTTTAGGCTTTAAATATTGACACTTGGGCAGTGCTAAAGCTGGCAATGTTGTTGTAGTAGATGTCATAGTAGATGAGATGTAAGTCCAGAGCCTCACAGCCTCCTATTCCCTCTTTATTTTGGTTTGGACACTGAAGTGGTTTATGGACTTGTTCGGCTCCGCACTTTGAACTGACAGTTTTAGTGTGGGGAAAATCAGGGTAAGAGCACAAGAGCAAGAGAATGTGTGTTTTAATCTGCACTTTCCTGGGTTTAGAGCTGTGAGTGATTATGAGACGCTTTTTTGTTCTGGATACTGGCATTTAACAGCTATTTATAGATTTAAAAAATTTTTCAATCCAGTGCTTTGTCTTCAATGGGCAGATCTTTGGAAGGTGCTATTGGGAAAGCATTACAGGGAATGGCCATTAAAACTCAGCCAGAACTCATAAGGAATAAAGATTCCAGCATAGAAACTGTGGATAAGTTATTTCTGTCCTTGAAATTTTTATCTATTATTGTGTGATTTGTGAGTTACATAATTTATGTGAAAACCCAACTATTCAGTTACACAAAGTTTTGGCCAAAGAACAGGCTATGAATTCATGTAAGCGCTATTAAAAACTCTGAATTTGTTGCCATTTGTTGCTTTGATAAAAACCTTTGGTTTTACTGAGGCTTTGGTTACTGCAATGTAGCGCCAGTATTTTACCAAATGGGAGAAGACGACCTAGTTGAAATTCTCTACACAGATTTTCTCCAGTGTGTTTTGTTGATGCTGTTCCCTCTTTACCTAGTGATTACCTCTTGGAAGCCTTAAACATCTTGACACATCCATTTCTATCAAGATTTAGTATTTTTCTTGCCCTTCTCTGAGCTTTTTCCATTTTCTGAGCCTTTTATGTTTCTTTTACAGAGAGAAGTTGATCTGAAGACTATTGTAGGTGAAAATCCACAATTACTTATTTAATCATGCTAGAATACTTTTGTGTTATTTTCTGTCATTTAATCCAATACAATATTTTCTCACTTTTTGTTTGTCATTCCAGTATTGGTCAGACAGTCTTATTAAACTCTCCAGAATAGCAAATAGACAGTCCTTGAGCCATTAATTTAGAATAGAGCAGCCCACATGATTAGTTAATAATATTTAATGACTTTTGTGCCATTCTTGTCTTCATATATGTTACTAATTACAAGATTCTTAGAAATTCCCCATTCTAGGTCTTAGGCCCATAAGAACAATTTTGAGAACAAAGCCTTTTTTTTTTCTTTTTTTTTTTTTGAGACAAGACTTTCAGGCAGTATCAATGTTCAGTACCTTTTTCTCTTTTAGAATGGAAAGTAGAACTTGGTAAATGCATCATTATGAATCTCATTAAGGTTATGTATCAATATAATAGCATGTTCTCTTTCCTGCACTGTTTTGCCATTTTAAACATTCTTGAGATTTTTTTGCAAAGGAAGCCAGTTCCAGCTTGCTGGGTTTCTGTACGCACTTGGGTATTCATGATGCCTTTGGAGTCTTCTTTTGATTTGCTCAATTTCCAAGTACAGTTCCTCATCTTGTAAGTAGGAAACAATCCTTGCTTCACATATATGGAGTGTGTGTTGCACTGGGATGTGTACAGATAGTTTTTTTTCCATTAAACCTGTGTTGTGTAGATCTCTGGAGCAGGGTTGACCTATTCTTATTTGTCCTTCACCAGTTCTTGTATTCAGTGCAGATTCTATCAGCTACAGGCTTTTATATAATCCTTCAATTGACTGGCAGAAATAGTGAATAGCATTGGACCTTCCTTGGTACATCAGTATCAGAGATTCATGCAACAGGAAAAAATGCCTTGCACAGGGTACCCTACTCGGTGCCAGGCTGTCTCTTGGAGTAAGTAGCTGTGTGTGCAGTCTCCCAACCAAGCTAAACGTGATGTCATTTTCCCTCTTTTCTTGAATTCCTTTATGTGTGCCATATGGTAAAGCCCTGAAACAGTTTATACATAATAATTTGTTGCACACCTGTCCTTGTCAAAAGTGTTAAATGATCCCTTGTAATGTTTCCAGGTGACTCTGGATACAGGAAGTATAAGCTGGGTAGATTTAGTAGTGCAAGATGTTACATGTGTGTGGAACTGGCTCACATTTTTCATGAGTATCCTTTCTTTGCTGAAAATGGCTTTTAAATACATCAGTTGTTTTAGTGCTTGTTTGGGGGTTTGTTTTTTATTTGTTTGCCTTTTTTTTAAATTGAGGAAATCTGTCAGTGTTAATTTTCTTTCCTGGGAAAAAAAATAATCTAGGAAAGACAAAGCTTAAAGTGACTTTATACCTCTTCTCCTTTTCTTTAACTGTGAATACTTTTTTCTCTTTTTTTCAATTGAAAAAAAATGAAAAGGGAAGAAGCTTTTTGTAGTATTTCAGGCTATAATGAGCTATGATTTTTAGAGCTAAGAAAACAGTTTTAACTATTGATGAGGTGGATTTAAAATATTTTTCCTAAGCCTCCCTAATAATTTATGAGGTGGTTTTAGATTCCAGGTTTTCTTCGTGTTGTGAATAACTTCTAAATCAGACTGTTGTGTGGCACTAAATCTTACAGAGATCTAAGCATAGTAGGTCAGAAACTACAAGGTATTTTTATCCAGTTCAACCTATATTCTTGTCAGAAAGCCATATGAAATTTATTTAGCCAGACTTATTTTCTGTCAGCCTGTGTTTAGCATTACTTACTGTTCTTTATTTCTTTGTTGATTATGTTCCATGATTTTGTGCAAGACTGATATCAAGCTAACCTACTGGTGTCACCCTATTTTCTGGTTGTAAATTATATTAGGCTGTTCTATTTTCTTTGCAGTGTTCTTTTGCCTTGGTGCTTACTTAAAATTGAACATCAGTGTTTCAAGAGCTTGTCATCTTGTTCTGTACAAATTCTTAGACACTGGCTGTCTAGTTCTGCATATATTAAAATACTTTTGGAAGAGAAACCTGAAATTTTTCAGTCCGGTGATTGGGGTAAAAATGTAGTAGGATTTTTTTTTTCCTTTAGATGCTAAGCAATGTGGTTCTTAGCCTTGTAAAAAGCTTTCCTGACATGGACCCTTGTGTTTCTGCAGAGCTAGCACATTTTCGCAGAATTACAGCATAACGAGAGAAGGGAGAGTGAAAATACTTGTTGCCATCGTAGGGACAATAGCAATCATTTTAAAATGTAACATTTTATTATCCAAACAGTAATCAATTTGGTTGTCTACTGCCTCTGTTACCAAGATCGATTACATGTACTGTTAAGACTATACTTTAAAACCCAGGCTCCTATTTGAAAGTAATGTAACCACCAGTTATGGTCTGCAAGATTGGTTTTGTTTCTTATTTTTCACATTGTGACTGAAAGAAGCATGTAAAATTCCAGAATTTTTGACAGAAGCAGTTTGAAAAATACAGGTACTAGAAATACTGTTTGTTATACAGGTGGCATTCTGATACTGCCCTTTTACAGATATCTTCACAGGAATTATGTAACAGCTTTTTGCATTTCCTATCTGGAGCCTACTGAATATTTATGAAGCTTGAAGATCAATTATTGTACATTTTAAGGTGATCTGTCAGTAATTTGTAAAGATTGTCAAACTGCAAGTTATTGCTGAAGTGACATGATCCTGGTAATTTAAGGTATTCAGTGTAGAGAACAGTTTACAGGTGCAGGGATGCACCCAGCAAATGAAAGCATGCCTCACATGTCTGTCAAAAGGGGGTTTAATTGAGGCAGTGGAATTATCAGTAGTTAGAAGTGGTACACCAGGTCATGATACCAATTCCCAGTCACTTGGCAAGAAAGTCAAGGTGTTGTAACAGGTGTCTCACAAAACTTAGTGTGAAACTGCTGCAAGACAGATTAGACAGGTTTTTCTTTGAATCTAAAAATCATTAACAGCATAGACTTCAGCTGCCTGTGCAATGTCTCAGAGCTCCCACAGTGAGTCTGCATTCTGCGATGTAAAAGGACTGTCAGGTAATTTTAGGGTGGTGTTTTGTTTGTTTTGTAAGGAAACAGCCATTTATTCTTTCAGAATTGTTTTTGGCAGGATTAGGCAATTTTCTAGTAGCCTCTTAGTTTGTTGGCAGGATATTTTTAGTGTGACTTTATTTGATTTTTCTAATAAAAAAAAAAAGAACATGTTTTTATTTTTTCTTTCCCAAGCTTTCAATTCATAGGGTGGGTAGCATTTACATTGTGCCCTGAAGATCATCAGTGGCGTGCCAGTGTTTTCAGAGGAAGAGGTACATGTTGAATGCAGTTCTAACACTGACAGAGAAGAAGACTTTGTCTTTGTGGGCACTGAGCCAAATTGTAAATGTTTGTATTTAACTGTGGCTTGAAACGTTGGATGAACAATATTAGAATTGTGAATATCATATTTACTTGTTTCATGTTTAAACAAATGTTAGTGCTACTGAGGAAATTTTCCACAAAGTTTAAAAGGGAAAACAGGCATTTCCTCCTTTGGAAAGCAGCTCTTGGCCGACTTCAGAGTGGTGTTTTCTGAATCACGTGGCCAGATGCTTTGACTCTGCTAAGAAAGCTGAATCAGAGCTATTGCGCAGCTTCTGAGTCAGCTTTTCAAAGTTTAATAAAAGTTAGTTGGTTTGGTTTGTTTTGTTTGATTTTTATTTTTTTTTAAGCAATCCAACTCTGCAAAAGAAGACCCAGAAATTTTACAAGGCTTTTTGCTTGGCCACATAATGGAGAGATGTTAGAAGAAATGCTTTCATCTCAGGAAATAGAGGGTATCAGGTCTCTGTTGATAAGCATATGCATCTCATTTTAAATTTGATTTAGATTTTGCTTTGGATTAATTTGTGGTTTATTTTCTTTTAATAGAGTAACTCTGCCAGTGGGTAGTGCTTAAGTGCTGCTAAAATTTACAGGTCCCCTGAAACATGATACACTAAAGCATGTTCTCACCCACTGGTTTCTGAGAGAGTTAGTTACAAGCCTGAGCAGTGAAACAGAAATAATTGGAGGCATGGTTGCATGCTTTGGTGATGCTTGCTTAGTTTCAGTATGTTGAATGAAAACACTGAACTTTGTTTCTGACTGTTGTTGTCCTACCAGTAGTGACTGGAAGAAGGGTGAAAGCCAAAGAGAAGTTGTGGCCTACTGAGGAAGAAGGCATCCTCTCCTTAGGTTCTTTTTCTGAGTGGGCCAAATGTGGCTTCTAAACTATTGCTTCAGTTGCCATCAAACAGATGGTCTAAAGTATTTCAAGAGATGTATAAGGAGAAGATAACTGGTCTTTTCCAGTAGAGACTCTCAGATCCAGAAGAGAGAGGTCTAGGTTATGGCATTTCCTTGCCTGTACTTAAACTGGCTATACCAAAGGGAAGGTTGATCTGGCGGAGGCCTGATGGATCATGTTTCTGTGAAGGTGGAGAGGGTCAAATGCTTTAGTGTTTGCTGATGTTTCATTGAAATTATACCAACCACAGCAGCTTGAGAGAGATGATGGTGCATCTGCACATTTTCCACGCAGTAGCTGAAGTAAGAATGTGCTTAAATCCTGCCTGTATCCGAGGCTAAGCACCTTTCTCTAGGGAGCATTTTGGATTCATGCACTCTTCAAATTAGGATCATAAGCCCTTACTTTCAAAAAGAGAGCAAAGGTCAATCTTTGCTTTCAAAAGCCAGGAGGTGGCTATGGTTCTGGTTCCCTTTTTGTCATTAGCAGAGCTGTTATCTGCTAGACTGCTCACCACGTGTGGGAGACTTCAACCCAGCTATCCTCCTTCCTGAGGGGATTAATGCCCATAATTCTTTCGATCAGAGTAAATTGTGTAATCATCAGGCTGTTGACTAGTGTGAGGTAGTGTTGCTGCAGAAAGATAGCCTAAACATGATGGTATAGCCCAACACAGAAAGTACTGAATGACTGAGGACTAAGGTGTTTAAGGAATTAATCCCAAAAAGTGAACTAGTAATTTCAGAAGTATAAGAGAAGAACATGCAAGATAATTTTTACACTGCATATCAGAATCTGTTTAAAGATGTATGAGTGCCCTCCTGGCGATTTCCAAATTTTACTTGCAAACAGATAGAGAATTTGGACTTGAAAAAGCTAGCAAACAGAAAAACACAGATTTTGGAATAAGATAATGTGCTTCGTGAAATGTTTTGGTGAATTGCTAAAGGTAAATAGAAAAGTTTATATCAAACATTGGGGGAAAAGAGAAATTGAACAGAACATAGAGAATCTATAAAGTATGCAAAATGTTAGTGCAGAATGTTTGAAACCCACAAGCAAGTTCTCTTTGGTTCTCTGCCTTTTGCTTTTATTTTAATAAAAATGTAAATGCTGGTTATACATGGGGAGAATTAAAAGAGGTAAGGCAGATAAATTGGATTTTATAAATTAGATGAATAAAGATTGGCTTGTAAGAGATGAGTGTAAAACAAAGCCATGCTAATAATAACTACAAGTCTGCACCTGGGATCATGTGGTTTGTTGTAAATATTTTCACTTCAGTTTCATTCCAGTGTCACTTTGGCAGCTAGGGATTGGTTGCTGGCTTGTTTGGGGTTGTTTTTTAAATTTTTGAGACCAGCTTGTTGGTTTTGGTATATGTGTATATGTATATGTAAAGTTATGTAGGATGGTGTTAAACAATAACATATCCTGAAATAAAATTAGGTACATGTGTATTAAAATAAAATGTACAGGAGGATTTTTTAGAGATGTCATTAATGCAAAATTTAATTTTAAAAGTACCTACATTGCTCTTGAGTTGCAGCCGCTTTGCCCAGATTGAAATAGGAGGATTTTTACCATCAGGTTTTCTGGTAAAGCTTTTCTTTCCTGTAGTAAGGTAAAAGACTTGCATAAACAGGAGCAACTGTATTATGTCATCAAACAAATGGAAGGAAGTGGCTGAAGAGCTGCTGCATTCAAATGTTTATGTGAAAGAAGTCTGCTCTGGTCTTGTAAGCTCTTGAAGGGATTTTTAACTTTACTAGTCCTCTCAAATGTAATTGTAGACTTGTAATGTGCTGATAAAACAGGTAACAAGTTTCCTAATGACTGGATTATTCTTATCAAATCTTTGTCTGTAATTACATCTTTATAGAGTCTGTTCCCCATCATGTCTTTCTAGGACTGGCCTACTAGATTTGGCACAGAGAGTTACACCTTTAAGACTGCCATTTTGCAACCTACAGTTCCTTCTCTTTCTGCTTGTATCAGTGAGTATAATCGCTATTCCATATATTTTTCTGGTGGTGGTTCTCCTTGTTGCTCTTCTGTGGAGATGGATTCTTTCAGAATGTGCTGCTGCCTCAGAGAGGCATTACTGGGCAAGTATAGTCATCTTCAAATCAGCAGCTTTTCTCTGCTGGCTTCTGTGCAGGTGGCATCTTCTAAGCAGCTGCAATACTAACGTTGCTTGGGCAAGAATAAGTAACGGTTAGCCCTAGCATAAAACAGCTTCTAGTAAGTATGAGTAGATGAGTAGGGTACAGGGCTGTTTGTTGTGGTTGAGTAATGTGTTGCAAAAATTCTTGCCAAATGTGTTGGGTTTGGGTTTTTTTGTTTGGTTTGGTTTGGTTTGTTTTTTTTTGACAGAGCTAGGAAAATATTACCTGAACTATTTGTCACTGTGGTTAAAGAAGAATGATTTCTTCTAATCCAGGTATCAGCAGGGCCCAGGCTTTGCTAGGCTCCATTAACCTTTTTGGTGAGAATAGAGGAAAAGAGTCATTGGAAATTCCAGGATCTGTTTTGCCAAAATCACCTGATGTCAAGTCAAAGATCTTCCCAGGCAAGGGTCTTCATCAAGAGGAGTGTTGAGACTGTGATATAGTTGTGTATTACACTCAGAGAGTTTAAAGCTTAAACAGTAAAATTTACTTTAGAAATAGAAATACTTCAAAAATAGAGAATGTACCTATTGGGAGTTTATGCACAGAAATACAATACTGAAAAATACAGAAAAGAAAAAAAGCTTTCATATGATCATATTTTGTGAAGATTTACTTTGATGCTTTCAAGTGATTTATAAACTTCTTATTTCCATTTGATGAGCAGTTTTCTGTGTTTCTGCTCCTTGACCAGTTCTTCTTTGTGTACCATATGTGACATCAGCAGGAAAGTGCATAGTTTTGCTGCAGGACAGTGGGGTCAATCTAATTTTTGTATTTGTGCTCACATCATAATAAGGACATTTTATTATCTCAGGAACATGATAAGGTGATAGAGTAGCATGTATACTTTTATTTGGTTTATTTGTAAATACAAACCACTACATATGGGTGGAGTGCCAGTTGTGTTCCATCTGAGCTTCCTAAACTCTGTCAGGTAGAAAAATTGCATACATTAATAAGAATCCTGAGTTTTTGCAAATTGAACTGCTCTGTCTCTGTTAGTTTTGAAGTAAAGTTTTAATTAACTGCATACAGGCAGGGCAACAACAGGGCCTGTGTTGAATGAAAGGAAAGAAGAGGTATGGATGCACCTGTGCAATTAGTTAAATATCTGAAAAACTTGGTACATAAACAAGTGTGAAAGGACAACAATTCCTTAAGAGGGCACAGAGACTGAGAAGACAGATCTATTGAAGAGCATTGCAAAGCAGGGAGGCTTATGGCAGGTAGGAGAAGAAATAAATCAAGTTGTAGCAACAAAGTTTCATCTTTGACAAACAGTTTTCTAGTGGGAGTACTGAAAGGTTGAAATAATTGCCTGTGGGGATAATGGCACCTCCATTGCCTGAGGTCTTTAAGAACAGGTTCCATTGCCTGTATTGTTACTGCCGGATAGTTTAGTTATCATGCCCTGGGGCTAAGTAATGGACTGTCTGACCTTTGGAGGTTGCTTCTATCCCTCTTTTGGTTAACAGACCTCTAACTACACATTGCACAGGTTTTAATTGGAGTACATAACTGATACATGCTGAAACCTATTTTCCACCTCTGTAACTTGTTTAGCACTTCTATTTCAAGTGGAATTTGTAATATCTGTAAGAAAGGCTGTGGTGGTTGCCAAGTAAAGGTTATGTTCTTCAATGGGTTTGGATTTTGGAGGGTTGTTTCTTGCATATAATCCTCCAGAACTATGTTATAGTGAGTGTCTGTCCTCTTCCATTTAAACAAATACTCTTCTCTGCATTAATGTTGCTGGCCAGTTATGGAATTGTTATTCTGCATGGTAAAATTAAGAGGATTTGTGGAGTGCCTTGTAGGGAAGAAGTGTGGCCTGAGTGTGGACCAGAATGAGCAATTGCTCCATCTGTCTGTGTGCATGCATGAGGTGGGAATTATTCATTCCAATAGACTATAGTTTGATGTCTGGTAGCCATGTTCAACAGCAAGCCTTGTGATCTCACACAATTTCATTTCATTTGTGAATATGTATTCCCTTAGGAAAAATTAATTTCTTAGTGAGACTAGCAGTAAGAGGAGGTATTCAGTGTGACCCGGTGGTTGTGTATCTACTGCCAGGATAAATGTGAGAAGAAATCAAGTGTTTTTATATTGCTTCATTAGCAGTCTTCTTGACTATGATGAGAAGTATGGGAAAACTGGAGAACTGATTAGTTCCCACAACTTTATCAGGCATAGCTAATAAAGTATTGTAATAGCTAAAGAGTATGCTAGCACTTACTGACACAGCTGTGACTTCATGTCAGTGTGTGGTTTGCGGAGGAGGTGACAGCTGCTGGGAATATGTTAAAATGCAAATTATTGTATTCTCCAGGTAAACAATAGCACACAAAAAAATCCTTCCCTTTATTCAGTTAAAGAGTATCTGGTGGTTGTTTGATTAATGCTTGAGTACTGAATGTCCTATTACTAGCAACACGAGTAGTAGCAGTTATAAAAATATATGATTTTTATATACTGTGATAAGCAGTCATGAATTAATATGGTATATAAATATATGTCAAATTTACAGTACATAACAAGTGGTGGTGGTGTTTTGTAGGCGTTGAGGACATTAGTATATTTGGGTCAGTATGACTGTGTTTCTTACAACGACCATGTTAAGGTTTGTGAATTGAGTTTCACACCACTAGAAAGACATTTTTCATCTCATTAGTATCAGTAATGTCATTAATGGTAAAGCTTTATCAGCATTTTTGCACAGGTAGTCTTTGCAAGGTGACTGTTTCCTCTTCAACCGATTATGAAATGTTGTATTCCATTTCTTAGTAAGGCCTACCATAATTTTTAGCAACTAATCTGGATTTGCTTGAAAAGCAGAACAGTGCTGTTTTATGTATATTTTCGTCACATATACAACTTAAGTGTCTGTAACAAAAGTGGTTGCAGCTTTCCAACAGAAATGGGAAGATGTGGGCCAAATGCTCATTACTCAGAGGCATGTTAAGGGAAGAAACACAGTTTTTTTAAGATTGTTTCTAGAATGTGAGTTCTTGTTTTTTTTTAATTGAATGAACATTTCTCTCAGCAGTCTAACGTTTCTCTCCTTGTTACCAATCCTACTGTTTTGAATGTGAAACAGTGTCCTCTGACTCTAGATGGCAGTCACTGGTAGGCAAAGGGAAGGGTCCTTCTGGGGTGCTTGCTTGGGCCCTGCAAGTCTCTGCATCGGTAGGCTTCTCTAGCTGGAATTTTCATGGTTTTGGATAGTAATAAACATGTCACTTCAGTTTCTCTCTCTTCTGAATTGCAACAGAGATACTGTGAAAGAAGGAAAGAAAAATAGGGGGAAAGAATAAACAGAAAATGTTGCAGTGAAACATTCACAAAGACCTTTAGTAATGCTGGCAAGTAGTGAAGAGACTTATTTTATATTGGTAAGACCTTACCCTAGATTAACAGAAAAAAATTTGTTTGTAATGGGAGAAATACCAATTTTCACTAAATTCAGTTTTGAAGAGTCAAATAGATTGACGGAGGTGCAACCAGGGATAATAGGGGTGGAGGAATTTGTGATTGTAATCTCATTTTAACAAGTGAGGATTTCCTCACAGTTGCATGGGGGCCTGTTGTTAGAGAAATAGTTCATTTTGCTTAAAATGTTGTGTCTTCCACTCTCCCCTTACCTTTGCAGTGTCCATCCTCTCTTAATTTCGAAACTCCTTCCCATAATCTTACAGGCAGTTCCTTCATACCTGGTAGCAGTCTGCCTTTCGACTCTCTATTCTGTCTCTTCTCTTTAAAGCAGGATAAGCCTTCCTTTCTTTGTCCGTTTGCCTTCCAAACTTACCACTACTAAAGAGTTTGATGTAATGTTGCAGTTAAAAAGGCCACAGCACTGTAACAAAGGAACAACAGTTTCTCAGTGCTTGCTGTGTAGGGATGATTGCAATTCATGAGGTGAATAAGAAAGCTTGATAAGAAAGCTACTTGTTGTAATAAATAAAATTCAGAAAAACAGGAAATAATCTGTAGATTTGATTGTTCTCTGGTTTCCCAGATTGCAGTCTTGTTTACATATGTGCAAATCCCAAGAAACTCTTTGAAAAGTGCTGGAGTCATTCTGGATTTACAGAGATATACTTAAAATCAAGTTTTGGCCTTCAGTTTCAATAATAAGAAAATTATTTACTGTTGTATTAACTACCAGCATTACTGAAGAGACTGTGATCATATAAGCACTTGGCAAATATTTGGTAGGAAATTCTTTGCACTAAAAATGAATAACTGCAAATCAGAAGATCTTGTTCTTGCTTAATAGAATCCTAGCAACAAGCTTTTAATTTCTTAATGTACTAGTTCAATTGCTGATTTTTGAAAGGAAAGGTGTCTTAATTGTAGAAGAATGAAAAATCAACCAAAGCTTTAATTAGATCTTTATTTTTACATGTTTGTCATGAAAAATACCACTGGTGTTTTATGCCAAGTTTTGAAATTCACAGTCAAGTGCATTTTCAGAGCAAGTCTGAGAAATATAGCATATCATTTGTGAGGGAAAGCTTTCTGAGAATTAGCAGTAATCCAATGCAGTTTTCTGTGTGAAGTTCATGTACAAGAAAGACAAGGTAGAGATAATTTTGGTATTATGTCAAGATTATGTATTAGGATGACAGGTATCAGAGTCCCTAATAGATTGCAGAGTGCAGCGATAATGAAGAGTGATGCTTCCTATTCCTAGCCCTGCCTTGGGCCTGATAGGTAACTGTGGACAAATCACTCCTTCTTCCTCAATTTCTGTCTGTAGAAGTGATGATAATATGTCTATTATTTTGTGTTTTACTTTGAGATCTAAAGGGAATACATAAAAACGAAGTGGTAGAAACATGATAGAAAATATAAAGTGGTGAAATGAGCATCTGTACTAGAGACAGCTTGGTACTGGCAACTGATTATAAAATTATTGATTCTACTGTTCTTTCCTGTTGAGGGTATTACTATGCACTTGTTCACAGAATTGCAGGAAAAAACATCTTGCAATTTCTTATGCTAGGCTATCTTTCAGCTTCTTATTCAGAAATTGCCATAAGGTTATTCTGCTTTTATTCCTACCCATTACCATCCTTGTGAGGGAGAGTTAAAGCTGTAGCTAATGGAGGATAAGGACAGCCAAGGTCTGTCTGTCTTTTCCTCTGTCTCCTCCCTTTCTATGTCTCTGTCTCTCTTTGGCCATTGAAAATGTAGGTCATATTGCATCACCATAAAATGGAACAGTCAGAAAGGTGTTTGAAAAATGCTGACATCCTTAGCCCGGGGTGCATGGCACTGTCCTTTGTTTACATTGAAAATAGTGTTGTACCTGTGTAAGAACCAGCATTTCTGTTAAGGTTAGTGGTATGGTACCTAAATTATGAGTCAGATTTTAAGATGACTTTCATCTGCCTGCAGTAATTTAAAATTAGGCAGATAAAATACAACCACTCACAATAATGATATACATGAGGAGCTAATTTGAAATCTTTAATCTGCAATAACCGTGACGCTGTAGTTTGAATAATATTACCTTTAACAGAGAGGCTCGGTAATAAATCTTGCAAATCATGTTAATCATGTACTCTGCATTGTCTTGATTAGCTGTGCCTTACAGTCTTGAAAAGTATGTTTGTATGATACAATTGTATATTCTTTTTGACATTACTGTTTTACTTCATGCACCCTGTTGGGGGTGCTGGTGGATGAGAAGCTGGACATGAGCAGACAGTGTGCTCTTGCAGCCCGGAAGGCAAATCACATCCTGAGCTGCATCAAAAGATGTGTGGCCAGCAGATTGAATGGGGTGATTCTGCCACTCTGCTCTGGTAAGACTGTACCTGGAGTACTGCATCCAGCTCTGGAGCCCTCAACACGGGAAGGTCTCCAGGGGGACCTAATAGCAGCCTTCCAGTACCTGAAGGGGGCCTGCCAGAAGGCTGGAGAGAGACTGTTTACAAAGTGATAGGACGAGGGGCCATGCCTTTAGAGAAGAGTAGCTTTAGATTAGACATTAGGAAATGTTGTTTAAGATGAGGGTGGTTGAGCACTGAAACAGGTTGCCCAGAGAGGTAGTTGAGGCTCCATCCTTGGAGATATTCAAGGTGAGGCTTGACAGGGTTCTGGGTGATCTGATCTGGTTGAGGATGCCCCTGCTTACTGCAGAGGGGGTGGGACTAGATGACCTTTGGAAGTCCCTTCCAACCTGGATAATTCTATGAAATGAACTAATCAGGATTTTATTTTTTGAAATGGAAAATCCTAATGTCCAGTATCTTATTGCTTGCTACTAGTCTTTTGTTGTTTGTGTTTCTGATGTAATGTAAGTTGTAATTGGTATGAAATATTCCTATGACATAGAACACAGAATATAGATTTTTCTTCTCTAAAGTTGTATATAAATACCATTTTAAAAGAAATGCCTAAATATAATTTCCACTGTCCTTATTTATCTTAGATGCAGTAAGCGAATGTGTTTTATGGATTGAACTTTCAGATGGTGGCATAAATCATGCTGCAAGATGCAGGTGTTTTTGAAATATAAGACAAGATACTCAGTTACAGAATATTTTTCATTATTTCTGAGACCAAGTATTTTTTTTAACCTGTCTGTTCTGTGCTCTGTGTGGTTGTACTTAAACAGTTGAAACAGTATGCAAAGGCTTCTTTATGACTTTGTTAGTCTTACTGCTAGAGAAAACTTCTACATTAAAAGAGAAATTGCTGGCAGCTAAAAGTAAAATTAGTGATAACATGGGGTTTGGGGCAGAATAGTGAAGGCACATCTTTTCCTGTTGCCATTAAGGCAGAGGGAAACGATAGTAGTCATAATTAAAACCCCTCAAACACACTTTGCTGTGCATGATTTTTTCAGTGATTTTTATAAAGTTATTTAGAATTATCACAAAATCAACCAGGTTGGAAAAGACCTCAGAGATCATCAAGTCCAACCTATTGCCTAATACCTAACACTTCCTGACAACTAAGCCATGGCTCCAAGTGCCACATCCAATCTTTTTTTGAACACCCTCCAGGGATGGTGACTCCACCACCTCCCTGGGCAGCACATTCCACTGGCCAATTATGCTTTTTGGGAAGAACTTTCTCCTCACCTCGAGCCTAAACTTCCCCTTGAGACTGTGTGTCCTCTCCTTCTGCCACTGGTTGCCTGGGAGAAGAGACCAACCCCCACCTGTCTACAACCTCCTTTCAGGTAGTTGTAGAGAGCAATGAGGTCTCCTCTGAGCCTCCTCTTCTCCAGACTAAACCACCCCAGCTCCCTCAACCTCTCCTCATCAGGCTTGTGTTCAAGACCTCTCAACAGCCTCGTTGCCCTTCTCTGGACATGTTCAAGTATCTCAATGTCCTTCTTAAACTGAGGAGCCCAGAACTGGACACAGTAGTCAAGCACTCAGAATTATCTCAAAGTTATTTTAACTTCTTCATTAACTAAGAATTTAGTTAATTGTTTGACCCTTCTAATTATACAGGAAGATACTAATACATGTTTGAAACAGTTTTAAAATAACTTTTATCATTATTATGTTTTGCAGTGAATGTTCTGTTGCATTTGTGTTTGCACAAATAATAGTAAATATTGAGGTAATTCTGAGAAAATAGTTTATGTTAGCATACACAGAAACTATTTGAAATCTTCAGATGCTTCAATTTTGTAATTAGTATTTGTAGAACTTTGGTATCTAATCTCTGTTTGGAGCATGTAGCTGGTATTTATTTCTTAATCTGTGAAGATGTAAAGAATTGTGTCTCCCAAACAGAACAGGAGGGCAAATTATGTAATTGGTAGAGCTTACAATTTTTATACCATCTTTGACCCGTTGAGATTCTGTAGTTGGTGAATCCTGAGTCAGTCTCCAGCACAAATCAGATTAGCCTGAGAATTGCTGTGATTTACCCTCCTGTTACTAGCTAGCCACGACAGCAGCCCCTGGCCTTCTGCTGGCCAGCTCTTGTTCTTCCAATACCTCCTGTAAGCATCATTCCAAGGGGCAGTATAAAGACCTCAGCAGGTTACCCCCATAGACAAAGTATCTAAATGAAGACCAGTATTGGGGTGATTATCTTTATTTATATAAATGTCAATGTGGTATTTTATCTTAAATTTAGGTATTTAGTAGACAACAAAGGAGAAAGAATGTTCTGAAATTTAGGCATGTGCTTTGGCAATTGTTTCTGACAGCTGAAAAGAAGAGTTAAAGGAGTTTGGATAGATGAGGCATTAGTTTTGATACTTTCAGAAGTTAGGAATTGCTTTATCCCATGCATTTACATTTCCTTTATCTTAACAAGTTGATTTGCAATTACAGTTTTCATGTAAATATGTTTCCCCTTACACAGATAGTACACATTAGTCATTGTAACTATGCCTTTATTATATTTTAACTGGCATATAGCTTTTGCCCTGCCAGGCTGTGGTTTCCTCTCTTGTGTAGCAGTAACTGCTCAAAGTATCAAACAGCAATTGCAGCCAAGTTTCTTTGATAGTCAGGCATCAAAAGTGACATAGCTCTGAGTTCTCTTTGCTGGTTTGAAATGCAGGCCTTGTTCCATTTTCTTGGATTGCTGCTTTGACTGGTTTTGTCATCTTCCCATCTTAGATCTAGCTCTCCCTTTTCCATGGTGTGAAAGCACTTACCCTCTGGAGAACAAGCCTCCTCCTGGCTTATCCTCAATCATCCCATCGCTTCCTTGCATTACTCTTTGCTGACAGTTGTGGTTGTAATTGACCTGCTGTAAATTCTCAACAAGAGTCATTCCTGGGTTTTGCACCCATTATCCACAGAAAGAGTTCTCTTTAAAGGATCGTTAAGCTGTCACTTTACTCCTTTGAAACTTATTCTCTTGACTTCCTTCAAACTCAACTCCAGATGTAATCCCTACAGCAAAATTCACAGGTGGTGACATAGTATGCTCTGATCTCTTCTGTACAGGAATAAAATTTTTGCTGATCCTCCCTTCACCCTCATTTGTTCCACTTTTTGTACCTAACATTTATTGGCCTGTTTCTAGGTTTGTGAGTCTTTGGAGAAGTTTTCTGTTGTATAGATAGTTTTTGTTTTCATTTTTGCATGAAGCAAGTAACTGGAATTTTAAATAACAAGTAACATTTATGTCAGGATAAAAGAGCACTTTGAGGTGGAGATGTTGTATTAAGTTACTTCCAAAGCATGGAGGTCATATGCTTGAAATGGTTGGGACCCTGTTAAGGGGATGGTCTTGTATGAAGTCAGTCTCCTAAACAAATGAAGGAGAAAAAGGATTTTTGACAAGCACTGCATTGCCTTTCCCAGTCTTGCAGCAGCAAGAGCTGAAAAGAAAATTTTACACTGTATTTTCACTAAGATTTGTATGTGTAAGAAGGAAATACAGTGTTTTCTGAGACTTTGACTAGTGCAGAAATTTGTTAACAACCATTTTTATTAACCATAAAGCAGAACAATAATGGCAGAGAAGAGAGAAAATAATACTGGACTTGCTCTCAAGTGTTGGCCACTGAAGACAAGAAAACTTTGGATGTTGTGGAATAACTAGAATATAGTTAAACTTGGATGTGCTTCTTAGGATCAAGTATGTCACTGAGCAGAGCAAAACTTAGAGTAAATATATCTATAGGTGTTCTCAGACAAGATAGTGTCAGCTACTAAGCTGGAGGTTAGGAGGAAAAAAACCAAAGGGGTGTTATCCTCAGTGCATAAGGGTTTAAAGACATGAACTCAGTTGGCAGGCAGCTTCCCAGAGGAGCTGTAGAAGCCAGGAAAAGGTTTGTTCTGCAAGCCTGTGAGACGGCATGGATGCCCTCTTGGACTGCATTCCTCTTGTCTGGACTTTAATCCTTGGGACGGAAAAAAAATAGTTTTCTCTGAAGTGTCATCTGGTCCTGGTGCTAGACTGGCTTATTTTTTTATCTGTCTTCATGACTTTTAGGTAGATGAAAACAACTGACCAATTTAATTGCAAAGCACTTCTAAAAATCAGTTATTAAATCTTTACTATAACATGTGCAGAAGGATGGTTAAAATGTAGGGTTTGGGGTTTTTGAAGTTTTAACAGGGCTTTGACTTAGCTTTAACCAATTAGACATTGATTTATGCTAAACCAAAGGAAACCAGGCTTAAATGTGATTTATATAAACAGTACATTTATAAGTATTGAATGAAAGGGTTTTAAAAACCTGTGCTTGAGATGATAAAAGTTCCTTTAGTGGGAAAGGCCTCAATCTGTACATCTCTCTAATTTTTGTTCAGTTCTTTACCAGGGGTACAGCAGTAGTCGCTAATGACTGTTACGGGAGGGATCATTTTTAGCTATCTGCGTTCTATGACATGGTGGTAAAAATGTCAATGAGTGTGTACAGAGAGCCCCTGCTGTTGGAGTTGTGCTATAATTCTAGAAAAATCCTGTGCAGAAAATCCAGCGCTGTTGTGTTACCCGCTTGTGACACAGACACAACCGTCTGCTTGGAAATCTGGTCAGTAATAGTCGATGTAAGTGCAGTAACTGGGCTGAAGATTGAGATTTCATCCAATGCATACCTTTCTGGTAATGTCAGGCTGCCATTTAAAGAGCTGCTCTGCACATAAGAGTACATAACAGCTCCCTGCTTACCTTTCAATTTTAAATCCATTGCAGAAACTGTATTTGTAAAATTGACAGAATGCTTCGTCTTAGGCTTTAAACAGATACAGTTATTGCTGTGAACTGAAGATAAGGTTTCAAATGTCTTACTGCTGTCCTCTTTTTGTTTTCTTTCAGAATTAATCAGGTACAAGTTAGAGAAAGCTTCCAACATCTGAACAGATGAAGATCAATTGATAAATCAACCCAGCGATTCACCATACTTTTAAGGTACTGTGACACACTTACCCAAATATTTTCCTTAAGCATAATATTCACATACTTTAGATGTGAGAAGCGTGGAGAACAGGATATTAGCAGGGTTGCAAAGCAAGTCTGAAGTGTTACCAGATGCAGCAGGGAGTCTTTTTTTTTTTTTTTTTTTTTTTTTTTGGTTAAAGAAGCACAGGTGTTTAATATTATATATTTCAGTGGGAAATAAAGTTACCTTACAATCAGTCTAAAAGGAATTCGATGCATGGAACAGTCAGACTTAAAAAGATATAGAAGTAAGGTGGATTATATCTCTCGGTCACTTAGATGAGGTGATTTGTGCAAACGAGATGTGGTAGACGGTGAATGTTTTTAATTTATTTTTTTAACATTTTAGAAGAAGTGAACTTCTTTTTCAAGAATAATTATTTTTGTCTATTTCTGTGTTTCCATGATATTTTAAAGCATATAAAGGCAGTTAAGCTCTGCTGTATGCCATAGCCTACCAGCTGCATTAGTTCTGTTATCTTACAAGTTCAGAAAGTAGAATTGTAAACTGAGGCAAAGGCTGTACAGTTGCCTGACACAGGGGGGTTATTCTTCATGACTAGTGCACCTGGCAGAATGTTAGGAAAAAAGAGAAAATTATGACAATAAACTTGTAGCTAAAAAAAAAAAAAAAAGCTGCTAGTGCAGATTATTTTATCAGGTACTGCTAACACATTGAAACAATATCTGTTCCTTTCTCTATTTCCCTTATGTTTATCTCTACTCTTTATCATCACATGCATTCCACCTTTTTGTATATATTTTTTGCTTGATGTCACAAAAGAAAAGACTTTGCTCTAAGACTGCATTTTGATTAGGCATAGAGTTGAAAAATCCAGTCTGTTACAGTCTGCATAGCTAGTATTTGCTGTGCAAATCACCTTTAATGTGTTTTAAAACAGCTTGCAGCAGCAAGGGCCATTTCAGTTAGCATGGAGCTGGTCTGCAGAACTTATTTCAGTGGTAGAGTTAACCTGGGCTGAAGAAAAGCCAGGAACATTTGTCATGATGTGGCTCCTGCAGTGTGTAACATCAGAAGCTCTAATATCTGAAGTTTCTGTAACAAAATGCTTCCCTGGATTTTCCAGCAGCCTGAGAAGTGGCTATGTGAGTGAACCCGGAGTACCTGGGGTTGCAAAAATTTGCCTTGTTATCTACTTCCTTGATCCTTGTCACTAAATAAAGGTCACAACAGCTCAGATTTTCACAAAGCCATAGGAAGGGCTAGATTGGAAGAAATCTCTGGACATCATCTGACCAACCTTCTGTTGAAAGCAGGTTATCTGAGGCTTGGTCAAGCCAATTGTTAAATAAGGAAAAGTCCACCACTTCGCTGGGCAGCCACTTCTCTGTTCCAGTGTTCTCACAGTGAATATTTTTTTTCTTGTATCCGACAGAACTTCTGAAGCAACTTGTGCCTGTTGCCTCTTGCCTTGTGTTTCTTGTGAAGAAATTACCTCCATCTTCTCTATAATTACCTTTTATTTATTGGAAAACTGTTATTATTTTATTTATTGGAAACCTGATCCTTCTCTCCAGGCTGAACAATTCCTTCTTATTTCTTCTGAAAGTTTTTCCTTCTATCACTTTGCTGGCCCTCTATTGGACGCCGTCCAGTTTTGTAATGTCTCTTGAACTGGCCCAGTCTTCCAGCCTGCCACAGTCACTGTATATAGTGACACTTCTTTCAGGTGTATCTATTTGTCTTCCAAGTTTTGTGTCATCTGCAGACTTCATGAGGATGAATTTACTTCCATCATCCAGACCATTTTAAAAGATACTGAATAAGATTGAGCATAGTATTGACCCACAGGAAACTCCATTTGTATCTGATTGCTAGTTTGATATTGTGCTGCTACCACGCTTTGAACACAATAGTTTAGCCAGTTTATCAGCAGTCTCACGGTCCACATCCATGACCTTTCACACTAGTTCTCTTAGCACCCTTGCATACATCCTATCAAGTCCCATAAACCCATCCATATCCAATTTGTATAGTATTTTTTTACTAACTTTTTAAGTGTGTCATCAGTGCAGCAAACAGTAATCAAATGTGAGAAGAATGGCATAAATTTAAATTTCCTTGTGCCAGGGTTCTCAGGATCTTCAATTTGATGTTAATCAGCCTGTCAGACTTCAGAGGGTATGAGCACTTGGGCAGCTTTGCATCATAGGTAGGCATAATTGTGGTCTCAAGGAACTCTTGAGTCTTGTGCCAGAGTCTTCTGCCTCAATGAATCGCCATGGAGCAATGTAGACAAGCTGGCAAGAAACCAGGAAGGGTTATGAAACCTTGTATGGTAGTTAGATTCCACTGGAAGATCACTGATATCAGACTGTTCCCATTAAGTGCTTTGATTTCAATAAATGGGAAGTCAGCACTAATGTTGTGTTACAGCTGACCTGAATAGCTGTATATGTTAATAATTCCAAATTGTAGTACCGTATTCTCTGTGTGTAAATGAGAATTCAAAAGGTCATACCCATTTCTGATTCCTCTGATGAAAATAATTCATCTGCATAGTTAGGTTGCCAAAATTGTTTTAGCATTTCCAAATTCAAAAGGTGATTTCAATACCTTATGTAAAATTAATAAACATTAGTTTGATTTAATAATAATTAACTGGATGGACTTTGCATAGTTTTACTTATTTAACACTTGAAAACTTTGTGTAGCTATTCAGTGTTTTTGTTGCAAGATCCTCTTCAAAGCCTGACCACATTTAGTTACATCTAAACAAGGCAAAAATATCTGTGTTCCTGTATTCCTTATGCTCCTTACTCTGCTTTAGATCTCTAAGCCATCAATTCTTGCAGAAATTTGACTTGAAGATATATTTGATAGTTAAGAAAGAAGTGGCTGAAATGTTTTTCTAGATAGTGTGTATTTTGTTAACACATGGCAGTGACACTGGCTTATAATTTGGGTGTAAAAATGTACTCTCTTCAGTATAGTCATTGTGATGTTTGGATAAACATCTATTGAATTCTTATCCTAATGTGGAATTCTTTGCAGGTTTTCATTTATTAGCCTCCATTTCCCCATCCCTTCTCAGAAAATGGTACTTTAAGTTAGTCTGATAATCTTACCAGTATTATTCTTTTCCTTGGTACAGGTGGTTCATAATAGGTATACACAATAATTTCATATTCCAGTATTTAAAGTGCTACATTCCAGCACTTATGAGCATCTTCAGCTCCCCCTTTGAAGTGTTACTCATAAATAAAATTATACACATCAACCTGTTCCCAGGATCTGTGGAAAAAAAGGATAGTAGACTGGCATGGTTGATTGTATGATTTCTTTTTATTGCGTGCTGCTCATGATTATTATTCTGTGATGTCAGAATACATAGTCCTGTGTATAGTTATAAAGGGAGTTATAAAGACAGAAGTTGCTTGATTTCACTGGAGGTGAGAGCAAACTACAGATTACCATAAAGCATTTATCTTAGTGTATTAATATTTTTCTGTGGTGGGGCTGAAATGAAATGGTCTCTTTTGTTATGGCCCAATAGTTCTCTCATCATCTGGACAACCTGATATATGTGAATGTTTTATCTCTTAGTTCCCTACTTGCCCAATTAAATTCTCATACTTCTCATACTGGAGACATATTTTGAAATGCACAAAATGTACTCACAGTTCCACTGCTGTCAGCAGGACCTGATGGGAGGGTCAGGACTTCACTTCAACATACCAGCTACTGGAGTTACAACTTCATCCTGAATCACATCTACCAAGTCTTCACTAATTATATTTGTTCTTAGTTTTTGAGCCCTTCTTGATCATTCCTTTTCTTCTAGCTAAAAATAACTTAGTTGATTTCCTTTAATGCGGTGATGCCACTCAGATCTTTTCCTTGCCAGGCTTTTTAATGATTTCACTATTTTCCTTTCTTCTGAGTACTGATAAAGTGACACGCTTGTGGGTTCTCCCTGTCTCTGCCTTTGCACTTCAGTTGTTGCATCCTTTCACTTTCACTGTGGAAAATCCTTGGTGAATTGTGTCATTGTACTTCTGTTCTTAAAAGAGTTCAGCAGCAGATTCATCCTTCCGTTTTCATTCCAGTTCAGAGTTATCATATCTCAGGTCCTGTACGGAGGCTGTCTTACAGATTCTAACTGAGCAGCTGAAGTAGGTGTTCTCAGTTTGAACGGTTTTCCTGGACCACCTGGTGAAAGAATGAAACCTGCCACTACAGGTGAAAATGCTTGCAGTGTCATGCCACAAAATAACCATCCTCAGCAGTTCTGGGCAGTTGCATGCTGTAGTATGACCAAACATGTTGAATATGTTAATCTACGTAGTGAGCTACGAGGTTTTGATTTTTTTTTTATGCTTTTTCCTCTTCTCGACTCCTTTTGCAGGCTGCTACATTTTTGGGGCTTGTTTTTTTATTTATGCTTTCTTCACCCCATTATCTGGCTGGTTTCTCTCCATCATCTGCTATTTTCTTCTGTTTTCTTGCCTTTCATTTTTACTTCTCCACTTTCTACCTGTGCTTAACTCCTCTTTGCTTGTCCCTTCTCTGATTACCGATTCACATCCACACAGATGAGCAGTCTGTGATTTTTCACACAAAGCTACTTCTTGGACTATTTTATTTCCTCATTCAAGCCCTTTGAACTAGTAGCATTTCTGGGCCCCTTTTTGTTGTCTTAAAGGTGGCTTCTGGACAGTGATTTGCACACCTGAGTGTTCTGTCCAGTCCTGATCAGATTCATTCTACTTAATTTTCTGTGCTTAATTTATGCACATGGTCATGCTTGAGTACTTCTGTGGTCAGTGGGAAGAGAAGGGCTTCTTCAAAAAGTCCTTTGGACCAGGAGGGACCAAATTGACCACAAAAGTATCCATGTCTCTCTGCTGATTCCCAAGGGAGCTTTGGATGACTGCACTTCTGATCTAGAGGTCTCTGATTTGTAATAGTCACCTCTGTTCAAAGTCTGTGGCTTGTCAATGTGTTCTCAACTCTGATCTCCTTCTAACAGGATGCATTTTCAGGATTTTCCCTTAAAATCATCAATGCATCCATATATAGCACTATGGAAACAACTTAGGAGAATTGTACTTGTGTGCTTAAAAAAAAAAAACCCTAAACACATATTCAGCCTGTTGACTTTCTGGGGAAAGAAAATTTTCTCCACCTCCAGTCCTTGTAAAATTAGTTTTTAATCTGCCCCTATTCTGGTTCTCTGACTGATCAGTGTTGTGCATTGAAGAGGTGAATCTTCCTGCTGCTGCTTTCCTCCCTCTGCTGGAATCCTGGTGTATTCACGACATAGTGGGAAGATGTTTTACTAGCAGAAGGTTTCCTAAAGGACAGCCTGGGGCCCAGACTGCAGAATTAGATCTTGAGTGGGAATATAGAGGGGAAAAAAAGAAAAGCTGTGGAAGAGGGAGGGGTAAAAATGCAACAAGCAGTTTGAAAGAGAAAAAAAATTAAGAGCAAGAAAAGGGATAATCAAAGTTGTATGAAATAACAGTGGTGTGTGCCTGACCTATTTGGCTAGCACTTTTAAAGCAAGAGGCACTTTTGAGTAACTTGATGAGTGTCAACATCAGAAACTGAGAAGTTGATAATATAGTGGCTCGTTAAAGTAGTTAGCTAATCAGTGTAATTTTGCAAATTAAGCCATTTTACTTTTGTGTGCTTTGGCATACATACATCAGTAATGTTTTAAAAAAATAATCATGTGATGTGTGAACATTAAATTGATATGCTGTGGTAAAATCTGTCACTATTAAAAGGTAGATGATGGTGGCTCTATTTGGTCATCCATCACTGTGTTTGCTTGATGGTCTATGTAAAGTAATAGAAAAAGCATCTATGAATTTGATGGATACTTGGATATATGGAGATTTCTTTGTTAAAGTGCAGCTGAGCAGCTTTCTGACAACTTTCAGGAGAACAAAGGAGAGCTCTATGAATGACGTTTATAGTAATAACCAGAATATTTGACACAGAGAAAGTAATTCTATCCCTAACTTGCCTTATCCTATGTCTGGCATCTGAATTCAGCTACAGGTGTTGTGTTGGACTCCATTTGTGGAGCACTTGAACTAAGCTTAGACAAGATCAGTCATAGATTGTTTGGGGTTTTTTTTCCCTGTCAGAATTCTATACCACAAAAGAGCTCAAGTTCTGTTGAGAAATTGTTTAGCACCTTACTACACATTTTTCTTCCATAATGTACTCAGTTTTAATATAAGTCATTTTCTGTGCTATAAAGAATACTGTTTGATAGTGCATCAGATGATAATGCCCTCCATTCAGCATCTGTTTTCAGACTGTGGTTCCATAAACACCTTCACTTGCACTTAGACTAAGATGAATGCTTATTTCACTGTTTTAGGAAGCTGCAGTAGAGTTAAGAGCAAATGTAGCTGCCAGAAAGATCAGGGCCCAGCTCAAGAAGTTGCCACCCATTGTTGGTTAATCCTGTCACAGATGCTGCAGAAGTCATTGTTGTTCTCTTTGTCTAAATCTCCTGGTAGTTGCCTTAAGTTAAGTTAGACTTGCACTGATCAAGAGGAGAGGAACGTCCCACTAGCTGTTCTTTATTGGATCTACAATTTTGCCAGATACCTTCTGAGCATGACATATCAGCTGGGTGGAACACTGAAACTATTATAATTACACCCTATCCCCTCCCATATGACAATTGTCTGATGAGCTTGTATTTATATATCTTTTGTGGGCCTAAATGTGGAAAGAAACATCTATACCTTGCATAGTTCCACACTTTAACCAGAAGTAGCAAAGCCTTCACTAAGCCTGCATGTAAATACAGCTCTGCAGGACTGGGACTGCAGAGTCTAAACGCATTTATTTACAATTTTGATTTCTGCTGTCTAGTTCTGTAAATACATCTATGGGATCCATGAGCAGTTCCACTGAGGGCATGATTCCCACGAGTGGGCTGAGCATCTATAAGGGAGCAGCAGATAAGCTTTATATACTTTTTTAGCCTGTCACTGAAGATGGCATCAAGTGTGGCCAGAAATACTTGCAATATCGTGGCCCAAGAGTTTAATTTGATATTAATGCTAGAATATTTTGGTTCATGGGAGAGAATACCGTGTAAGAAATGGATTTCAAAAAGATAATTTTTTTCTTTTTTTAATCAAAGAACTTGATTTCGCAGTTTAAACTTTGTTACTAAGAGTTTGCAGGCAGGAGCGCATCCTTTAATCCTCGCTTTTAACACCGCTCAACGTCATCCCAAAGTTTAAGAAAAAATTAAAAAATGTTTAAAAAGCAATGAGCAATAATAATGACCAGACATCCGCCCACCCACCCCGAGAGACAGGTTAGAAGTATAGCGAAGGCAACAGTGAGCAGGAAACTCGCTCCGAGCGGGCGGCGCCTTCCCCCCCCGCGTCTTCGCCGAAGCGACGCCGCCCGCTCGGAGCGAGTTTCCTGCTCGCCGATGCCTTTAAGGAGGCTCCGGGTTTAAGGTGGACCGGCCAGGAGGGGCGGGGCGCGCAAATTCGGCTCCTCCCCTCAGCGTCGTGTCGCTGGTCCGTCCCTCACCCCCCCCGCCCTCCTCGCCCCGGCCTTCCCGGGGCAGCGGGTGCTAGGCGGGGTTGTGATGCGGCCGTTGTTTTTCTAGGGTCGCGGGGCCGTGGTGCGGAGGGAAAGAGAGAGAGAGAAAGGCGATCCATGGAGCCGGGGAGAGCCTGGCGAGCGGCGTAGCCCTGTTCGTACCCCCTCACACCCGCCCCCCCATCCCTGCTCCCTTCCGCTGCTTTGTTAGCGCAAACACACAAACGCGCCTCACCTACACGGTGAAGAGGAAGGGAGTGCTTCCCCCTACAATAATGGGCACCCGGTTCCTGCCCCCCGGGCTGCCACAGAGGTGAGTGGTCGGCGGCCCAGGGCCGCAGGTTGCCCGCGGGGAGGAGAGAGAGCCAGCGGGCGGGCGGGCTGACAGCGCCGCGGCGCTTCCTTAAAATCGCGGCGCCACCTTAACCGCCCGATGACTTGTTCTCGTTACATTCTAGCAGCGGAAAGAATGTCGGTCCGGGCCGCGGGTGACGTCAGAAGGGAGCAGCGCAGCGCGGCGGCGGCCAGGCAGCGGCAGCGGCGGCCCCGCCACGGCGAAGGAGGCGGAGGCGGAGGAGGCGGGAGCGGCGCCGGCCCCGCCGCCACCGCAGCGGCAATGGCGGCTGTCGGGGAGCGCAGGTCCCTGCCCAGCCCCGAGGCGATGCTGGGGCAGCCCTGGAGCCATTGGGTCGATGCTGCTAAACTTCACGGGAACGACGGTGAGCGGTCGCCCTCTCCCTCTCTTTCCCCCCACCCCCACCGTCTCTACCGGTCCGGCCCCCACTCCCTCGGGGCTGGGGGTGCTCCGCTCACGGCACCGCCGAGGGAAGGACCATGGGGCGCCGATACAGCACAGCAGGGTGCCCGGCACGGGGGCGTCCTGCGTCCGGGGTGGCGGTTGGGTCCGTTTCCACTACCACTACCCACCCCCACTAACGTCGCGGCCGAGTTTGTTGTCCGGTACGCGGCTGCCGAGGTGGCGGCGCTCCCCGGCCGGGGACTCGGATGCAGCACGGAGCGGGCAGCGCTTGCCCCAGTTCCTGTAATCCGGGACATGGTGCGGGGAGGTCTGAGCCAGTCGCCGGAGGCCAGCACCTCCTGCCCTCGATTCAGCCTGGGCTCGGGCCCGGGGAGCTCTCGCTTCAGGTGAGGCATCCCCTGCCGCTGACAGCGGCTCGGCCAGCACCGCCCCGCTCTCTGGGACGGGACGGCAGGTCTCAGTCCGTCTGAAGCTGTATTTACTGCCGCAGCGGTGGGAGCGCGTATCCCTGGTGCGGTGGTCTGTTCCCATAGAGGAAATGCTACAGGTCAGTAGCGGAGGGAGGAGGGGGTTGGGGGTGTCAGCCCAACTCTCGGTTTATGCATGGATCGCGATCTTGTGACTTTTTGGTTTTAGGAACAGCATTAGAAGAAAGTTTCAAGGAATACGGAAGAAACCGAGATGCAATGCGACTTTGCCGAGAAGGTGAGTGCAATTTATTCCTGAAGAAAAGTGCGCAGAGAAGTTTTCCTGCCCATAACTAGTTAGGAGAGGTCGTGCATAGGAATGAGAAGGGAAACATCAATTTTTTGGTTTTGGGACTTGCAATTTGTCAGTGGTGGTATTATTATTAAATTAACATGTAATCTCAAAACTACAAAGTAGGGCATAGGTTACTTATTGTCTTTGCTGTATTTCTAGCTGGTTGTTTGGGTTTTTTTTTTAACTATAAATAGTGCCAAGGAAGCTGTGTGACCAGGACTGATATATCTTGAGCTAAAATGTTTTGGTTCTTAATATAATCCATGTCAATATTTGAACACTGATTTCTTCCTCTGTCATGCCACTGTGTTCTGTTTATTTCTTAGTGTACTGCTAAATGAGAGTGACCTTTCACCTTTGATTAGCAAAAGCCCATTAACAGCCGAGTTTGTTTCAAGAGTAACAATGTTACTTGAGTTTGTAAGCAGATGCTGAATGGAAGCTCTAGATTATTGGTAACTTTGTAACAGGGAGTGGAAAAAAACAGTGGTGAGTCTGACTTGTGATGTTCACTTTTTTTTTGGTGTTTATTTTTCCAGTTTAACAATTGTTTTGTAACAGAGAAATGTTCTACAACTTCCTTAATACTGTTGGTGCTAGCTCGGTTCCATCAGGCTTTCTCAGAAGTGTCACAGGATAGGCCTCCTTCTCCTAAATACTCAATCAGTTAGACCTGGGTCATTTACTTGATGCTGTTAGAAATGGGAGACTGAGTTTGTAAATTTAGTTTGCAATCACAGAAGGCAGAATCTACCAGGGAGATGATCCATTTCAGCACTTGTGAACTGCAACCTGCAAAGGAAGCTTAAAGGTGACATGGGCTAGTTAGGCTGGGAGGCAGTGATCCATACTGAGGCTGAATCAAAATGCCTGTTTATTGTAGAATTCCCCGTGTTTCTAAAATCACAAAAAAATCAATTTCTAGGACCAGGCAGTGATCACTGACCTGTAAGAAAGATGTAATAGACAGCTGTGCTGTGGCATTCAGAATTGTGGGTGCCATTTTGTCATCTTCTAAGTGTATGTATAAGTTCTTAGGCATTTGAAAAATCACTTTATCACTTCATTGCTGAGGTCCAGGCTAGCAGTTGGATATTTGGTTTATTTTTCTGAATAGGCAAATCATTCAAGTGCTAAATCAGCATTTATAACAAGAAGCATACACACTATCCTAGTAAAGGTTTTACTAAGGATTTTCAAATATTCTTTCTTATTTCTGCCTCTCAAAATGCGTGCATCTAAGGTTTATAAATTTTAAAGATTAGCTAACAGGGTGAAAAATACTTTTTTCTTTTCTTCCCCTTCTTCTCTCTGGAGAGAGATCACGAAAAGGTTTTTGCATGGGCTGACCACTGAGACACAGCTTCTCTGCACTGGCTCCAACCGTGTGAACGATTTGTAGGGTTATGATCTGAAGAAAGTTCATAAAGCACTTGGAGAGTTAAAAGTGAAACTCAGTAGCTCTGTGAGGCTTCCAGATATTTATTTTGGTCACTTTATGACATATGAATGAGACACTGACTTAGTGTGTACCTGTAGCTGGTCTGGAACTCAGGGAGCTCAGACTACTGCAAAACAGCGAAAGAAAAAGTAGTATTAATAAAGTCTGCAGTTAAAGAACTAGGGGAGCAGCAAAGTATGTCAGCATGTGTACATGTTGTGTTATCATCTAAAGTTTGGCGAATACTGTAACTGCTTCCTTTTCCCAAGAAGAATTTTGCGTTCAAAATTCAGGAACAAACATTTATTAAATAATTGGACTCTATAAACCATGAATCTTAATACAGAAAGATGAACCAAAGGTATAAATTTTGCCAAATCAACTCTAACCAAGGTTTTGGTTGTGGTACACAGTATTTTAAACCTGGCTAACAAAAGAACTCATTGTGTAAGAAAGTCCTTTCTCTACGGATTGGGAGTTGACTCAGAGGCCTAACTTCACAATAGAGTTTCAAGGTTATTTAGGCTAATTTAACCTTGCATTGCAACTCTTCAAGTTTGCATAAAAGAATTAAATATTCATGGCCTGGAGAGGGGGTGAAGGAGAGAACTTGACTTTATAGTCCACTAACTAGAGTTGGGGTCCAAACCAAGAACTGTTTTCTCTGTTTAACAGTTGTCACCTTTCATGTCAAGCTCCCATGGCCAGTGCACACACTGGGTTACACATTGTAGTTGTTTCCTTTCCCACGTGCCGTTTCTTCTAGTGGGAGCAGCCTCATCATCATCCTGCCTGGTGGCAAGAGATGGATTTAGGTCTTGTAGGCAGTAGAGTCTGGGTCTCCTGAATGAAGAGTGAGTGTTCCTGTTGTCATAACACTGTATTTAAAAAATAGCTTAACATTGATAGCTTCTCCTGTTGTTGTTCTTTGAAGGAAAAGAATGATGCCTGTTACTCTTTTAAAGGACTAAAGGACCTAACTCGTAATTTCAAGACATTTGCAAGCTGTGGAGAGAAGCAGGATTTCAGACACACCTTTTGTTGCTAACGTTTCTTATTTGCTGATCAGGCAGCTCCTCTCAGCATGCTGGTGGTTGTGAAGCTTGATGAGTCCTTAATACCTGTCAGTGATGCTAGTTCCACGTAGGGATCAGGAAACTAAAATTAGTTCATAGTCTCAAACACTTCTTTTATTTATCTAACCCTGCTTGACATAGCCAAGCTCACACTAAAGAACTAGAAACAGAATTTGGGCTTCCCAAACTCCAAATGTTTGTGTCTCACATTTCCCTGTTTCTTTTTCACTGCTCTTAAGTGTTCTCTATTCTGCTAGTCCATAATATGCAGTCATTCCTACTGGGATTGTCACATACCTTAACCAAAGTGAGAAGCTCGCTGAATGCTTTCCTACATGTTGCTTCTTAAGGAAGTTATAGTGCATGATGAGCTTCAATGTAGAAATCAGAACTGCTGGAATTAAGGTATGGGGCAATGGACTTGGCTTGCTTTTGGTATGGAAAAATCCCTGACAGATGGAAATAAGAAAGGGGCATCTATCATTGTGGGGAAAATCTTACTCTAAAGTACCCTTTTTGATTTACTTCGACCTTATACACTTTGGCTTCTTGTGATGAGCAATACTACCAATGTAAGAGCACGTTAGAAGCAATTCCGTTGTTTCCACATGTAGTTCACATGACAATCTTTTAGCTCATATAGTCACTTAATTACTGACTGCTTGTGAACCAACTCAAGGTGTTATTCCCCTGCCACACAGCTTTTGCTCTGATGCAGCAAGTGTAGCAGAGCATGATGCATTATTGTCTGTGAATGCATTCTAAAACAAGTGTCAGACAATCTAGTCCTTTTCTTACATTTTTAAATGGAACTTTGCTGAAGTGCATCTTTCAGTCTTTGATACTGGGAGTATGTGCCATCAGATGCAGCTAATGTGTTCACATCACTCAGTTCATCTTGGGAGATGTAGCAGGTCTCAAAACAAATTTGATGTGTCTACTATCTGATCTGAAAAAATGTTTCTTAGTGTCAGACTTTGTAATTAGTACTTGAAACATGTGGGCAAAGAAGTTATTTTTTTTCAGGAGATTCTTGCTAACTTGTATTGAATTTGGTTTGATTTTTTAAAAAATTATCTAGACCATTGTTGTGAAGATGATCTCAAAATAGATCTTGTTTTACTCTGTTGAAAGAGTAGGGAAGCTCTGGGTAGAAACAATGCGGCCTAAAGGAATTAAAGGGACTGGGGGCTTAACCCCTCCTCACTCCCTGAGACACACTGACTCTCCCCACAGTACATTTCCAGTTCCTGCTAGTATCTTGTTTTAAATAAAACCAAAAAACACCAACCAACCACCACCTCCAGGGCTATCTTGGAGAGAGGGAAAGAACCTATCTGTTCTTAACAGAGATCATGGTGATTTACAGTAATAGTTGTTAAAGTGTGAAATCCTTTCGAAGTGGTTGGGGTGAAAGTCTCTTAGATTCTTACATTGACTCATGAAATAATTTTGAGATGCGTGTAATACCAAAAATGCAAAGGAAACTACAGCACCTCAGAATGGAAAATGATATGGAGAGGTGTGGTCAAACAATTTTAAATGGTGTGTGTTTAATAGGGTATTCAGCCCAAACTGACCAGAAGTTAAGCATCTTACTCTTTCTATTACCTATGCACACCCTTTTTTTGGTTTTGTGCATTACATCCTTCAAGGGGTGAGTCTCTTGGTACTGCCTGTGTGAAGCACTTTGCTAGTACTGTCACCATAGTTTATAGCTAACTGGCAACAAGGTATAGGAGGAGGACAGAACCTTTTTAACTTGGGTCTTGAGCTCAACCTAATCAATTGCAATTGAGGAAGATCGTTGAACCTTGACTAAAAAGAAATCTTTGCCTCCCTCAAAGCATCCATACAGTCTGCCAGTGATTTATTCTAATGATTTGTACTTGGTGCTTCTGAGAATTCTGAGGAAGTTTCTGATTGCCCTCTGTACCTAACTGAGCTGTTTTGGAGGAGGTGGTCCTCATGATAGTCATGTAGGGATATGCAGAGGAGGCAGTTGCTTCATCATAGGTTGAGGTTAGTTGAGGGATGCATTAGGTGGTGTTCAGAGGTATCACAGGTCAGAATTGATGCTGGCTGCATGGTAATGTAGCATGGCACCAGTCATACCGTTTTTAGACTATACTGGTCTTAATAAAGCAACTTGAATTTTCTGTGGGAATGCAAACAGTCAGTTCTTGGTGGGCATGTTTAGAAGACACTCTAGCTGACTTTGTTACTGTAGGAATCTATCAGGAGAACAGGTGGGAGCAAATTCTTTTCTGCATCATGTCATCTGACAACAGGTTACCTTGAAGAGTTAATATATCCTGGGGAGATGGGAAGAGACTCTATGAACCTCCAGGGAATTCAGCAGAAGCCTTGAGATTTGGTTATAGTAATTGTTATTAATGCAAGTTAGCATTGCTGTGAGGGTGCTGAGAGCTGGGCAATGAACCTGTTGTTCTAATTGAGCGTACTGGGCAGTTTTGAGCAGTGAGCTCCAGGATCAGGCCAGGAGGGCTTACTAGAAGCATCTTTATCACATAGAACCAAGGTCTAGAATTTTCCCAGCAGCAGGTTCAATAAATAATTAAAGCATTGGTGAAACTTTTATTCCAATATTAAGTTGTAAATACAAGTAAGAGACAGCATCTCATTTCAAATTTAAATTTGTTTTTGTTCAGCCTTGGGAGGTGCTCAATTGAGTTGATTTTTATTGTGTTAAATCATGTCAAAGATGCTTAGAGGACTCTATAGTCCTTGACTGTCTGCAGATACACTGTGAGAATTTTTAATGGATTGAAATAAATATTTTAAGGTAGCAGTACAAAGTGCCATGCTTCTTTTTTGACATTCTGCATAGCTATTCACAGTCTGTAATCAGATAAATCTCCTCTTCATTTCATAGCATTTTAATTGACTATTTACACTGAGTGTTTTAAGGATTTGTGGACTGGTTATTGTAAAACAATTACAGAGAGAATTTAAACATGCATTGAACTGTTCAAGAAAATTGTAGCGATTTTATGACATAGCTTGAAAAACATGCAATTTGAAGGGATGCTACTTTTGAGATTATCTGCAGTGACTGGCCCTCATTTTCTTCTTGTTATTTTTTCCCCTTAAATCCAAGTTCTGTTTACAATATTTAATTATTTCTGGTGAGATGAGTCACATGTTATAAATAGAATATTGTGATGTTAGACTGCAAGTTAGAACTGTGTCATCTTTTATGCTTTAATGATACTTTGTAGGGTTTAGATATTACCATAGTATTAGTGTGATATTGCAAGTTCTTGGGGATTTTGGCTGGATCTGCAGCTGCAAAACTGCCTCAATCTGTCCATAATATGTGAGGAAGTAGGATTTTTTTTTTAATATTTTTTAAGAACCCCTTGATTTTTTTTTTTTAATATTTTTTTAAGAACCCTTACGTCCATACATAACAGTCAGGAATTCACTGTTCTTACACTTCTTATATATGCTGGTATGCATACACTGGTATGTGTGCTTAGCTAGGTTATCTCTATGCAGAAGAGAAGCTGTCTTGATAACACTTGATTAAATATTGCTTTTTGTATAGTTTCTGTTCTATTCTTTAAAAACAAATGCTAAGTAGAAGAACAATGCAATAAATATTATGTGGAAATATGACTTTGACACGAGTTGATAACGCTATTGTCTAAGTAGAGCAGGGAAGACAAAAAACCTTAGTGAAGGGTACTTTTAAATAAATTGGGTTAAGAGGATGCAGATTACTCTCTCTCTAAGGTAACTATTTTAAAAGCTGTTTCTTCCATCAGAGTGAATCTATAAAAGAAAAGGCAAATAGTTCTTACACCTTTTCTGATTATGCCTTGCCTGTGGCTGTAACTGCCAAGGACTGGCTGGGGAGACCTGTGATCTCTTTATCACTTACAAGGCAGAAAAGGTTTCATCTTTCACAAATGATTGTAGTATCTGATTTGTAAGTATTCTATATAGTCTATAAGTTACTTAAAAGTTGTTTCTCTTCCCTTTTAATGAAAAAAAAAAAATCATTGCTGTTGAAGTTGTGTGATACTCAACATTACTTCTTAGACTTTCTTACCGTGTAGGTGACAGCACAGAAATGAATACAGCTTTGTACTTACACTTTAAGTTTTCAGCAGCAAGTGTTAAAATCTGGCCAAGGGAATTCAAAGTGTAATGGAGCAGAGTAGCACGACTGCAAAAGCAGTTGTGAAAGGCAATGGATTTATTGTAATTGGTGTTCATGTTGCTAGAAGGCTTTGCACAGTCAAAATTCTCCCTGCCTGTGCAGGCTGTGTTCAGCTGTGAGCTGGGATGGGTGGTGTGGTTGCTCTCTCAAGCTGATTCTTGTGGTAACCCCAGATACTACAGGGTATGACTTCATCAAAGTAAACTGCACATACAGCTGCTCCCACATCACTTGGAGTTATTATCACTAGCTGTGGAAATGGTCACTGTGATGGGAAATATTCTAAATGATTGGCTCAAGGAGGTTAGAAATACACCAATGCTCAGTTATTTGTGTGTAAATGTTGCTTGTCAGCCCTTGTGGAATAAGCTATTTTGTGGTAACCTGTTTTCCCATGAGAAAGATCGTTTATTTGCAAGCTCACCCCCGCCCTGATTTCAACTTTTGATAGCTTCAGTATAGCCCATAGACAAACTTCACTGATAATAAATGGTGAAAAGGATAATTCCCTTCTCATATGGTGGGGTTATAACAGCCAAAAAATTTAACACAATGTTCTTGATCTGTTTCTTTGTGGTTATACAGAACTTCTATCTTTCATCAACTGTTTATAGTGGAATAGAAAATGCAGTGTTTTCAGCTGGCCCTGAAAAAATGTCTACACAGCAGCTGAAGGCCTAAATTCCAATAGGCAGCATCCTTGAGGTTGTAAGTTCACGATGTACACTTTTGTTCTGAAATTTAGAGCTCTCACATTTTATTTGAAAGAAAGTTTATTGGATAATTTCACACTGTTATAGTTGCCTGAAAGTCTTATAGCAGCTTGCATTAAAATCGAGTGTAGAAGGTTTAATGAGTTAAATGTGAAAAGCAGTAATATGCTGAAAACACAGTAAATTGCATGTTTGTTTTCCTTTAACATACTCTGTATATTTCCTTTAATAAATTCAGTTTTCTGTCTACATTTTTTTTCATTGACAGCATAAATGATGTAGTAGTCAGTGGGGAAAATTGGAGTTCTGTTAAGTGGTATCTGGGGATGTGAGGTCTTATTGTGATTCACTGAAGTCAAAAAGAAGGGGTTTGCTTCTGATGGACGAAGGATGCAGGACCAGGTTATGGGGAAAGAGTCTGCCTGTGTGAGGCAGCCATGCTGACCTTGTGATCCATCAGAGATCACAAGGCAGAGATCACCTTGTGAGCAGGCAGAGAGGTACTTGGCTATGCAAACATTTTAATTGTCAGTCCCTAGATATTGTAGCCATTGCTTTGTCACAGTGTGTATAGCCTAACTGACACCCTCTGGCTATTGTTTCAGGCTAAAATACAAAAGAAAATCTGTATCAATTTACACCTAGGGTGTGGTTCTACACTATTTTTTTTTCCTTCCCAGTAATGCTGGATTAAGCAGCTCCTCCATCTCTGATTAGTGAAACATTTGTAAATTAGTGGTTGCATTCTAACTTTAAAATAGTTTCCAAAACAAGGTGATGGTTGCTTAAAGAAGATACCAATTTTTCTAGCATGTTTGGTCTGATAATCTTAGAATCTGTTGGACCGTGCTTGATTCTGCATCTTTTCAGAGTGAATCTGATTGGATTTTTGCGTGGCTACCAATGTGATTGTATAGCATAGCAGATCTTTTATCTTGGTTATCTTTTAGAGTGTTAGAGATGCTGTAGCTGGGAATAACTGCAATGCGAGTTAAGGTCTGATATAAGTAGAATATTGTGAAAACTAATCAGTGAGTAAGAAATAGTTTTTATCATTTAACATATTTGTTACTTTTTTTTTTTTTTGGTAGTTAATATGTCAGAAAGCCAGGTAATAGAAACCAAAAGTTTCTTTGATTGAAATTCTTGAGACAGTTTCCAATAACTGTGAGCTGGAGAGAATACCCTTTGAACCTGGGTTACTCTGCTGAGGAAGAGTCATTTATTTTTCTCTCTTATTGCAGGGCTATTGCAAATGCTGCCAAAAGGAGAAAGAGACATCACCTATACAGTATATGTAAATGTGAACTAAAAAAGAGGCATCACCTATACAGTATACGTAAATATGAACCATACCAAATACTCCTTTTATCCCTTCAGAACAAATCTGTAGTAGTGTGGCGTATCCAGAAACCTCAAACTCTACCAAGATTTGGGTTGACTGGCTTTATTTTTGATGGATATGACAAAGGAATAAAAAGCGTTCTCAGTAATCAGGGTGTAGGTGCTGAATGATTGAGGCAGCCATGTAAAACTGTTTGGAAAGCAGCTTCCAAAATAATGAATTTTCCCACTTTTCCCAGGAAATGTTAAAATTGTCCATTTCCCTCCTGTTCACTTAGAATGACTTCAGAAATGTGTTAAAGGAGTTTAACGTGTCTCTGACAACTGTAAGGCTTTGGTGGGCTTTGATTTGTGAGGAATATAATTTGGGGGTTTTGATGTTTTCTTTAGATAATTTATTTTTTTTTCTCCTTTTTTTAATGTGTAATCTGTGTTTGAATGTGTCTGTTCTGATCACCTAAGAGATGGCAGTCATCCTGCTCCCACTGGTACTAATAGGAAGTGAGAGGAAAGGCTTAAATGAATTTCCTTCATAAAAGTGCTTGAAGATGAATTTCAGAAAGCAATTTTGTTTTCTTTTTCTGTGTAAGCTGTTTTACCCAAAGCACCTGTCTAGAAATCACACTTGTTGAGGAGCTCCTGTTCCATGTTGTAGTTTGTAATTTACAGAAGAGAAGGTTTGAACTGAATTCACTATCTCTGTTGCTTACCAAAGAGAGTGTAATACCTGCTTGTGTAATCAATGGCCAGGTTTTGTCCTAAATATTCTTTTTCTTTTCTTGTGGCTTAGTGATTGAAGGAAGACTTTTACTGTCAGTTGGGTTAAGAGATTCTTGGGGAAATGCTGTTGTCTGAACTATGCCTGTAAGAGTATGATAATGTTTTGTGTCTAGGATAGACAGAGTCCTCTCCTTGTCTGTTCCTTCTGTAGAACCTACTTTAATAGCCAGCTGACTTGGTTTGCTTTACTTGGCTATTTCAACTCCACTATTTCCATGGGTTGTTTGAAGTCCAAAACACATCAACTTGTGTTTGGAAAATTTCATAATGGTTCTGCCTGACTATTAGCTTATGCCCTGAAATACAGGACCATGGACCACTACATCATTTGCTGGGATAAAACTTGCAAGTCTCTTCTGTTGTTTTTGTGGCCTTAATTTAATGATTTGAAGTGTTAGTTTGATAGCCTTGGAGATAAGAATGCTATTTTTAACCATGGAGTAGGTAGAACACAGGAGTAAAATCTTCAATGCACTGTCAGTGTCTCTTATCTGAGGCTTGTTTACAACTGCTTAGGATTCAAAAGGGTTCTCTCTGCAACACTGCCATTCTCTGTTCTCCTGCTAACACCATTGAGAGTTATCATTGATAACCACGAAGATGTGAAGGAAGGACCCTGTCCTGGGCAAGGTCCAAAATCACAGTCTGGATAGATGATGCTCTTCATTGTAAAATGGGAGGATGTGATGGTAAGGTGCAGCATCAGCAGTGTTATTTATAATTTAATCACACTAAGAGTTGTCCTGTGAATAATGTTGTGAGATCGAGGCTTGACAGGAAGCACTGTGTTGTTTGTTATCACAGTGACTCAAGGTGATGTCACCAACCGACAGGAGCATTTGGGGTGTCTGTACTGTTATGGTGGCCCTGCAATACCTTTTCTTGGACTCCTTTGGCGTCTTTCCCCAAGTGCTCAGCACTGTTGCTGGAAGCAAAAGCTTTTGAGCAATTTCCAAACACAAAGTGGTGCATTGTGGGCCAGCACAGGGAAGACTGGCTCAACAAGTTTGGCAGCAGTAGCTTTGGCTTCCTGCCTACCCTGGATAGGTACCAGTAGAGGCTGCCGCAGTCTCCAAGCGGGTTTGAGCTGAAGACCTCAAGCCTAGGTCCTGAAATCCATGTGTGTGCAACTGCTCTCTGGCAAAGGATCTGCTTCTGTTGTAAACCACAGTTTGGTTATCCTAGATATGTTTGCAGTAGTTATCTTTTGTCTGCTGTAGAAAGGTGGATGTGTTACTTCGTGTCAGTGTACTGGAGGGTGGTAAACTCTACAAATTTGTTATATCAAAGGTTCCTGTTTACCTCTCAATTTTCTCTTGCCTATTTGATCTTAGTTGCCGTTGTCATTCTGACTCATCTAGGGGCAGTTGCCTGTGCCATGAAATGTTCTTTTCTGTGCCTCTTTAGAAATACCAACTCTGTATGTTCTTTGCTGTGCCTCTTGCTTAATCCTGACTCCGTATGTCTTCTATGACATCTCTGCAGACCTTTGCAAACACTCCTAGTCTTGTGTCACAATCCATCAGGACCACTGCTGGAAGTCTGTGGGGTTCATGGGGGTACAGGACACTGTTGCCTGTGTCTCATTGCACAGTCATACACCAAAAACGTCTAGTCTTCTGTCTGCATTAGGATAACTTTGTCTTGCTGCTTGTATAATCAGGTTTATTGGTTTTGTGTCCTTTTTGATGTGAGGTGTCTAAAAATTTAAACACATTTTGCTTCCTACCTGGCCTAAAAAAAGGAGAAAATGTAATTTTTTACCTCCTCCTGTGTATTTAGGTCTATTCATATGTGGCCATTTACCTTCTTCCTAAGTGTAACAAGAGCACTGTTAGCTGTGGGAGGACCAGACAAGAGCAGGAATACTTGCTCAGCAGTCTGAGCAAGTTAGTCTCTGTTTTCTTTTTATTTTGCTGAAGGTATTACCTTCCGTGTCTGTCACAAGTTGGGTGATGTTCTGGTTGTCTTATAGAGGTCTAGATCATGAAAGAACAGAAAAGCTATTTAAAGCATGTTAGCCCTTTCAGACCCTCTGCATGTATATGATCTAAATCATCTTCTTTTTATATACACATAAAATTTTAAAAATATTACAAGTTGCAGTCCTTCCCAACCTGTTTCTATTTAAGAGTGAAATTCATAATTTCAGTAGCAGAGTACAGGTGCCAGATATGGGAGAACAACACCTGGTACAGATTTGTTCTCCAATTGTTTTCAAAGTCTTTTTTTATTCTGCAACAGGTATGATGTATTTTGTGTGTAATGTTTGGAGATGGCATTCTGGAAAATTTTAAGACAGGCTTCTAAACCAAGCAGTATCACTCTTAACAGTGAAGAAATACATGTTGAAGTAAGGATAGTGATGGAGTTATTCTAAAAGGGAGATGATGTGCAGAGGCAAACCCTACATTTCTTATTTAGAATAATTTGAAATTCCATAACAATAAAAAAATAATACTCACTTCCCTAAAGGGTTTTTAGGTTGAAATGGATTTGTGTTGTCATAAACACCCAGCAGTGGAGTTAATGACCTTATACTGTGAACGGGTAGCCTGCTTACCTATTTAGTTGATATAAGTAGGTGTCAGAGGACAACTAGCACTGATTTAAAGCCTGGCACTTCTGAACATATAGATCTCCTCTTGGAAGGGAAGCTCTGATGACTCTCTATGTGCTGGAATACATCAATTGTTGGAAATGAAGATCTAGGGCTTACCAGTTCCTCAGCGAGATAACTGAAATAGTCATATTTCTTTTTTTAAGGCACGCAGTAGTCAAGTTTAAAAGGCTTTGTACCATTACATGTGTGTTCAGATACAGAAGAAGTGAGTTAGCTCTTACACTGTGCTATAACAACAAATCCCATTGCTTTATTTTCCACTTTATATTTTAATCTTATTAAGTATCACAGTGCTATTGGCTTTTTTTTTTTAGCTATTGCACATTGATAGGTCTGTTGCTGTGCAACTTGCATTTATTATTTTTTTTTTAATTGTAGCGAATCAACTGCTAATAAATCTGAAAAGCAAAGGAAGTAAATTTTAACAGAAAAATTAATTATGCCTGCCAAATGGAGAGGGGTGTGGAGATTTAAGTTGGTATGTGAACATTGACAGGCATCAGTTTCCCTATAGCTATGTGAGATGTGATTGAAACACTCATGTTTCTGAAGTGGATGTTCCTGTGCATGGAGAATGGGAGTGGTGGGGTGGAGTGATTATGGGTAGCTAGGTTGCTTAATAAAATACTGAAATATAATTCAGTTAGCAGGTCATCTGTATTATTTTCCTTAACTTTAAACATTTTTATATACATATGTATATATATATACACATATATATTTGTTCCCTCAGGTATCAGGGGCAGGATGTAAAATGTATGGAGAATAATCTTTGTGTGAAGATGCTTTGTCTTTGAACAATTAAAGAGAAGTGCCATGCTGCTGTGACCCAGGGATTGGGGCCACAGTCAGGAGGGAAGAAGAGGTTAAAAGATGATCACTATCAGTTTCACATGTAGCAGGGAAAATGATGTATTACCTGATGATGTTTTTAATAGGAAGATTGCAATAATGCCATCATGACAGAAATGCATAACTGTCTCTAGTTCTTATTTTTATTGGTTTGAAAAGGTTTTTCTTTTTCAAGACTATTGAAACTGGTATTTCTCATGTCACTTTTTGTTTTGTTTTTTTTTCTTTTATTATCACTAAATTTTGTTGTCTTCTCCTACCACAAAAGATGTAGTCATGGGTACAAAGTATTCCTCTAGTTGTCAGTTAGTAAGAAAGTGTATAAATCTGTAAGTGACTGGTTGTCGTTGTTCTACTTCCTTAATTACTGGGCACCAAGACAGAGCCAGCACCCAGTTGTGTTGCTGTTATATGAACACTTACATAGAGAAATACGGCAAAAATCGCACATGCCATTTTTTTGCCCCTCAAAAAACATGTCTAGATAGGAGATGGAAGAGGGTGAGGAGCTTGGAACACCTTCACCATTTCCAGTCATGATGTGCCAAAATACTCCTGCTGCAGTGAGCAGTTTTATGTAAATTGTGAATTCAGGTATAATTAAAACAAGCTTCCAATTTCCAACTGCAAAAGTACAACTGCTGCAGAGTATACAAGGTTGTGTATGAAAGAAAAGTACCAAACCTGTTGATGTTCAAGTAACTCATAGTAGTAGCATGCTTTAGGGTATATGACTTGTAAGACACTATTTAGGTTATGATGATTTATTTAGTTTGAATTAATGCTGTTTGTAACTAGTTAGTTACTTACCCAGAACTTTTTCCTCTCATAACAGACCCTATTTTTCTGCATAAAGGAATTGTTTCTGTGCACACTTTACTTTCCATATTACATTAGCCCTGATTTTAATTTTGCTGTGTAAACTTTCTTTTTTTTTTTATTTCCTAAATTCTATTTAATTTTTGTGTCATAATCATGAAATTTAAATCAACTTTGAGGCTTGTTTAAGCTGTTTTAGATTGGATGTGTGACAAATGGGTGTTTATTTTGACACAAACCCATAAATAATAGTTTATTGGCTTCCCTAAAATACAGCAGTGGCACAATGAGATCATGTCACCTAAAAATAATACATGACTTAGAAGATTTTTTTACATGACAAATTATGTTCAGCATTTCTGTAGTATTAATACAAATTGGCTGGAGAAATTTAAAATATCTTCAACTCTGGAAACTCATTAAGGAGGAAATGGGAATAGTTTTTGCAGATGACTGGCTTCATTCAAATTGCTGATGAAAACCTGATGTAACAGAATACAGTGTGTGGGGGGAGACTTTCATCTGCTGAAAAGCTTTAAATATTCAACTTGTTTCATTGAGAAATGTATTAGCCTTTCTACAGACAATCTGCTGTAAACTTGCTCACTGAAATTTTGTATTATTCTGTATAATAAACTTAGAAAACCTGTTTATTAGTTTTGCATGAACAATCTGACATATGTTTTGTGTTAGATTTTTTTCAAAAGATTAATTGTCTGTAGCTGAATTTGTATACAAAGAATTTAACTAAATACTTCGATGTCTGCTTTAGTATGTGTTTTATATGTAATTACAGGAACATTCAAATCTTAGGAACCTAAAATTAGAACTCCCAGCTGCACACCAGGCTGCAGGTGCACGTGTGCATGACACACTTCTCTTTGGTATCTGCTGCTCAGTTTGTATCGGTAGGCATGATACAGAAATTTCCCAAAACTGTTAAATTTGAGAGAACAGAGACTTAGCAACTGTCAGTGCTGCATTCTGCACCCTCGGAGGGGGAGGAAGGGAAGGCTGAAGGATCCTTGCAGTGATTGTGTGCTGCTAGCCTTGCTGAAGGGATTTGGATTTGCCACTTGGGTGTGCATGGAAGAGTGTTACTGCCTGCAGCATGGGGCAAACCTTTTTGCTGGTGGTGAAGCTGGAGGGGTCAGTGCAGGGGATGGGATTTTGGAAATGTGTCGTGGCTGGATACGGAAAACATAAGCTGGGAGAGGTAGGTCCTCCTCCTTCACCCCTTCAGGTTTCACTGGGTGAGATTCTGCCTTGAATTTGGGAAGGTGAAGTAAAAACTACAGAACCATAGCTTTGGTAAAATGTACTGTCTTGAATTTTGAAAGGACGGAGGACTGCGCAGAGAGAACTCTGCTTTTGTTAAAGCATTCTGACACCAGTGAAGATTTATGGCAGTGATCCAGTCTCGTAGTGCAGCTCCTCTGCCTAGTTAAACTAGATTGTGGGGTTTTTGGTCTTGAAGTGAAAGTCATTTCTCTGAGCCAAAACTTGGAGGTTTCGGTATTCTTAGGACTTCAATAAAATGCTGTGTAATTGCTCTATTTGCCAAAGTGGAAAATGCAGTAAAAAACATTTAATCAAATCTTCAGCTGTTCCTTCCTTCATCTGATCAATCAGCAACTGTACAGTGAAACAAAGTTCATGCACTTGTGCTCAGAATCCAGGGAGAGCTGTGCCTTTTCCAGCATCTCAAATAGCTGGGCTTTCAAAGCTGCATGTGCAGAAATGTAAGTTACTTAATCTATAGAGCAGAGTGGGCATGAAACAGCTCGGGTATGAGAATGTCCATTTGTTTTCCTTTATTTTGTATTAAAAAGGTTCTCTTGTATCTGAAGCAACATGAGCACAAACCTTATGGGACAGATTTTTTTTTTTTAAGTGTTTCTGCATATAAATTTGATTGATTTGTTTGATTTGTTTGATTATGCATACGTTCTTTGCAGGCACAGTTTTGTTACGCCTGCACATATGGTTCATAAAATACTTGTATTCTATTAATACCCAAGTGTTCATTATTTGAAATTTTGCAGGCAAGTATATATATTTTACTAAAATATGTCATTTTGATTTAGAACTTGTGTAAACTAGAGCACTTTGAATATTATATGATTTCAGTCACTTTTATTTATGGCATCTTTTTAGGAATATTCTTTTGTTGTCATCTTGCATAGTACACAGTAAAAAATTGGGCAGTAGCTTAGTTTAATTTCTACGTGGATAATTACACAAAAGCACATGTGTGTTCATGAATGATAAGTGCTTGGTATTTCTGGAAAATAGCTTGGAAAAAGAATGTTTTAGTTGCAGAAAGTGAAGTATTTGTGTATGAAAAGTAAGTTATGAGGAGCTAACTTAAATAACGTTTTTTTTTTTTTAACATTCATATAAATTAAAATAAGGAACTCTATGACTTGGAATTGATGGGAGCTTTACTTTGTATTGCTGTTTGTGCAGGAAGCTGGGTGCGTCAGGCTTATGCCTGATGATCCTCCTTGCACCTGAAGATTAGTTGTTATTGACAACTGGTGTCAGCAACAGCCCTGGCAGAACTCATTTGGTGTGCAGGTTTCCTGGCAGAACTTTAGCTTTCTGGGCTGACCTGGCTTTTAGTTGGGTTGCAACAAAGTTCATCTTTTTGTCTGAAATCTGCTCTGGTTTGGTGAAGGCTGTTTCAGGTGGTCCTTGGTGCTGGTTGCTAGTTAACTTCCTTCTCCCTCCTTTTGCCTCTCCCCCAAATCACAAGCTCTTAAGAACAGCAATTTCTGTGCTTTCAAATATTAAAATGACATTCATCTTCAACCATAAACGGTAAAACAATTGAAATATTTTTATTATTTTTACAGGATATGATACCTGGAACAAGTATTTTAAGTGAGTTACTGGAGGTGGCACAAAACTTCTTTTCCTTCAAGACATCAACTAGTTTTAAGTGACTACAGACATGGGGGAGGTTTCTCCCTTTTTTTGAATTGTTTTTTTTTCAGATACTAGTGAAGAATTGTGTTATCTTGAAAGAAATGTTCTAATGAAAGCATGCCTTTACAGAAAGAGATTTACCAGTGAACTCTTGTTAAAACGAGATGTACTCACATGTTTTTACCTTAGTATGATCAAGGCTAATTCTCCTTTAATGAGAAGAGAAAACACAGCTAGCACACAGCAAATGTGTTCAAGATAGCTGTTGTGGACATTGTTTGAACTTACTTGGTCCATGAAGTTCAAACAATTCAGGTTTGGCAACATTTCAAAATAATGAGATATATTCACAATTTCCTTATATAGTACCTCCAGAATAATTCCCTGATCTCTTAGCAGAGAGCCTAGTGAATCAATAAAAGTTGGTACATTTGCTGAGGGTGGATTTGGATCAGACCCCAGTAAGAAGAAAAATAAATTCCATGTTTGGGGAGTTGTAAAGATAATAGGGGGGTATACCTGTTGTGGGTGTAAAGTTAATAGTCTAAGGCACCATGGTTTTATTGCATCTAATATCAGCTATAGTGATATATCAGCTATAGTGCAATATTCCGGAGGTACAGTCAGGTTGGTGTTGTGCTGAAGGCATTGTGCTATGCTGTGGGCATCTTTGTAGTCAAAGCATTTTACTATTTGCTTTGGGTATCACCATGAAATGTCCATTGTCACACTGCACTAAATGGCAAGCAGTACATACATATTTGTGCTAAATCAGACTTGGCCTTTTGAAAATAATCTTAAGAAGCAGATGTTCATGCTGGGCATAGATAGGGAAGACGTGAGCAATAGCAGTGTTCTGGCTTAAAAATATTTCTGCATTTATGTATTTCTGCAATTTATGTATTCTTGTCACTTTTTTCATCAGGTTTTCTGTTCTTGTGCCCTAACTCTGATAGAGTTTGTTCTTTGCCCTTTCACTTCTGCCCTTGCTGGTTTTGCTTTCTCTTCCTGGCCGTTTTCACTCTCCTTGTTTTCTCAGTCATGGTGAGCAGACTTCTGCAAAAGAGGCATCTTGTGTTTTGGTCTCTGCAAATAGTCAGGATCAAGGCTTCTTTTACCTTATTCCTCTAGAGTTTGCTGTCCTGTAGGAGATCTTGAACTCTCTTTCTTGGTGGTTTTTCATTGCATTTATAGAAGGAACGTTTTCTTATTAGATGTTAGGATAGATGGTCTATGCAGTAGTCCCAGACTGAAAAGGGGCAACAAGATTTGTAGGAAATCTGATGTTTAGGAGATTTTAAAAAGAAGTTCAATAAAAATATACAGTGGAACTGCAGACATTTGCTGTGGTGGGTTTAGCCTGCTTTATTTGTTCTGTTGTCTGTAATGTTGAGTAATAGATTTGGAAGTACACAGACACAGTTACTTTTAATGGCCACAAGCACGAGTTTCTGTAGTACAAGTGTTCTGAAAGAGAATGCTGGAAATACTAAGAGTTACTAGATAATTTACATGCTTCTGCATCCCTCCAGAGAAGAGGAGATGACAGGTCAGTTTATAAAGTTTTTCAGGGTAGACATGCTGAGCTCCATGTTAGTTGAAGTACAGTATGTGAGATTGTCCACTATTGTTTTTTCTTCTTTTATTAGAAAAGATGCAATATTGACCTTCTTCCAAATAAGAAAGGTTTTCCTTATTACATGCTCAACAAAGAACATGTTTAAGATATCTCAGAATTGCCTGTTGCATGGACTTGTTATAGTCTTGGTAAAGAGTACAGCAATATAGCATTTAAAATTACCTTTTTAAAACCACTGTAACTCAGTTGCATTTGAAAGGAGAAGTGAATTCTGGACGTCACAACATTCAGAGGTTTCGTATTATGAGGGTAAATGAAGTTGGTTTTCTTTATGATGTTAAATAATGTAACTTGCAGCTCCTACACCAGTATTTGTATGTAGATTCTGTGTAAATATTGCATTTATGGAAAAATAAATTGAAAGCTCGAGGTCTCGGTTTAAATTTTTAGTTTGACCTTGAAAAACATTCCCAGATGGAGAGAGTTAAATGAACCCAGCTTTGAAAGAGGAACATATGAATCATGGTTGCTAGGCTCTTCCTTGAGAGGCCCAGGCTTTACATTTACAGTGAAGTATTTCAGAAAGTAATCTTTAAACTCAGAGGAACAGTGCATTTGAAATGACACTGGTGAAATACTATAAACTTCATTAGACTTTTAAATGGAGAATTTGCATGTCATTAAATGAAATGGGTATAAAGTATTAGACGTTAGAATATCATTTGCAAGACTTGTGAACTTTCAAAAGTGGTTCAGGGGGGAATAGAAAGAATAGACATCCATCTCCTACTCTTGGAATGTACTGCTTATGTACATCTTGTTTAAGTATTCTGTATATCCTTCTGTAAAATTCACATGCTCTGATTTGCCATTCTCATAACAGTACCAAACAGGTGTTTGTCTCATTGGAACACAGGAACAGAAATAAGAGTTCCCTGAAACCTGCTCTAGCTCTGCTCAACTAAAATGATGGTGAAGCATGTTAAATATGTGGGATCTTTTCATATGCTTAAGACTGAGGTTTCTGAGTTGGGAGGTGTGGATTTCCAGTTGTTTTAACTGAGCTTAGTTGGGTCACACTCCTTACAGCTTCAAACCCATTGGTAAAAGTAATGTTTAGGACTCAGAGGCATCAATACTACTTTTTGCCCTCTCATGGCTGGGCTATGGTACTTATGGGCTCATCTCCTGTGTTCATGATGTGCTCAGCATAGGCAGGTTTCAGTGGTATTGGGGGCCCAATGAGTTTCTCTGACAAAAGTGTTTTAAATAAAAGCTTTGATAATAAAAAGCTGTAGTTCATTTTATCTTGTATGAGGAAACAAAAGGAATAGCATTTAGGACTCTAACCTTTGCTGGTTACATTTAGATGCTGCTCTATTATCAGCACTGCTGGAGAGTACTGCAGGGATAGAAGATCGTTTCCGTTGATTGGTGTGACCTGGATGTAATCGTGCACATGTCTTCCTTTGAAATCACAGTTGTGCTTTTGGGTGTGCAGCAAATCCTCTTCTCTGTGTTAAGTGATTTTACTTTTAGAGCGGCTCTTAAAGAGTTTGAGTATTTTCTAATATTTTTGGCATTGCTTTCTGTCCCTTAGAGCTTTGATTTTTTTTTTTTTTTTTTAAACTCTGAGGATGTGCTTCACAGCATAAAGGACACTTGTAAATTATTCCAATTTCTTGGAATCCCCAAAGTGAGATAGGGAAAACATTTTTGTTTACATCAGTTGCTGCCAATTTGTTTCACTTGTTCAAAATTGCAGTTGTGTATTGCCAGCAAACATAAAAGGGTGCTTAGACAGAGTGAGCGTGATGTCTCAGACTGGTGTCAAGGAGGGCTTTATCTTGCAAGGGACAGAGAAGTAGGCAATTCTTGACTGGCCCTCATGGTTTTCCCCTATGCACATTCTGTGCAAGCTGGTGTAAAGTCTGCAAACGCAGCGTTGTCTACAAGGTATGGTTATGAGAGCAGGTTACAGGGTGTGGATTTACAGTTGGTTAGACATTATACTGTAGTAGCTTGTCTGTGTGCTATTAACAATGTAAATATCAGGCAGTGCATGCTGTTATTGTCCCATTCATCACTGTGTTAGTAGTCAAATGGAAGTGACCCCGGAGTATTTGTTTGCTGTGTGGAAATCCTTCTGCGCAGGCTTACCCAAAGAACTGCTGAATGAAATGTTAGCAATGACGTTTAAGTTTATACACCTTTTTTTTTCCATATAGCTTAATAGTATGTCACAGAAACTAGAAAAAACAGAAGTTAATTTTTAGTTTGTTTTTTTTTTCCAGCACCCATTTACTAGTTTTGCCAAATTTGCAGTAAATTAGGTGTGCTTGTGCCCTTAATACTTTTTAAAAAATAAGTATTAGATAAAGAAGTAAGCAAGAGTTACTACTTTCTGAAGAGCAAATCAGATGATTATTTATTCATGTGCCTTTAGTTGCAAAAAGGTGCCTATGACTTATCTAAGTGTAGCTCTGATCCATCATGGCCATGTCAGATTGTCCATGGTCACTGTATTTGCATCCAACTGCGAAATCCAGTTGCATTATTGTTATTGCAGGTATCATGCTTAATTTTAATGTAGCACTAATGAGGTTTTTGGAAAACCTGGGACAACCTTTTAAAAGTAATTGATTCTTTATGTTGAAAATCCCTGCTACAACTGGAGCCCCTAATTCTGGCAGCTGTTTGGTGTGGGTGCGTTCTTTTGTCTGTGAAGAACAAAGTGGAGTCTGTAGGGCTCTTACAGGGCTGACAGCATGCCGTTCTGCCAGTGGTTACCTTGTGTTATGGCATGTTGTTCACTCTTACCATGCAGTCCACTCAATTTATTTCATAATTGGTGTTCTAGTATTGAACAAAAATGTGGATCTTGAAAATACACATAGACAAATTAATAGCTTTAAACCAAAACTCTGAGGTCAGTCCCAGCACAGAGGGAAATAAGTTTAACTTAATTTCTAAATTAGTGTTAAGATAAATTTATTACTTGAGCATTTTTTTAAGAAATTTGGTGTTCTTATAATAAGTTCTAAACCTTTAAATAGTGTTATGGATCCCTTAGGCACACCTTTGGCAGTAACGAATTTATGCTGTTACGTCACAGTTTCCTATTTTTTGTTGTCTGATGATTAACATTTTTAGTTGTATGAATACCATTGTGTAGAAATTATTGTATTTAATGCTCCAGTGGTCTCTGAATGCAGTTTTAGCTGTTAAACTGTATTCATAAAAAAAAACCAAATTGTAGAAGCTAATTTTCTTAGTAAAAGTCTGCAAGTATGTGTGTTATCTCTGAAATCCACACATGCTCTGACATACTGTTATCTCTATTTCTCTCTCTCATGTAGCTGTTACACAGATCTCTGGCAGCAGATGGCTGGACTATAATGCACTGTTAAACAAATAAAACCATTAGGCATGTAATACTGCCTGGTAAATGACTGCATGTTTGAAATTATTTTAAAAAAAATTAAATAGAAAATAAAGTTCATTTTTTGAATTCATTAAATGAAATTGGAATAGCTGTCCAAACCCCTTTCAGAATACATAGAACATCCCCTGTTACGTTGTGGTTGTTATTTGAAGTCAGTCTTTTTTTTATTGCATTCTTGCATCTGGTATAAGATAATCAGTCCTAAATCAGTTTCCTAATAGATGTTTTCTACAAGTAATCACTCATTTTATATTTATCTTTGTAGGAAGATTTTTTTGCTTTTGTAACACTCCAGCACAAAATTATCTATTGCATTATGCTCTTTTTTCCTCATTTTCAAAATTGATACAAATGTATTGAAATTATGATTCAACACTAGTGTCATGGCTTTGTAATTAAACTGTTTTTCAATAACTGACAGCAGCTGAGAGATGCCATTTTGTCTTTTTGTTTTTAGATATGCCAATATTTGGTCTTTGCCCGGCTCATGATGATTTCTATTTGGTGATGTGTAACCACTGTAATCAGGTCGTAAAACCACAGGCATTTCAATCACATTATGGTAAGTGCTTAACTATTTTTAATAATTAAGGGTGAGGTTAAATCAGGATTAAGCCTGGCAATTTCTTTTCCTTTTTTTTTTTTTTTTAATTGATGGTGCATAGGTCATTACATTATAAATGATGCCAAAGAACATAACCTATGTTTAATCATTTTATATACATTGTAACGCAGCTATGTATAGAACTTGTTCCTTTTAATTTTTTTGATAGCTTCTTGAAATGCTGCATACGTAGAGTTCAGTTTTGAAATTACATATATTGAGTGTATATATTTCACAGAGAGGGTGGGCAGTGTGTTTGAGTCTGTGTGTCATTTCTCCTTGTGTATTTATACAGATTATTTTTACATGGGTTCTGTTACCGCATGAACGGTGAACTTTAGCTGAAAGCTAATCTCACAGACTTTGTGGTAAAACATAGTATGCTTCCAATGGCCAGTAAGCTTGCTTATTTTCAGAAGTATCAATTTGTATTTGTTTTACTGCTCTGATGGTTTTGTATATAAACTATGCTAGGAAGCTCTTCTTGTGTTGGTTGGTGTTAGCCAGGTTTTACAGAGAGCTGAGAAAATTAATTGCTAAACAAGTTCAAGTGCTCAATTACTTCTGCAAACCTCATCACTGGAGGGGACTGACAGTGCATGTTTTCCACACTCAAGTCTAGATATTAACCTTGAATAATTTCATGCCAGTTTTTTTAACAGGAGGCTTTTCATATTCAATTTTTTGTTTCTGGAGACATTTAGGAGCTAATTACGAACCAAGTGCCAGTAAAAAAAGATGGACAGAGCATCTTCTTCCCCCTGTGTGGATTTGTATGCATTCCCTTTTTTCCAGGCCAGTGCACCTACTGATTGATTGCCTTGGTGTCTAGAAGGATAGAAGATGATGAATGTGCATAGCCTCTTCCCCTTACCCTGAGAACAAGGGCTAACTTTTCTTGCGTCTTAAATAATCAAGCCCTTTGGCAAGAAAAGATACATTCACTTCTGGTGTTTCCCAGAGACCTGGAAGGGGTCTTCCTATGCTGTACAGACGTCAAACTTCTTATCTGTGACACCTCATGTTTGGTTTTATGTTGTAATGCCTCATTGATGTCTAGTACACCCTTACCCTTGCTGCTGGATTCTGCAGTTGTGTCACAGAGTGACTCACATAGTTGTGGCCACACAGAGAAGGATCTGCATTTGAGACATAATTCTTAATAGTTTGTTTGTTATTCTGTGGATGGCAATGCTAATACAAGTTTTTGGGTTTTTTGGTGGTTTTGCTTTTTTTTTAAATCCACAGTTTTGTGGACTTCTGTTTTCCTAAAGCTCTGGAGTCTTAAGAAAAGGGCATCAGCTTTTCTTCCTCGCATTGCTATAAGCCTTTTTATCAATCAAGAGCAAGTCCACCCCTTGCCAGTGTGATTCCTCACCTGTCACCGTTATCAGTTTGGGATGTCTAATAAATCCATCTAAAATATCCTATTCAATGGATTCTGACAGTTAAAAATAAATATATGTGGGAGGACTGGACAGTGCCCAGTTCAGAACGTTGGTATTTTGAATCTTCCATCTTGAGGTTAATAATTGAAATGGCTCAGGTTGGTAGTAGTGGAGAGCTGTGGATATCTGCAAACACTTTAGGTTGTCTTTCTGCAATGAGCAGGTGATCTTCAAATACTGTCTGAAAAACAGGTATCTGTAATTCTATGAACCAATATCATAGTTGTTGGCATGACAGCTTCATGGGCAGACTGAAGAAGTAGTTCAGGAACTGAAGATGTAGGGTGCTGCTTGTTGACCATGGACATGAACACATGGGGTGTTGTAATGCTGCTTGTACCAGTGTTTAACTTGTTCTGTGAAGCTAATTCAAACTCTTCTGTAAGCACTAATTACAGTTTAAACGGGACAGGGTGAAAAGAGAAGTACAAAATGAAGATATGGAAAATATTTTTTTTTAAATAAAAGGAGAAATACTAACAGGATGTTCCCTTCTGCATCACATCGTAGGAGCGTGATCTCTAGATATGAAACTTTCTTTAATGTAAACCTTACATCAGTGGCACATTCATACTTTGAGAGAGGGGTAGAAGGAGGGGATGGAAATCATGAGGTTATTCTTAGTATTTCTTAAGTCCGTTGTGAACAATGAAGATGCTCGGTGAAGGCTGCGGCATACAGAGGAAACAGGCGGGGTCAATCTGATGAGAAAAACAGGCCTGGGTGGGGTGAACATCATTAAAGGACCTCAGTTTGCCAGCTAATAACCTCAGAAAGGTAAGAAGGCTGACTTAGTGATTTTCTGTAGCATTGCTCTCATTGTTTTTTATCAGCCTTTCATGTTCATGAAATCCTTACAAAGTTTTCCCTTGTTTTAACAAATTGAATGTGAAAGCTGATAAATGTGGCAAGTGATTGATTACCACCAATGGTCTATCTTTTAAGAGTGTTTTTAAACACTTCAGAAGTGTGGAAAAAAAAAACTCTGAAGTGTGCTTCAGGCAAAGGAAGTTGCTGAAGTCCTCAAAACACACAATGCTTTTAAAACAAAAGGTATGCTATTATGATAACAAGAAAGTAAAACACCTCTTGGATTCATCACAGTCAGTTTGCTTTGAGTTTGGTCTTTTATTTGTGGCATTGTTTCAGGGACTGAGAAAAGAGAGATTACTTCAAATTCTGAAAAACTGCAGGGCATCAGTGAAGCTCTGTCTTTTTAGTGATGTTCTTAGGGTCTTCTGAAGTTATTTTTAATCGTTTCCAGAGGAATAGTAATCTCTTCACTCTATGACCCCTGGTGGTATGTGTCACTTGTACTTGGTGTTCTTTGAAACTTGTCACATGGGATTTTGTTTTCCAAACTAGTGGAATATACTCCTTTCATATGTCACATTCGTCACGGGAAGGCAAAATAAACTATTAGCTAAACCTAATGAGCTAATTAATTTCTTCCAAAGCATATTTATGATAAATCACATAACTAGGTGAGCTGAAAGGCCATTGCAGGATATATGCTGGCTTTTTTCCTTGGATCACAAGTAGTCAGAAATAATTTAACTGTAACTTTATTCCTCAGTGTATTTGACCTTTTCAGTAAAATACTTCATTGATACAAATCACAGATTTTTATGTGTGTAGCTGATACTTATATTTCATAAGTTTGACTGTAAGATAAAAATTAAATTATACTTCTTGAGGCAATTTAGACATGCATTTGGGGTATGAATTGCCATTTTAATGATTTACTCTATACTATTGCTATATATGCTATCATTGATTTGTAAAATTCTAAGTCCTTTATTGCTAGTATTCTTGCGGCTGCTTTTGGAATAGCTACATGTTCGTGGTCTCAGCAGCTTCCTTGGATAGCTCAAGATCAAGTCAAAGGTGAATGAAGGAGGAAAAAAAATTATGGTGATCAGGCTTTCAGTTTCACAGGTGAAGTACCTGAGATTGTTTATCATGATGACCTGCTCTCAGAAGACAAAGTGTTTTTCTTCAGATGGAGTATTTCTATACACTCTGCATGACCATATGCCAGCCTCTCCAACTTGCATGCCCTCTCTGTTTGAATCAAGAATATTTCTGAAGTCCCTGAATGGTTTCCTCTCAATTTATAAATTCTTACAGTAGGAATTACTTTGTTGTCTGTCCAACTGTGAACTGTCTCGCTCTTCAAGACAGTGGGATGTGCCTATGTCCCTTTTATTTCCCCTCTCTCCTTTCCACAAAAATATACTAGATACAGTTCCTGTGCTGAAAGGTTGCTCTTAGAAGAAGCTATCATGGCAGTTATTTTGTGGAAACCCTGAAGTGGCATGGTTTTTGGGTCGAATGACCTTTTGTTGGCATTTCTTCTGTTCCATGGGCTTATATCATCTCCCTGTGGTTATCAGTCTCCTGTCTGAGGGGAGCTGTTTCTCTCAACTGTTTGGACTGCATTGTGGCTCAGAGAAAGGAGATTGCTCAGCAGTGTGGAAGGAGCATCAAGTGTAGAGATGTGGGATTTTGTCCTTCTATTTTTTCCTAGTTTTTTGCAGAGTTCTTTCTTTTTTCTATACCTTGGTTTCTGTAAATACAAAGTGGGGTTAAACTCTCAGCAATAATGAGGGCTACCTGTGAAACTTAAGTTTGGAGTGCCCATGAGTCATGGTAGTGATTGTGAAAACCATTAATACAGTACATACTGGAAAGAGGTGATGATAGTGTGTTGGGCTGTTGAGTCATTAAATGGCTATGTCTAATGTTTTGATTAACTTCCGTAGGTTTGGCATGCAGTGGCAAAGGTGAGCAACTACTGTGAGCTTTGCTTGCTGCTGCTCTGAGCTCATGGGGGATCACTTAAGCATTTTCTTTTCCAATCAGTGCATGCTTAAACCTGAAGCATAGCATTCAGAAATAGGATAATACAGATGTGCCCACCTTTTGTGATTTCTAGGAGGTTGTGAGACTGTAGTAGGCAAGGTCATTGCACAACCTTATGCTCAGCCTGAAGAGACTCAAAAAGCAGATCCTGGCAGTAGAGAAAGAGATGTTTGCTTGTGTCTGTCCTGCAAGTTAGTGTATGGGCTTGTGAGTCTCCTTCATCTAATGCTATAACCATACTCCTTCCTTCCTCAGCCAATTCTCACAGCCACCTTTAGTTAACAGGTTTACTGCTTTGGATAGTCATAAGGGTGGGGTGGGGGGGGTTTGGTGTTGGTGTTAGAGTGCTTGGATTTAAGAGAACTCGTTGTATTTATTGTGATATTAATTGGTATAAATGATCTGTTAACATGCCACGGTGATCTTGTATTTTGGGTATTATATGGAATTTAAGTGTTACAGTCCCTGCAGCGTTACATATTTGGATTCTTCTGACATGCTGTGAATAGAATATAAATTTTCTTACCCTCTTTCTGTTACCTCAAATTATGCAGTAGCTAATTGTTCTGAAAAAATCTGACATCAGTATTTAATATTTTTGAGTTTTATTTTTCAAAGTTGTGCAGTTGTTGCATGTTTAGGATAGAGCAGAGGGACTGTTTATCGTGGATCACAAAGTGAAAGATAGCGTCTGTACAGGGTAGCATTTGAAGCAGATAGACAAAGAAAGGAATGCACTGAATCTTGTTCCAAAGCCATTAGACCTGAGGACTGGGGGGGGGGTGGGGAGGGTGTTGTTGTTTGGTGCTTTCTTGTTTTGTTTTGTGAGAGGTTTTGTGTATGTGTGTTTTGCCTTTTTTTTTCTTTTTTTTCCCCCTTGAGTAGGAGATTGCCTGAGCTCATCCGCATTTTGAAGGGATAAGCCTTCATTATGGCCTGCATACTTTTGGCAGCCAGCAATTTGTTTCAGTCATTAAGTGTCCACTGTTCACTAATGTCTTTTTAAAGCAGTAATGAAAACGTTTTATATAAATCGTAAGAATTTTCTTGGGTATTAGTGGTCTTCTGTAGTAGCCTAATACCCAAAATAAAACTCGAATATTATGTGGTGTCTCACAGATGTGCTGGAGTAATCTGCCAAGCATATTGCCAAATGTGCACAGGTGGCATTTGGCATATTATGGCTTGAGTTAATGTATATGATTTAACAAATTATCATTGGCAGCTTTCAACAGCTTCTGTTTAAATACACTCTCCTCTCACAGTAGTTCATAGAGTCTAGATTCCAGCAGTTGGATCTTAGTCTCTGGGTCCAGCAACAGCTAGTTTAATTTCTTGGCAGAGATTTGTGAAATTCTGTGGCTTTTGCAAGAATCATCTTGGCATATTCCCAGAAGGGAATGGACTCAGAGGTCAGCACAGGATTCATTAAAAAAAAAAAAAAATTCAACCCATGTTTTAGTGGATTATTTAGTTCTTGCATTACTAAGTTAGAAAGTGTTACCGCCTGGAAAGAAACTCTGTAAATATATTTTCAGCTTTGAAATGTGTACCCCAAAGCCATTAGCTGAATACCAAGAGTACCATGCAGATTTAAGGATGTTAGATGCTGTGGTTAATCATAACATCGCAAATGGTCCACATGCAGAGGGTTATTTTTGTAAGCATAGTGGCTGTGGCCTTTGTTTATTACATGAAAACATAGGGAGTGTGTTTGAGAAGTTGATGGCAGTTTTCTAGTATAACTTCCTCATTTTTTGTGGGTACATAGATTTGTCAAGCTCTTTATCAGCTAGCAAAAAAAAAAAAAGTGATGTTCAGCTTCAGATTTAAAAAATAACTTGGTTGCTCAGTTACTGCTTACCATGTAACTCATGTTAATCTACCCACAGCACTGTGCGTGCTAAAATAATACAAACTTGAAGTGCTTTGGTGTGCTTTCGGCTTTTCTTACCCTTGCCTAGCATCAATTAAATTTCATGCTGTTCTGCCATAGCAGAAGACCTACATGTGATCCAGTGTAAAAAAAATTATGCACGGGTTCTGTGAAAACCCTGCTCTGTCATAATGATCTCCTTGCTAGGTATGTGGAAACTGGGCCCAAGTGTTCCCTTTTCAAGGCAAATACTGATGGGGAAGAACAAGTGGAAAGAAAGAACAACAAATATTTTTGTGGGAAAAGGGGAATTAGTGCTGCTTTCACTGTCACTTACAGAAACAGCTGTTCAGCAAAAGGATAATATTTTGATCAATAGGTTGGAGTAAAATCTGAAGAAACAAAGTAGTTCTAACAAAAAGTAGCTGTTGAGTGTATTAGACTACACCTTCGCTTTGGAAGAAGCCAGCTGGGATAGTCATATCAGGTTTATAATTTAAAATGATTGACAACGAGGGAGATAACCAATTGAAAAGTTAATGTTAAGTTTCATCATTGGGAACTCATTTTGATGATGAAACGGCACGTGGAGGAGAACACAGATCTCATAACCATCGTTTCAGATTTCCTGCAGGTTCAGGGAAGGCAATTCTGCATCAGCTTACATGCTCTACATCCTTGGAAGGTTTCCTTCACAGCTAAAAGGGCTCTTTCTAACGCCTAAGCCACTCCTTCAAGCTGGAGCTCAGCCAGAGGAGGTGGCATGCATTGCGAGGGCAGGCCATGGGCACGCAGGGTTTGGCACACATCCCAAAGCCGAGCGCAGAAGAATGAAGCTGCAACCTGTTTAAAAGCCAGGGAGGTGGAAGAAGTCTGAGTCTGAATCTGAATAAAAAGGGGCAGGATTTCTGCCATTGTGGTGGAGAGTTGAGAATGTCAAGTTGGTGTTGCAGGGCGGGGTTAAAAGTAGTGTAATTTCAAAAGCTAACCACGTGCAAATCAATTATTTGTAAGGACTTCCTAATTTATTCTGGGGGGGAGAACTGCGTGTTCTCATGAACTGTATAGATTATTCCAGGAACTGCAAACCTCAGATGAACACCACAGTGCTTGGTGATTCCAGGGAGAAATATTCTGGGAAGCTTGTAAAACAATGTTCAGTATTGAACTGTCACGAAGAAATTAGTTTGGGTTGTGTTTTGTTTGGTTGGTGTTTTTTGGGGCTTTGGGGGGTTTTTTGTTGATGGCTTGTTTGTTGTTTGTTTTGTGGGTGTTTTGGGGTTGGTTTTTTTTTTTTCTATGGAAGCACATAGTTTCAAGTTGCACAGACTGTACGATCTCATCTCTCCAGCCAACTCTGGAACAACTGTTGTATTTGGAAGAGAGAGAATTTGCACATAGTCTTTTTTTTCCTCTGCAAGCACAGCTACAAAGGTCAGATAGGAAATCTCATCACTAACCATCTTTTTTTTTTTTTGCCAATATAGCGCTGTTCCCAGCACAGAGCTGTGTAGCATGTGGCTGGGGCAGCAGTGCCCAGCTAAGCACAGGCAGAAGGCTGGCAGCTTTGGCAGGGCTGGTTCAGCACAGCTAGAATTAAGCGGTTTGCAGTCTGAGTGGGTGTGTGTCCAAGGAGGGGAAAGAGAAGACATAAGGGAATAGCTGAAAAGGGAAATGGAAAACAAAGAACAGAAGTAAAATACATAGAAAAAGAAATAGATGAAGACAATAAGGAGGAAGCTAAGTAAGGAAGGTAGGAGAAAATGACCTTGCAGGAGGGAGAATGAAGTAGGTATGGTGCTGTTTTTATTACTCTGTATTGAGGGAGGAAAGGTGGAAGAAAGGAGGAAAGGTTTAACAGGGCAAAACAAACAAAAGCTTTTTCCTTTCTGTGTTTTGGCAGCAGTGCTATTAGTGTGGCTTGTGTAGGGTCATGACATTCTTGGATTTTGCACATTTGGTGGGGGTTGGGAGGAACAATAGTGTGTCCTAGTTGAGACATGTCTTCTGGCTTGAGATATTGACCTTTCAGTAAGGAGATGGATATATGCATGCATGGGCACTTAGTAGTGGCTTATGTTGCATTTGTTTTCTTATACATCTCTTTTTATTTTGTTCTGGACTAGTTAAAATTCTAATCTTCAGAACTCTAATATTTTATTTTGTTAGAGTAGGACATATGTGTAATTTTATTTTTTTAGGGAGAGTAGGATATATGTGTGGCTTTCAGCACCTTTTGTAATAAAAAGAATGCCCACCAGTTTTCTACAGGTGGAGGGAAAGAGGTATTATAGAAGATGGAAGAAAGTTACCTGTGGTGGACCTACTTAACAGTTGTGTTTTATAGGAGCATCTTCATCTGCTGCTTCAGGAAAAGGAGGCATTATTCTGAAAGCCATATCCTCACCTACAGCAATAGTCACCACATGGTAACCAGGCATGCCTGTGAGGGTCAGGCTATTGGAAAAACTTGAGACAATGTTATTCTTGCCAAATTAAATGAACAACATTTCGTTTTTAGCCACAGCTACAAAGTAGCTGTTACCTTATTTACTCAGGCATAATGTCAAGTAATTTTCACCTCCTATTTGCTCATTTTTGATCATCAGTTTGCTATCTTTTTTAAAAACAAGCTTGCAGGTTTTGACATGATACTGCTTTGGGTTTGTTTTCTTTCCCTCCAGGCAATCTGACACATGATACACAGAGTCTAGAAACTGTGTTTTTTAAGATATTACCAGAAGAGGGAGCATATAATAATATACCATTACAATGAAACCTGTGTGTTTACTGATGAATAGCAGTCAATACCCATATGATTTATGTAATAAATTAAAATGAAAAGTGCAGACTGAAATTTGCTTTCAAAAGAGTGCAATTAATGCCAACTTTGTGAGTCCCTTGTTAGGCTTAATTCAGTTTCACGTTAAATCATCATATCCAATCAATGTCAGTGGCCTTGAAGTAAATTCAGATTCCTAAATGTTGGGGTTGTATCTACCTGTAACAAAGATTCAAACAGCTTTTCACCTGCAGTCTTGGATTAGCTCTTTCAATGCCCATCTCTAAGAGCTTCATAACAATGCGAATCTCAAAAACAATTACAAATACATTTTAAAAAAATGTAGATATTAACAAAGAAAAATGGATAAATAGGGTATAACATTTTACCTGTCTGTGATGCTGTTATTGTCTAAATAGGCCATTATTAGCTATCTCAGGCAGTAACAGCAAAAATACTTCCAAACCTTATTTTCTGCTATGGATGAAACAAAACCATAATGTAGTGCTTGTATAGAAAATCAATCTTTTTAATCTATGCAGATGTCCCATCATTTCTCATGTTGCAAGGAAACAGGTTGTTTGAAGAGTAACAAACAGATGTAGGAGAAAAGCCATTGGTGTGTCTGATACATAAACTGCCGACAATCTTTGCCTATTCTGCTGCCTCATACCCATTCTGCAATGTCCAAGAGTGTTGCTGACCACAAAAATTGCAATTATATTTTGTTTCCCCAGGTTATATTGGAGAATAAAAGAGCCATGATCAAGAGAATCTTGTTCTCTTTTCTGTTCTCAGTTCCCCAGATAATGAGTTACCCATGTTAGTATGAAACTCTCACTCTTTATGCTGCTTTGTAAAGGATGCAATTAGACCAGGCTCCTGGAGAGTTGAAGCAGTTCCTACATAACTGAGTTTTGCCATGGTATTTTTTGGGTTTGTGGGGTTTTTTTTGGGGAGGGGAGGGGGGGTTTGGCAAGGTTGTCAGAAAATCTTTAGCTCTCAATTCCACACAGAGTAGCTTATCGAAAGGAAGCCTTCTTTTAGCCAGATCACCTTACATTTTCACCCCACAGGATTTTCTTCTTTCACCAGAAGTCGTATTGTGCCATGTCCTCTGTGTGTGACCCCACCAGTTGCAAAGACCCTGTTTGTCATATCTGGCAGTGGGAAGAGCCCCAGTTTCTACCCTGCAGTGCAGCTAATTCTGTGGGTTAGGCAAGTGTACCCCTTTCAGTGCAGCCTTCCACCTTAAAGCCTGAAACTTCCATATTTTTTTCAAATTATTTGTAAAACTGGATTTGAGCTGATCAGAAGTTTTATGTGATATACTTTGATAGTTTTAAGAGCTGTTCATTTCTGTGTGTAGGTATTCACGTGGAATTGGCTGTCCCTCCTTTCTTATTGCAGGAATGAAGTATTCATTTGAGTTTGTAGACTGAGCATTTTGATGTTCTGCTGTGTTAGGGTGGACTTAGTAAGAAAAGCTTCACTTTTCTGGATCATATTGTTCAGATCAGAGTACTGTAAGGCTTTGGCCCTTCTCATCATTGACACGGGACTGGCTAGCACTCATTTTCTTCAGTTTCATTTTGGCTTAGAGCCTCTGACGAGCCACACGTACCCATGTGTATGCCTGAAAGAATGCCATGTTGCCCTCTCCTGGCCTCTAAGGCCAAAGGTAAGGCTTTAAGGTGTCACAGTTCAGTCCCCGCTCTGTCATAGTGCTATGTACTTCATGACCAAAGGTCATAATGTCGGTCACAAAGCTGTCCACTGGCCAGCTTCTAAAAATACTTGTAACTGCTTTGATAGCTGTGGAAGTAATATAAACTTATACATATGTCTAGTGTGCTGCAAGGCTGGATGCTCGTGTCTTGCTTGTCAGGGCTTGAGAATGACATCTAGTGTCACTTAGATTTGGTGGTCACCAGTTTCTTTTTCAGTCCAGCTCTCTGTAGGATCAGTGTTCTGCATGAGGATGGGTACTGACCTTTAGGATTGTACCCGTCACCTTTTTCTCTGACAAGAAGAATGTACCCGAGGAGACTGGAGGCCTGGCACATGGGACGTGCTGAAAGCCCTGATGAGCTCCTGGGCTGCTTGCTATTTCCTCAACTTGTCCCAGTTGTCCAGGTGGCAGTGGTTCACAATAGCTGGGGCTGTATGCTTGAAATCTAGTGTACTAAATGTCTTTTTCTGCTTTTAGTCCCTGAAAATGACAGAAGTCTAAGGAGAAGCCTTTGCTCTCTGTGTGAAAATGTGTGCTGTATGGGTAGCAGTTATATTTTGTGTTTCTGGTATAAACAAGTGTGTTGTGTTAGTGGAGTTGATACTAAAGCATAAAATGCTTTCACTTGATTGTGCACCAACAAGCCTGTCAAGTTGTTCCTCTGCACTTAGTCATCCATTTTATTTTGGTCACGCTCTACTTTTCTGAAACCCAAGGAACTTCTTAGCATGCCCACTTGGAAAAGAAAAGACCAAAACCAGAAATCTTGCCTGATACATTTATGCTTTTTGTAGCATGTATGACACTCTCCAAAATGACAGCTACTAGAGGGAAAAAGCCAACAATTTCAAAATCCACTGCTCCGTGTTTCTGGAGGTTCTGGGCATTTTATGCATGATAGTACTTAAGAGCACTCATTTTCAGGGAAAAAAAGACAGGCAAGGCCTTAAATACAAGTCAGTAGCACTATTATTTACATGATATTGCTGCTCCCTTCACTAAGGCTGATTTCATGGTGTCGCATAGAACAAGGCGGGGTTCTTTCCGTGCACCCCACATAGCAGCAAAGTTGGTTTTCTGAGTAACCACACTCTAGTTCTCAATTGATCAGCTCTAAGAAGTTTGGTGTTGGCTCAAGGCCCATCATTCTCTTCCTTCCAGGAAGAATAATAATAGTAGGCAGTAACCAAACAATCTCCTCAAAGCAAAATATTTACAACAAAACCATTTGGGACAGTACTAAATGTAAAATGTAAGTAGGCTGTGGTATAAGCAAGCCCAGCTTTAATTCTTTGACATTCTATTTTTTTTTTTTTATGCACGCCTCAAAACTTCTAGGAACTGGCAAACTAATCATTACTGCAGTGCACATCCCAGTTCTTTGTCACCCCCAGTTGCTTAGGCCTCCAGCCTGTTCCCTGGGATCAGGTCACACTTTAATTCTTGCTGGTCCGTGCTCTGTTAATTGCTAGCTTTGGCACAAGAAGGCTTGAGGTTTGTGAGGCTGTCAGGTCTTTGAACGGATGGGTTTGCTCTTTGTTCCTGAGAGAGCAGATGGTGCAAAGGCTTGAACTGAGCAGTCAGGATTGGGGGAGAGGGCAGGAGCACTCTTTGCTGTGGCAGTATTAGTTCACACCAGCCAGCTTAAAGTGATTGTGAAACTGGTGCCTGGGATTTCTGAATTTTGAGAAAGGATAAATGAGTTGTTTCATGTGCAGTGAAGATAATGAAGTCTGGTTGTCTGTGGCTTTGTCTTGTATGTTTTGCCATTGTTCTCCCTCCCGTTTCAACACCTGCTCTGTGCACATAGATAGCTTCAGGTGTTATGGCATGTTTTGCTTTGGGATTTTTTGTTGCCCACCAGTTTAAGGCATGTATGCCACAGCTAGGCTAGAATGTGCACGTGCTGACCAGCCAGAGAAGTTCTTCCTACCTTCCTTATGTAAGACCACTGAGAGACCCTTGCTTTGCTGTCTGAATGCTAATTCTAATGCTGATACACCCCAGTATATTTCAAACCTCTCTCTAGGGGAGCAGGAAGGCACATGCATCTCAAGTCCAGCTCTTCAGTTTTCTTAAAAATAACCTAATTTCAAAATATAGAATGCTAAAATGGAGCTAAGTGGAAGGAGACATGACAAAGCTGCATTTACCTAAAAAAAAAAAAAAAAGTGAATAATGAAAAAATCTCTAACCAATCCTTAAAATGATTCCTTGACAATGCAAAATGTGCAGAATACTTCAGGTTGTAGAATGCTTAGGGTTTTTTTTTGGTTTGCGTTTCTTAACATTCTGCAGTACTCATTCATAGTAGGGAGCTACTGGATATCTGTATGTAGTGACAGCATTATGAATGAGATAAATTATCTTTTCGTTTTACGTGTGTTCAACAAGGAAATAAAAGAAAAGAGAAGGGGTTGATGCTGCTCTTTGTTATCTTGAGTAGTAGGAAGCAAACTTTCTTCCACTGCAATGGTTTTCACCACAGTTTAAGTTGTCCTTCTTGGATGATCTCACAACACCAGAGACCTGGAAATTAGATTCTCTGCAGTGATTCATGTTGAACTGCTGCTATCCCTTCTGCCCTGCCTGCGCTGTCCTTCTGACGTTAGAGCAGAAGTTTTGTCACTTCAGCCTTGTTCCCTGGGAGCGAGCAGTGGCGCAGGTGTATGTCCCTTTGCGTATGTATCTGCACAAAGTATTACCACAGATTGCAAGGCTAATTTTAGGCCTCTGAACTTGGGTATTAACTGATGGTGTAAGTGTTTATAGAGTCTGATGTTGTTGGTGTTTTATGGATTTTTTTTTTAATGACTTTAAGTGGTGTTGACAGAAAATAAAACTTAAAACCTCTTGTGATACTCAGCACCAGAAAAAGAACTTCATACTTTCACTGCCTTACATAACATGTTGTTTTTACTACATTAAGTAAAATTGCTTTTGCATTTGTCAGAGTACACTTGCAGCATGTGGTTTAACTGCAGCACAGGCACAGTCCTTTTCAAGGTGAAACCTCATGAAGATTTACTATATAAAGTTACTTAGATGCCTTAGTCATTGGAAAACAGTAAATCAAACACACATACAGATTGAGAGAGTTGGCATATAGGCTGCTACTGTAACATAAGCAGGCATAAAATCCTGTTGCATTCTCTGTGCTGTTGTGTGCCTTCCCATGGGCCGGTGCTGTTTTCTCCCCATGGGAATGTACTGTTATGCCTCTCCCTTCCATTCCAGCTCCTGCCTTGATGCCCAGCTGCTGGGTTTCATAGCAGTTGAGCTCTTTGTCCTCACTCTTACTCAGAAGGAAAACAGCTTTCTATATTGTTCCACATGAGAATTAAATTGCCTGATCTTGGTCAGTTTATTTGTGGAACAAGGAACAAAAAGAAATTACTTGCCCTCTTGGTCCTAAAATGAGAGTAGGCCAACTCAAAGACTAAAGAAGGACAAATTCTATTTTTTAAAGATGACAAATATACCCATGCTGGTTCCCCACATAGTAGTTTAAAGTCAAGAATGTTGTGAACCACTAAAATCTGTTGGAGCCTTACCCAAGTTTAATTATGGCTGTCAAATAGAAGAGTGTACGGTAGAAACAAATCTTTTGAAAACATGCATGCCTCTGGTAGTAACTTCAGTGGTGGAAGAAGACACATTTAAAAAACAGCATAATCCAAGGAAATGCCTTTGTATTCCTGAATTGTCTTTTACAATTAATGGGCAGGTGATAGGAGCTGTCAGCTTCTTGTGAAATTCAGAGCAAAAGAGGAGCTGGTTGTTGTCTTGTATTCTGAGTGCGTGGGACAGGGAAAAGTTAGTATTTAGTCTTTGTGGTGTAGGATTTAGTGTTTGTTTCTAAGTTGTTAATGGGAGCAATAGTCTCCAGATTTATCCATGTTCCTTAAAACAAAAAAAAAAAAAAAAGAAAGAAAAGAAAAACAAACCCTGACAAAAACCAATCTGCTGAAATGGTGTTCCCTGCTTCTGCTTAACCCTTCATAATGGAAAGAAAGTACAGGCCACCTGCCTTTCTTCTTGGCAAACTTTCAAATTTACTGAAAAAGTGATTTTTTTTTTCTTTAATGAATTTGAGTGTAATTTGGTGAGGATGAATTCAGAAATTTCAGATTTAATGATGGTAATTTAAAATGAGCAAAAGTCGCAAGCTGTTTCTTCCTATTTTTTTTCAGATACAGATACACTGTAATTTTTACAAGTGATTATGTAGGAAATAGTCCAGAAATTAGTAAAAATTATAATTTAGTATCCATGCACTGAGTTTGGGTGGAAATCAGAGCTTGACTTTCAAAACTCAGAGTCTAGAAATTTGGGATATTGAGACATGTCTGGAAGTTCAGGACAATGAATATTGCTGCCAGAGAAGTACCGTGGGAGTGTCCTTGAGTGCTCTACAGGGGTGACAGGGACCATGTCCCCTTGGGCCACCGACAGACCAGGGAGCTGCAGCCCTGGACATGCTGGATGCCCCCAGGCTGGGGGCTTCAGGGAAAACATCCCAATGCAGATGTGTCATAGCCATGCCTGACCAGTGCCATCTCCATGGCTCCATTGTCCTTTATTGGCAGCAGGTTTGTAGGTAAACCAGAGGGTGGGGAACAGCTCTTTGCTGCATGGTGCTTGAGGCCAGCCTGGAGCCCCAGCATGAGTGACCGGGTAGCCTGGTGCAGACAGCAGCAATGCCTGTGGGAGTCACAAGGTCTCCCCAGCACGGGTGGCTGGGTGGCCAGGTGGCCTGGTGTGGACAGCTGCATCACCTGTGGGTGTCACAAGGTCTCCCCAGCACGGGTGGGCAGGTGGCCTGGTGCGGATGGCAGCAATGCCCGTGGGTGTTGCAAGGCCTCGGAGCATGCTGAGTGCTGTGGATAATCCCCCAGCGAGGGATTAGGCACTGCAAGCGGCCCTCGTGAGCCCGGCTGAAATGTCACCGGAGCGGACTGGCCCAGCTCCAAAAGCAGGCAGCCGTGACCGGGGGCAAACCGATGAGCTCTGCTCCACGCCATGCCCTGCAGCCTGTGCTGAGGCCTGCACTGGAGCTGCTCTCCAGAGCTCAGGGCTAACTGTATGGGTACCTACCAGGGGGGTTGCAAGAGGAGGCCTCTGTCCCCAGGTTGTTTACCTGTGGAAAATCCCCCAAAAGCACTCTGAAACCACAGCTCTGATGGTGAGAGTGTAAGAGGAGAAAAGAGCAATAAAACCTGAGACAGCTGACGGCAGCCTTGACAGGATTTCAGATAAATCGACAGCTGTTAATCAAAGTGTTAATTAAAGAAAGAAACTATTAAGAGCATGTTCACTTTAGCTCATTTTCCTGAGTGTGCCCATCCATGTAATTTATAAATCAGAGGGCAAATCCATTCCTTGCTATGCCTCTGGGGATGGCTGGCTCTGGGCAGGATGGTCTGTGCTGTTACATCTCAGCTTTGGAGGAGATGGGAGATGCAGACGCAGCCTGGAAGTGTCAAGTGCAGTTGTGTTTTTATTTAAAAGGTTGGACTTGCACCAGCATTTCAGTTAGCACATCCTAATTACAGCATTGCTCCATTCTTTCGAAGTGAAATGTGAAAAGGCTGGTTTATTTAATTTGAAAGACGTTGTTGTGCAAGCACAGTAGGTTCCTGCCCTTGTTTGACTGTATTGGTGATTTCTGTGAAACTTTGCTGTGCTAATGCTGCAGTGAATTTTTGATTAGTGTATAGTTAACGTTGTCAGTGTTTTTCAAACATGGAAACGGTTGTTTCAAGCCAATTGTGGTTGACTAGTGTTAATGAAATAAGGTGTAATGATCCTTTTGTATAATTGAAAAATGACTAATGCTTAGAAGTGTTAAATCAGGATAAAAGAATGTAAAGATCTGACTTAAAACAAGAAACAAAATTGTTTTTTTTCTGTTTTCTATTGATATTGAAAATGCAATGTTTATGTTCTAAAATATCTCACATTTTGAAGGTTATTTGGCTCTTGAGGCAACTTTTAGAAATATTACCCTTCACCCTACCACAGGTTTGTTCCCATTTTCCTTTTCCATCCAGAAAAGATTAAAAATGTTGTTTAAAACCTTAGAACAGAAAACAGGTTGTTAGCTGTGAAGGCAGCCTATATCTCTCATACTGCTCATATTTCTCCAGGAGGTTTTCCTGCAAGTGGGCACTGCCCATAGGTATAGAAGCTTGGTAACATTTTTGTCCCATTTGCCACAAGAAAGAGCATGAGTTGTTGCATCAATAGGTGTATATAGTCAGTGCCATGCATATGGGGACAGAAGTGAGAAATGGATGATGTCAGAGACAGCAACAGGATGTTCTTTCACAGCTCCATCAGTCAACATTTCTTCCTCTCCACTGTGAGCAGTAATACCTTTGGGAAAAGGAGAGAGTGTTGTACTTGGCTCGTTCTAAGAAGCCAAGTATTTATTTATCTCTTTTTTTAATTTTACAAGGCCTGCATATTGTGTGGCAGTGGATGTCACTAGTTAGTCATGCAGTATGGAAGACAAAATCAAAGAATGTGATTTGCTTAGCTGACACATTACTGTTGTGTGTATCCTGTGATATTTCCTCTTATTGCCCTGCTCAAAACAAAAGTCAATTCACTCTTCTTGATCTCTTTCATATGGAGAACTTCTCATTTCAAGGCCTTTTGGGTTTTTACACCCATTTCCAGAACTTTATTAATTAGCTCATAATCCCCTTTGTATTTTGGTTCATTGACAGATTTCAAGCAAGTTTTCAGTTTCAGCTTTTTTTTTTGGAGGGTATTGGAGCAGGGTCTGACCATCAACATACAATGATTACAGGTTGCTACGTGTAAAGAAATGGCTACAGGGAAAAACACTAAAATTCCCAATTGTGGTGTGAATAGAAGCATTATCAAGATGAAAATTAGGCATTTGGATATATGAACTCATCCGAATACTTAAACAGTATTACATGATATGTTAAGGTCTTGTAAGGATTATTGTTGACGCTGAAGGCAAAAACATGATGTTCAAGGTGTAAACCTGAGTTCTGGGTAGAAAATAGGCAGAGAGAAAATGAGAAATTCACTGGTGGTTCTTCCTTTATTTCTTTATTTCCCATGCTTTTAACGCACAGTCCTGTTTCTGTGTACTCAACTTTTTATTAAACTTTGGAATAATGATTTTTTTTTTATTGTTACTATGTTTAATTTGCTTTAGGCTTGTTTTGAAAACCTGAAGTTTTTCTTTAACATAATTCAAGGTAAAAATACATGAGACATCACTTTTCTAGCTGTATTTTTGACCCATACTACATTATGGTACACTGCTGATCTATACTGGTTACCTGTGTCTATTGACACTTTTGTTTATTATCACTGTGGGTTTTCTTAAGTTTATTCCAAATAACTGTTTTTTTCTTAATAGCCAAAGAATGATTTATTCAATACTTGCTTTTTAATCAGACAGTGCAGGTATTCTCATGTCATCAACAGGCTACACAGAGATTAGTGCTCATAATGTGGACATTATAATCTCTCCATGGCCCCATTACCATCTAAGACACTCTACTATCCTTCTGTAATAACTTTGCAATATTTATATTCCAGTGCTTGACAGATTTACAAGACATCTACTGGCCAAAAAGGCCAGGGCCAGTTCCTTGGTGAGAAACATGCCCTTTGTCCCATCTCTGGGCAAGTTGGTCAAGAAAGCATATCAGGAGTTTGATATTGGATATTGTGCCAGAATCTTTTTGAGATGTTAAAACCCTTGCATTTGGGGGATGAGGGGGATGCAGAAGAATGGGGAAACATCCTTCTGTGGGTGATGAAGGGCAACCTCCCAAAAGTTGATCTACTCAGCTGTTTTCTTTGTGGTTCAGCTCCATGAATAAAGTCCTGCCTCTCAGTTGTCCCAAGTTGCTCACAAGAGTTTTACTGGTCTCCATGGGGCTCTGAGTGGCTGAAACAAACCTGATGAGAGTATCCCTAATACCGATTTGTGGCTGCATGAAGGAGTTGCACAAAAATGAGCAAAATCCTAGTCTGTCCACAAGCTTGGGGTGACAGTATTAATTTGCATTTCATCGTAGATTTTAAACTCTGCTTGTAAATACAGCCTTCATTTGCTTCCAGACTGAGCTAGCCTGGTTATTGTCGGTGGGGGGAGGGGAATTTCAGCTCACACCGACACATGCTTCAAAGGTTATTTTACATCTCTTAAGGCAAACCTTGTGTATTTTGAACTGGAATTCTAAATCATGGAAAGGAAATTGATTACAGAGCTACTTGTGAGCACTGGATACAAGGGTTTTGAAAGGATTTGTAACAAATATGGCAAAACTTCCAAACCAGCTGTAGCAACGTACAGAGAGCTGTGGAAAGGCAGCAGTGGAGAAAGGGATGTATGTGAAGGTTGTTTATTCAAATTCATTGTAGCCTTGATATTTTTTTACTATGTTCTTAAGTCTTTGCAATCTGCTCCTTACTCTCTGTGGTGGTAATCTGGTTGATCAGAGGAGGTGTGCTGGGTGTGGGGCTGTTTTGCACAGTCATTGTAGTGGAGGTGGCCATTCCTGTCCAATTAGTGTTGTGCTGTTAAGAGAATTGCAATGCTATCCCGGCTGTGCTGCTCTTGTACCATATTTTAATCTGTCATTTAAATACTTTAAATAATAGGTACAGGATTGTCCAAAATATGATTTTAAAGTATTGAAGTTGGTATTCAGAATACTCACTAGTGAAAATTATCTTTATCACCTTCTCCTTTTGCGTTCTTCAATGGCATCAACAAAACCGTGACCCTACTTATGCTGAATTTCATGCTTCTTTTATCTGAAGTATTCTGCACAGTTAGTACTTATGAGTGGCTTTTGATTCTTAAAAGTAAAACTCTAAGAAAATGATATGCATATTTAGAAATCAGAAGTTGAGTAATTGGTTTTACAGTTTTAGAAGTAGACAGCATTCCTCTATAATGACTGTGATTAAATGAACAAAATAATAATAGCCAACTGTCACAGCACCTCTTGGGAGCTGAGTAAATAATTTTGCAAATATTCAAATTTAAACATTGGGAAACTTCAGAGGGTTGAAGTCGCAGAACCAATGTGGTGCAGGGAGGTTGGGGAAGATGAAAACCAGGACGCTTTCTAATTCCCAACTTTACTCACATTTCCTATATTAAGTGCTTTGGTAAACCTGCTTTTAAAAGTAAACTGAAGTGAAAGTTGACCTAAAATCTGTCAGTCTAGGAGTCTGGACTGATAGGAAGTAGGTTATATGAAACCTTCCATGCTGCAACTGCACTGAGGAGGTGCAGGACATAAGCTTGTATCAGTATAGCTAACTTGGCCATAGTCTGTATAAACAAAATTATAGCAAGCTCCTTATTAGATTTAATTTGAATCTATTACTGTTAGTAATAGATACAAATAAAGCCTATTTATTTATAATACTTAAGAACTCTGATGAAGATAAGGAAGACCATTGTGGTAAGTGATATAAATACATAAAGAGATGTGCTACTTAACATATGGGCCACTGACTTACATTTGGTATGCTGCAGTATAAATTATATTTTTTCCCTTCTGCTAAGATGTTATTTCTCTCTGAATGGGCTGCCATAAGCATACATGACTATCAGTCAGATTCTCCTTGTGGTTTTGTTAACAGTGGGTGATAAACAATAATATCAGCTGCCAGTTGCAAAGCAATGTTTTTTTATGAAATAACAAAAATTCTCTCTAGAGACATGACAGATTGTACTGGTGCCCATCAAGCATTGGCAATCTGTCATACTGATAGTTTGGACTTTATAAATTCTGTTTTCTGAAACTTTTTCTTGCTAGAGTAAAAAATATAACTTGTTCTTTAGATGGTGTCTGTTCAGCTAAGAGTGTAAGTTTAAACACCATACAATGGAAGATGGAGTGACCTCATCTTGATTTAGAGTGCAAACAGAACCGATGGGATGATTAAAGGGACATCAGTGGAAGATTAGGGCAGAATCCTTGGTATCTAGGCCCCATGATTAGAGGGAGATAATGAAGCAGCAATAAGTGAGTGAGCAGCAGATCAAGGTCCCACACAGGCGATTGCTCCCAAGCAGCTGCACGCTTCCAGAGTGGCATCAAAGGAAGAGTAATTTGCCTGCTGTGCTCGTGATTGTTTTATCTCCAGTCTCCCTTGTGAAATCCTTATGGATCTAATACTTTTTTTATCTTTTTCTTTGTTGTGATGAGGTCAGAGAGATGGTGGATCAGAGCTCAACACTGGCACTTGTGGTGAAGCCACAAAAGGGATTTTAGTTGGTTGCTGAGTAAAATCTGGAGCTATGATAAGATGCCCTTCCACAGCAGTCCCCCAGTCCCAGTGTTCTCCTGTCATGTCATAGCTCTTGTTCTCCTGTCATGTCATAGCTCTGATTCTCCTACAGAAGGTGAAGTAAATGAGCCCTCCACAATTACTCTAAAAATATAGTAGTCATACTGTCAGGAAATAAATTTTTATCCTCAGGTGAAAGATATTTGTTATAATGTGGCTGTACTAAATGATAAATCAAACAGTATCTGAGTATGATGGAAAAAAGTGTTTGCTTTAAGTTGTGCTTTGATCATGCTTGTACTTCAGGTGAGACAGATACATGAAACAATACATTAAAGTTATCTTTATGCTTTGTTTCAATAGACACGTTTAATTCTGTAGTCTGATGGACACTCTTACACCTAGACTAACCTGTGTTAAAACTCTTTATCAATTCTAACTGAAGTTAAAACCTATTTCACTGAACTAAACTTGCATGTGTTCCAGTGGGTGTGCTTCATTTTCAAGCACAGCTCTGCTAGCACTGACTCAGGTCAGCTTGACTTTTTGTCCTGTACTTACATAAGAATGCTGTATAAAAAAGGGGGTTATGACATTTTATCTATGCATCTTTTAATTGCTGCTTAAAGATATTAATTGATGCCCAGAGAGAATGAACAGCACAAAACAAGTCCTAAATATTGGGAGCCAAATATAGACTTGGGAGAACATTTGGAAAAATTTAAAGAGTATTGTTACTCTTAATTATTTTCTTAGTGTTGTTAATTTTTGTTAAACATACAGCAAAGAAAGTAACATTAAAAAAATAACCAAAAAAAAACCCAAAAATAATATTTTTCTATATAAAAGGTTATCTTCTTTTATGTTAATATAGAAACATAAATGCAGAAAAATATATATTATAACTCACACTAAATCCAAATGTTTACTTGGAGGACTAAGTGGTATCCAAAGAAGCTTTTGTTGTTAATTTTTCTCATTCTTCCTCCAGGTTACTTTTTCACATTTCGTCAGAAATTAGCATGTATTTCATAGGAAACAAACAATGGAAAATAATATCCTAAATCAAAGAAAACTGGCAGTGAAGCTGTTGGCCAAGTAAAATTGTTAAATCTCTTCAAGCTTTAAGGTCTCAAAATGCATTTTATCAGGGTTCTGTGTACTTTGGCCGTATCCATATATAATTCTTACTCAACTGTAAGTCCAGTAGTTCATAAAGTGTCACTGTATTTTTCCAAATGGGTAGTTAACAGATATCCTGGTCACCAAGCAGAAACAAGAGAAAACCTTTGCTGGGATGCTGTCTTATTTCATACCTTTCTAACTCTGCACAACCCTTCTCCTGAGGGTCACAAATAGTTGTGTAAATGCAAAAATATTTAGGGAAAAGTTTATCACTTAAGGTTTGTTGAATGTGGCTTTCATTTTAGGTCAGGTTCTATGAAGTGCAGTGGGACAAAGGAAATCTTTCAAGTCTGGCCAGAGCCAAATTTGTATCTTTTGTTATTAGAAAAACAAGCAAACAAAAAAAATCAGCACACAAAGAGCCAAAAACAAACAAACAACCAAACCCTAAACAAAAAAAAAACCCAAAACCAACCAAAAAGCCCCCCAAACATAAGCCAAAACTAACAACAAAGCCAAACAGAAAATAACAAACACACACAAAAAACCCCCCCACCACAACAACAAAAAAGCCCAACCAAAACCAGCAACCCCCCTAGCCCACAAAACCCAACAACACCCACTCTACCCCTCCCAAAAAAAAAAAAATCCCCCCAAATTTAGATTTTTAGAACCATGTTACACAGGCACAGTTTGAAATACCACTTGTGTTATAAAAGTAATCATGACATTAAAAAAAGGGTTTGTCTTTTAAGAGTTACGCGGATAGAAAGGATGCGAGTGCTAACTTTTGAAGTCTGAACACCTGGAGAGAATTGTTTTTAAATGTTTTCAGGCTGAGTCAGAGTTAATGGCAAATGCAAACTGTGTTAGATTGGCAGATGATTAGTAGAATTTATCATTATAATATGCTTAGCATAATAAGCATGGTGGTCTTGATTAGTCAGTGACAGTTTGTGTAGTAATTTTTCCATTAAAAGGCTCTGTCAGTCTGTCAATAAATACGTTCATTAGATCAAGTATGCCATGCTTCAAACATATTTGGTTTCAAAAATAATATTAACTTTCTCCAAGAAGACAAGATACCAGTACTACTCAGATGGTTTACAAAACAGACCTTAAGCAGATTTCACTTAAAGCCATGAATTTTATAAAAAGACTGAAAGGGGAAATATGAGCAAGTACTAGTACTCGTATGTAAGTCAACACTACCTCTGCTTACATGCAGGTCAACACAAAACAGGTCCAGGCAAGTTATGGAAAATCAGCTGAAAATTCTTGTAATTTTCTTGATAAGTTGCACAAGTCTTGATTACATATGGAAGGAGTGGGTGAAGGTTTCACAGACTTAAAATGTTGTAGTAACTCTCAGAAGTTGTCCCAAAATTCTGGAAAAAACTCATCTATTGTAAGCTTGGTGTGTAATCAATCATTAACATTAGCTCTGAGGTCAATTCTTTTGATTTTCAGCAGTTTAAAACACCTTTTAGTTACTAACTTACTTGTTTGATGTTGGTGCTAAGAAACATTCATGCAAATCAGTAATCAGTAACATCTCAGTATGAGAACAGTACCAGTTTAAGGTGCCATAAAAAGTAAATTAATAGCTGAGATTAATATTTTGTTTATCCCTAATAATGGGGCAAAAGGAGATAGTCTTATTCTAGTCCCTTTCTCTTTTCATCTGCCAGTTTTTTTTCCAAGAAAGTAACACCTTCTTTTCCCTCACAAAAAAAAATAATCAAAACAAACTCCCAAAGATTGCATTAGTCATCCTCTGCCTTATTAGGGATTATATGTAACTGTGATAAGAACTTGGACTTTGAATTCTCTAAATATACAGAAGGTGGAAAAGTATTGAGCAATTTTTCTCATTCTCTCATGGAGTAATCTTACAGGGTGTAGCATCACTGAACTACTGGCCCTCAAATAGTAACTTATCAGAGCTGCTCAGGGATTCTTGCCATTGCTATAAAAAGACATTTAGCAATAAGCAATTTGTCATATTAGAAACACAGCCATTTACTGGGACATAAATATGCTAACGTGCTTCACTTACGAACTCTTCAATGGCACCTGGCTCTAGAAAACACAGTAGATGATTCTGAACATCACAGAGTTGGTCTAAATACTGTAATTTTAAAGCAGCTGTTTCTTGAGATGGGTAATAAATTACAGTGTTTGTTACATATTTCTATTGAGCATTTCACCTGACTTCTCAGCCTTTTTGGTACTAAAATAATTTGGTGTAATTAAGAAGCAATGACTGTCTTGCGGAAGGTTCGTAAGGTAGTTTGGATTTTGCAATTAAACAGAGAAACGCCTATCACTTGTTTCAGTCTGAGACAGCTTCTTGACTGGGGTTTCCTAGGTGTTTCCTAGTTCAAGGTCTGTACTCTTTTCCACCCTCCCCCCCCCCCCCGAGCTAATGAACATATTTAAAATGCTGTTTTCCCCACCTCTGTAAGAAATTAGCTTGCCAGATGTTAGACTCCTACATTGTTGTACTGCTGAAGCGACTTGACTTTTTTCCTCTGGGCCCTTTTGCTCTTGTGCACTGGTAGAGTGTTGCTTGCAGGAGCCGTGCAGACAGTGATGTACCTGATGATGTTAGTGCAGCATTTGATGGCTTCCAGCTACAAATGGAGTCCTAGTTGGTCACCATCTGAGTGGTGTATGGTTGCTGTATTTAGGATTCAGGGGGAAATAGGTCATATAGGCAGAACATGTATTAACTCATGTTTTCCAGAGCATTAGAGACTTAGAGCTTGCACTGGAATTTCACTCTTGGTTGTAGTTGTTGCTTCTCGAGAAGCCTGTTTCTTTTTGTTTACTTAAACTTAGGTCAAAATCTGTAAGCTGATCCTGGGATTGAGCAGTCATGGATTTGGGTGCCTTTACTAATTCTTGGCTGAGGAAGCGATGTTACCACTGTTGAGGAGGAAGGTGCCTTTCCACTTCCCTGCTAGACCTGCTGATTCTTGGTTCTCTCAGATCTGTGGCTTGCATATACTTGATTGCCAGATATGTCTCTTAAGCAGGTGTTGATTACATGGATCATTGAGGAATCACAGGTATCCAAGCACCCATGTCCATGTGTGGGCAGAGCTGGTGTTCACTAAAGCTGCTAGGTGTTTTGTGACTGAGAATTCAATGTTCCAAAGAACTACTCTCATAATGTACACATTTTAATTGAAATAGTGCTAGCTATATACTAATGTTAATGGTTTAATGTTAATTAAATAATTTCTTTTCAGACTCATTGAACTGAACCACTCTTAATTCAAGTGTTCAGATTTTTTTAGTTTTTGTAGAACAGTATCTGTTGATCCTTTTGTTGTTCCTAAATATAAAACCTCCCTAAACTGATCATACTATGAAAAAAAATTAATAGAACAAACCAAAAAACAACCGTAACACCCCAAAAAACAATGCAGGTCAGTACTTGAGCAGCTCTTCTCAGGGATGTTCCACATTGAAGATCTAGTGGACCATACCATGATCTAGTGGTTATCATGAAGTGAAAGTTAAAATGTTGGCTCCAGCAGGATTTTGACCATTTGTAGTCAAGCTTTCCTTTGAGGAAATGTATATTTAAGCTTCCTTGGCATTGAGGAGAGGGATCTCTCTGCTTTGTGCATCTGAGGTCTAAGTTTGATTCTCACTTGCTTGTCCTTTAAGATGGAGAGAGAGTGGGGGATGTTATTGAAAACTAAGCTTTAGTGGTTGAGGAGTTAAATGATTCATGTAACCAACTGGGACCAGCAATGAGTGGAGCCTCATGAATTCCAGCAAAGCTGGAATCCTCTCTGCTCTGTTACAGAGAATCTTCTAAGCCAGCAAAGGAAAAGTCTAAATGGAGTGGTGACAACGTGAAGTACTTAAGAACTGTTTCTGTATGGGAGCTTAAACCCCCTTTTTTTTCCCCACCTTTACAGAAAGAAGACACAGCTCCTCCAGCAAGCCGCCTTTGACTCCTCCCACCTCTTCAGTATTTTCCCTCATTTCATCTTTCCCTTCAAAAAACAAAGGTAGCAGTGGAAGTGGGAGCAATCGTTCATCCAGTGGAGGTACTACTAGTGCATCATCATCAAATTCCAAGTTGTTGAAATCACCCAAAGACAAACTGCAGATAAGCGGAAACAACAGGTTAATGCATTCGGTACAGCACAGCAAAGTTCCCCACGACAAACTGTGAGTATGCCTCTTGGCAGAGGATTAAATACTATTTCTTGCATAGACACTGCTGTATTAGTAGAATTTCCTTTCATTTTAGAGGGTTTTTGGTGTGAGAGAGAATCACTTTCAACTCCTCCAGCAGCCCAGTCTAAGATTATAGATAATACTCATGGCTGTTGAGCAAGAACTCCTGCAAAGCTGCATCTTAAATTACTATAAGTAAAGGTCGTTTTACTAGGGACTCTTAATTCTTTGATCTAATCTTCATACTTTGATTTGGCTCTGATTTAGGTGATTTTTGACCTGCACAAATAGATTGCAACTGATAATATGATGTACTGTCACAAAAAAGGGCATTTCTCATTGGCAGAGCCAGCCCATTCTAGTTGCTTTGGTGATACACTGTACCTGTGAATCCACGTAACAGTTTCTGAAGTCCCTGGTGACTGGAATACTTAGAAGGAAATGTGGGAAAGAGGACTGGAGAGATTATTTTTTTTTTTCCAAAAAAAAGGGAAAATTTTAAAAGATAGGAAAAGAAAAACTGGAAATAAAGGAGGAAGGTCTACATTTGTCAATGGAACAGAATATTTTTGAGTAATAACATATTAAGTACTTTTTATAGTTTATGACTATAATTTTCAATTTTTCCCTCTTTTGTTTTTCGTAAATAATAGTATGACTCCATCTGTCAAAGTGGAAAAGATTCATCCAAAGATAGATGGTGCCCAACTGAAAGCTGCTGTTGGTCCAACTTGTTCTACTACTGTGAGTTCCTCAATAAAGACTGGCCTTAATTGTCCCTCAATACCAAAGCCACCCTTGCCTTCCCCTGGACAGATACTGAATGGTAAAGGTCTTCTCTCTGTGCCTCCATTTTTGGAAAAGAAACCTGAAGAAAACACAAACAACAGGAAATTTTTACATAAAAGATTGTCAGGTAATTGTTTATATTACTTGCTGTATTCCTCTTAATGTATCTATAGATATACCTACATAGAACATGTAGAAGTAAGTTTCAGAAATAAATTACACACATCGACAACACTGTAACTTGCAATTAAGTATGTTTTATTTATTAGAATTTAAGTCTGTAACTTGATACACTCTTACAGGACACAAACAACTTCGTGTGTCTGTTGCTTTCAGAAACTACAGACTGTCAGTTTTTACAGTTTCAAAATTATGCTCTACTTCTATCTTGAAAGATTTTCTTTTCCCTCTGCCTATATGGAAGGTCCAAAGGTACAATAATGGAACAACTGGCACCTCAAACTCAAAATGTAAAGCCAGTCTGCTCGCTACACTTTTCAAACACAGTTATTTAGGGTGTTAGTAATAATGGTAGAAAAGTTCTTAACACCAAAACCAACAGCAAAACCCCCACCATTTGTTTGTCACAGTTCACACTGATGGTGACCTCTAATGCTAACATGCACAATCTGCTCCTTCTTTGGGTTCCCTTACACCAGTGCATTTCTCCCTTCTGTTTGTAGACTAGAGATCTGGATTTCAGCACACTATAAACTTGCTCAGAGTGTAGAAAAATTTTGTTTGTTTTTATTGATACATTTGCCTGTGTTACATTTGAAAACAGTTTCCAATATGGTTAACTTTCATTATTCTTTTGAAATGTCTTTTGATAACTTTTCAATACTATGTACCTTTGACAGAGAGAGAATTTGATCCTGATATATACTGTGGTGTCATTGATGTGGAAACCAGGAAACCTTGTACTAGGTCTTTGACTTGCAAGGTAGGATATCTTAATGAGAGTAAGATTATGTAAAGTTTTAATTCAGTTTCCTGAGGATATGACAGAAAAATACACATTTTTGCTGTCAATAATTATCACTGTAAATGGTACAATGCCCAGCACCAAGAAGGAATTGTTTTCAAAGTTCAGTTAATTATTTATTCAAAAATGTATTTCTTAAAGTAACCTGGAGATTTGTATTGTTGTATAAAGCCTTTAACATGGATGTTGGCATAGGACAGATTGTTACTCCACATATGGGTAGTAGGGGACCAGCATGTTCTGCTTTTTGGGGATAACCTTTGAGTCATAGATGATAGATGTTAAAATTCCCCATAAGCGTTACAAGCTGTATTTTTTTATACAGAATTTACATAAATCAAGCTCTTTCCTTCTCACATCCTCTTCTTGCCCCTTGCAAAGTCTGCAGCAGATACTTAGGAGCTATAGGTGTAAATGCTAGTGCTACCTCATGTACAACTATGACCAACTCAGAAATGAGTCTTCTGAAAAAGCTATGGGGTGTGTCTAGAGGTCAAACTCTAAATTTATATAATCCATAAAAGCTCTGTCAGGTGGAACATGTCCTCTAGCTCAAAAATCTTGGGGGATAGAGAGGCATAACTTAGTCCCAAGGAATCAGAAATCCAGATCCCCTGCAACTGTATAATATTTAGCTATTTTCCTGCAAAGCAGCTAAATTTTCAGTAGGGGAAGCATCTGGTAAATAAACCACCTACAGAACAAAGGTAAGTGAAGCTGGCACTAATGACCCAAAGGAGCTGAACTTGAACACGTTGCCCTTTTGGAATTACATGGGGGAGGCAATTGTTTTGCTAATAGAGGAGGAAAAAGCTGCAAGATTGTACAAGAGACTAGACAAATCAGAACTGTAAAATAGAAAGCAAAAGTGTTCCTCAGCAATTCCTTGTATTATGTCTATTCAAAGTATTTTTCAGAATTGCTACTTGTGTCTGAATTATGTAATAATAATTTTTACTTACTAAAATGAACCTAGACAAGCCTTTCATGCCATATGAAACTTACAAGGTATTGGATGTGACTGTAACAATTCAGAAAAATAACTTCCATCTATTTCACTTTACCTCCAATTTGTGCCATATATGCACATACACATCTTCCAATGTGCAGCATTCAGGACACTTAGAGTTCATAGAATCATAGAATCAGTCAGGGTTGGAAGGGACCGCAAGGATCATCCAGTTCCAAACCCCCTGCCATGGGCAGGGACACCTCACACTAGGTCAGGCTGGCCAGAGCCTTTGACTGTTCTCTTTGACTGTGCATTCTGTTGTATTTATTTACATTCCTTAATATCTATTTGATTACTTTTCAAGGAGTACATTAGTATAGAGAAGGAGGCAGAGTCTTTTTATAAATATTTTTCATGTCTCCAATTAAAAGTCTGATATTAAATGTTTCTTGTGTTAAATATTTTCGTAAGTGAAAGTAAATGTTTTGTATTTCCAGTTGTGTGCTAGTTGGCAATTAAAATACAACTGTAAAGGATTTTCAGTTCTACTCTTAACCTTCTAAGAAACTTTGGCAGTTTCTTTTCTTTAAGAAGAATTTTGAAATCCACCCGTAACTGCTGGATTGTGTTAGTTTGTATCAGGCAGGGATACAATGATCCACCAGGCAGTTTGAAACTTTGTCTTCCTTCTAAGTCGTTCTTCCATTTGTTTACTAAACTGAGTGTGGTGATTTTCCTTGTTTCAGAGCTCCAGACACATGTTTTGAGCGTTTCATTTCCACCAGTCCAGTAGCCTGGTATTAATGATTGATTCATGGTTTTGCAGACACATTCCTTAACCCAGCGGAGGGCTGTACAGGGTCGAAGAAAACGATTTGATGTGTTACTAGCTGAGCACAAAAGCAAAACCAGGGAAAAGGAACTTCTTCGACATTCGGATCATCATCAGCAGATGCCCCCTCTCAGGGAACCACATCCCTCACCTACTAAAACTTCCCAGGAGCTGCACCAAAATTCTCATGGAGTTACTCTTACAGAAACAAAGCCTTTATTACCTAATAAACCCAAACCTCACCCCCCCAGTCTTCCAAGGTAAGGAAAATCTGCAGATTCAATGGTATGACTTTAATACTGGTGGCTTCATCAGGTGAATTTTGAAAGAGTGATATGAATCTGTTGGACAGGGCAATGTTTTTGCTCTAGGCCTGGTGACTGTCTGCCTGCAATTAGCAATTACATGCTGAGCTGTAACTCCTAACAAGAAGGATTTGGTGTTTGAAATAGTAAAAGTTGACTTGCATCACTGACAGCAGTTCAGCAATGATTGGGCAGTGCTGCTTTTCCAGGGGTACCATTACCTCCTGTCCTTCCTCTCAGTAGATGTGTTATAAGACTGGCAAATATCAGAAATCTGTTAATGTAAATTTCCTTCTGTCAGTAATGGTAAGGGCTTAAGCTTGGCATTTTTAACCACACTTGGTTCAATAACACCTTTACCGCTTGCCTTGCCCAGGCCTCCAGGCTGTCCAGCCCAGCACAGTGGAAATGCCCCTAGTGAGTCTCCTTCTGTCCATGAGTCCCCACACCCTCCCTTGCCTGCAGCTGAGCCAGCATCTCGGTTATCCAGTGATGAGGGAGAATGTGATGAAAAAGAAGAGCCTGTTGAAAAACTGGATTGTCATTATTCAGGTCATCATCCTCAACCAGCCGCTGTATGTTTTACATTAAAGTTAGCCTTGGTCTCTCACTTCCTCTGAAATTACACACAAATTACTTTGGGGGCTTAAGGGTTGCTTTCTATTGGGTATGGGATTTTTATTATTTTGTTTTTTTCTAGATTTTAAGAGAATTATTTTGTTGCTTTGTAGGCAGTGAAGGTTTAACTGTAGTTGCCAAGTAAATGTTTTAAAGAAATACACACTTCCCCAATCTGAAAGAAAGCAAAATACCAAAACACCTAAGAAGATATTGGTAACTGCTTTGAAGGGCTGTGGTTTTGGAATAAGGACACGTAAACAGTGCCTTTTTTATAAGATTTTGTTATCAGACTTTCATACACACACACCTTTTACTCAATGTAGCAATAATGTGTTGTTTTAATATTTAAAGCTTGACAAAAGCTTGTTCGTCAAACTAAAAGCACAGGCTTTTTTTGTCTAGCCTCTATATCAAATTATCTCCTTTTTAGAAACAAACCAAAAAAGCCACAAAACAACAAAACCACAAACAAAAAACCCAAAAACAACCAAAACCAGACTACAAGCAGATAGCTGATAGCTCCTCAGAAACATATGTACTAGGCTTTTTTTAAATACACACATAGGAACACATACTACTGTCCTTCCCTGTTTAATCAGAGGGATTCATATTTGACTCTTGCTTTTGGTCAGAAGTACGGGAGTATCAGGTAGGAAAAAAATGATCCCAAGGTCAAAAATTTAAATAGTCCTTATGCCCTAGAAACAAAAATTCTCTTTTTTTTTTTTTTTAATAATATTTGGTTTCAATATCTAAAGACATACTAATTTATCAATACTTATTTATAAACATGTGGATTGCTGGTCAGAGAGTTGTTACTGAAAGTAGGAAACGCCAATAAAAATCCGTCTTTTCAGTTTTGCACATTTGGTAGTCGGCAAATTGGAAGAGGTTATTACGTGTTTGACAAGCGGTGGAACCGTGTTCGATGTGCACTTGACACCATGTTGGAGAAGCATCTGAATTCACAGATGTGGAAGTGAGTAGCCTTGAAAGTTCTAATTCTTCTTGGTATTTGTAGAAATACATGAAGCCTGTGATTCTAGTCAAAGAACAGTAATCTTGTGTTCAGATGAATTGCATCAAAGGTTGATAGTCTGTGCTTCATGTGTTTTGCAACAATGAGCTGTTATTTTAATAAAATATTTTAGTGGGGTTAATCAGCCTCAAGATAGAATCTCATTAATTATAGCGTTGTTAGATTGGGAGTTATTCCAAAGAATGATAGCTACACAGGTTTTTATTTGTGGTTCTCTTCACCTGCAGAAAAATTCCTCCAGCATCTAGTAACACAGCATCAGTTCGTGCACCACATCGGACAAACTCGGTGCCTGCTTCACAGTATGGTGTCAGTGCAGCAGGTTTCCTCCTGCCTGCCACGGTTATGTCATCGCCAGCATTGGTATCTCCTTCCTGTGTGTCTCTGAATAACAAATCGGTACCATCGCATGGAACGACACTAAACGCCAATCCTGCCACTCTGGGTGCAGTGGATCCTGTCTGCAGTATGCAATCAAGACAAGTGTCTTCGTCCCCTTCAACACCTACAGTGCTTTCCTCTGTACCTTCACCTATGCCCAGCAAACCTCAGAAAATTAAATCCAGCAAATCTTTTAAACCTAAGGAATCTTCTGCTGGCAGTGGCACCTGTAACAGCACCGGCAGCGTCAGTAGCAGCAGCGGCTCAGGAAAGAAGCGTAAAAACAGTTCCGCACTGCTAGCACCTTCTCATTCCACAGAGTCCTTTAGAAAAAACTGTGTGGTTAACTCTGGAAACTCTGGGACCTCTTACCATCCATCGGTAACAGCTTCGTCCCACAGCATTGGCCTCAATTGTATGACTAGCAAAGCTAACGCTGTTAGTCTCAAACATGACCAATCAGGGAGGGGTCCTCCGACTGGAAGCCCTGCAGAATCGATAAAGAGAATGAGTGTGATGATGAACAGCAGCGACTCCACGCTCTCCTTAGGGCCCTTTGTTCATCAGTCCAGCGAGCTGACTGTCAATTCACACAGCAGTTTTTCACATTCACATACTTCCCTTGACAAATTAATAGGAAAGAAAAGAAAGTGCTCAGCTGGTTCAAGCAGCATAAACAGCAGCAGCAACAGCAGCAAATCAAACAAAGTTGCCAAATTGACATCGGTGAACAATGTTCATGCAAAACACACTGGTGCAATCCCAGGGACACAAGGACTGATGAACAATTCTCTTTTTCATCAGGTATGAAATTTTGTCTGTAACTAAGCCAGTATGCACATACCTCTTCACACAGAATCATAGAATGGTGCAGTTTGGACTTGACCTCTGGGGATCATCCAGTCCCAACCCCCCTGCTAAAGCAGGGTCTCCCACAGCAGGTTGCCCAGGATCACGATGTCCAGGCAGGTGTGAAATCTCTCCAGAGAAGGAGACTCCACAGCCTCTCTGGCAGCCTGGGCCAGGGCTTCAGCATGATCACAGCAAAGTGTTTTTCCTCAGGTTGAGGCAGCATGTCCTGTGTTCCAGTCTGTATCCATTGCTCCTCATCCTATCACAGGGACACCACTGAAAAGAGATTAGCACCTTCCTGACATGCACCCTTTAGATACTTGTAAACATGCAGTGGTTACTGGCTAACTTCATTTGGAAGCACACCACCTGCTCCAGTCTGGTAGTCCTGACACTGCAAAGGAAGGAGTCTGAGCCGTTTTAACCAATCACTGCTCCAGACAGTGGTAGAAGTGACCTAGATTGTACCTGCAGGCACCAGAAATTGCTCTCACGTGCCTATATTACATGTGTTCTCCTAATTGCTAGCCAGTTCCAGATCTCATTCAAGTCGTCTTATTTGTCCACTGCTCATTTGGAGTGGTTTTATAGTATATTTACACAAGATTTTTATAATCACTCTGCTGAAGCATAGCTTTTGGTTTTAAACTAACCTTAAATAGGATGTTCTGAGTTCATTAGAAGTTGCCTGCAAATTGCTCTCTGATGAAATTCAGTCCTTGCATTTAAAAAAAAATACATAATTAAAGTAGTACATCTTGCCAGCCAGCCATGGAACTGAGCTGTGTCTCAGCCTGACTTCTTGTTTCTGTGTCAGTAATAAACATGCTACAAAGAGGAAAATAACAATGCTGATAGCAGAGCTGTGATACTATGATAAAATAAGCTTATTATCCCAAGGTGTCATTGACTTACTTCTTAGTAACAGCAAGATTAAATGTTATAAATAAGATAGAAACCTTTTTAGTTAGCAAAGCAAACAGATCTTGGTAAGTTAGGATGAGAGATCATTTAGGAGTTGGTGACTCAGGCTTAATACTATTCAAATTAACTTGGAGGATCACTTGGAGAAGTAAAAATAATTTCACACAGCTCAAGGAGAGTGTAGAAGTTGGAACCTAGAGACTGAAAACCCTAGAAACCTTCTGTTTCATCTGGTGCTAATAACCTGAAATCTGTCTACCTGGAGAGCTTTTTCAGAATGGTTTCTTAATTTTCAGTTTCAGCCATAAAGGAAGATCTTTTGCTGTTCTGTGGTGTTTGCTGCAGTAAAACCAAAAAAGCATTCAGATGGCTGAACTTATTTTTGGACTTACCTGATAGTAACTATTTCAGCTGTGCAATATAAATAAAGGAGAAGTGTAACTTGGGTGAATTAAGGAAGGAAATCGTGTCCGAAACCAGTATAACTTTAAAGAGCTTTAGTCTGAGGATTGTCAAGTCTTGGAGATGCCAGTCACATGTTAGTTGTGTCACATTGTGCCCTGCTGATTCTCACCAACATGCTCTTGTTAACCAGAAAATGTCTTTTAAGGGCTTCTGCTGTACCAGCCTGGCTCACTCATCCTTCTCTTTCTTTTGCTTGCTCAAAAGCCAAAGGCACGTCCCTGATAGCTGAATGCACCGTGGTGAGAAACAAACTGGACAATTTTCACTACAAGCAAAACCTCCATCTGGATTTCTGGACTCCAAGATGCCTTGAGTTTTCCCAACTTCCCATGGTCCTCAGGTGTGGAAATCTACTGGACTGTCACTTAAACAAGGAATTTCCCTGAAGCCATGTCTGTAGCAGCGACTCTATTAGAAATGGACACTGGATGAAGTTCAGCCACATAATTGCTCTTATCAGTGTTAACAGTGGTCTGGACTGTTTGCTACGAATCTGTGAGATTTTACTTACAGGAGTACATCATCTTGCCACTATTTGACATAGGTTGGCTGGGCAAAGGAATGTTTTCTGGGAAGAAATAAACGTTACTGTGGACTTATTTTTATACTGATGGTGTCTTTTATAGGTGATAGCTAACCAGACAGACACCCTCGATGGAGAGGACCCCGTGACAAGGGGGAAAAAAAAATGTGTGAGGCACAATGGAAAGAAGCCCTCAAGAAGGGAATATGGCTTTAGTGTTTTTATAGCAAATGTTCCTTTAATGGAATATAAAAATAGCACAATTCAAAAAAATAGTTCGTGTTTTGCCCAGCCTTTTGCAAGTAATTTGGGATAAGAAGCTATCAGGAGTTTAAAAAACAACCACCACCAAAACCAACAAAACAAACCCAACAAAACCCAGAAAAGGTTGTCTGAGGCTGTTGCTTGGAAAACAAGTGTTAAAATGTCATACTTGCATGGTACAAAACCTATTTTCTATTCTTTGGAGTAAGATTTGATTGCAGAAGAAAAGAGTTTGTTTTGTTTTTTTAAAAAGAATCCAAACCTGTCAAGCAAAGGCAAATGACCTCTAAAACTATATGCCCAAAGAACATATTTATTGACCTATACTGTATACCATAGGCCTCTGTTATTTAAAATAACAGCTGTATTGGTTAAATTAGGCTGGATTTGCCTTCCAGCTGGTAAAACCAGCCCTTCTAAAACTATTTAAAGTATTTAAATATTTTCTATAAAACACAGATGTCAGTTTCTTTTATGCCTTGTTTGTACACCTAAATTGTTACCGTGTTATGCTCTCGAACAGTCAGTAAGATAATTTTATTTTATTTTTTCACAATTCTGGAATACAGGCCAGTTTGACAGCAGAGCTCAGTGTGGAGCACAGATGTGTGCAGTAGTCATCCCCCACCTACCCAGTCAATTTTTATGAAATATTTTGTCTGGCTCCAAAACACCTCAGAAATGAATTCTGCTAAAGGGCTTGTTCTGTTACGATTTGATTTGTCTGCATGTTTTTGTGAGTTGTTTGTTTTGGTTTTTTTTTTCATGTCAGGTGAAGTCTCAAAACTGATTAAACACTTAAGGAGTTAAAGCAAAGGAAAACAAATTCCTGACCAAGAAGATATTTTTTTTTCTGCCTTAAAGGGGCACCAGCTATTGCTAAGAAGAGACAATCTGAGCCTGTCCAGTTGTTTGCATAGCCCAGCCTTCTCCCCATTTCTGGTGGCAAGCAGTACATCAGGGAATCCAAAGCCACTCTGAGTAGCAGTTGCTTAGTTGTTTACTTAAGGATGCTTTCAGTTTAACCTGAACTTGCTACAAAATCAACACAAACAACAAGAAGCCTCTATGCAGATACTTTAGCTTTTAATTGATACGAAAGATCCCACTGAGAAAGCAACGTACTAGAGACACTTATTATGCAAACTTTGAAAACATAAATAGACAACTTTTCAGGAACAAAAGGGTTCGTATTTAGTGAGATGCCCTGTTGAAAGGATTGTTAGAATTGCAATTGGTTTAATGCAAACCAAAGTGATATGCCACAAAGAAAGCAAAATGTGTTTTGGAGTGAAATCCACGCTCTGATGAAGTCTCTGGGGCAGAGCTTCCACTTCAGGATAGCGGAAGTCACAAGTGCAATTTGACTCTTGATAGTAGACACAAAGGTAAAGGAAACAAAAATTTGGCAAGATTGAACACTAGTGAAATTGTTATCGAACTCTCCTCTGTCTTCTTTAAGGTTCTGTTGGTCTGAAAGCATGATGGCAAATTGGTGTTGCTCTGATAGCATGCAGATGTGTCAGACAGTGAATTCCTGATCGCTGCTCGTGCAGGGCTGGTGTCTGCAGCCACCTCTGTTGTGTAGGTTTAAGCCATTGGGACTAAAGAGTTAGAACATGGTAAATTCTGTCTGCCCTTGAGCATAGACATGCTTAAATATTATGTTTTAGATCTTGGTTACAAGCAGAACATTGTTCCTGAAGCTTTTATTGTCACATAGTTTTTATTGTAAATAGTTAAGGAAGCTTAAAATTAATTTTCCTTGCAAAATCGAATTTGCAGTGGCTGGGTTGTTTCTAGACAGATTTTGGTATTAATTTAAGAGATACAGTTTTTATAGTCTTTCCAACTTCTCGTTATGACTCCTGCAGTTTTCTTAACCTAAAAAATTGCTGCAACGATGAACAAAGAATTATACAAGGAAAAAAAACACAAAAAAACAAAACAACAAAAAAAACCAACATACTTTTGTATCTTTATTTTGGAATTTCTTGTTCTATTATAAATATTGAAGTATCCCTATTTCAGAAGACATATTTTGTTAATTGATTGTACATATTTAAATATGTATTTTTGCACAGGTCTTTTTTTCTTATATCCAGTTTTGGTACAATTGAGATCATCTAGTATTTATTTATTAATTAATTAAAAAGCTTAAAAAAAAAAAAAAGGAAAAAAAAAGGCAAATACCTTTTTATAATTTGAAGTGGTTCACTGCCAAGCCAATAGTTAAACATTGCCTACTTTTGCAACTTAAAGGATGCCTCCGTGTCGTGAAAGCTGTGTCCCTTTTCGTGTCTGGGGAGCGGATACAGGCGAGCTACGGCCCGCGTCCTGCGGCCGGGTTCTGAGGTGGGAACCCGAGCGCAGGCTTGGAGCCCCGCACGGTCGAGATGGCATTGCTTGTCAGTTGCCTGATTCCCAGAAAGACTACATTTAGTGAAGTGACAACACTGCTTCTCTTTTTTTAGTGTTCGTGTGCCTGTGTGTGCGTGCGCATTTGTGTGGGTCTCTATGTGGTTTAAAACTAACGGAAAAACTGAAAGTGCCTGATCTAACTAGTTTTAAGCTTGGACTGTTTAGACAGCTTCTCCTTAAAAGACTTGAATGTTCAGTTGAAATTCTTTGGAGCTTGCTTTTTCCACCTATAAATAATACATGTGTGCATATATATATATATATATATGTATGTATGTGTGTGTGTATATACACACACACATGCATATATATGTATTCTCTGAAATTAATGAGAGGGGTTGACAAAAGAAAGTGGATGATTCTGGTAACTTTTTTTTCTAAATATAAATCTTTTAATTAGAACACCTTGTGTTGGAACAATCCCATGGATAAACTCCTGTTTAATGTAATGCCAAGGGTTTCAAATATGGTTTTAACCAGCAGTTTTTATTTAACTGTCTCGTTTTGGGAAAGGATTGTTGGGGAGGGAAGGTATTAATAAATGAAATTAATGATTTAGGAAATGTTCAAAATAGTTGGTATTGCAGGAAAGCAAACAAACAAAAAGTAAGTACCTCTTAAGACCATTAGAAAATAAAGATGTGATTTCCAAGTGACATTTCTAAGGCAGTCGTCTTCCTGTAAGAGTTCTCTTGCCAAGGAATCTCTCTCTTGTCTTTCACTCATTCTTGTTCCGGAGGAGGGAATTGGGCTTGGAAAGATTCTTAAACGTTTCACTGTTCAGCAGAAAATAATTTTTACCTTTTGTGCAAGATATTTTAGGTTTTAAAAGAGAATTTTAAAATGAGCACTACATAATGTCAATGTGAATGTAGGCCTTGAAAGCATCTTGCTTGGTGTTGAGCCTGGTTCTAAAAGCAATCTCCTGTGTAAAATGTGTGAATAGTTTGATAATTTGTATACATAATCAACAGCATCTGATCAGCTGAACTCTGTGTTGGCTGCTGTATAGTACATGAACAAATGTCATGGGATAGAAAAATTACTTTGGATATTTAAAAGAAAAATAAATATATAGTCTATTTGTTTTGTAACAAGTTTCTGTAAATAAAATAATTTATACTATTTATAAGAAAAAGTTGTGCTTTGCTTCATGAAAAAAAAGATTAGTTTGTTGAACAAACATGTTACTAAACAAGGCAATAAAAATAGGACTTTTCAATAAATGAGGTTGGTTGCATGGAATACATTATATGTTTCTGCTTCATTATAAAGCCATTCACCATTAAAGGAAAACATGACCTGTATCGGTGCCTACGTGAACTGATTTCAGACAATTGGATGTGCTCAAATTCTGTCACTGAACCTCAGCAGTGTGGGAGCAGCTACAGAGCCAGCCTGGCAAGGTTGGACCTGTACATCCTGCAGGATTTAGCTACCTGGTTTTGGGAGGTGCCTTTATCAGTTCCACAGGGTTTTTCCTGTGCAAGGGGTAGTCTGTTACTTAAGGTTCTCACTTTTTGTAAGAGCAGCAGCTTTTACAGCCCCAAATGTAGTACACTGAATGATCCCAAGAATTGTGATTATTCTTTTATTTCCCTTCCAAAAACATGTCCTCTGTGTTTTCACAGTTTAAAGCTCCAGCGTGTGAATTCAACAGGTTAAATATTCTTGGAAGCTTTTCTCTGCGTGTGACTTGGGACTCCTGTGCAGTGGACAGCTTCTGAGGATGAGTTTGTAAAAGTGGTAAAAAATTCTGGCAGTGGGATAAGAATTCATAGATACTCCATGGCAATGTGCCCTGTGTCAATACAGCCTACTCTCACAAGCCCCCCTCTTTCTGCATACAGACAGGAAGGAAAGTAACACAAAAAAACCCCCAAATAAACAAACAAACAAAAACCAACCAAATCCAACCTTTAGGTTGAGAGAGAGCTGTACTCGAAATACTACAGTGCACAGGTACCTGAGCTTATTTGCAGCAAAGTGCAGCAAAATGCAGAAGCAGCAGCAGAAGCCAGAGATAAAACAGTTCCCCCCCCACCACGCATACAACCCAGCCCAGCAGAAAAGACCAACACCCCAAAAATCAGAAACTGGAAGCAGCAACCAGAACAGGAAGCCTCTCATCTTACAGTCTGAATTTCAAGCCCCATGATACTTTGCTCCCACCAGCACTTTAACTTTGAAACTGACATGGTGGCAGCGTAGTATTGAATATCAGCAGCAGATTCAACTCAACCCATGACACGGTGCTTCCTTTATTCTCTCCTTTTATAACAAGTTTTCCCTAGTATTTAGGATAAATGCTGCAAGATACAAACAGGGTTCAGGCAACAAGGTAGGTTCTGCTTTGCCTTTTTATAATGAGTACATCTAGTATTTATCTATTGACCTGTGTTGTCTCAAGGTTTTTATTTCTTTCTTGTCTCACCTTCCTGCAAACATGTTTCTTTTCTAGTAGGAATTTCTAATATCTGCTCCACCCTATAAGCTGTTGGCCCTGAAGGTGGTTGTGCTGGGCTGTACGAGTGACAGCAGCAAGAAGCGTGCAGGAGCTGAGCTTGCAGAGCTGAGCAGAGCTCTCAGCTTGGCATCTCATTCAGGCAAGTCTGTGATTCTGCGCTGTGTCTGCTTCAGAACGGAAGGGTTAACTATTGTAACTGCATTTGAAGTAGGCTTTTTGGTGTCCTCTAAAATTGGGAAGGTGAAGACATAGGCAAAAGGTGTATTTGTGTTGTATAACTCAAAGCTCTCCGAGGTATCTCGGAGCTGTGTGGGTTTGCAATGTCCCCCCTCTCTTTGCTGCTTTAGGCACTGCTGCCAGCACTCTGCAGTGCACTGCCAGGGAGCCCTGACCCCAGGACAGAGAGCCGAGCTGCTCAGTGAGTCATTGCTTCTCCCAGTGATTCAATCAGCTCAGTAAAGGCGTTTGTCATGCAAATTGCCTTCTGATCTGGTGCTGGAATGGAAACCAGTGAGCTACCCCTGACGTGGGTAGGAAGCAGTTTCTCTTCTGATAGTGTTGTATGAAAATACTCCAGTTTATATCCAGGAAGAGTCATTTGGTGATGGAGTTGGAGCCCAATAACGTGTGCAATCCAAATCTAAATGTCAGAGCTTCTCTGTGTGTATGGGCTTGTGTTCTTGCATATTGCCAATGCCTTTTGCATTTAAAATGGCAGCTTGTGGCACGTCCTCTGAACCTGAAGGTGTCAGCCTTCTCCTATTGGGCTCAAAGGCTACAACCGGACTGTGGCAAAAAAGCTCCCAAATCCTGGTCCTGCGCCCGCAGCATGTGCAGCTCTGAGGCAGGGATGTGAAGCTGGCACAGTGCCCTCGCTGCGTACAGCCCGGCCAGCAGTGAGCAGCCCTGGCACCCGCTGCCTTTGTAAACTGAAGCTCTCTGTGGCCGCTGTTACTTAATGCCAGCTACCGAAACAACCAATACAAGGGCTTGCCATTGGCTTTATTGAAATGCAAATTCCTGTTGGGTCATTATTATCGTGTTCTGGTGCAACAAATAATCAAACACACGTGGCTTGTAGGATCCACCATGGGACTCTTAATTTGACTGAATGCTTTTCTCAGGGTTTTGGCTTAGAGTTGTGTTAGCTGCTGGATTTGTTCCTAACAAGCAGCATGGGATCTTTGTCACCAAAAAGCTGCATATGCTTGTTTTGTGTTGTTTCTGTTTGTTTTTTTCCCTGGCCCACCAAATTTGGGGAGAATCTTGAAAACCTTTTCTGAAGTTGCACAAACCAATCTGTATTCGAACTTTATTCCAAAGGATGGAAACTGGCCTGAGAAATGCAGTCAAAAAGCTTTGTCCAGGCTTTGCCTGGAGTTGACATCTGCACCCATATCGTTACAAAAGCTTTTCCTCAGTATCAGCAGGGAGAGTGTGTTGCTGCTCAGTTTAGGTGCTCTCTGACACTGCTGGAAGTTTTCTTTGTCTATTTTGCAGCTGAGCTCCCTTCACCTGCATCCCTTCCATCCATAACTGGTGACTTCTTCCAAAAGCAAGTTCCTTGCCTCTTGTCTGCAAGGCTAGACCTTAACCTCTGGAGCCCAGTGTTCAGTGAGAGGAAATGGAGCTGCTGGCAGGTCGGCAGAGGCAAGAGAGCCAGCACACAAACTAGAATTAACTACTTTGTAGCAGAGCTTTACTGGCAACCCCGCAACATCCTATCTCCTGTCTCCTTCCTGCCATCCCCCACTGCAGGGGCAGTGAAGGTGTTGCAGAGCAAGGCTTGAAATCTGTGTCTGATTCTGGCTACTTTGTTGCGAGTATGAAGTCAGCCTTCCAAAGAGAAATGGGAGAGTGCTCTCAGTTCAAGGAACTGCTGGAGCTTAAATTAGGAGAGAGAACGTACAACTTTGGCATGTGGACTATAAATCCGTGGAAAGCTGTCAAGACTGAGGCATGAACGGGTGTGTCTAGAGTGCCACTCACAATCAGAGTTAAATAAATGGAACTCATGGGATGAAATAAACCAAAGGTTAAACTGACAACTACATGAAAGTTATCACAAAGGTAACTTCAGGGTTTAAAGGAAGCAGAAATCCTATTGCTTCTGATTTGACATAGAAATTGAAGTAGGCAGTTAAAAAAAAAACAAAAAACCAAAACAACAGAATAGAAAAAAATATGCCCTGGGCCAGCTCAAAGCCTGACCACCCTGGACCCCTCAACATTTCTACCCTTTGGAAAAGAACTATGCACAGATTGTTTTTTCTTGTTTCCAGGAGAGCAATGTAAATCACTGCTGTGGCTATGCTTTGTGCATCTAGCTGTGGATGTGAGAAGCTACAACTTTCTGGAATTTTATCCCCTTTAGTGACAATGATTTTCTTGCCAGGCCTTGCCTCATAAAGCTTTGTCAAGAATCCCTTTCAGGGTCCTCCAGATCCTCCGTTGCAGGACACAGGCTGAGATCAGAAAATGAGTAAGGTAAGCCAGGATTTTTAAAGGGGGTCTTTGCTCTCTGGTATGGAGCACTTCTTTTTGGAGCATTGGTTTTTCACCCACCTAAGCAGAGAACACCAACACCAGATTCTGCAATACTTGGCTCCCATAGGCTGGTAGTGATGATTAGAATAAAATTTTAGAAGTTGAATGCTCTACAAATACTTTACAGCACATTGAGGATCTTTAGTTTATTTTCCTCACAAAGTGGACATTTATGGTTGGTTGGCTGGTTGTTTTTTTCCTGTTGCTCTTTCCTACACTAAAATATCAGCAAGTTTTCTTGACTGAATAAAGCGTATTTTTACATTGGTTTTCTTAAGTTTTTATTCCCTTTAACTTATAGTTAAAATATATATATATGGTAATCCATAAGCTGAATGGAGAGCCTAAGGTTTGTTTTGTGGAGCTTTGCTATAGGTAATTAAGGCCAGGACTCTGTTGCTAAGTGCAGTGGCATCAAACACAGACTTTCTTTGGGAGGGAAGAAGAAACCTTGAGCTGAGCCAAGCCATCAGGGTAGACAGCTGCTGCTGTAGGCTCTGCCAGGGCCAGAAACCATGTGTCATCAGTATGGCAGCAGCCCACTTGGAACACTGATTCCTCAGCAGCTGTGAAGAAATCATAACCCCCTGGCTGTATCTGATCAGCTGTGTCACTGCAATGGGATCTTCCCCTGTTCCTCCCCGCATTCTGACATCTGCAGCTCTAACAGAGGGAGTTAGGCTTTGTTAATGTGCTGCCCTTCTTTTAAACAGTTGGCAAAATCATCTTTTAATGGAGAGGCTACTTTAGTTAACCATGTTCTCAAAGTTGAAGTCCTCACACACAGAATTCACAGCCTGGTGGGGGTTAGAAGGAACCTCTGGAGATCATCTAGTCCAACCCCACTGCTAAACCAGGGTCACCCAGAGCAGATTGCCTGAGATCACATCCAGGTGGGTTTGGAATCTCTCCAGAGACTCCGCAATCTCTCAGGGCAGCCTGGTCCAGGGCTCCAGCTACCCCACAAACAAGCAGCTTTTCTTTGTTTAGGTGGAACTTCCCATGCTCTAGTTTGTGCCTGTTGCCACTTGTCCTGTCACTGGGCACCACTTAAAAGTGTCTGGCCTCATACTCTTGACACCCACCCTTCAGGTACTGATTGATAATTGAGATCCCTCAGTCTTATCCAGACTAAACAGCCTCAGATGTCTCTGCCTTTCCTCCTCAGAGATACTCCAGTCCTCAGTTTTGGTGGTTATATTACTGCTTCACCATAGACACTTTCATCTTTATTCCTTCTCTCTTAAGCTCTAATCCTCTTGTAAGAACAGTTTGTCCTGTCTGGACAGCTAAGATTTTTAGCTACTTTACTATTATGCAACTGATTCTTTTCATCTTTGATTCAAACACAGAAGTGTTAAAAAAGCAAGCACAGGATCACCATTAGTTCTCTCTGTTCACAGATACTGACCCTGCTTTGCTGTTGAAAACTGAACACCATATACACAGCCAAGTAAAGGAACAAAGGAGATTACAGGAGATCACCAACTGTATCATACATTTAATAAATGAACTGGGATCCATACACCAAAACAGAACATTGTTTACATAATGAAGTGGAAAGTAAAAACACTACCTCTCCCACTAGTATTTTTTTTAACCTACAGTATACCAAGTTGTACAATATATTTATAGGTTACTTCCAAAATGTTTTAAACACCTAAAGTTTGCATTCCCTTGCATTAAAAAAAAAAAAAAAAGTTACATATTAATTACTCTGGAAAGTTTCTGAACTCTGTTTAGCAGCAAATCTCCTTTCTTGATGGTTTCTTGGTACTGCCAATTCTTGCTATCAGGCCTGGGAGTTATGGGGAACAAAAAAAAAAATTGAGAAGTAAGAACATGTTCTACTCCAAGCCACTTTACATTTCTGTAATAAGTGTCATCAAAATATACAGAATTCAGCTATTTCTGGGAATTGATACCATACCTGTTTGTTTCTACAATCTCGTTGACTTTGTCTATTTTGCAGTGCAACCGCCCAGCTGCAATAAATCTTGAGAGCTCCCTAAGCACAGAAAAAGAGAAGTTGATTAAATCACACTTCACCAAGGGCTTGTAGACCCAGCAGCACTGAATCTGCTATTACAATAGTACACACTACTTCTGAAGCAACAGCCTGTACCTTACGCATCCTCCTCTTATGAAAGCTTGGACATTACACATCAGAATGATCATTCTAGCCTCTGAATACAAAACTTTCTTGTCAGGCTGAAGACTCATACTTGAGTTAGTGAAATTTATCACTCAGCAACCTATGTAAAGGTAGCAGACATGTAGTGTGCCTATTTGGAATTTATCCTGAGGTACGTAGCTTCCTGCCAGTCAACTCATTAGAAAAGTCTCTTAATAGTGCCCTACTCTCCAGTAGCTCTAAATATGCTGATATTTTTTAATTACTGTTTTGCCTAATCTGATTATTTGCAGCACATTACTGATGGTAAAAGAAAATATTCTTGTGATCAACAGTAAGACAAGTTACAACTAGTAGTAAGTTACTGGGAAGCATAAGAACTGGTATTACTTTAGAACATTTACCTTTGAATTGAATGGTATTTGGTTTCTCTTGAAACACCTACTAATTAATTTCTGAGTATTTCAAGCAAATTTCATATTTCTGTAACACTTTTCTGTTTGAAAATCTGAGACTTCTTTATGAAAGAAGAATGGCTTGTGAAGGCACCTGGAGCAATGTATCTCATGTATGTAGAATAAAAGTCAGTTTCTCATTTCCTATTAGTTCTTATCATGATCTAAATCTGCTGCTTTTACACTAGAAAAGAATTGCAAATTGAGACTGCAGCCGCTGTTTGATTTAAGTGAAACCCATCAGATACTGCCTACAAACCAGAAAGCAAAACCAGATAAAGACTTGTAGAGTCTGTAAAATGTTAAGTTTTCATATGGTTGTGAAAAATGTCATCCTCTAACATCCTAAGTTCCATGGTACATGGAGGTCAACAGAGCACTATAAAGAACAAAGTTCTTAATAAAGCACTAGTTTCTCATACAGCACTTGGAGTGGAAGACTCATGAGAGACAGCAATCAAATTACTTTCTTTTCATAAGGTGCACTTAAATTTAGCCAGGCTCTTCCTCAGAAACGTAACTTTGCATGTTTAGAATCAAAGCACAACAAAGACTTTTATTCATAATAGGATTATAAATACTTGAGAAATATAATGTGAGATCTCTATGAATTTATAAAAACTATTGACTTACTGATCTATGAATTCTACACTGACTCCAAATGCCTCTGCCATGTAACCTAATGTCAGTGACCGGTAGGACTCTAGGAGCTGGCTGTATGCATGAATTCTCATTTCCCGTACGTAGTATCGATAGTGAGGTGCAAACAGCCAATCTTTCTTCATCTCTTGCTCTACAATAGCTGAAAATAAAAAGGAAAAAAGTCAGTAATCTCTAAGAAATGTAAAATATCATTTAAGTAAATAAAACATATAGCACCAGTTAATAAGTAATCAGTGTGAACATAACTATATTGTATTCTTGTGTACTTCAGGATATGGAAGGTATTTGACACTACACAGAAGAAAGTTGGTACAATCTGTATCAGTTCCAGAGCCAGAAGCAGAAACAATGTGCAAACAAAATTGTGGCAAAGCTAATGAGACACTCTCTGTCAGCATAGAATCCTTCTTTCAGGGTGTGAGTGAGGCCCTCCTTGCAGCAGGACTGCCTTGGGGATCAGCAGTCACTGGGGAGCAGTGTGGTGCTGGGAACGGCATTCCTTGGTACGTGACCACTGGCAGAAACATTGTTGTGCAAAGCTCGGTAAGGAAACAAGGTGAACTTTCTGGTACTGCCTCTTCTGACATTAGTTACAAGGATTTTCAGGCTTTTTCTCCTGACGGTTTTAGTTCTCAGCTAGTGATAAAGCCAGCATTAGAAAAATGTTGCCCTTAGCTCTTAATCTCAGCAGACCTAGACCTCTGCAAAACAAAGAGATCTCTTTGGTTTATTTTAAATACTTCATTGTCTTGCATTCTAAAAATCACAGACTTAGACAAGCATTCTGAGAGCTGGCAAGACTGAGTTTTCTGAAAAGTTTTTTTCAGTGTCACCCTTTGATTTTGAAAGCAGAGCAGAAAGCCAATGACAACAACAAAAACTTTCTATGTGCTTTCTCTTACAGGTTGAGATTTCAAGGCCTTCAGGCTACAAGCCCTGTAACGTCTGTCAAAGATAAAACCTTTCGGAGCTTTCCCACCTGACCTGGCTCCTCAGGTAAGACAGTGCTCTACAGACATTTTCTACCTAATCAGATGAATTTTACATAAAGCTTACTGTATGTGAAACTTTGTTTCAAAAATCAAAACAGTAGCAAATTTGAGGTCATTGTTAAAAACCAAAACCAACAACAAAAAAAACCAACAACCTTTTTTTTTTTTCTTTTTTTACAACTAGTAGTTCTAGATCTAGACTGTAGCTACTCAACAAAAGTTGTGTATGATCTGAAACAATTAACTAAAGCACCTGGAGTAGTGTTGTAGGACAAAGCACAGCCTTACCTAATGACTGGAAAAAGGCTGCGTAACGGCACTCGTAAAGAGAGAAGAGATACTGCCTTACAGCTGGCAAACTGTGCAACACTTCCAGAATCTCTGCTCCCTTAATAACCTGAAAGCAAACAAACTTGTTTGAGTACCATCACTTTCAGCCTGGAGATAAAGAGGTTAAAGAAAAGCTGTGTCTGAGGTGTTTCCATCTGCTTTGCTTACCTTTTCCCGAAGGTCAGGCCTGTCCAGTGCAATCATGCTGACATAGACAGTGTATGTTACAAATGTTTTGTAATCCATGAGTTCATAGGATGTAAACGTTGAAACTGTATCAAGGAAGAGCTCTGCTGCTTGCTTGAAATCTCGAATTGCTACACAGTAAAGGCCTTGGTACACTTTGAGACGATTTCTCCTGTCCCAGTCTCCTCCTTCTTCTATTAGACTTAAAATAGAACAAAATGAAATATATACTTATCAAAACGGATTATCTCATAATCTACATGAAACAAGTGCAGTAAATCAACTGATACCAGGTAATTAAAGAATTACAGAATCGTAGAATCATTAAGGTTGGAAAAGATCTCTAAGATCTGGAGTTGTTCAGTCTGGAGAAGAGAAGGCTGAGGGAAGGCTTTATCACTCTCTACAACTACCTGAAGGGAAGCTGAAGAGGGGGGCCAACCTCTTCTTGATGGCAAGCAACAGGACTAGAGGAAATGGTTTCAAGCTGTGCCAAGGGAGGTCTAGGCTGGATATTAAGAAATATTTCTTCACTGAAAGGGTTCTCAAACATTGGGATGGTCTGTCCAGGGCAGTGGTGTTTAAGCTGTGTGTAGACCTAGTGCTTAGGGATGTGGTTTAGTGCTGACCTTTCAGTGCTGGGTCAAAGGTTGGACTGGATGAGCTGGAGGTCTCTTCCAATCAGATACATTCTATGATTCTGTGATCAAGTCCAACAGTCAGCCCAACACTATCATGACCACTAAGCCATGTCCTGAAGTGCCATGTCAACAAAGAATAACTTGTCCTATGTTACAGCCTGTTGAAACAGTTCAGGCACAGCACACGTCAAGGACAGGAAAGGGGCTTCTTTGGGACAGGAGAGGCCAGATGCTTTTACACAGTGCAAGTTTCAACTGAAAGGAAAAGTTTACAGCCTCTAAAGCTGTGACAACAGTCTTCTGAGATGTGCTGGTAAAACAGTACTGTCAGCCTTAGCTGTAGCAGCATATTTCCCCTGCCAGTGCTGCTAAAATAGCAGCAGTCCAACTGCAGTCTCTTTTCAAGAATCATATTAACACAAAATTGATGTGGCTGTAAGCAGAAGCATAGGAAAAAATCTTAGAAAGCAACACAAAAAAATCACTGCCCAAAGAACACGGTAACTGGGAGAACCTTCTACCTTGGTGTCTCATGGCACCAGAAAAAGAGACTGAAAATCAGAGCTTGCTACAGGAACCACTGAAGTTCAGCATGTTGGGAGCACAGAGACACTGAAGTCAGCAGTGGAAACTGCAAGACAGCTGCACCGAAGCACACTGTGCTCACGCAGCTCTTGCTTCCAGAGGAAAAGCTGGCACTTCACAGAGCCAGCTATGTGGCATTTGAAGCAGCTGGATTCAGCTGGAAATCCTGCACTGCACATTATCATACTATCCCTTCACACCCTAAACTGTCTTCCAGCAGTGACGGAATAGAAAGTGGGAGCAAGGGGTAGGCTTAAAATCAGGTCAGCTGCTAGAAAATAGCTGACATATAATATTAACTTATTTTTCTCTTCCCAATGCCAACCCCTACCATTCTGTGATTCCTCCTTAAAAAAGAGCCAGGACTATGAAGCCCTCTAGTGCAAGGTAACACCCACCCACCCCTCTGTGATTCTGTCTTGCAATCAAGTCTTAGTAATTTCTTGACACCGAGGTATTTATCTTTCATTTCTTTTGTCATGGTTTGTCTGCAAAGTGCTTTAACTGCACTCAATCCAAGCAGTACCTTTTTGCCTTCTCAATGTTCCGTGTGATGAGGTCATTATCCATATAAAACAAGCCAATCCTCAGAAGATAGAAGACAATATCCAGACGATGTCCCAGCGCCACAGTTTTGTCGTAAGTCTTGCGGAAGGCAGTCAAAGCTCCCTCCTAAAGAAGACAGGATTTTCTACCATGAGAATATGAAAAGCATCAGGAGTATTTACAGAATGTCTGCTGTAAGTACATTTATCTTCTCCTGATAGTCTTGACAGTCGGTTTCCCACAGAACTTTAACATTAATGCATTCTGAACAGTCTTAAAGAATCAAAGTTTAGAGCGAGTCAAAAGACCTGATCCTCCAATCTTCTAAAAAAAAAAAAATAAATCTAAGGACTCTTAAAATTTATTCTGTAACTTGAAGTTCAGTTGGACTAGGTAAATACCTTAGAAAAGTCTAAAGAGGTAACGAAAGTGAAAAATAACATCTACAAATGTTATGAAAAACAAAAGGTAAAAGTATTTTTTCCCTTTTCAAGGAAAAAAATGTTTTATTTCAAGGGCTCTTTCTCACCAATCTGAACTTAAGTAACACCCTCTTCTATCTTCCATCCATCTCCAAGTTGTGCCATAGAGAAAATGCACTGTAAGTTGCCCAGTGCTCACGGGAACCTGCCAGTGGAGGTCCCAGTGTTTTTAATGTGAGTCCATACAGCCTCTGCCAACCCACCTTGTCCCCAATCCTGCATAGGTACTCAGCTTTGGCCATCATTGCATCTCGGATTTCACTCTCCCCCAAGATCTTTTCTGCATCCTCTAACTCGTTGTCAAGTCGTTTCAATTCCTCCTCATTAGCTTTCTTCATTTTGTTCAGCAGATCTGTGTCTATCTGCCACTCCAGAGACTTGCAGAGTGCTTCATAATATGGAGCCATATCTGAAAGAAAAGCAGAAAGACTTCCACTGCTACTTGCTGCAACAAGAGTGTACGTATTTCTAGAGCAGAGCACTGAAGGACTGCACCACTGAGCGTCACTGCCAGCTACATCCTTTCTACAGTCAGGTATCTATTAAATCCAGAGATGACAGAGGCAGTGTTTCTGGCTTCTTTTTGCTAGCTCTTTCCTATCACTGTTCTCTTTACATCTCTCACACTTGTGCTTGCCTTACTATTTACCTGACCCCAAGCACAGTGGGCCTGAGTACTCAACTACTGTCTTTTAATTTAAACACCAGCACGTAGCCAAAGCTGGGGACAGGGCACCACACCCCTAGGTCCAAACCTCCATTCCTCCTCCCCAAAATCCCCACCCCCACTGCTCTCACATTGTCCATGCCCCAGGGACCGATTAGGAGCATGATCTAGTGGGTGATGTCCCTACTCCCTGCAGGGAGTGTTGGGCTAGATGACCTTTAGAGGTCCCTTCCAACTCAAAACATTCTATGGTTTTATGACTGATGTACTCCAGCTGGGAAACGTGTCAACATCCCCCACCTCCTCCCTGGGATAAAAGAAGAGACAGTCAGACTGGCTCCTCGCCTACGCACGCACGCCTCTGGACAGACGCGGAGACCGACAAACAGAGCCGCCCCAGCTCCACGGCGGGAGGAGAAGGCGGCTGCCCACACCAGGCCGCACTCACTGTGGAGCCGCACGGCCGCCATCAGCTCGTCGCGCGCGGCGGGGTCGGGTGCGCGGGGCCGGAGGCTGAGGAGGAAGCGGAGCTGGGCGATGCGGAGGTCGGGGTTCTTGGGCAGCCCCTCCTCCTCCAGGTTCTCCAGCGGCATGGCGGTGAGACAGGACGAGACGGCTCGACTCCGGGCAGCAGCAGGCAGACGGCTGCGAGCAGGCGGCGCGGCCCAGTGACTCAGCCGCGACGGGCGGAAACCGCGACGCACTTCCTCCTGACAGCGCCCCCTGCCGGCGTGGAGGCCTGCAGGCACGGGGGAGGATGCGCTCATACGCGGCCGTGCCCTCGCGTCTGTGCAGGGGGAGCAGGACGGGGGTGTGCCTCGGGGGTGCGCCTCGGGGGTGCGCGTACGCGGCGCGGCCTATAGGAGGCGTGCGTACGCGGCGCGGCCTATAGGAGGCGTGCGTACGCGGCGCGGCCTATAGGAGGCGTGCGTACGCAGGCTGTAGGGGCCGTGCAGCTGTGGTTGTGCGGGCTGCGGGTGCCTGGCGCTGGGCAGGAACAGGCTGCAGGGGCTGGGCGTGCACAGGCTGCACGGGTTGCAGGAGCCCAGTGTGATCCATAGGGGCTGCAATGGCAGTGGCCGCAGACAGTGCATAAGGACTGTGCTGTAGGGGCGGTGTACGCGCAGTCTATGTGGGGTGCCGATGCACGGCGGGCACGGCAGCAGCGCCGGTAGCGCCGTGGTGTCTCCGCCGTGTACCGCCCCCGTGCCCCACCGCCCTCCCTCGTCCCCGGTTTGCTTTACTCAGCCCTTGCTGAATGGCTTTTCAAGTGCTCGGTGTTTAGGGGACAAGGAGAGAGGGACTTGAAAAGCGGTCTCGGCATTTGGTGTGGAAAAAAAATTAAAGGTGTGTAGCCTTTGTAGTTGCAGAAAGAAGCTGGAACGTGTTACCCAAAAGCATGCCTGTGGCTCAAAAAAAGCAGAAGGTAAATTCAAGGAACTTTAAACTTTCATGTTTTGGTTGTATCTCACTCAGAATCACAAAATATATTTGGTTGGAAGAGACTTCAAGATCATCCTGTTCAGCCTTTGACCCAGCACTGAAGGGTCAACACTAAACCGCTGTAAGCACTAGGTCCACACACTGTTTGAACACCTTCAGGGATGGTGACTCCACCACTGCCCTGGGCAGACCATTCCAGTGTTTGATAACCCTTTCAGTGAAGAAACATTTCTTAATATCCAGCCTAAACCTCTCCCGGCATAGCTTGTATCCATTTCGCCTAGTCCTGTTGACACCAAAGAGAAGAGGTTGGCGATGGTGACATCACATGGGCAGCCTGTTGCAGGTTTTAACAACGCTTTTGGTGAAGAAATTTTTTCTGATGTCCGGCCTAAACCTTGCCTGGTGCAACTTAAGGCTGTTTCCTCTTGTCATATTGCTTGTTACTTGGGTGAAGATACTGACCCCAACCTGCCTCTGACCTCCTTTCAGGTAGTTGAAGAGAACGAGAAGGTCTCTCCTCTCTGCTGGCACTAAGGGTTGGAATGTATTTCTGGCAAGTGCCCTCCCTCTCCTGTGGTGATGGTGAGCCAGGATGGCTGGCACTGATGCTGAGTGGCCCCTGTGTGTCACCCTACCCCATCAGCCCTGCTCCTGCCTCACTGTGCCCACCTGCCTGCAGATTGTTTGTGCCAAATCTGATACACAGGGCATATGGGCACAGCATCATTTCTGTCTTTGTGAATATCCAGATGCTTCTGATTTTAAATGATGTTTTTGCTGAAACTGGGTTTTAAACTTAATGCTTCTTGTCTGTGCCTCTATTTTGGGGTTGGATGTTTTCGCCTGGTTCATAGGAGAAACTGTTCCCCTGCCTGCTTTGGCACAGTATATTCCTAAGGTTGGCTTCTTGATATTGGGTGTGAATTATTTAGAAGTTTGCTGGAAGGAGCTGTCCTTTGCTGCATTCTTGCTAAGTGCTAATATTTCTTACATTGATTCTGAGTTTTTTCTTTTTTTTCTTCATTTAAGTCATTGGCTTGTAGTTCTAGTGTCTGGGAGTAAAATAAGGGAGAATCTGAGTTTTAACTTGGGCATCTCCTTTGTTTCTTTGTGAGCAGGGATTTTTTTTCCCCTTCTGTTTCTGTGTTTTTCTTTTTTTGGAGTCACAATCACTTTTGTATTGATTGCGCAACAAGGAATTGCTTTGATGCCTTGCAGAGAACTGCACGTAGATCTTTTGCAGCAGTGTTTATGTTATTTGCCTGTTGGCCTTTGCATTTGCTCAGAGACCTATTAATTAGGGGGTTTTCTTATGACAGACACTTTCAGGCCTCTTGCATATTTTTCATTTGAATCTTGTCTCCCGCTATGTTTCCTGGGCAGTGTGCTTGGAGCTGCGGTATGCTGTTTATTCTTAGTGTGCCTTGTTTAGGAAGAAAAAGGATGGTTGGTTTTGTTTCTGCTAAGTAAGGCTGATCTTTCATACACTGAGGCACTGCACACAGGGGTGAGCGTTACTCCTGTCAGCAGCCAAGCTAGGATTAGCTCACAGAAACTGAAGAAGAAAAAGAATTCAATCATCTCCAATGCCCAGTTATTGCAGCCAGTCTCTCCAGTGCTGGCAGGAAGGTGGAAAGTGTGTGCAGCTCCCTTGCAAGCAGGTAACCTAGCTGTCACCTTAGCTTTTTTTTCTTAATCCCTGATAAAGATTACTTTGCAACCACAGCTGGAGATCTGACTCCCTTCCAAAATTCATGTCATTCAGAACTATTATATCTCTGGCCGTTCTCACTGTTCACAGAAATACCCACGCCCTGTCAACGTCACTGCGTTTTTGGCATCCACAGTTCACTGAGGCAGTGAAAGCAACAGTTTCATTATGTACTGTGGGAGAAAAAGGTTTTCATCCTCCCACTTCTGGAGTAGCCGCATTTTAATTGGCCCCAAAATAAATTATAAGGTGTGAGAAGAGTAAAGGAGACGAGTTTTAATTTTCCTGGCTTTAGTTAGTGCTTAAGTGTTGTGTTTTGCTTTGTACCCATATGAAACACTAGTTAATTAAAAAAAACCCCAGCATTTATTGTCTGTAAACATTTGTCTGCGTTTTCATATTTATGTATATAAGCACTAACTGGGAGCAGTGGACCTAGCTATGTGCATGTAACGTTCACTGCTAAACATGACAGGAAATTCACACAGAATATTTGTATCTCAAATATTTATATGAAGAAAGAGAGCCTGTGGTAATTCTCATGTGGCCTTAGAGAATTCAAAGGGATCCAAACTAATAAGTACTTTTTTTTTTTTCTTCCCCAGAGTGGACCTCAAATTATCATTTCCTTCTGTGCAAGATGCAGCAGGGCTGCAAGGAGCCATGTGGTGGCCCACTAGTCACTCTGGTGATGCTCTTGCATAAAGAGTGACAGTATGGAGATGCTGCAGGCTGTTTAAATAGCATAACCCTGGTTATCCAGCTGAAAGTAGGAGCCAGCCTCTTTTGCAGGAGCTTCCCAGAACCTTCCTGTGGCTCTGCACTTGCAAGGTACTAATCCTGCCTACCTTCTTGCTTGCACCAACACCAGGAGTGACTCTGGTGGCGTTCAGGGCATCCAAGGAGGTATCTTCTGCTTGGTGGTGATTTGGAGTAAGACAGGTTTGTCAGCCCCTTTAGCTGTGCGGTTAAGCTTAAAAATAGCAAAATATGGTGATATTCACCATTGACTTCTGAATTGGTATAGTATTTGCCATTGAATGCTGCCTGTTCTGCAGCTGAAGGCTGGGCTCCTCTCTTGGGTAGTGGAGATCTGCCATCCACTCTTTAAATTAAGGGATATGGTGCACTCTCAGCACTCTGTTGTCTGAGAGGAACAGACACAGTGACTTTTCCTCCCTGTGGCAGAGGTTTCTCTCTCCCTAGGCATTACAGATGATGGTGAGGACTTTGCCCTCTCCCCAGTGATGCTCATACACATGAAGAGGTTTGTTTCCTCTGTGTGGTTCCTGGGTGGACACATCTTGCATGGTCATTGCCCCATACAGCTGTGGGAGGCCACAGACAGAACTGAAGTGCAAATACAGATCTGTTCCTTCCTCAGTAGCAGCTCTTAATAAGTGCTACCCAAAGCAAGGCAGCTCCTCGTGCACTCTGTGAGGCTGCTCCTTATTGTGTCCTGGCCAGCCCTTCACCCTCAGAGTCGTGCCCAGGCCACTCCAATGCCCAGTGATGCCCATCAGCTGCAGCATGCCTGGCTGGGGCTGAGCTACCACAAGGTGACAGTGTTTCAGAGCAATAACTGTGCTGAATCTCTGCCTTCTATGTGCTTGCTTTGCTGGTTTTGGTTTGTTTGGGATTTTTATGTGTGCCCAACATACAAAGTGAAGCCAGCTGAAAGCTCTGGGTATTATCTACATGTCCCACTCACAAGTCACTGTCTGGTGTCCAGGCTTTTGTGTTCAGGTGGACATTGACTTGCTGCCTGCAGGGAGCCACCCATTGTGGCAGTGTCAGGATTTGGGCATTTTGCTCTCAAGTGTTGTCAGTGCAGCCAGGGACCCCAGCTGTCACTGCTGCCTCTGCTCATCCAGACCCTCTGGGTGTGGCAGCCCCTCTCTCCCTGCAAAAGGAAAAGCTCACATCACCTCAGGGTATAGCATTGCTCTGCTTTCCTCTCCAAAGAGGTCCTGTGGCACCACCTGTCTTTCCTGGGCTTCAGAAACAAGAACCATCCTGGCACTGTGAGCATCCTCTGCTAGCAGATCTGGATCCATGCCAGGGTCCTGGATTAGACCCAAGTGTCACTGAATGTCTTTGCTTTCACATCATGAAAGATATGAAGGGTCTTGGAAGCTGTTTGGCATGTCCATGCTGTAATGAAGAGCTCTGTGGATAGCCATCACACCAGGAGCTGCAGGCTCACCTCAGTAATACCAATTATGCTTTCTTAGCTTGCTGTGATCTTCAGACACCTTCAAGGCCAATGCTTTCATTTCATTTGCAGGGCTGTTTTAACTTAATTTTGGGAAAGATGGCACTTGAGACACCTCTGGCTTCATTCTTCATCCTTCAGTAGTGGAAGTGTTGACAGCAATACTCACAGCTGCACCTTACAAACCTACAGGTGTTAGGCACAGATTTCTTCCAATAAGCTCCTAGAAGTTATCTGTTTTCATAAGTAATTATTGTTGGCATAGATATAGCTCTCATCTCTGTGAGTCTGGCTCTCAGAAACCACAGCCTTTATGAGCAAGGAGTGAAAGGCACAGGGTTAAGGCCTCTGCCAGCACAGCTCTGCTGGCTGGCTGGCATTAGGCAAGTCCTGGCACAAGTGTAAGAACACTTAGAAAATGCCCTTGGAGTGGGATTTTGCATCTCTTTATTTCCTTGAAGTTATTTTGTCACCCTCGCTGTATTACTAATTGCCTCTGCTCAGCCAAGTATCCCTTTCACAGCAGTTAGTGTCCTTTCTTTATTTATCTGCAGATTTTCAAATGGATACATTCTTCCCCATCAGGATGCTTTGAAGGATGACGTTTCGCACCATCCCCAAATTAAGTCTTTTGCAGCATTAAAGTCTGTTATCAGGGTGTTCCAACAAGCAGCCATGTTAGGGGGAGTTTATTACCCTGGGAAGAGAGGATGAGACCACATCATCAATTAGAGACCTGAAAAGCCATTAATATCTAGTGGCCATGAGAAATCAAACTGGCAGGTGGGAAGGAGATGGTGAGGGAGCCTCTTTCTTCAATACCTGTGGCAGCCCTGCGGGTAGGGGAGGGTGATGACATGCTGATACCTAAGGGTGTGTTGATTCAGTGCTGCAGCTTCAGGAGATCTTGGGAGGAAAGATCTTTCTGAACAGGTGAGAACCCCTGTATTTGGTGCCATGAAAACATACAGGGAGGGACAGCTCCTGGTAAAATGGCTGTGATGGGGAGTGGGAGAGAGCACCCCTGGCCTGAGGAAGCAAAGTTCTGTACCACATCTGTCCCATTATCAAGCAAAGGCGTTTGTGGGGATGTGTGAATATGCACACACACAAATGATTTGTGCTTGAAGCTTTTGGTTTAGGCCCTGTTTTCCAGCCTGCTTGTTTTTAATGCAGACTGATGGATGCAGACATTGAATGTTCTGTACAAAATGGTAGCCTGCAAGGCTGAATTGCAGCATGAGGTGTGTTTACTGTGTCTTTTCTCCTAAGTACAGATTTACTTTCAGAAAATGAGTACTCTAGACCAACTCACTGGTGTAATTGTTTAATAAACAGCAGCAGCACCCAGGTGTGAATATCGACACAGACTGGTGTGGGATCTGGCTCTTGCTTCCCCACATGTAGCACAAACACTGGTAAGTCCTCTGCACTGATGTGGCAGTTCTGGGGGATACCATCCATGTGGTAAGGTCTGCTGCTTTTTAAGGTGTCCTGTTCCAGGTAGAAATCCACAAATCTGTATTAACATTTGTCAGCTCCAGCTGTGTGTCTGTATCTGCCTTTGTTTCTAAGGTAATTTCTGCTGTACACTTTCACCACATGATTGCTTTCATTGTACGTGGTTCCTTCTGTTGGGCACTTCTCTGTTGACTGTGATTACTAGCACATCAACTTAAAATGCTCTTGTACTGTATAATTAACTTTATCTGCTTTGCTACAATGCCTCTTGCTGGTAATTACACACACTTCAGCTCTTTCACTGTGTTTCTAAGACTTTAAGAAGCACTGATTATTCTGGCCCAGTCTCTGTCCAAACTTGAGGGTATTTTTCATGCCTACAATTATATCTTTTTCCTTGCAACAGCCCTGCTGTAATCTGGATATTGATTATAGTACATAAAATGTGATCTTTAAATAAATCATCTCTTTGAAATTCATTGGGGTTTACATGTGCTGGTAGCAAAAGCTTATTTAAATCCTCAGGTTGCTGGCAGGTTGATATGATAGTTATCAGTTCATTGAGATAATCTGAAATGGAGAGCAAGGATCTTGAAATCTTTCAGTCCTCTTGGGAGTTACTCCATTTCCCTTCTCCTTAGCTCAGCCTTGTCAGCTTTCCTTGCACTGTCTTGGTGACTTTTGTCCTTTGATGATTCTTTTAAGCCTCTTTTTCTAAGGCAGTAGTCTCATGTGATTATACCCTCTGCCCATCAGTCTGTGCTTCTGTGCTCTAATGTGTTTGAACCCCTGGGTCAACTTGAACAAATTTGATAGATTTCAGGAGCTCTCAATGATGTCAAATTCCTTGAAGTTAGGTAGGGCAGATCAGATAGGGCATATCCAAACTGGCAAGGATCAGATGTTCTGTCTAACCCACACTGTGCTGTCCTGTGGTGCCTGTACTCCAGTACCCCAGGCTAGCAGTGCCTTTTGCTTAGCTGGTGTTCAGGAAACGTGGCCAGCAGTAAGGACCAATGTGTGCCCATCACATGGCTCATGGGAAATACATAGATGTGAGGCACATAGGAAGGAAGAGCTGGGAGTGTTGCCATGGTGGAGTTGGGGGGGAAGTGAGGAAAAGGGGTATGGGATCCGTGGGAAAGCAGCCTTCACCCCTGACTGCTCACAGAGCAGCAGCTGTCGCTGTAATTACAAATATTGATGTATTTTCCACAGCTTCTTTTCAAAAAGCCTCTTTTATTTATTTTTCCCCCAGTCTTTACAACGACAAGTCATTTTCACATCAGGCAAAGAAAAGTGCTTGGCAGAGAAGCATTGCATAACTTCTACTGAGATCTTGTAGCAAACATTTATTAATCAAGGGAAGTGGTGTTTGATGCAAACATCAGTGTGAGGATTTAATACTTAATTAATGTTAATACACTTTTAAAATAAACCCAGTGATGGAGTGGAAGCAGTCTGAAATCCTGCTAAGTTCTCAGGACAGGGTGCTTCTCTAAAACATATGGGAATTTGGTTCTGGCCATCGATGCAGTCTGTTGGTGTACCTGGGGAACATCTACCGAATACATATTGACCTGGACATCAATTTAACTGAAGAAGGTGCTCTTTTTTCCTGCTCCTGAGTGCACTAGGAGTCCCAGAACAAGTGAAATGTGAGGGTGTGTGCTCACAGTGCTGTGCTGCCCTGGCACCAGTCACCCTCAGTGTTGTACTTTTGCTAATGGACAAGTTGCCAGCCTGAGAAACTTCAGTTTGAGTGAAAGTAGCTGGGTTGCTGCTTAAGGGGGTTTATGTCAGTTTTGATATGTGCAGAAAATTCAAACCATCTGGAACTGAGAGTCCATCTCTGCATGCAGTGCTGGAGGGTGCTTCTTGGCTGATGGAACCTGGTTTGCCATTGCACAGGGGGAAGCAGAGAACTCAGCTGCACAAGTACCTCCGATATCTTCCTTTCTTTTATTTGGAAGACTAAGCCTGCTTTCCCAGAACAGAAATATCCTTCATCTGGTAGAGGTGAGGAAAATTCTCCAGATGATTTTCATCATGTCTTGAGATCAGACCTTCAAAGGTTAGAGAGAGAGGCATTAGGCAAGGAAAGTATGGTTTAGCCCTTTTGAAATGCTGGTGTTACTAGTGATGTTATGGCAATGTAGGTAACTTTTTTGTTGTGTATTTAGTCTTCTTCATCTGCAATTTGACATTCTTGAGTAAAAATCCCTGAGTGATTAGTCTTTTTTGGTGTCTTTCCATGTTGTTACCATTCAGAAGTAAAGAAACCTGTGCTTCAGTGGTACTGTGGAAATACCTGGTTAGTGCCCTGTGAAGTCCTGGATGGATGCAACACCCTACCCTTGCTGCCATGGCAGTTAGCTAACCACCTCCACAGCATGCTGCTCTGCAGTTGGGGCTGCATTTAACTCTCCTTTTGTAGCTGGTTAGAATTGTCTCTTAGGTGGGGTTATTTCAGCTCTATTTTCTTTTCATTTCTCCTCTGCCTCTCCCCTCCTCATCTCTTGCTCTCAGGCCCTGTTCCTGGCATTTGCAGGTAGCAATCCTCTCCTCTGGTAAATGAGGTGGTTCTCTAGCTGTTACCTTCTTTTGGGGCAGTTTGAGTTTCTGATCATTATATTTTACATGGTATGGGTATGACCAGCTTCTAAAATTCCTTCCACAGCTCATATAAACCCAGTGCAAAGCAAGCACTTCTCAGGTACTTGCCCTTGAACCAGCTTCTTTTCATCTTGCCTGCTGAGACAAACCTCTTGGCAGACACCACTTGCACAGACACCGCTTGCACAGACACCATTTGCTGTCACAGGATTATTCCCATTTATTCACTGCTTATCCCAATGTGGCATAAAAAATGGAGTGGGATTATCCTGGCCCCAGCCAGCAGTGTGTGCTGGTGAGTGGTGTAACATACATTCTGCTTCTTGCATCTCCTAGTTAATATTTTTGCCTGTTACAACTCAGTTCTTTCCTCTCTAAGTACATAAATTACCTTTAATGTTTTCCTAGTGTGACCTGCATGACAGTACTTTCACATCTCATCTATTTTTCTCCATGTCTGAATTCTGCCTTGCTGCTGCCAGCACCATCCCACAGAGTTTGTACCATGCTGCTCTGCTTTCCCAACTGGCACCCCATGGTCTGTTCCCCGGCACTTGCAGCTCGCATGCATCAGCCCACCAGCAATTTTGGCTGGAATAATAACCCTGGACTTGCCACCATCAGTCTGCTGTGGGGAAGTGTTCCTCACAGCAAAGAAAAGGCACTTTGTGAAATGCAGTTTGCTGCTCTCTTGAGCAGAGACAAAGGTGTCTTGGTTTGTGGTCATCAAATGCTTCCTGTTAATTGTATAAAACGTCCTCATCTGCTGCACCCCCACTTTATGCCCATCAGCAGGGCTCTCTGCAGATATGCTGAGTTCCTTGTTTCATGCATTTTCTGATTGTGCCAGCTTTGGCACCTGTCCATTCTGCTGTTGAGTGGCTGGATCTCACCCTTGCTGTGTATTTCCTGGTCATAGCCATCTTTGGTCAGATGCCATTTAGACACCAGTCCAACTCATCAAACAACTTGCTTTCCTGCTGAAGGCTTTGGACTTCAGTCAAGTTAATCTCTGAGAAACCCTCTCATCTTCTAGTTTGATGAAGGAAGTATGTGGTTTGTGCTGGCTTCATTTTTCAGTATTATTTTTTCACTGGTGTATATTTATAGCCTCTATATATATATGTATACATACTATATAGTTAAATATATTACTATATATCTGCACACTGTGCTGTATATTTGTAACCACACACACATGCATGAACTTTATCTATCTATCTATCTATCTATCTATCTATCTATCTATCTATCTATCCACATAGATATACATATAATAAAGCTTGCAGAAGTCTTACTTGCATTCATTTTCCTCTCAGAGCTTTTTCCTCCTGGAGTTTTGCCTGAGACATAATTTTCTGGTTTGTTTCATTTTGCCTTTAAAATCTATTCTCCAAGAACATCTAAAATTACTAAACTGTTTATTCCATTGACTTTTAATGTCTAGAACCTTTGCAAAGAAACATTCCTGGAGCAGCTATTTTCAGCTACCTTTTTCATACCTACTTGTATTTTGTGCTACTTTACTTGTAATTTCCATGACAATTATCCCCAGAGTTGAAGGCAGCCTTGCCCTTGGTTGCTGCTTTGCAAAGCTGCCCTCGCCCCTGGCCATCTGAGAATCTGACTGGAGAAGTTCATGCTGAATTCTTTTGGTTTATTTCATGTCTCTTGTATGTCCCCCTAGCACTATACAGGTGCTACAGACTGCTGTTACATATATGTTGCATTTCACATATTGCCATGGAAATGGTTTGGAGGGCAGAGCTGTCTCAGTCCTTGAAAGGAGCAGCATATTGTGACTGGTGGAAGAGGACACATCACCCACAGAAGGATTTGTGCCATGGATTAACAAGGTAACCCACTGCCTAACATGGACTCCCACTAGTGCAGTGAAGCCAGGTTTGGTGCATACTAGAATAAAAGAGGAATGTGGAAAGAGCAGGTATGGGCTGTGTGTGGGTGCCAGTTGCGCAGATCCTGAGCCCTGGCTGGCTTCTGCCCCGCTATACCCCAGCATGAGCTCCCCTGGGCACAGCCTCTGCCCAGCTACATCCTCCCTGCTGGGCACAGTGCTCAAATGCTACTCTCATACTGCAGAGCTCCCCAAATGTGAAAAAAGGGAAGCATATGTTGAATACTTTGAACCATATATTGACTATTTCAACATCTTTTAACACTTCCAGCATCTTCTTGGTCTTTTCCTGTTGCTCATTCCCCTTTTCCTTTTTTCTCCATCAAACCTCTAGTGACTCACAGCCATTCCTGAAGTGCCAAGCAGCAATCCTATGATAAATTATATTTATATATTTTCTTATTATCCTTATCTATCCCACCTGATACATACAGAGTCACAGAATCACAGAAACATTCAGGTTGAAAAGACCCTCAGGATCACCAAGCCCAACCAATAACCCTACTCTACAAAGTTCACCCCCTAAACCATATCCCCAAGCACCACATCCAAATGACCTTTAAACACATCCAGGGGTGGTGACTCAACCACCTCCCTGGGCAGCCCAACTCTGAGCTTTCTGTATCATCTACTCTCAACCCTTCCAGTACCTCCTCACCCTTTTTGTGTATCCTTTTTCCCCTCAGCTGGCCATTTCCTTCCATTTTTCCATGTGCTGCCTCCTTTCATTTTTACCTACTCATGTCCTTCCCTCTCACCACCCCCAGCTTCCTCTCCTGAATCCACTTAAATGTAATCTAAAACATGCTGCCTGGAAGTGGAAGCCCAGAGAAATATTTGCTCTGGCTCTCACTCTCACCTCATGATGCCAGTGAGCTCTGAGACAGTGGATTCTCAGCCCTGCAGTAAAATGAGCCTTTCCCATAAGCTGAAAACCTGAGTCTTTCTCACAAACTGCAGTCAAGATGATTGTCAGCTCCAAAAGTGTCTCTTAAATCAAAGCAGCACATTCAGAGCAGATTTTTGAATTCCCACCATGATAAAACTAATTACAATTACCAGCCTGCTACTGAAACAGCATCCAGAATGTCACAACACTTGAAGTTATATTTTAAGGAGCAAACATACCAGATCAGAGGGGAAAAAAAAAAAAAAGCTTCCAAGTCCAAAGTGATTGTCTTCTTAAACAGCCTTAATTGCCTGTAGCACAAATGGGAATGAAGAATGAAGGGAAGTAGAGAGTCTTGCGCATAATCCACGTGGAGAATGTGATCTGCAAATTGGCCATGTGTGATCCAGTAGTAAATTGTCCCCAATTACCAACTCACCTGCCCAACTGCCACCACCTACCAACTGACTAACAGCTGGCAGTGTGTGAGGGAGAGCAAGAGGTTGCATTTAAGGTGGATCTGGGATAATGGATGCCACTGCTGGATGCTGAGAGTAGCTCTTCAAAGCTCTGTAAGTGTTTATTCATCCTTGTAGTTGCTCTTATTCATCTCATCCTTAGTCAGATGAAATGCAGAGTTTTGCAGCCATGCTGGGTGAATCACTCTGCCCTTTGGGAACAAATTATCCCAGTCTGGGAAAACTGTTGGGTGCCTGCCAGCAGTGTGTGACCCTGCTTGAGTGGGGAGGGACATCTTGGGAACGGAGTAAAACTAGAAGTGAGTAGATTCAGATTGGATGTTTTTCACCATGAGGGTGGTGAGACACTGGAACAGGTTGCCCAGGGAGGTGGTAGAAGCCTTATCCCTAGAGGTTTTTAAGGCCAGGCTGGATGTGGCTCCTCTGAGCAACCTGATCTTGTGTGAGATGTCTGCCCATGGCAGGTGGGTTGGAACTAGATGATCCTTGAGGTGCCTTCAACCCTGACAATTTTATGATTCTGTGATGTGTGATACTGAGCTACTTTGTGCAATTCTTTACAGTTAACTTGAAAAATCTACTCCTCCCTCTGCAAGGCTTTTTGTTTTTTTTCTTCTGCAAATAAGTTATTTTTTTAAAACTGACTGATTAGAGCCTTCACTTAGTTCCAGTGTCTGTTGTAGGTGATCTCCCAAGGTGTGCTTGGGTACTCTGATTCTTTCAATGTGTATTGTTCACCACCAGGTGCAACCCAGCCACAGCAGAGTTTAGGGTGGTATTCTTTACCTGACATGTCTCACTGGGACCCAGAGACTCCCTGTGGTGGGTAGCTCCAGCACTGAGAGGCTAACCTCACTTTCCTGAGGGTTGTTAGTGTTTGATCCTCTCCTATCCTTATGCCCTGCTGTGTTTCCAGCCCCAACAGCTTGGGACAAACTGTGGCAAAGAGCTGTATTTCCAAATGCCATGTGCTTAGGGCTATGCTCAGCCAGTTGTGCTGAGATGCACAGCTGGGCTCCTCCAAGTTGCCTGATCTGTACAGTGCCTATCTGTACCTCTTCCTGGGCCAGGTTGGGTGATGAGATGGCTATGGAGAAGTCCAAGAGGTGGCAGAGAAATTAAAGGAAAGGCCAGCTCAGGTGGTGGAACAGGCTATGAAGATGTCCAAGTGATGGTAAAATAAATTAGAGGAAAAGAAGCAATTTAGGACTAACCTACTAACTTCATGCCCTACTGTGCACCACAGCTTTGTCACAAAGTAGTAGCCAGGCTGGAGCTGGAGCTCCCAAACTGTATCTTTCCATGTGTGGCTGAACTTGCCATGGTGCCCCAGGGATGTGGTTTTGGGAATGGTCACGGCTCACTTCCTCTCAATCTGCGGTGTTTATGACCAGCTGTGGGTTTGGCACGTAGTTCCTGTTTCAGCTTCTCCCCAGATGCATGGTTTGGGTATGGCCATTCCCTGCAGCACAGAGATCTGCTCCCAAGGCCTCAGGCTGGGAGGGTGTTTTTGCTCATAGCTTTCCCAGCATCACTTTTCAATGATGATGGAGCCAGGGAGTGGCTGCTCAGTGGTCCCCTTCTGTCGTTGCAGGGCAGATGATATTTTTCTTCCAAGTTAGACAAACCATGAAAATGTACTGGACACTGGAAAGAGATGTCTTGAGCACACAAAGCAGCTTACAAGCCTGAGAGGAGAGGGGGGAATTTTTCATTTGGCAGAGTGACATGCATAGCAAGCACTCTTGTTTTTAATAAGCTCACAAAGCTTTCTTGAAAGCCAGGGATTTTTTTCTTTTTTTTTTTTTTTCCATCCTGAACACATGAGGTATTTTCATTTCATCATGAATGCATGTGATGTCCAACTTCCAGAAAGCCTTTCATATGAAGGGAAGAAAAAAAAAAGGGAAAAAAATAATAAAAGCAAAGAATTTTTCAGATGCTGAAGTGAACAGGGTGGAAGTAATCACGAAGCAAAATGCTGGAATATTTGTTCTGTGCTCAGAGATTGTGTGGCATCTTGTATTGCCTGAAACTGCACCAGATAATAATTGTACGTGCAAATCTCTCAGGCTGGGGCAACAGGGAGAGGAGCCAATCTCTGTGTCTCCATAGAGCTGGAAGAAATCTCAGATATTTCTGTTTGTCTGTGGAACAGCTGGGGACTTCTCAGACATGAATCTAATTAAGCATATTCCTTGCCACAAACACTTCGAGTCCTGTTTCTGAGAGCCGACCATCTTTTCTTTCCAAAAGGAAACCTTTGGAATATTGCTTTCATGCAGAAGGCTTTGTTGCTGTTGTTGTGATGGTGGTCTGGGCAAAATCAAATTAGAGGTATGGGCTCAGTGCAAAATTTACTGCAGTCAATAATATTGACTGGTATCTGGGTATCAGCAGAATGTCATGCATTAATGATAGCTGAATTTCATCCACAGGCCCAGGAGGGCTCCTGGCAGTGAGTATTGGAACTGGCCAGGCTGGGGTGACATTTGAAATGACTGCTCCTCTCTCCCTCAGGTACTGGAGCCCTGTCCCTATCTTCTGCCCTGCCTGGGGTCTGCAGAGGGTCAGGTTAGCACCAAAATTCAAATACTGAGAGGTTTTTTTATCTCTGCTCACCATATCTCAATCTTTAAAATAGAGGATTTTTATTCCTGGTAGACAAAAGGACTTGGTTCAGCAAGGGGCTGAACTTGAGCCTTTGCTTTCTGCCCAGGATGTGAAGCAGTGCAAACCTGTCTCTCCAGGTACAGCGTGACCAGCCTGGTCACTGGGCACACTGAGCTCCTTCAGCTATTTTTGTGGCATGAATCCCTTCTGCATGGCTCTCTGGGCTGGCTCCAAGGGGGCAACCATGCCACGACCAGATGTGTCAGCCCCTCACTCAGACCCTACAGTGGCCCCAGCCTCACCACAGCTCTGCAAGCCACTAATTTCCAGTCTCAGCCACTTTACTTTGAATCCTGGGTTTCAAATCCTCCCAGACCAGAAGGAATATTGCTGCTTGCTTCATTCTGCTTGTTTTGTCTTGTGGCATAAGATTGGCACTGACCTCTCTGCTGCATGTGAAAACTCTCTCTGGATTTCTTGCATATTTGGAGAAATCTTCTCCTGATGATATTCCAAGGAATAAATTAATTGGAGGAAAATCTCAGTATTGATGCACTACAGTTTTCCTCCATCTGCCTTTTTTTCCTGCTCTCTTTAATTCTATTCTTAATCCATCTGATTGGCAAGCACAAGGCTTGCAGGAAGCCGGTCCAAGGCTTCACGTCCTGCTCTCTGGTGCAGTTAAAGTACACCCATGGCCAGGCTTGTCAGCAAAGCCCTCAGACCATCTAATACAACTGGAAAAAGCAGATAAGCTTTTGGTCACAGAAGCTCTTCCTTGGGTCTCTTATATGCAAAGTTATTTGTCTGTGCTCCTCAGATAGTTGATTCGTGTTCGTTTGCATAAACCAAGTATAGCGAAACCTGGTGAAGTCTGCTGATATGTTTTCACCCCTGCAAGAAACATGATGGGAAGTGGAAGATATGATCATCTCTCTCCCTAGTGACATCAGTAAGTATCACACATATCAGATTAAACCCTTGACATTTTTCCAACAGTGTGAAATTTGCTTGAAGATGGTGGAAAATGAGTTATAGATGTGGCAGCAGGGCTTGCAATATGAGTGCAAACACATTAACCCTAAAACCAATGTCATTTGTTTTCCCTGATAGCCTGGTGTGTGGAGCTGGAGTGGGAGAGCTCCCACCATGGCAGCAGAGCCTAGGGGTGAGTAGGATGTGAGCTGTGAGGCAGAAATGCCTTTTGGCTCTTGAACAGTAATGGATGGGTAAATCTTGTCTGTTGATCTGCAGGGATGCATCCCAGCAGTGAGGTGAGTCATCACCTGCTCCTGCAGGTGTCAGACTAGTTATAAGGAAGATCTTTTTTTATGCTAAAAGTGTTGAGACTCTGATCCAGGTTGCTCAGAGAGGTGGTAGAAGCCCCATCCCTAGTTCAAGATCAGACTGGCTGGGGCTCTGAGCAACCTGATCTATTTGAAGATGTCCCTGCTCACTACAGGACTAGGTGACTTTTGAAGTTTCCTACCAACCCAAAGCATTCTATGATTCTAGGTCTGCCAAGGTCAGAGTGCAAACCTCTCCCACAAATGTGTGGCACTCAGGGATTGCTGCCTAGCAGCTTGTGCATGAAAAATAAGGTTTTCACCTCACCCGAAAGACAAAATCCCTCAGGGGTTACTACATCATGGTTACCCACATGCAAATGACTTTGAGAAAGCTGAAGGTTGGAGATTTGAAGGTGCTATGGGCAGGACTGAGTCTTTGACCTAGAAGTTAAGGTCATATGTCTTGTAATGAAGCTGGTTTTAGATTTTTGCTGCAAAACTTCTCCAGCAGGTTTTCAGATGCTTCTCCCTCCAGCATGCCACAGTCAGAAGGTGCTCTAGGTTAACAATGTTGGATTTGCCATGCTGTCATTCAAGGTCTTTCACATCTTGTTGGTGAAACCTAGTCCTGGCACAGTGAGCCCATCTGAGTGCAGCATATCCTGCTTGGTACCTTTCAGCCCCTTCGTATGCAGAGCATCAATGAGCAGCCAAAGCAGAGCAGAAGCAGAGACAGGAGAAATACTGAGTGTTGTAAGGAACAGGCTGATTTTAATCCACAGGAATTGTTATGCCGATTACACTATTCAAAACAGTCTTGATGCCTTTTACTAATTTCTTCTGTGTTATTCTCTTGCTCCCTTGGAGATGACCAAGACAGAATTTGATTGCAGCTGCTGTTTGTGTGAGTGCAGTGGTTCCTTAGGAGCCATCAGGAGTGCAGCATCCGTTGGAGTTGCCATGGAGATGCCCAGGCTGGTTATAAGGCAGGTGAACTGATGCTGCAGGCTCTTCCCTCCTGGGGGACATGGCTGCACAGCCTGACACTTGAGCAGGAGGGAACAAGAGCCCAACACTAGGCAATATTACTGCTCAGAGAGATGCTTGTTGAAATCAGTGTGGACCAGGTGCCGGACAGCTTGATAAGGACCCATGTGCTAGAGTGGAGAAACTGTTGGAAGTAATAGAGCTGAGCCTGAGACCTACATCTGCACATGGAGATGGGCTGACAGGAGAAGTTCACTTTGCCAAACCTCTATATCCTGATCGCAGTCTTTTGCAGATGCAGGTTTGCCTCACTGCCATGGCTGGGAGCTACTCCAAGAGAGCTATGGCCATTGCTGGGTGTTTAGGTCCCCATCAGAAGAGGAGGTAGCTCTTTCTAGGGTTGTGTTGTAGCACTGAGAAATCTAGCCTTCCAAAATTTGGCAAGCTCAGTGTAACTTGAAGTACATTATTAGCGTAAATTAGCTGAGAACACATTTATCTGTGGCAGAGTGAAGGTTGCTGTTTGGCAGCAGGTGGCTTCCTTTTCTGCAACAGTTACTCTGTCTTCACTTAATAAACATCTATCAGATAAAAAGGTGATGCTGCTGACATGTAGCTCATCTGTTCTTAGATTTGGCATTTGGGAACATGGTTTCACTGCTCAGCTCTGACTGGAAGCATGTACCATTTCCCAGGCAGGAAGGCTCTTCACTGTTGATAAATGCTGACTCTGATGTACATGTGAGATGAGCATACATCCTCCCTGCCCTGGTAGGGCACCTGCATTTTTTATGCTTAGGTTTGTCCCCAGAGAAGTCAAACTTCTTGCACCTAGTTCTGGTCTGGAGTGTGGGGAGCCCTTTCCTCTCACAGTCCAATTTTGGGAGAGACTGCCAGGGAACTGACTGAGGTGTATTTGCTTTATAGAGTCCATAATTTTATCTATCTATCTATCTATCTATCTATCTATCTATCTATCTATCTATCTATCTATCTATCTCCTACTTTATAGATATCCTCCTACTTTATAGAATGTCTGTAAAGTAGGAGACATAGATATTTTGATGACATATGATCATCTCCCTCAAAATCCAAAGTTAGAGCAGTTTTTACAAGTTTCTGCCATCTGAGTGAAGGTCAAGAATCTTTTATCTTCCTTCTTTTGAGAACAGTAATGGAAAAAAGTATTACCAGATATGGAAACAGGGTCAGAAAGCTGCAGATAAATGGGGCAGAGCAGCGAATGAAGTGACAGGAGACCTAATTATGGGATTGAAGTTATGGGATGAAATAGGTAAAAATCTCACAGGAGCTTGTATCTCCTTGTATCTTTTTGCAAGAACTCAAAACGCTCTTTCCTCTTCTTGCCTAAGCCTTTTAGAAATCAGTACCTTTTTAGCTGAAAGTTGGAGGCAAGGACCAAGTGACCTTGGCATTAAACAGCACATTTCAATTGTCCAGGAACAGCTGTAGAGATGTTCACAGTTCCTTCCTCATGTTCAGGTTTGGGTGGCTGACCTTGGGAATGTGGATGAAGTCAAGGGAAGCAGTTGGGCTTTTTTTCCCACTTCTTCAAAGCAGAGTTTGTGGTCACCCCCACCACATGTCCAATTGTACTTTCTACCATCTACCCACTTCATGTACTTAATTTAGAAGGACAAAATTATGTAGTACCAAGATATTATATCATGACTGCAGCAGTTAATTCATCCTACCTGCTTGCCCTGCCTGGGTGGGATGGAGCACATTTGCAGTCAAGTTTGCACACATAGGAGTGAGTGTTCATGTTCCTACTGAAGTACTTGCACATCCCAAAGTTCAGACTTGCTTGTGCAAATGGCATTTGGCAGGACAAATGGGTCAGCCAGCCATAAACCTCAGCCTGAAATACAGGGAATTTCAGTCTGAAGGAAGAAATCTGGAAATGAGTTCATGGGAGAAGAATGAGGAGCATGTGCTCTGCAGGTGGGCAGTGTGCCGAGGATGCTGCTAGAGTGCTTGGGATGCTGCTGGGCAGTGTGCTGCTGCTGCTGGGCAGCAAGTCATTTACTCAGTCTTTTTCTGGGGAAGTTATGGTAATTCATGGGTGAGAGGAACATGCTTGCTTGCGGGTGTGTAGCTCATTCCCACTGTTCATGAGGCTCTTCCATTCCCAAGGCTCTATGAATAAATAATGTGGTATGAAAATGAAGGCAATGTGGTTATCAGGGCTATTAGACAAAAAATATACTGGGAGCTGATTTAGATCTGCATATTGTGCCTGTAGTTTAATGTTGTGGCTATTAGAGAAATCACTTCTCTGGAAGACCACATGTGCTGGTGGGGTAAGGGTATCACACTGGTCCTGGGACAAGCTTATCTTTAGGAAAGAGCATTATGGAATCTTGCTCCACATCAGTGAAACTTGATTACTGCCTTATCATTCAGAGCTCAAGCTGTTATTAGAATATGTTCTTTCCACGTGGTTCTTCATATAAATGATGGAAGCTGTGCTGCAGAACTCAGTGCGTCTGTGCGTGTGTGCACAGGAGAGGGAGAGCCTTGTGCCTCTGTAAATGAAAATCCATCTGCTTTCTGTCCTGGAGACGGATGCTCAGTGCAGAGCAAAGGCAGCTTGATTTGGCATTTGCAGTGAGGAATGGTCGATGGAGGGGTACAAACTGTATGCACCAGGAATGGAAACTTGCTGTGACTGATTGGGAACAGAGATGTGGGTCCTCTTGAAGCCCCTCAGATCCTAAAGCTACCCAAAGCAGCTGCTCAGAGTCCTCAGGATATTCTCCCCATTTCTGCAGCAGTGCTTGTTGCTGATTCTGTGGGGAGAGTGTACCCAAGTGGGAACAAACCAGAGCTGTGCTGGAGTTCTCACGCCACCTGGCTATTCCTGGTCCACAAGCCAGGACTGCCAGCAGACTGCTTCCCACCAGCTCATGGAGGGACGCTGGTCCCAGGCCAAACCTTTACACCAGCTTTTTTATTGCCAGCAAGCCCAGGGACTTGCAACTTGCTTTGATGCAAGCAGCAGGGAACCTGCTGGTGATGCAGGGGGAAATCCCAAGCAGTGCTGGCACATCCCAGTCAGTCATATAGAATCATGGAATGTTTTGGATTGGAAGGGAATGCTAAAGGTCATCTAGTCCAACTGCAATGAGCAGGGACATCTTCAACTAGATCAGGTTGCTCAGAGCCCCATCCAAACTGACCTTGAATGTTTCCAGGGATTGGGCTTCTACCACTGCTCTGGGCAACCTGTGCCATCACCCTCAGCATAAACTATTTCTTCCTTATATTCAGTTTAGTTGCTCCTCTTCTAGTTTAAACCCATTACCCCTTGTCCTGTCACAACAGGTCCTGCTAAAAAGACTGTCCTCATATTTTAAAGCCCCCATGTAAGTACTGAAAAGCTGCAAGAAGGTCTCATGCCTTTTCTTCTCCAGGCTGAGCAACCTCAACTCTCTCAGCCTGTCCTCACAGGGGAGCTGTTCTAGTCCTCAGATAATTTTTGTGGCTTCCCTTTTGGACCTGCTCCAACAGCTCCATGTCATTCTTGGGCTGAGGGCTCCAGAACTGGATATAGTACTCCAGGTAGAGTCTAACCAGGGCAGAGTACAAGAGAAGAATAACCTCCCTCAACCTGCCTGGCCACAGTCCTCCTAGTCCTTGACTGAGTGCAGAACACAGAGCTGGAGGTGCACTTTTGGTTGGTGGTTGTGCTAAAGCTATTCAGTCTTTAGCTGTGTCATCAGTGAGAAATGGGTGAGGGGGGATTTATTGGGAGAACTTTTTGCCTTCTCTGCCAAGAGCAGAGTAAGACCTGGGGGAACATTGTGAGCTCTCCAGCAGGTCGTTAAAACATCATTTTCATTAGGAAGTAGAAATCCCACTGCTGAGAGAGATTGCCTCAAGTAAGCAGATTTGGGCTTGCTAACCAGTGTTTTCCTTTTCCAGCCAACCTAAGTCTCATGGAGGATGCTCTGGTTTTCTTGCACAAAAGATGAGTCCAGGCCACAGCAAGGGAAAAGTGTTCCCGTGGGCAACAGCATGAATGAAAGAAACCTCAGACCTCTGGGGTCCTTATGTGCAGGGATAATGGCACCATTTTCTGTGTGGAGAGAGGGCTTGCCTTCTGGAGGGGACCTTGTGCCTGAGCACTTGGCAAAACATCCCTGTAAGTGTTTGATGTAGGAGCACCTCTCACTGCCCCCAAGCTTTGGCTTAAGCCCCTACTTAATTTTCTATTATTTTTTGCCCATTTTTTAGCTTATTTCTTTGCTCATCCCAATTTCCTCCTGTACACATGATTGAAATCAGTGCTGCTCACTCCCCAGTTACAGAGAACTGGAATTTTGCATTGAAGTCTTTGAATTTAAAACCTTGCACCTGTGGAAAAAAGTTGTTTCACATGTGGAAGGAAAACAAAAAAATAAAATTGCATTGAAGGGAAAATGGCTTTGAACAATTCTCATTTTAGTTTTCATTTCTTTAAACTGCGTCAATATTCTGGTAATAATTTTGGGTTGCTTTGACCTGAAAGAATCATAGTATTTCTTTTATGACAGGGCTGACAGATGCTTTGACTAGTGGAACTGAAAAGCAGGACTTTCAGCCTAAGAAATGTTACAATATCATTTGCATACAAACAGGGACTTAGACGAGCACTTGGAGATTTCTTGCACTTGCAAATCCTGACACTTGAGACGAATAAAAGGAATTCTACTCCCTGAGCCCAGTGGATGCTCAGCAATAATGACATTTTCGTCAATGTTCGTTTGAAACTCCAAACTGTGAAAGTGATACTGGGAGATTTTTTGCCTTTCTTCCACACCAGACAGGCTCTCCTGATACTCTCCTGGCTGTTAACAAGCAAGGAGCATTAAAGGCAGTGGTCTCTGGGGCTGCAGTAAAGCCTCCGTGGGGAGCGATGCTTGCTTGCTTCAGTTCTCTGTGCATCCAAAATCAACTTCCTCCCTTTGCATCTTTTGCCATATAAACGATTATGTTCATAAATATGCAAAGAGTTGCTTCCTCTGAGCAAAACCCTCCACCATCCCAACCGGGCCAGGTGGTGAAGTCAGGCACGCTTACTCCTAATCATTGCAAATTCCAAAATAAGCTTCTGGAAGCCCCTGTGGCAGGAGAGGAGGCTGCCGACTAGGGCACGCTTCTCCTGTGGGAGATGCTCTGATGCCCCTGCCCCAGGGGGCTGCCCACCGTGTTGCTGGGCACCCAGTGTGAGGAACAGCTTCCCCTTCTCTTTCCCTTGTCGTTTTCTCTTTGTCTTTTTTCCTCCTTGTCTTTTTTCCTCCTTCTCTTTTCCCCCCTCCTTCTCTTTTCCCCCCTCCTTCTCTTTTCCCCCCTCCTTCTCTTTTCCCCCCTCCTTCTCTTTTCCCCCCTCCTTCTCTCTCTTTTCCCCCCTCCTTCTCTCTCTTTTCCCCCCTCCTTCTCTTTTCCCCCCTCCTTCTCTTTTCCCCCCTCCTTCTCTTTTCCCCCCTCCTGCTCTTTTCCCCCCTCCTTCTCTTGTCCCCCCTCCTTCTCTTTTCCCCCCTCCTTCTCTTTTCCCCCCTCCTTCTCTTTTCCCCCCTCCTTCTCTTTTCCCCCCTTTCTCTTTTTTCCCTCCTTTTCTTTTTCCTCCTTCCCTTTTTTCTGCTTATCCTTTCCCTTTTTTTCCTTCCCTTGCCTTGTTCCCTTTTCCCCAGTGTGATACATAAGTATTTCATTATTTTGCAGAGCCACCACATAAATTGTTCTGCAGCCCTAACCTGACCAGCTGTATTTACCGTCTTGGGCCAAGAGCTCCAAAGTCTGCTGCCTCTTAACACTGATGAGAAATTTTTCTGTTTCAGATTTGGCCATGAGTCAAAGTGAGATCTGACCCAAGCAGATGGGATGGACTCATCTTGAAGCATCCAGGCCAACACAAAAAAATCTCAATCAGGCCAATATCTGAATGGCCTTTCCAACAGGCACTCTGGAGCCCTGGTGCATTGTGAATGAGCAGAAATAATTACAGAACTGCAGCATCTCCAGATGTTTTGTAGATGTTTCAGTCTTCATTTATTTGTTTTCTGTGCTGAGTTACTTGGGACACTGAAAGATGTAAGTAATGAGTATGTGATGAGCAGCAAGAAAGGATCTCTGCCCTGCCTTGCTCTTCCAAAAAAGCTAATTAAACTGAGTAACCAAAAAAAACCTGCTTGAGTCTGCTTCGGCATCAGCCATCAAAGCTGAGCAAATAATTGACAATTAAAGTCTGAATTCTTAAAATAATTTAGAAAATACACCCACCCCCCCCCCCCCCTTTTATATGTCTTAACTGAGTTCTTTTGAGCAGTGAGAGTCTTAACAAGGTTTGTGTTGATAGAAATGAGGTACGGCTGGGGTGGGGAGGCTGAGTGTGCTCACACCCAGCTGCCAATGAAACTGGCTCCAGCCCTGAGCTAGAGCCACTGGTTTACATTAAAACTGTTTTTCTTCGTCTTAGGTTTGAAGCTCCTTGTTGGCAAAACTATCCTTATGGTGGAGGTTTGGAGATGGGCAAAATGAGGTATGGAGAAGCAGGAGAGAGGAGATGGAGGAATCACTGCAGCTGGGGTGGGAGCTGGGCTGGATTTGTTAAAAATCCAGGCATATGCTAACATATACATTCCCTAATGTACACAGAGCCTGGCTCAGGGCTCTGCTGGGGGCGATGTTTGCATGGGATGGCAGTCTGTGGGACTGTGTATTTGATTGTATGAATTGTGTGTGTGTATATATATTTATGTATGTATCTGTATATACACACACATATATATGTGTATGCATGCATGTGATCTGATGTGTGCTCTTCAGAGCTTAATGCTTTATTTAGACTGAATTAACTTGCTTCACAGGGCTTTGTTTATCCATTTTAATAAATCAGCTCTTTCAGATTAATCTTGCCTTAAGAGCTGATCATATCCAGAGCCTCCAAGAGAGCAGCAGATATAAATATTTGCTCTTACAACGGGAAAACTCTCCTGAGACTGCTTTAGCAAATGACTGGGTTTGTCTAAAACAGAGAAGCTGGTAATTTGCTGAGTTATTAATAAGAAGAGAAGAAGCAGAAAGGTGGAGCTGTAGATAAGGGGCCTTAGGTCCCTGAGGTAAGGGATAGTGTGCCATCAAGCAGGTTATGTCTACAAACTGCCTTCCTTTGCTCTCCTGAGTGAGGATGGAGGCAGATGAAGCTGATGCTCTTACGTGACTGGAGTCACGTATAGCACAGTGCTGGAGTCCAGTGTCAATGGACAGAAGCAGCAGACTCAAATAATTTAGATTTTTTTAATTTTTTTTTTCCCCTGCTCAGAGGTCCAGACAGGCATTCTTGGCACGAGAAGTGATTACAATAGTGTCTTGCTGTCTTACCAAATGAAATGTCAACACACAGCAGTACCTACCTGATCATAAATGCTTTGTATTTATTTATTAATGTATATTTATTTCAATATTGTACTGAAACAGCTGTGGAATGCCTTTCCTAAGGAACACTGAGGCAGATAGCAGTGGGACTGTCCAAAGCAAAGGACTTGGATGGGGAGCCAACACCCTTCAGCTGGTTGATGCTTATCTGCAACCAATTTAAAAGGAATGGAAAGGTGCGATCTCACCCTCAGCAAAGTGAAGGGAGCTGATCAAACCATGCTGGTGTAACTCAGGAAATGGTTACTGAAGGTGTCTGGGTTGGTGAGCTCATATGCAGTGATGACAGAGTGGGACAAGATCAGTTCTCAGCTGCGGTTGTCCCAGAAGGGTGGTGGCCCCCTCGTGGGAGATGGAGAGGTGAAATCTGGCTAACAAGACTCCCACTTTGTTGACTGATGTAAACACAGTTGTTACAAGAAAAGAAATGTTATTACTGGGCACAGTTTAGAAATGCACCAGTATGTCACCACTTGTGGATGCTTTTGGAAATGGGACCCTGCTCTCTAGTTAATGACCCTTTGCACTCAAACAGCAGCTGTGTTACTAACGAGTTTTAAGGATCTAGGTTGAGGATGTGTTGCATAAAAGCAAAATATTTAAAAATAAAGCCCTCTGAAATTGCTTTTAGCTAATGAGGTTCCGCTGGCCATGTAGGATGGTGATCTAATAGGTGACAGATAATCTCCAGGAGAATGAGGACAGCCTAGATTTCAAGAATAGCATAATTGTATGTAAATGTAAGGCACAGAGAGATTGGATTGATTTATTTATTTTACCCTGAAAGTTCATAGGTAAGATGGCAGCTCCCAGTTTAGGAGGCCAGATTAGCAGAGGGGAGCAGGGGCAGCAGTGCCAGGGTTTGGGTTCTGTCAGCCCTGTGCTGCACTAGCAGGTCTGTTTGGGGTATTAAATTGTAGTGCTAAATGCATGCCTGTTTCTCAGCAGCCTTTTCTCTAACTGCCTTCTTTAAATAAACCACCACCTAGTGCTGCTGTCTTTCAGCTCTGTATAGACACTTGTCTCTTCATAAGCAGCTGGGTTTTCCAAGCTTTCTTGCTGAATTTTCCAAGTTTTTCCTCCTGAGAGCTTGGCAGCAATTGTGTAGCCAGAGCCACTGGGACTTTTGCAGGTAGAGGATTATCTGCCTATAACAATTTCCAGATCAGGGTGCTTCTGATTCTACCCTCATACTTTCTAGCTCTGCATCTTTGTGAACCTGATTATAATTTATCTGCATGGCTTCAGTGTTGTGTGGCTTTCAGTTTCCCAAAATACAAGCCTCAGTCTGCTGGGAGCTTCCCCTGCACAGCTCCAGTGGTTTTTAGGGCTAGCATGCTGCCCCTGTCACAGCATTTTGGGTGTTGTAGGGACCCTACTGAGCCACCTCAGCCTGCTGGAGAGAGTGGACATGAAGGATGCTGCACTTCCACTGGTGCCCGGGCTGCAGCCATGTGTGCAGTGCAGACGTTGGCTTTGCAACAAGGAAACAGCTGCTGAAGGGTTGTGTGGCTGCCTATTGGGGACCAGCATGAGGGACATGATGCATTCTCTGAACCCAATTGCTAAAGGCAGCCTAATCCCCCGCAATGCATGGGTCACAAGGACTTTTTTGAATGGGGGGAAGAAAAGGGGGTGAGTGGGGAAGAAATAATAAACATTTTTTTTTTTTTTAATGGAAGAAAATTGTGGCAACAATAGCCCTGATCATGTTTTATTATTTATTTAAGCAACATTGACAGTGTGCCAGGCTGACTCTGGAAACACAGCTGGCTGGGGTCCCAGCAAAAAAAAAACCAAAAACCTTCCCACTCCTTCATCCAGACAGCAACCCCATCATTGTGCCCAGATGCCCACCCAAGGAAACTGGACCTGTTGACATCCATCCTGAGCTTCAGGTGGTGTCACCTTTACTCCATTATTTGAGACGTGGAAGCAAATGCCTGTACAAGGACCCTGTTCCCACTGGCACCCGTATGCAGTGTGCACAGAGAGGCAAAGCTGCAGGGCCAGATGGCCATGGAGCAAAATTTGACAGACTCGGAGCTCCAGCGCTCAAAGCTCAGTGGGTTTGTCAGAAATGGTTAATCATACTCCAAATGGGCTAAGAGAAGGGAAAAAAAAAAAAAAAGCTTTCTTTTTATTTTTTTTAAATGCATATATCTCAAAGTTTATGGGACTTCTGGGAGCTAATAGGTTTGGAAGCTGTGTTTCCACTTTTATTGCTGAAGTTTGTACCAACTTAGTATTTATCAGTGCTAGCCTTACAAAATGAAGACCTTCCTTTAATGCAGGTGAAGGGTCCAGTGGAAGGGAACATCTTCCAAGGTACTCTTATCTCCCCAATTCCTTTCCTGTCTGTTCTGTTCTTGCATCAAAGGTGGGCTGAACATCAATGGCCTGCAGGGATGCAAAGATGTTCTACAGCATCTCTGGCTTTTGAAGAGCTGCTTCCAGCAGAGAGACCATCCCACCTACGGGGGCACCAGGCCCTGGATTTTGGTACAAAATTGCATGGGAAAAGGTGCTAGAGTTCTGCTGGGAGGAGTCTTCAAAGCTTGTTACATTACCCCTGGGGAGAGGCAGCAGCAGGGAAAGGGGAAAGGCAGGGGATTAGTTTTTCACCGTTTGCTGAGCGATTGAGGCTCCTGCTGTATAAAGAGCAGCTCAGCTGTACTGAGCTGACAGACAACATTCATTGTGCTTTTAATCACTGACAATGAATTAAATTGTACATATTTAAATGCCAATTATACCATAACCTGTAGTTATGGTGTCATACTTGCCGCTGAAAGCAATACCCCTACCCGACTTAGCAGGTCTGTTTTGGAAAGCATGGAAAGATTTGTGATGTAAGGAAAAGGCTGTTATTTATCAATTACAGGCTGAAGGCTCTCCCAGTGTAAGCCTGAGGCCTGATGGAGATTTTAGCAGAGCTGTGTTGACTTACACCAGGAGAAACTTGTTTGGTTTTTTTTTTTTAACACCAAAAAATGGATCCAAGTGACCAACCCTGGGGAAGGTGCAGAGTGTGCTCCTCTCGTGGCTATCTCTGCTCGCTGAAACCATGTCAGGGCTGAGCTGGTTCTTGTGCTTTAATCGCATGACCAGCTAAATGAAAATCAAGTTTTCTACTCATGATTAACCAACACTCCTTAAGAGCAAAAAACATACACATGAGACTCTTCCCTTGGAATGAATACTTACATTTATTCCAACTGGAAAAAAAAACATTTTTCTTTTAAATATACTTAAGTGTCATTTCTTTTTTTTTATTTTTCTTTTTTAAAGGAATAATAATTATCACATTGTCCTTTACAAACAACAAAAAAACTCCTAGCAATAGTCTGTGGTATGGAGACATCCATCTTCAAGATTTTTCTGGATCTGCTGCTTTGAGTGGGCATCAGGGCGACCCTGTGCACACCCTGGGGTGCTGACAGCAGCCCTGCAGTGGGACCCTCCTCTCGGGGGTGCAGGGCAGAGGTGCTGGGGCACCCCGAGATGCCAGCAGCACATGGGTGATGCAGCTGGTTCAGCCTCTCAGCCCTCCTGCAGCTCAAAGCCCATCTTTATCTTAATGCTCCCAGGCGCTAACCTGCATCTTTGAGTGCCAAGAGCTCCTGTTGTAAACCTGCTCCTTCCCAGGAAGCACCAGGACTACCAGCATTGGCCTGGAACCCCCTGGTGCACCTGCCACCATAGCAGTACCCAAAGGTCCTGCATACAGAGAGCACTAACATCCATCATAGCACAACACAGCTGAGCCCAATTTCAGAGTGCTGTGCCATGGCAAGGATGCTGTGGGCCCAGCTCCATGCAGCGGAGCTGAGCCCACCTGGCCACAAGGGGCCTCAGAGGGATGAAGGTATCTCGCCAGGGCAGGATGAGACCTGGGGGGAGCAGGTTGCAGTCATTCTCTTACATGTTATGCAGTAGGCAATATTGAGACTTCCACTTGGTAATGAACAGCAGTTAACATAACCCAGGAGACTAGAGCACCATAAGACAAGTCTATATTCAAAACAACGTCATGCTGACATCACACAATTGCACCATTTACACTTTTATTTACTCCAAATAATAGTTCAATGTTTAGTAACTTCAGCGTTCTCTAGAGAGGTGTGAAATTCCTTCCCTGGCTTTGGTCATTTACAATGTTGCAGACATTTGGTAGTTCTGTTCTTTTCTACTTAATAATGAAACCAATCACAAAAAAAAAAAAAAAAAAAAAAGAGAAAAAAAGGGGAAAAAAATCAAGTCCCTTTTGCAGCTGTCAGGATTCTGGTATCTGACTGATGGAGCAGACCTGAAAAGCACAGGCTTTAAAATGTCACCGAGGCCTCTTCAAGATTTAATGAATCAGAAAATGTTCTCTTTCTTTACTAGGATCAAAACAAATGAACAGGAAAAAGGGTTAAAAACCCCCAACCCTCAAAAAAAATGACAACTTAAACTCTCACTGATATACACAAGAAATGTGATGATTAAATGGAAAAGGGTGTGTGTGTCTAAAAGTACTGTTTGTTTAGCTCTGGCTGAAAACAATTCTGAATGTGCATGCATTTTCCCAGTGACTCCTAAGATATAGAAATTCCTCTGATATTACAAAATACAAAAATATTTTCTCCAAACTCTCATTTACATTGCATTTACAACAATCATGGAAATAACTTAGGCTCCTACACTGTCTGAGAGACAAATTACCTACCAACAAAAAACGTGATGGGAAGCAAAAGCTACTGACAAACTGATGGCTGAGAGTCAACAGAGGCAACCAAAATGTACAGACAGAACGCAAAAGGGAAGTATCTGGGAGAAAAAGGGAAAACTACTGGGTAAATATTACAACAGGCTAAAGTGAACTTTCTGTTTGTCATTATTTTCTTCTCCAAAGTAAGATGTGCAAAATATAGTCACTGTGCCCAGGATTATGACTATTTATAGAAGCCAGTCTACAACCTTCTTACAACTCCCTACCCTTCAGGTCTTTGTTTCGTTACAATAAAAGCGCTTACATGATCTAAACCAGTGCAAGTTTGTGAGTTAATTTACATTCTCCCAAGGTGCCTGGCAAGGATGCCATTAGGATATGATACAGTTTTTGCTCTTCTGTCTTTTCCGGCTGTGCAACTGTCCCCTGCTGCTCAGCGTGGAAGACTTGGGCATGCTGTATGAGCCGTACTTGTGCAGCAGCTCCTCGCTGGTCACGTACCGCAGGCGGGCAGGTTGGGGAATCGGCTCCCCAAGGAAGTAGCCCTCGTTGTCAGACTCTGAAGAGGAGGAGCAGGTCGAGCACCAGTCGTATTCAGCAAAGTAGGGCCCCCATCTCTCGCCCAAGTGGTTCTGCAAGGCGAGATCCGACACTGTCCGGGGACAGTGGCCATAGACGTCCCTGCGGGGACCCTGCTCCATCGTCTCCCTGCAGCTCCTCTGGTGCATGAACTGGTCGTAGTCTTCCCTGGCTCGCAGTGAGGGTCTTTCCTTCAGCCGGTAGCACTGCTCACTGGCCAGGTGCAAGGCGTTATCCGAGCGGGACCGGCGAGAGCGCCGGGGCCGGTGCGGGCGGTAGTGTCGGTCGTCATCCCGCAGGGTAGTTCGGCGGCGCGTGCGCTCGCTCATGGGGGCGTGCCTCGAGACCTCCTGCACCCCCAGATTGCCCCCGGGCACCCCGCTGCCGTAGTCGAAGCTCTGGTGCATCCGCCCGTGCGATGGTCGCTCTCGGTACCCGAGGGGGCTGGCGAGGTCGTGAAGGTTTGGCTCCATGTCCTGGTACTGCTGCACTGAAAGCAGGCTGCGGACGGACTCGGCGCTTCGGAATTGCATGGAGGAGTTCAGCGTCCCCATGTTGCTCATCTTCTCTGAGACGTTCATGCCTGAGTCTTTGCTCAAGTCAGGCATCGAGAACCTGGAGAGGTGCTCTTGGCGCTTGGCTCCACCATCTGCTGAAAGGCCTTTGCAGGAAAAGGGGAAAGGAAATAAAAAAAAAAGAGTTAAAAAGGAGAATTTGCTATCAGCAGGGAGAAGGCTGGGTTTGGCCCAAGACTTTTGCTTTAAAAAAATAACTCAATGGTTTAGATGCTGTCCTAAAGAGGCCTTTCAAGAAGATGATTTTTTTTTTTTTAAGAACAGGCAGTTCCTCCTTTGGGGGAATCACACCAATTTAAGGTGTTTTGAGTTGGACTCCAAGCTGCTTTTCACGACTTCCTTTCCCATATGTCTACACTGTCTGCAACTTGATAGGAATAACTACCGATGCCAGTGGGAAATTATGCACCAGAAGTAACCTGAGGCCTCCTGCACGCTGGGATAACTAGGGTGCCATAATCCTGCACCCACACTTTGTACAACGACAACATATTTTGAAGGACTGAATGACGTCAGGGGCAACTGAAGATGGGCCACTAATTCAGGCTTGTCACCATGACAGATCATGCAGGTCTCCCTGAACACCTGTGGGGGTACTGACAGGGCAGCCTTGGCCACATGCATGCAGTCAGGTTTTGAAGGAGGCAAGGAAACACCCAAGCCCCAGAGAGTTTGCTGGAGCTCCTTGTAAACAGTGGGACAGCGGGAAGATCAGTCTACCCCTGCAGATATCCCAGGAGCTAGGAATACCAGCTCCAGCTTGACAGGCTGCCCTGCTTGGGAAGGTGGCCCACTGGGTGTCTCCCATGTGCCAGCCAGCCCTGAGCTCCTGCAAGGTGCTCTCTTCCATCCCAGGAAGCCTTTCCCTGGCAGCAGAGAAGTGGGGCATGTTCAGCGCCTGCCCATCAACAAGAAAACTCAACACACCCCATGTCACCCTAGTCTTTGGCCTGTTTTCTGGGTGTTTTCTATTTTCTGACTATCCCTATGTTGGCTTGGCAACCAGCAGCAGTCAGCGCCTGCACTGCAAGCTCAGGACAACGTTTCGCAAGCGATTCAAAGGAAATCCATTTTACCCCAAATCAAACGCAGAGTGTTTGCTTTGGCACTCTTCTCCCCGTCCCTCTCCGACAACCTCCCTGCGCAGACCAAACGTGGAGAGCTGTGCACCATCAGCAGGATTTTCAACATGACGCACAGCCCTTATGCAATCACCCAGAATTTATGGCTTTGTAAATGAATTAAAAAAATCAACAACCCAGCCCACAATTCAAGAATAAACTTCTTTTTCCCTTAATAAAAGCTGCTTGCATTTCAGCGAGAGCTCAGCTCCTTTGGCATGAGCTGCTGCCTGCCAAACCTGAACAAGAACAAGGGCTGCCCTCACCAACCCTGCTCATGAGCTGCTTCAGGCTTTCTTTGGACTTAGTCTTATAAAGATCAACAGATTCTGCAAAGATGGGCAAGGTTTTCCAAATCCTCCTGTCAGTGACACCAGGGAGAGCTTTAGCACTTGAACACAAGCCACTGCTGGGTCTCACATGATTTGGCTTTGGTCCCTGAGTCCCAGCCACTGCAGACCTTTCTCTCTGCTCCTTTGTTTTGCTGCTGTTAATGGGGATGTTTCTGGAACGTAAGGTTTCAGAGGAAGCTAAATATGGGTTAAAAAAAGTTAAAGCCATGTTTCATTTTGAAAAGGATACACTCTTCAAGTCAGTTTCATGCTTTTCTCTGCAGGCCATGCTGATCTCTGCTGTCCACTCTTTGGAAACAGTCTCCCCAGCCCTCCAAGGACCTGCCCACCTGTGCTCCCTGCTCCTGTCACAGGATCGAGCAATTGCTGTACAGACACACCACTTCCCTTCCGCAGCCATCACTTTCTGCCTTTGCACCCAGTGATGTCGCTTGTCACATCCAGGTACTGTTGCCCATGTCCCTCCTGTGCCACTGCCCAGCAGCCCCCGAGAGGAAAAAGGAACTCAGTAACACGTGCAGAGACCTCCCAAAAAGCCAGAATAACAATGGGATTGCCAGCGGAGCTGATCTGAATGTGAATCACAGCCGCTGACAGCCGAATGTGGCCTTAATCAGATCTGTCAGACAATAGCTGACGCCAAAGAAAATGAGCCCTCGGTGACATTTATGCAACCCTTCATGAAGAGAGCCAGCACAGCTCTGCAACGAGAGCAAGCGACGACAGTGCCGTGCACCAGCACAGCTCCCAGCGCCACAGGATGCTTCTGCCGTGCCAGCAGATTGATTCTGGCAGCATCGTTTCAAAGGGGCTGACCTTGTCCTGCCTGGCAGGGACACTGTGTGAGCCAGTGCTTTGCTCCTGGGGCACAGCCAGATGGCAACCACAGGTCTCAGCACCCCCTGCCACAGCCTTCTCTCTCCTCTTATCCTGCATCCAGTGAGAGCCAAGTCCTCCTCCCAACTGTCTGGAGAGAGGCTTTTGGAAAGGAAAAGCCAGTGCTTCACAGGTTTAGTTTATGCTCCTTGGACACACACCTCCAGCAGACACTGTGAGTAGTTTTGTCTTTTCCCCTTCAAAGTGAAGGCCAGCACAGGGGGAAGCAATTGCAGATGAGGAGCCTGTTGTACACGGATGGCTCATGATTGGAGCACAACTTTTAATTAGTGATTATTAGATCCAGGGGACATTTCTGGCTGTTCATCCAGACAGCCTGATTATAATTAAGCACACACATTTTAAGATCTTGAATCTCTGGGAAAATGTCAGTTGTAAGAGGAATCCAGCATGGAGCACATACACCACCAGCACATGGAGCTGAGGAAGCAATGGAGCTTGTGCTCAGGAGGCTGCAGCAAAGCCAGCTCGAGACCCAATGGCTTTGTATCTCCATATGACCGAGTATAAAATGCTCCTTGCTGAGGGTTACATGCATCTTCTCAGGAAGATCTGTCAGACTGCATGTGCACAAGCCTTTTTTTTTGGGAGCCACATTAGCAAATGACCCAGCAAGCCGTGTGGTGGGGAACCAGGAAAACTCATTTTTTTCTGCTCATGGTGGTAGAAAAGGATTTCTTCTACCTACTCAGGAGCAAAGCTGTGCTTTTACAGCATCACTGAAGGCATTAGGAGCTCTGCATGGCACTTAGGTTGACCAAAGTAGGTACCAGGTTGAGGACGTAACTCCTAACCCGTGTAAAACACAAAGATGCCTCCAGGATTAACTTTACATTTACACCAATGCAAGGTAAAAAGCACCATGAGCGGAAGTAAGGCCCAGATTAGTCTTTCAAAGCTTCCTAAATGATCCTGCCCCATTCTGCAGAGCCACAAAGCCTCAGCAACGCATAGCAGGAATAAGCCAGGAGGGCTCCAGTCTGACTGCAGTGAGTTCAGAGGACAGCAATAACCATCTGTCTAAAAAGGTTTCATCTAGAAAATATAACCTAGGAATAAAGCTTGAAAGAGCAGAGGGGTTGTTTAGTCTAGAGAAGAGAAGGTTGAAGGGGTATAATAACAGCTTTCAAACACAGTAAAAAATGCAAAGAGGAGGGGAACACATTATTCTCCAGGCATGCAAGGAAAGTTTCAGCTTGGAGAAGAAAACTTTTCCTGTGCAACCACAGGCTCCAGCACTGGAGGGTTTTCCAGGCATTCAAAAGCAGTGGATGTTCAGGCACATGCAAGGTGACTCTGGGTTCTCCAGGGCTGAAGCTGGCCCTGACCCTCCTCTCCTGTGGTCACTTGCTATTTCAGAGCTACACCAGTGCATTGAGGCTCAATCTTCTGGAATTACCAGTATTTATTTACAGCCACTGCAGATCCCTCTTAATGAAGTGTTTCATCTGGGAACACAGCTAATAACCCAAGCGAGTCCTAACCTGGAAGAAACAGTGTGAGGGGAGACCTCACCATGCAGCAGTGATTTTTTTCTAACAAGGAAACCTGAGAATCTGTTTCCCGAAGCCGTCCAGAGGAGTAGGAGCCCAGCTCTGGCCCATGGCACAGGATGGCTGTTACCATATCAACAAGCCCCTTCCAAGGGTGCAAATGCAGAAGGGTGATGTGCTGACCCCACAGGAATTCTGCAAAATGATGCTCTGAGACACCAAGGACATCGGGTGGTGGCTGCTGCAGAGGCTCCTGCACCAGAAGAGGAGCAATGGCACCCGCTGCTGTCAGCATGGTCTGGCAGCTGTACCATGGCCAGATTGGAGCCAGTACTGTGGACACGTGGACACAGCAGGTTATTTTGCTGCCATTCTCCACTGCATGAAGCTGCCAGCCTCAATATTTCACCCCCCCAGCCATAGAAATGCACGCCTTTCAGATGAGCACAAGTGAAAGCTGCAGCTCATCTGCAAGCGTTCTGATATAAAACTCAAGCTGGCTACAGTGCTGGGAACACAAAGCAGGCTTCTGGTTAACGTTAAGGTTTGCTAAGAACATTCTGTACCATCTCTTCTGAAGTTCTTCCCCACCCCTATCTTAATAGTTTATCACATAAAACATTGCCAAGGGAAATAAGAACCAAGTAAGCAAAGTGACAGCACAAAGATATTCCTCGTGAGCATCACGGCTACAACCTCGCCACAACAAAGCACCTGGAGGCACTTACAGCTCCCTGTTTGCTTTGCTGAAGCAGGGCTGCAAGTTACATTAATTATGAATTATTAAACCTCCTGGCAAATGACAGCAGAGGGGCCGCAGAGAGCACGTATGCTGGTGTGAGGCGGGGAGCTGAGCCCCCCGTGAGGAGAAACAGCTCCCAGCCTCCATTAAATTAAACTCCCAGGGAAGCTGCATAGACACGGGGTGAGGCCCCACTGCAGCCAGCATCTCACCACAGAGATAGCATCATCTGCTTCACCCCAGTAGGGGAATGCAGAACGCTTGGAATTAGGATATTGCAAACAACCAGGCCTGTGCTGATGCTTGTTTCTTGCCTTTACACTGATCACAGTGCACACATAGCTGTGCATTGCAGTCCTCACCACCTGAGCCTCAAGTAGGTGTCTAATCCTGCACTCAGCCCAGACATGCAGCACTACAGGCATGGGGAAGAGTGGCTGGAAAGCTGCCCAGTGAAAAAGGACCTGGGGTATTGGTCAACAGCCACTGATTAGCAGCCAGGAGTGTGTCCAGGTAGCCAAGTAGGCCAAGAGCATCCTGGCTTGTATCAGAAATAGTGTGGCTAGCAGAACTAGGATCATGCTCCTGTAATCAGCACTGGCCACACCATGAATACTGGGTTCAGTTTTGGACCCTTAAATACAAGGAAGACATTGAGGTGCAGTGTGAGGAAACGGCCTCAAGTTGTGCCAGGCATGGTTTAGGATGGATATTAGGAAGAATGTCTTCACCAACAGGGTTGTTAAGCCCTGGAACAGGCTGCACAGGGAAGTGGTGGATTCACCAACCCTGAAGGTATTTTAAAGACTGTGTAGATGTGGCACTTAGGGACATAGGTAGTGGTGGACTTGGCAGTGCTGGGTTATTGTTTGAATTCAATGATCTGAAAGTTCTCTTTAAATCAAAATGATTCTATGACAGCCAGTGTTTAAGTGGCAGCCACAGAGGCACAGGAGGGGATGGTGCAGCATCTCTCGTCTCCAGCCCCCCCGTCAGAGCTTTCTCTGTCCCATAGCACCAGGCACATCCTCACTGCTCCTGAAACTGGGTTTATTTTCAAGTTCAACCTTGAGAACTAAAAAGGAACTTATGGAGAAACAGCCTGCCCAGACCTTTGTTTATAGCTCAGCCTCATCGCACTTTTGAGCGGCCTCAGGGTGTGCAGAAATAAAGCAGAACCCTTATGTAAGTGGAAATCATGGAAAGCAAACAAGTCCAGGGGAAAGCAGAGCACTTGGCCAAGCAGGTCATGGTGCAGGCAGCCTCCCACGGTGTGCCCCTGGTGTCATCCCAAGGGTGTCAGGGTGTATTTCCCAACCAGTCAACCCCTTGGTTGCCAGCATCCCTACACGGGTGCTACCAGGGAAAGGGATTGCATTCGAACCTAGAAGCACCCCTGTAGCTCCCCCACTGGCATCACCAGCTCCTACACTGTCTCTAACCCCAGAGGCTGAGGAACACACACAGGATGTAGTGTCACTGAGGACATGGGGATGGAGCCAGCCACCAGACTCTGAACCCTTCACCGTCACCTCTAAGGGTGTTCAGGAGCTGCTCCAGTGCCCTCAGTGCAGAAGAGGTTGGGCCATTAGGATGCCTCCCTGGAAAATATAACCTTGGCCTTCAGAAACAGGGATGGTTCTTCACCTCCCCACCCTTTCAGCTCCTCCTTGGGCCAAGCAAGAAGGCACCAGAGCCAGACAGTGCCTTCAGGGCACTGCAATGCACTGACCCATGCACACGTTTCAACAAGGTTTTTTCTGTGTGTTTTCTGGGTATATCCCAGTTGTTTAGTCCTGAAAAACCAAGCTACATGGGGCCTTTGGGTGTATCAGCACACAGATGACAGGAGAAATGTGTATCACACATATGAAATCACATTCCACCCTGTAACAGCACCAGTTTGCAATCTCTATTTTCCTGGATTTATGGCTGTGACAGAGGAGGCTCTTACCCTCACCAAGACTCCTTTTCTCTCAAGGAATACTTAAAATCTATTTCTCCTTTTGCATACAACACTCACTGCTCAACACGACTTCTATCTCCAAAGCATTCCTGCTCTCTGCAAGCTGCACATATAGACTGTTTACAGGGAATAACCTTTAGCCCTCAGGTACTTTCTCAAGTGGGTTATTTGACCAGCTGGCTTTTTGTGAAAATGACTACTTGGAATCAGCAGAGATCAGCTCTTGATTGCTAATTCAGCTGACGGGCACATGCAGCTCCTGCAAGAACTTTTTAGAGGGCAATGAAAGCACAAGCAGAGCAAGACAGAGCATGAGCACTGGGATCAGGGCTGTGATGGATCTTCTGGGAAGTGGTTAACCTCTGAGGAGATCAAGCTCCTCCTCATGAGAAAAGCTTCCTGGACAAAATCCATCTCAGCATTGTTCTGATTGCTTAATGAAAGGAGTTATGAGGTAAACATTGCTACAGCATCCACTTTTATATAGCTACCAATGCCATTTAAAAAAAAAAAAAAAAGGAAGAAAAAGCAGCCAAAGGAAATAAAACATAAAAGATAATCTAAAATCAGCAAAAATGAGTTCTCTTGGAAAATGTGCCAGGGAATTTTTTTTGTTAATTGCTTTTCCATCTAATGGCCACATTGGGCAGGAGGAAGACCCAGTCTCCAAGAAGTTGTAGTGTACCAGGGTCTGTCATTGCCTTCAGATGATGGCAGAAAAGGGATTTTTCAAACAAATGCAGGAAGAAAGGAGAGATGCCCTCCACCAGCAGGAAACCCTGCCCTTTGCCAGTGAATGTGTTCAAATCACATCAGCATTTGCAACAATTACACTAGCACAAACCAGAGGACAGCAGAGACACTCCCATCTAATTCAAACACTGACACAGAGCACAAGGAAGGTCACAGCCACCTCTGCAATTCAGGTGTCTGCTAGTGCACTGCTACCCATGGTGAGAGAGCACTGAGCACTATGAGGGAAGTACCCAGGATTAGGACGGTGTCACACCTCTCTAGTAACCCCTAAGGAACTGGGTATAAAGCAATTAAGAAGAGCCTGCTTGGTAAGGTGAAAACCTGGCATCTTGCAGAGGGCTTGGGGTCACAGAGATATTGACCCACTCAGTGGGTGACCCCTGGTGCAGCACTGAATGCATGATGAATGTAGGGACAACAGCTGTTCACAGGAGGAAGTCTCTTGGCCAGAGGACAGGGACTACTGCTACACACCCCAAGATTTCTCCATTTTTATTGATATCCCTGGCTACTTAGCAGTTAAGGCCTAATAGAAACATCACAGCAAAACCTGCTGCCACGGAGGAACCAGCTTTTAACATGTGCTCTGCAGGTCAGGGACTGTTTTGCCCTTCAGCTCCCTATAAAAAGAGAGAACATTTTCAGCGATGCCATAAAATGTTGGATGGATGCAGTGTTAATTATTTCACTTTATAAGGTGGAGCAACTGTGCAGCATGAGTAGCTCAAAGAGACCTCATATGTGAATGCCCAGGAGTCTCTCGCAAAGCAGAGCTGGGGCATTTGGGGAGGAGGGTATGAAGTGAGCTGGACCCTCGGGCTATGGTGGGGGGAGAAGTTTTGCAGGGATGATGAGAGCAGATGTTGGCCAGGTCACCAAATTTTCCTGTTCTCAAAACACTGCCAATTAAATGGTATGATAATTGTGCCCTCCATAACTGCACACACAGCCCTCGGGAGCTGCCTGTTACTGCTGCAGTGCCCCCAGCTTGTGCTGAGCCAGGTCCCAGAGCACAGAAAATTATTAGAATCTTACACATTAATAAAAATGTTATCACCTCACTCTGCAGAGGAAGTGCTTGAAGTCATTGCAAGCCCCATCATGCTGAGCATCTGCTCCAGAAAGCAGGAAAAGAAGTATGTGGTTAAGGCAGGCACTGCCTGTCAGGAACTATGTACTTTGGCTACATAAAGAGAATAGATACTTTGGGAAGGTTTCCCTCCCAGCATTTTAAAAAGGGTTTTCTAAAACAAAAGGCAGAATGATTTTCACTCTAATATGAAGGCCTTGCCATGCTTCCCATCCCTTGACCTGTATCCCAGATACACTTCAGCTCCAAAGCATGCAACAAACCCTCCAATACTTGGGGATTGCTCATCCAAACCCAGTGTTGCTCAAGACTCTTTGTACCAATGGGATTTACACAATACAAGCTTTCAGGAATGTGAATGGTTTTGGAAACACGAAGTTTTGCCTAGAGAAACCTTGTTTCGCACAGCAATCCCCAAGTCCCTTACCATTTTACATCCATTTTTCTCTGTATATTTCTGAGGCTGTTTGAACAAAACTCTCTCCAGATGATTAGCTGCTTCCCTCCTCCCTGCTCTACCATTTGCCAGTTAGGGAGATCCTGGCTGAACACAGAGAGCAATTCACATCTTGACACAAGACCAGCAGCTTCCCCAAACAAACACACTGAAACCTAGGAGCGGCTTGTAGGAGAGCAAACTTGCCCATCCAGGTAGGGCAGAACCCAGAGCTCAGGCTCAATGGTAGCTCTCCAGGGGCCTGGAGATCCTCACTGATGCACCCCCATCACCCAGTGCTAGCATCTCACGGGGGGCCCTTGGGACTGGTTACCAAACACCCCACAAACTGTTTGCAGTGACAGCAAGACCAATGGGCTCCATTTCACAGAGGGCAATACCTGCCCAAATCCAAGCAGTGCCTGGCTGAGAGAAAAGCCAGGGGAGCAGCAAAGAAAACACAAGACTATCTCTGGTAAGCAAACCAGGCTCAACATTCTCTTTTCTGAGAATTTTTCTGCTGAGGGACTTGGAAGCAAGCTACAGCTGCGGCAGAGAGCACAGGTACCCAGTAACACAAACTACAGCAGGCTACAGAACGATGGTGTGTGCCAGGGCTGAGTCTCCCCAGGGCCAAGCTGTGGCCCGCAGCCCTGTCACAGACATGTCCAAGCAGGCACATCCAGCCCCAGAGCCACACAACGCAACCCAAACATGTTTGGGGTGAGAGGACAGAGAAACACTACCCAGGGATGAGCTCATGAGAAAAGGGCTCAGCACCTTGCCTGGCTTTTCCCTGCAGTTTCTACCAGAGGTCTGGGGAAGTGGAGAAAAAGAGCTGCTCATTGAGAAAGGGTGGGGGTAATTTATTTGAGCCAGTCATATGCTTGAGGACTGTGTAACATGCAAAAGGGGTTAACAGGGACTATTTCAAAGCATTCAAAAATATTTTCAGCCTGCAAGGGCAGCTGACAGCAGCCCTTCAAGTGCTGAAGGCTGGAATCTGCCTCTGCATTAGCAGCTGGCCTTGATTTTTTTCCTCCTGCTTCACAAAAGAGAAGATTAAAGAGCTTGAAAGCACTTGTTTTGATCTACACAGAGAGGCCAGCCATCATGCAGCCCTGCACTTGGTAGAAATGTGAGCAGTGAGAGGGGTTACCAGGCACACTGGGGTTAGGCAGGCAAACCCATGGCCCAAGCAGTGGTTCCCAAGATGTCAGTCAGTCCCGTAATGGGAAGACGCCAGCTGTGGCACTGATCTCGAGCACGAGGGACCTCATCGCACAGAGGAGCTGGAGTGACATACCTGTCGCATTGGAGAGTGCAAGAGATTCCATGGAGCCACGGGGAGTCTGCTCGGTGGGCGTCAGGTCCTCTGAGAACTTCAGGGCATTGATGGGGTGACGGGTGCGGCATTGCGGTGTTGGCATCCCGCCTTCCTCTTCCTCTTCATACTTGGGGACTTTGAGATTTCCTCTGGTCTCCGGGAAGCTCTGGTTGGACATGTCACTGTAGCTCTCCTGTGAGCGAAGCCTCCCCGAGTAGTAGTCCTCTCTGCAATCCTGGATGAAGCTGCCGCTGTGGCTTTTCATCGCCAGCGAGGAGCTCCTCTTTTGGTTGCTGAAATGTTTTGCCCATAAATCCGACTGTGAGCCTGGGACCTGGCTGGGGTTATAGGAGGTCCTTATGTTGCACTGACTGAGAAGCTGCAAAGGGCTTTGGGACTGACTTTGCTCCATTTTGTTCCCGTAGTGATAGAGCTCATCCCGGCTCCTCCACAAGTGCTCCCTGTTGAGGCTTGGTGTCTGGCTGGCCAGGCTCAGCAAATCCATCTGCAGGGACAGTGGGTCCACGTCTGTGGAGAGGCGGTTGGAGGTGACCTGCAGCTGGTTGCACGGGCTGCGCGCCCCCTCCTCGCCTTTCCCCTTGTTCTTGCCAATCTTGGCGCTGCGGCGGGACTCCTTGGCTCGCGCACTCTGGAAAGCCGAGTCAGAGGAGTCGGAGCCGTTGGGGTCATCACCGACGCTGCAGGCCCTGGAGCAGAAGATCTGCCCCTGCTTGGGCAGGAAGGGTCGTCCCAGCAGGGACTTCTTACACTGCGCACAGCAGAAGCAGGTCTCGGTGGCGTGCCAGTGCTGGCCATCGTATGTCATCTGACCCTGGTCGATGCCTTGAGGGGGAAGACACAGTGTCAGCTGCCACGTACATCACACGCAGCCCCTGTGAGCGACGCACACCCGGGCTCCCTCTCAAAAACCCTTCAGCAGGGTTTCTCCAATGCATGAAGTTAAGCCCATTTCTAATTGCTTGCAGGCTTCAGGACTTCACTCTGGAATTACTCAATGTTGGGAAATACAGCACAACCAAGCCTCCAGCTATTTCAAATTAAATGGGGATATTTCCGATCATAAAGTAAAGGAATGCAAGAAGTTCACCATAAAGTCCTTGAAGTCAAAGCAATAATATGCTGCCTATTAAAAAAAAACCCAAAACAAAACAACAAAAACCCTCCAACTGAACCATAATGAGGAATTTGTGTTGCCTTGGTTAAGTATGTAACAGCAGATGACATCCCTATCCTTCACTGCTACCATGGCCTCATCCTAACTTTATTTTGGCTACTGGGGCCCCTTCTCCAAAACGGAGCAGAAAGAGCTGGCCCCAGGGATCTGAGTGCACACTCTCACCTTGCACCCTGCCACATCTGCCTAGCAGAAAAAGACCTGGGGGCACTGGCCAACAGCCAATGAACATGAGCCAAGCATGTGCCCAGGTGGCCAAGAAGGCCAAGAGCATCCTGGCTTGTATCTGCAGGAGTAGGGAAGTGACTGTCTCCCTGTACCCAGCACTGGTAAGGTTGTACATTGAATACTGGGTTGCATTTTGGGCTCCTCACTGCAAGAAGGACACTGAGGTGCTGGAGTGTATCCAAGGAAGGTAAAAAAAGCTGGTGAAGAATCTAGAGCACAAGTCTTATGAGGAGTGGCTGAGGGCACTAGGGTTGTTTAGCCTGGGGAAAAGGAGGCTGAGGGGAGACCTTGCTGTCTACAACTACCTGAAGGGAGGTGGCAGCAAGGTAGGTGTCAGCCTGTTCTCTCAAGTAACAAGTGAGAGAACAGAGGAAATGATCTCAAGTTGTGCCAGGGGAGGTTTAGGTTGGAAATTAGGAAAAAATTCTTCACAGAAAGGATTGTAAAGCTGTGGAACAGGCTGCCCAGGAAAGTGGTGGGATCATCATTGCTGGAGGAATTTAAAAGACACAGATGTGGTGCTGAGGGACAGGGTTTAGTGGTAACCTGGTAGTGCTAGCCTGTTGGTTGGACTTAGAGGTCTCTTCCAACCAAAACAATTCTATGATTCTGTGATTTCCTTTTGGATTAAGGAACTGAGGCAGAGATTCTGCCCCACCAGCCAAACCCCAGGGAGCACATGCCTGCTGCTGCACATTGCTCTTGGTCTGAGCTGTAAGCAAAACTCCTGAGGTTTCAATGGTAACCTTGATTCACCTGCTTAAGCTGCTGTTCATGGCAAAAGGCCCTGTTACCTGAGAAACTGGTGGGCTGGCTGGCATGGCAGGGCGCTGCAGCACGTGTGTGCACTGCATGTGATTGCACACTGCCACAGCCATGTTGCTGGGGGGGCTGAATGCTGTTGGATAATTTACAAATGAATGGTATGTTAATGACCTGTTTTATTCCAAGCTAAATTTGCTTGAGTCTAATTGTTGGTTGGTTTTTTTGGTTTTTTTTTTTTTTTTAATTCCTTAGTAATGAGTGTAATGTTTTTGTATAGAGACTGGAGTGCTATATTTGTGGATAAAAGAGAGACAAGGTGGTGGATGGGTTTTATCACCTCCTCATCCAAGACCCCCAAAGCCATCTTGCAGAGGAAGAACAGAGATTCCTTACCCCGAGCCTCAGCTACCCAACACACACCTTACAATTCTTAAGCAAACGTTTACCTCTGATTTATGTAGCTCTCACATGTGGTGCTTAGTGACTACTACAAGCAACTTTCAGCAAAATGGCCGCAGTCTCTCTTTTCCAAGAAATGTGCAGCTATGCACCAAACCAGGCATTTTGCCACAAAAAGCTGACCAGGATGGATGGAGAGAGGGAAGGATAGCAGATGGGGGAAGCAGGAGAAAAAGGAGCATACAAGAAGCCTTAACAGCTGCTTCTTCACTGTTCCACAGCTGAGCTTTCGGGAAGGATGTGCTGCAGGTCACAGCAAACACATTCTCCAAGTGCTTTGCTGAAGCCCTGAGTTTCCTCCCCCCTCCTGCCATCTGGATGCTGCACAAGAGCAAAACGGTTGGTGTTCTCTCTTTCCCTGCAGCCTATGAAATATTTGAACACATGAGCTCACCTCCATGGACAAAGAAAGGGCTCTCTGCCCACCAGTGAGCACGTGGAAATGCTCAGCCAAGTGGCAAACGGGATTGGGAGAGCAGCGAGGCAGACTCCCAGCCTGCCTGGCTTGCCACCCTTGAGTGCTGGGGGAACAGCTAGCCCCCTAGAACAAAACACATTTTAAATCACTGTTCTAGAAATGGAGATTGACTCTGAGGCATTATATCTTTTTGTCTATTTGCAGGTCAATTAAAAGAGGCAAGCAAAACCAATAATGATGGGTAATGAACAGGCATTTTTCCTGTCAGTAGCTCATTAACTCACAAGGATTCTTTGGCAAGCTTGGTTAGGAAGAATCTGTGACTCTGTTTATAGGAAAATGAGATTTAAGGGGAAAAAAAAAATCATGTATTACATAGGCCAGCAAAAGCTTTCATTAGCTGCAACGCTTCTGAGGTTGCTTTCTGATAGTCCTCCTCTCTCTGACCACCAAAAGGAATAAGCAGTGGTTTAACCAAACAAATTACCATGCTGGCTTCTTTGCAACATGTGAGGGGCATGAGCCTCTTTGGATGCTGCAGGGCTGTGTCAGACCCCAGCCACTGCCAGTCCTGCCTGTAGCCCTGAGTCATTGTCAAACACTCTTATTGCCAGAAAAAACCTTCCAAGCACAGGTTTGCCCTGCTGTCCTCCCACACAGCACTCGCCCCAGGGCTAAGGGACAGTGGCTCATACCTATGTGCTGGGCACAGGTGTCACAGTATTCGGCATAGAGGGACTCGAAGCAGCTGCAGCAGTAGGGCCTGCCATCCTTCATGATGTACCTCTGACCCCCCAGCACTGTCTCGCATTCAAAGCAGCAGAAGTGCTTCATGTGCCAGTGCCGTCCTTCAGCCTCGGTGCATTCATCAGCAAAAATGATCTAGGGGAGGAAAACACAAATGTGGAGCAAAGTTGGTCAGGGAGGGGACGTGGGATGCTGTCAGCAACCTTCATGTCTCCTGCCTGTACATGGCAGCTGTACAGGCTGCCATACAACTTCCAAATTTTGCTCATACAACTTTCAAATTTTACAGCTAATCCCTCCATCCTGCAATGAAAACTCCTGTGGTTTGGCTTGCGGCAGGGGCACCACTTCTTAAAGAAATCCTTTAAAACACAAGCAGCTCAGGACCAAGTTAGGCACAGACTACAAAGCGTTAAGGCAGAGCTCACGGTAACCTGCTCATGAGCCCATCCATCAGCCTGAGGGGTCGATCAGGGTAATAAACACACTTATATACAACCTATTGATCTGGCGGACTTCTGAAGAATGAAGCAGCTACTTACTAAAACACATTTATCCGTCTCTGAACCAGGGACCTGAGTACAAGGATGAGTGAAAACACAGGGAGAAGTGGCAGCTTTCTAGAGGGGAGTAAAGATGGAGCTACCTAGCTCCTCACCGTCACCTCTACTCCAACCCCTTTGCTTATAAAGGAACACAGCAGTTACTACACCAGCAGGGAAACTGAGGCACAGAGCACTACTAAGAGTGGGTTGGTGAAACAGCCATCTGAAATGGTTTTAGCAGATCTAGCTTTCTTGATTTCTCTGCTTCTCATCCCCATCCCCATATCTCCGCTCCCAAAGCCAAGCTGCAGGAGCAAGCATCAGCCTGGGTCTCCACCCTAGCACAGGTTACATCAAAAGCTCTTCCCTTGCAGCTTCTTTTACCTCTGAGTTACTCTTTCTCACAATTAGCATTGGATGTTTCAAGGGAAGAAGTGTGTGTTAAAGAAGGAGTTGAATGAAAGACTCACTTGCAAGGATAAAAAGTACACGAAAAAGATTATCCAGCCTAAGCCACAAGACAATAGGGGCAATGGAATGGTTAGGAGTTGCTTTTATACTGGTAATGTTACAAATTTAATTTGATACATACGTCAATGTTATTTATATTTGAAGAGCATATAGCCTTAGATATTTACTATTACATGCTGCTTGAAAAAATGAACATAGTATTTTATAGTACATATGGTTTTCCATGCTATGGTTTTCAGAACTTTAAAAGCCAGAACAATTTCCTTCAGCAGCCTCTTAAACAGAAATTGACACTTAAAAACCTCTCAGAGGTGACTGTGTATGGTTTTCTATATTTGTTTTGTATTCCATTTGTTCAGCTTCCTCCAGTCTGTTAATCACCTCTCTTAAAGCCCGTTTCAGCTTTGTGTGTACTCAGGCACTATCCTCAGGAATGAAATACAGCATTCCTCCTACCAGAGATGACTTCTGGGGAGAACAGAGCTGAAGGGAGAACCATCACAGAGCTGGGCTAAAATCACACAGCATAAGGGTGTGATCTTACTGGAAACCTTCATAGAAAACCTCCCTCATGGCTCCCAGCATGGATACGAGGACCTCTTGAAGAGCAGTTCTAAGCAGCTTGTGACTAAGAATCCCCAAGACACTCACCTGTAACCCCAGGAAAAGCCTCCATGAACCCTTGGCAAAGCCAAACCACCATACCTCATGTGCATGCCTCCATGCGGAGGCTTCTCGTGCCAACACACCCACTGCTGTCAGCGCAGATGGAAGGGCAATACTCTCCAACTTGCAAGGGGAATCCTCTCATGCCATTCCCATGGGTAGCATCCATGACATGATATATTTTTCAAGTGGGCAGAAGCAGGGGTGAGCTGGCTCTTACCTCGTCGCATGCTGCGCAGCGGGGCTTGAGGCACTCAGCATGGTGCCTGCCACAGTAGATCTTCCCATCTTGGTAGAAGTAGATCAGGTCGACCAACAGCTCATTGCAGACGCTGCAGATGAAGCAGGGAGGGTGCCAGCAGACGCCGTGCCCTGCTCGTGAGGCGAAGACAGCCATGTCCCCTCCATTGATCTGGCCGCCGCACTGTCAGAAAAGCCAACGTTTAACAGGGGCTGGTAAGCCAGCTGCTGCCCACCACCAACCAGCTGCTTTCACAGCCACGGCAGAAGAAGGTGCTAATTCATGCCCCCTTTCTGGTCTCTCTTCATCTCTTTTGATCCCCATTCTATGGGGAATATCAACTAATTCCCCTCTGAATGAGGCCCAGAGCCAGCACGACCGCTCCACATCAACTATTGTGGGGTGCTGCCAGCACATGCTCTGACAGACCCCAAAGCTTGTAGCTTTGCAGAGGGCACAGGGTGGACACTGCTTCTGTGAGCTTTACTTAACTTTGTTGGTTAGAAAGCCACCCTGCTTATGCCAGTTCATCAGCTGCTACCCACCTGCTCACAGATGGCTCCTGTCATGGTTACAGGGAATGGCCGGACATTGCCTCTCCCTAAGTTTTCCCTCTTCCTTTGGTTGCTGAAGAGTTTGAGCTCTCTCTTCTCCTCCTCATCCAACGAGTTGCAATAGCGGACCTAAAAAACACAACGCGATGCTCAGTGCTAGATGTGTCCCTGACTCCCTGGCCAGCGAGCTGCAGTCCATAGGCTCTGCCAACCTCTGCACAGGGGTTACACAAACAAACTCTGTCCTGGGCATAGGGTGGCTGGTGACACAGCTGTCTGGGCTTCATCCAAAATCTCAAGAGGTAGATCTGAGAAGAAAGGGAAGGAGGAAGGTTGCTCTTTGAGTGCTAAGTTTGTAGGAAAGTCTTATGAGTTGGGTCCTCTGGGTACCACCCAGACCCAACAATCAGAATGGTGGTTTTCCTGTTTTCTCCTTATGGCAGAGATCTTACAGCAGCTCCAAAATGTTTAATTGGCATTTATTTCATGAGTGCAGCCTTTTCCCTGGGTAAATGATGAATTTCCAGCTATTCAGGAACTCCAACTATTGTTTTGGTGTAGAGTCAAGTTTGCACATATGCAAAACCTCCACATTGGAAGGTGCTAAGTGAAACAAAAGGATACAAACAGTGAATGATGAAGATTTCCCTGAAGCTTGTAAAACTCTGAGGCTCCCCTGCCTGTTTTCACTCTACAGGCTTAACTCTTGGATGACTGCATATCCCTGCAGAATATGGCTGAAGAGCCAAGGTGGTGTAGCACCAGTGCCCAAGCTTGCCTCCTGTTCTTTGGAGGGCAGGCTCACATTGCTGAGCAGGATTACTCACATGAGCAACCAGCACACCTTGGATTTTCAAAGGAGCAAAAGCAAGCAGGAGAGGAAAGCGGATGCAAAATCTGCCAATTTGCAAAAAATACACACTCGTGCCTCCAGCCTGCAGCAGCAGCATTCATGTGTACCTATTCCTGTGTTCTTAACTGTCAGAGGCTGTGGGTTTTCAGCAGCTGCCAGGGAAGACAGGCAGGCAGGTCTCAGCCCAAGGGTGTATGGGAAGAAGCCCCTGCCGAGTGCCTGGAGCTCCCCCGGTTCTGGCAGCGCCATGCTGTGCCCGTGGCACCCAGCCACAGGAAGGCAAACTCGTTAAAATCTGATCTAGATCAAACAAGTTACCTGTATGTATTTCCCAGGGTGGATTCTTCAGAAAGCAGAAGAAAAAAAATCACTTTTTTGTTGTTTACAAAGGGAAATTTTGTGGGCTACCGGAAGCCAGTGTTCTCACCGGTGAGAACAGGATGTCAAAGCCCGGACCCATTTTGCTGCCTCACATCTTTCTTGAGATGTAAGAAGGAGGTTTATTTGCTCTGACTGGTCTTGACTCAGCCGCCAGCTTTTCAGGCTCTCCCAACTCGTGAGGCTCAGCTTGGGTGAAACCCCTCCTCGGCACACACTCCCACTCCCAAGGTGAGTCGGAAGCAGCACTTGGGAAAAGGATTTTGCCACTTCGGATCTGGCTCTGGCTGACCTCAGCAGCATTTTTTAATGCAACTTTTAATGCAGCTTTGGCCTCGGAGGGCCGAGAAAGTGATTTTATTTTGAGAGAAACAAAGAAAGATGATTTAAAAAATTTTAGCTTTAGAAACAAACAACTCCCTCCCCTCCTCCCACACAATCCAAGCAGGGAGCAAATATGGCACTCAAAGAGCAGCAAAGTCAAACTCCAACTAAATCGGTGTGAACAACAGAAAGGGCTGAGAAAGTATCAACCACATTTCCTACAAGAGCAGCTCCAGGAGGGATCCCCTTCCCACCTGCAGCCCCTGCTAGATGTCTGAAGACACGTTTTGGTTACTGACCTCATTGTCGTGTGGTGGCAGCTGGTGCAAAAGCTGTTTGATGCGAGATTTTTCTCCCGGACTGTTGACATAGGGCACCTTGTCCTCGGGCAGGCAGCTGTAGTACTGGTGCACCTATGGGGCGAGAGAAGGGGCTGCAGTGGGGCTCTCTGGCTGAGCACGTTCCCCCGTGCCTGGCCAGCAGCCGCCCCCCAGCCAGTGGGCACTGGGTCTTCCTGATGATTTTGAGGCAGGCAGTGCAACCAGGCACCACTTCAGGTTCAGTGTCCTTTCCCCGTGGAGAAAGAGGGCTGGCAGCCCCGGGGAGGCGGCGGCGGGCTCGTTACCGTTTGCTCGGTCAGCCTCCATAGCGTTAGCATGTTTCGCCGGCTGCGGGGATGTGTCAGCACCTGCCTTGGCAGGGAAGGTTAAAAAGGCTGCACCCCGGCAGCCTCTGTGTTGCTGGCTATCTCAGCCTCCACCTCCATCAAAACCCTCTGGGCTTTTTTCTGCAGGAATTTGTGGAAATAAACAGCAGATAAAATCTGTTGGAAGGCTCAGTTTTTCTCTTTCGTCTCAGAGCGTATAATTAAAAATCAGCTATTAAAAAGGCAGGAGCCTGGTGGCAGCCCACAGAGGAAGCACACCCTGAACCCCAGCATCTCTCCTCCAACTGCCACACCTAGGATCTGAACTCAAGGGCTGGGCCAGGCATCAGGACGGGGCTCACTGGCCATGGATCAGCTCTGAAATGGCAAAGGTGAGGTTGAACAGTATGGGAAGAACCAGGAAAAGGTAAAGGTATGGGAAAGCTCAGCTGGGATCAGGAGTCTGTGCGTCCCTGGATGCCTCTGGATAGTCAGGTGGGTGCAGAGGGCTGGAGAACTCCTTAATTCTGTGCTTGACTAGAGAGATGCAAACTCTTTACTCAGCGCATGCAGCAACCCCCTATGATGCCTCCTCAGCTCTCAGACGCTGCAGCAATTAGTTTCAGAGTGGCCACACTGCCTGTAGCTTTCATAGGTCTTACCCTGAGTAACACTTGCTCTGTAATGGCTTCTGATCATTTTTTTTCCCTTGTACATTTTGGGCTTTGGCCTAGAAAGCACCATCTGGGCTGCCTTTCCCCAGAGAAGCCCACCCTGCCCACAAAACCCCACAGCATCTGCAGGATCACAAAATACTGTGGGTCACAGGGAGGGATGAGGACACAGAGGCAGATCACACACAGATGGCTGGCAGGGGAACTCACCCATGGGGTGCTGGGGGTTGCTCATACAGGAAGTTACCTTCAACAGGAAGAAATAATTTTTTGTTCCAGAATAAATTTCCAAATCTGGCATTATTCAGGAAGAATTACTCTGCATTCAGCTCACTGTCTGATCACATTCAGAGCTACCTGAAGTGCAGAGCTGCAATCACTTTTTCTCTCGTTTTATGGCCCCCCTCCAAACCAATCCTAACATCCACCCTTCCCCATCATCACGTTTTGTGGAAAAGGAGATTTTTAGCAGATTTCTTCCTATAACTCTGCAGTGCTGATGACAAAGGAATTGCTCAGGTCATGAAGCTGAAGAACATGATGAGCATATGTCACTGCAAAACCCTGAATTTGTTTTGCTAAGGCACAGCAGAAACAGACCCACCAGCTATGGAAACTGTCAAAAAAAGAAAGGCTGCTAAGCATTTTGTTATGTTAAAAAGAAAACAAACTACTTACATAGGATACTTACTTTGCATTTATAGAGCATCCTTCATCCAGGGACATCAAAGCACATTAAAAACACTTAAATTCTTATGACATGCTACACAAGGTAGGAAATACATGCACTGGAAAGGACTGTTTGCAGCATAACGATGTTAAATGAGCTCCCTGAGTTCACAGAGCTAGCCCTCAGCAGAGCCTGCAGCTGGAAATCTCCCAGTGATGCCCTGGCTTCCATACCTTTCACCAGGCTGGCAGGCTACAGATGCCTGCTGACTTCTCTTGCCAAATTCCCCACGTGCACACAGGCTGCTGGCTTTCCCCTGTACTCCAGGTCATTAGTTTGAATTTTTATTTCTTGTGATGATGTCTTTTTGCCCACTGAGTCCTTGAAGCTGGCTGAGACCAGAAATGCCTTTTTTTTTTTACTTTTTGTTGTTGTTGTTGTTTTAAGAGTTGCCAAATTTCATCAGTCTGCTCTGGTTCTTAAACGAATGAGCTGTGAGATGTGCACCTTGGGTGAAAAGCTGAGATGGGAATTCTTCCATCAGCAGCCTGGGCACTGCCTTCCCAGAGCCTGATGCAGTGGGATGGATGTACGTGCCCAGTTCCACTCCAGCTTCCACTAGGAAGTTTTCCATTTAGGCTCAGCAGGTCTGCAGGAACTGGTTCCCATCACACCAGCAACATAGCTCTGCAGGGATGGGCAATTTAGTTTGAAAAGCAAAACCAAATAAATATAACAGGCTCCAACCTGTGGTCTGTTGCCTGAAATAACTCAAAAGGGTTTGCTTTGGATCCACATCAGCCAAAGGGACCTTCTGCAGGGGTGCTCATGGAGGGGATGGAGCAGAGGCAGCTGCCAGTCCTTGCCCAGTAGGACGTCTCATGGGGAGAAAATCCTTTCCTTGTGCCTGTTGATAGCTTCCTCCAGCACTGTCTTTACATCCACCAACCTTCCTGGTGACAAATCTGAACAAGGGGGATGTGCAGATCCTTTTACATGGGGCATCACTCCTATCCCAAGAGGTTCAGCCGAGCACAGACGAAGCACTGGATACACCTTGCCCGAGCTGAGATTAACCAAATACACTGTCTTGGCCATCACTCATGTGCACCCAGCTCCCTGGATAGGATGGCCAAACCAGGGAGGTCCAGAGTCACAAGCTGCCAGCAAACCCTGCCTCTGTGCTCAGCTAGCAGCATTTTTAACCCTGTGGGTGTGTGGTGGCAGCTAAGCTGGTACAGCCTGGTTGTGATGCTCAAGAATACAGAAAAATAAAGAAGGAAAGGGAGGAGTCTCAGCTCAATCTGGCTGTTCAGGGAAAAGACCTCCAGAAAACATTAACTTGCTGGAGAACTAAAACTGCTCAGTCTGCACTTTGCTTTTGTACAAAAGGTCACTGTTTTCTGTTAAAATAACTCCTCCTCTGTCCAAGGAGGGACACTGTGGCCGAACGGCCTGATTCAGACCCCACCAAGCACTGGCAGATGGCTCCTCACTGAGCTTACAGGCTCTGCAACATGAGCTGCATCCAGATAAGGAAAACAGCATAGAGCAATGACCCAGGGCAGATAACATTTCCCTTTTAAACTCTGTCGTATCTTTAACTGCTTTATTATTAAATACTTCTGCCATGGAACAAAGGAGCAGCTACTGCTCTGTCCCCTCACAACAGAGCTACTCTGGCTGTGACTACCCTAACAAGGATCATTAGCACACAGGAGACACGTGGGGCTGGAATAGGTTTCATCCTTGGTTTCCCCACTTGCCTCTCTTCACTATGCCCTCTGTTCGCATCTGAATGGGAGAAACCCCAAAGGAATCTGGAAAAGGTCAGGCTGAATTAAAGTCAGGCTTCAGACAATGTCATGAGGCCCCCATGCCATGGGGATGAGACTGACCAGCATGCTGGAAGCCAGGCTGGCTGTGGGTGCTGGGTGGTGTGGCATGTTGACCAGTTGGGCAAGCCCTGTCCTGCCCTGGGGAGGTCTCCCAGGTGCTCGGACAAGCTCTGTGCTGTAAGAAACCAGAGCAGCAGATAGCCATCTTCCCAGGGTGCTATTCTCACCTTCAAAATGAAAACGTCCTAATGCCAAGGTTTGCTGACAAAAACTGATACACATTTTAGAAATTAACAGCTGCTTGGAGCTAAAAGGGGAGGGTAGAGGGAGGGGGAAGATAGAAATTAAAAAAAGAAAGAAACCAGAAGAAAGGAAAGAACATAATTGTAAAACAAGGGTAGGAAAAAGCCTTTAAAGTGGAGCCAACTTTATTCAAAGGCACTGAGGAAAGTAATTACATTAGTTTACAAATGCCTTTGTGTTCTGCAGTCTTCCTAGGCTTGGGGTGTGTTTCCAGTTTAACTTTGACAGTTTACAAACCTATCCAGCCCCACTAAATAAAGGCAGGGCTGCAGCTTCTCCCAGCAGTCCTGGGGTGACCAAAGACAAAGTCCACACGAGCACATTTGTCTTTGGCCACCCCTGGGACTGCTGGGAGAAGCTGCAGTCTTACAACTTGTCCTAGAAGAAAAAGCTTGCAATCATTGATGATCTCTTTGATCAATGAATTAAAGGAGGTTGGGAGGGAAACACCATCTCTCTTATGTCAGGAATGGCTGTTGGGAAGCAACATTCGGTTGTACTCATCCTGAGTACAACACCCCTAAGTGAAAGCACCCACCAAACCAGGCTGTTAGGGATGACTGTACAGCTGGGATGGACTACAAAGGAGCACATGGTGTCCTGACGTGGCTCAGCTGATGGGTGCCGACTTGCTCAGCCGTAACAACTCCAGCAGATCCAGCTGGGCAATCCCTGGCTTCCATGAAAGCAAACAAACTGCAAAAGCAGTTCCAAGACTTTCTCAAAGAGCCCTGAGAGAGCAGTACATGCTGGCCTGTGGGCAGCCATGTGCCTGAATATGGATGTCCCCAAAAAGGGGACCTCAGTGGGTCAGCTGTCACTCAGGCACAGCACAATAAATTGTTGCACACAGGGAATTGCGCTGAAAATCCAAGCACGCTGACATTCTCCAGCACTTCCTCTGCCCATTTTCCTAGCAGCCCTAGCAGCCCACCTTGTGACACCCAGGGATGTACAATGTGGGCATGGGGAGCTGCCAGCACAATGATGTGAAAAGTGGCTATTGGTGCATGTGTGTGTGGACGCTCGCTTGTGACCCTGACCTCCTGCTCGCTGTGTATGAGTTTCCATGAGCTTTGGCTGCAGTGGGAGGAAGGTGACCAGCTCTGACAAGACCAGGTGAGTAGGGCTGCTCCTGTAGCTCACCTGCTCCTCCCCAGAGCTGGATTTTTAATGTCATGTCAGGAATTAAATAATCCTTTACACTGAGCACTTAAAACTGACAGAGAAACAAACCTGGTGTCTTCACTGTTTCATCCCTGTTGGCCTCCCTTGGAAAAACAAAGGGGAGCTAAAAAAACCAATCCAAACAAGCCACAGGCAAATAACCCTCTCGATGTGTCTGCAGAACGCTGCGAGTGCTCGTCCACGTAGGCTCACACACATGTGAAACTGGAAAATGGGTTCAGTGTGCTTTGGCCTGAGTCTGGCACATCCTGCTTTCTACTGGCCATTAGGATACAAAGCACTTATTTATTTCTTGAAGCAAAACAATCCTTGCAGCAAGGCCAGATGCTCGAAAATGGAGAGGAGAGTGAGAACTGCTGGTCAAGTCTGCTGAGTGTGGGGATGCAGCCAGGCACACATTCCAGGAGGGAACCAGAGTTCCCCCAGAGACCCTGCAGCCCTAGCTGGGAGAAGACTATTGTCACCCCCAGATTTGTAAGTATGTCTGATTGCTGGCAATGTGATGGACTCAGTTCCCAGCGTCGGATGGTCTGGCACCCCACAATGCCGGCTTGCTCTTGGATACTTGCTCCCAAGTTGCAGGGACAAAGGAAAAATGATTTTCCTAAGTGCTATTTGTTCTGGCATGCTCTGTGGCTCTCCACGTGCTTCTCTCCTACAGCTAATGGCAGCTGAGGGGTTCAAGCATTGCTGCTCACCAGTTGAAAGCAACATCCATTCCTGCCAAGCCTTTGGAGCAGTTCTTGGTCTGTAAGAGATCCCATGGAAACATTGCTTCCTGCTGGCATCAAAGAAGAACATTTGAATGAAGGCTGTGCATCCACCAGTTTCAGACTTCTGAAAGCACATGCCATGATTATTCTTTCTTAAGCAGAAATAAAATTTGGATTAAAAGGAAACAGACACAGGCTTTTCAAAAGCATCTGAGAGCGGTCTTTATGCTGTGAGATACTGACAGGCACAGCAGCTCTCGCAGCACCCAGAGTCCCCTGGAGGGGCATCAATTATAATGATCATTGATCATAACTGATAATCCCCTGGGTATGCCACTTAAAACGCTTATGTATTTCTAAGCCACAGGGTTGCACATTAGAACAAGGCTGCAGTAAGGAAGAGTGTAATTGTATGCTGGAATAAAGCTCAAGGACAAGTTTATGTTGTGTAGTCCAGGCTTTTTTGGTCTTGTTTCTTAGTCACTGCTCTTCCCCTGCCTCTTATCTCTGCTGACCACCACACAGCTCGTTCAAATTTAATAACCACAGAGATTGTTCACATTTAAGAACTGAGCAAACCATGTCAGGTGAAGGGTTTTGCTTGCAAAAGCCCAGACACATGGTTTTGCAGCATGGGATGCACACACAACTCCTCCATCTATTCTGCTCCAGGGCAAAAGGAATAGCTCCAGGATCTCCTCATGTGCCCCAGCTTCCCCCAAGCCATCCAGCACTGGCATCACATACAGAAAAAGCATTTTGTGTGCAGAATTGCTGCGTTGTCCAGCTGGTAAGCATTCGGCACGGTCTGATGCCTGAAGGCTGGATTTAGATAGCTTCAGCCTTGAAATAAAAGCCACTAACTGCTAGGCTATTGAGATACCAACAGAGTTCACTGGGGAGGTGATGGACTTACTGCTACCTCCAAGTGAAACTGGAAAGCTTTTAAAAATGTGCTGAAGCACAGGTTTTGGGTAAAATACTACAGCAGGCGTGGGAGCAAAGGAGCAGAGCAAGAGGCAGCTGCAGCTTCTAGCACCCATAGACACGAGTTAGAGATCCTCTTGAGCACACTTAGTTTCCCCCATCCACAGTGTTTGCCTCTCAGGATCAGGATCTACCAAGGAAGGCAGAGCTCTTCATGGGACCTTTGTTCTTCCCCTCCCTGGCCATAAATTAGCTTACCTGCTCCCAACAGGGTTGCTTTGGTTTGTCTTGCTCCTTCCTTGCTGCATGCAAGACTTTAGTCTCTTCAGGTGTGAAACAGTTTGTTGAACTTAGGGGGGGGCAAAAAAAGATGAGAAGGTAAAATGCACTTGACTGGGACACATCGGCACAAGCGAGGCCACATGCCCCGGATGATGTCCTGGGCTACCACACTGAGGTGGTGCATGAGGGTATCTTTAGGTAAGGTGTAAATGCATGTTCATGTCTACTCTTCTTTCCTCATCTTGTGACCTGAATAGCAACTGATGAATTTTGGAGGTTTTATAACTCAAGCCCTTGCCACAGGTCTCGCAAAACGTCCAGAAGAGGAATCAACACATACATTAGCCCCTGAATAAATTCCATGTGACAGCTACAGCTTTCACACCACCTCAAAGATTTGGAGGTGCTGCCTTAGAGGAAAATGGTCCCCTTAACCTTCATGCTACTAATTACAGCTGAGATTCTCATAACTTTTTAAGGAACTCAGAGTGCTGACAGCAAGAGGGAATTGAGTTCTTAGGGCACACACAAGGGTCTTGAATGTTGGCGTGCTGGAGCCACTCTGCAGCTGAAGTGGAGCTCCTTCTTTTGTTTGATTGGAAATCTGTGCCCATAAGCAGCTGCTCGTATTATTGAGACACAATAAAGTGGGAAATCCTCAAAAATCCCTTGTATTCAGAAATTCAAGCTCACACGTTATAACCCCTTTGGATTTCTACAAACCACAGGCCCAAGGAATTCAAGGCTGTGCATTCACAAGTATTTACACATGTCTTGCTTAAAAATGTGAAAAACACATCACAAAAGTACTTATTTTTAAGCATCTGCCCTCCAATTTATGTCAGTCTGTTGGACTGCCAGCCTCAGCAGACAAACTGGCTCCTGAAACTGCCTTTCCCCTTCTCTGCAGCCAGGATTTTGCTTTGCTGAGGACACGTTTCTGTTGGTGTCTGCCCATTTCAAGGCTCTCACGCTCATTTCTTTATCCAGCCATTAAAAAGCAGGCAGGAAAAAGGAGTGTTTCTCAAAGCCCACATCCTGAGCTTCTGCCTCGCCTCCTGTACAGCCACCTCTCCCATTCCCATCCATGTCCTCCAGAAGAGAAGTCCTTCTTCAGCCATAAAACAACTTTTGCTTGAGGCCCAATCCAAGTGGGATTAGAATCCACAGGAGCCCCTTGGCCATCCTGTGTAGCTGACTGCTATTGCAAGAAACCACATTTTCTAATTACATTCTAATTTATGGAGCTCAGCCCTGGGTTTTTAACTGTCACTCTCCCTGTTGGCAGGGTGCCGCGGAGCCTTACACCTCTGATGGTTTGAAACCTCTTCCAATTTCCTGCCTGAATGGATTTGGAGACAGTTTATATCTATGTTTTTGTGCCAAAGTTGGAGCTTGAATAACTGCTCTTCCTCCTTTAATGCATAGGGAGTGATCGTAGCCCTTCAATGTGCTAGGCTGAATAAATCAAGCTCTTCCAGGCTCCTCAACAATGTCTCCAGTCTCCTTTCAGTTGATATCCCTCTTTCTCGAGCAGAAACATGACTAATTTTTTAGCCAGTTTTCCATTTTTATACTGCTCTCTTCATCCTTACATTTTAATTTAGAGATATTTATGGCTGTTGTGTAAAGCACTTTGTAATCCTGCACACTGATAAGCCATAATATAAGTCATAACATTCAATGCAAGGTCTGGATCATTGTTTGTAAACACTGGACCAATGCCTTGTTTCTCATTGTGGTAGTTTGAGGCTATGCCTTTAAAATTTTCCACAGACCTTGAGCAGAAGTGGGCATGAAGTAACCATCATGATTGTCACGTAGTTGACATGTAGCATTGACCAGCTGATACCTGAATTAGTGGCCAGGAATCCAGCGACACCTTGTAGGCTCAAATCAATTCCCCTTTAGCTCATACATAATAATTTAAGCTGTGGATTGAAGGGACTTTCCAAATTCTGAAGTGACCTTTGGAAACTGCCAAAAACTGATGTCATGTTTGCTGGCCAACCTCTCCCCCAGAAATCCTGTAAATTGCTGTGCTGAGTGAGACGTGAACACTGTCTCTCAAGAACAGCGAGGTAGGAAGGCTGTCATCCAAGTATAATAAGAAAACAGCATTAGTCTTTCAGGGGACCACTTACCTCCCTAGCTCGTATGCTGCAGAGAGATTTTAATAAAGTAGGAATATTGCACAAAAAGTTGTTTCATTTCATCTGTTTCATGTCAAAGAAATACAACAATGGAAGGCTGAGAAAAATTCCCTGCCTGCAAATTTGTGTTTTTGGCCCAGCCTGCCAGGAGTGTCCCCAGCCCACCAGCTGCTCCACAGCAGATATCAGCCTTCCAGAGGCTTCATGTCATGTGTGCACACCTGACTCATCGACTGGAAAGCCATAAGTCTGTCTGCAGCCCTGCACAGCTGCAGCAAGTAGCTGCAGAGGTTCCTCCTACCCTCCTGGGAGGTAAATTGCACTCTCCTGCAGCCTGAGGAACCTCCCAGCCCCATGACATCCAAGGTATGGGGGTAGGTCCTGGAGAAAGTCAGGGTGTTGCTTTTGAGCCAGGAATAAGCCCCAGCCCTGCACTGTGGCTTTTTCACAGCTCAGAGAAATCATCACAGCTCAGAGAAATCACACCTTGCTTTTGTGTCCATAGTGGCTCATCTGATGCATGAAAGGCCCCAAAAGGGCTGGCAGATGAGCTATGCTGGAAGGATTTCAGTGTCTGCCTCTGGCTCTGCTTGTGGCTGCTCTTCATCTCCATGGTGATTAGAGACAGGTCTGAAGTGGCAAATCTGCTAAAAGGCCCAGTAAAGCAGAGAGAGGTGTGGAATTAGAAATCAGGTGTTCATATCACGGAGCACCGTGACCTCTGCAAGAAACAGATGCTTGAAGAACCTAAAAATATATTAATGTGGGTAACTCGAGAAACATTAGTACCTACTGCTTGAGCTAATGGACTTTTATTTCCTCCTAAGCATTCCAAATTCCCTGATGGCACACTACTTCTTAAAAACCACCTGAGGTATCAAAGAAACATCCAGGTCTTTGGAGTCTGTCACTACAGTGCTGGAACTAGGTTTCAGTTGCTGCCCATGTCATGCTGTACTCATCAGAGACCATGTCTACCTGGTCAGGTGCCACCTGTCACTAAGTATCTGTGTTTACACCCAAAGAACATGGGCCAGCTTGGGCTCCAGAAGCCACTGACATGCCTGGACAGAAGGTAGTGCTGAGAGCAGGTGGCATCAGTTTGGGCATGGTCCTCCAATGGGACTTCTGAAACCCCACTGGTTCATGTCTCCACAGCATGAAGGACCAGCAGAGCTACTTCAGGACCATCTGCATCTGTCTGTTCTATGTGTCTTGTACTTCCCATGAAGCACAAAGGGAGCCTCTGACATAAGAAAGACGATAGAACACAAGGCTGCTGCCTGATTTGCATGGTTGGATGGCACCAAATGAAACACATGGTAGAATGCAGTTTCAAGCAAGCACTGAGCAAGGCTTGTAAAGACAAGAAGGCAGCACCAAACAACTGTTTTTTCTCTAATCAGACAGATAATATTTACAGCCTACAAGTGGTGCCAAAATATTTCAGGAAATGCCTAAGCCCCTCTGAATAAATGCTCAGGAAAACATAGTATTTAAGGACAGCAAACACAACAATAAGAATGAAAGCTTTCCACCCTCTCCAGCCTCCTTACACAGTTTAAAATGATTGCCATAGCAATTATCAAAGCTAAGCTCATTTTGCAATCTCCTCTGCAAATTAAGTTCTGAGTTGAATATGTAGCTCAGCATAAAAAGCAAACGTATCATGTAAGCTGCAAGGAGCAGAAATCAGCGCGCACTCCGCACAGACAGCACGCTGAGGTCTAATCTGTTCCGCTCAATTCCTGTACCAAGAGACTTGAACTTCATTTGATCAATTCCCTCCAGTAAGGCACACAAACATCTTCCTTGAAGAACCCAACCTCACAGAATGTTTTTCAGACTCACCAACCAGCTTTGTCTGCTTGCCTGGGACTTACTGCAGATCAGTCCACAACGGCAGAACACGAACACCAAGTCCCCAAGGAACAGTGGAGTCCCATCAGTTTTTTACCCCATGAAATAGTAGTAGGCACATCTGTATCTCTTCCTTTGCACAACCACAACAAACCCTATCCTAGAGGTATTTTGTTCCCCGCCCCCTGCTCAATTACCAGTGACATCTAGAGATGCAGAAAACCACAAGCCCTACAAGGATAGCATCTCTCTTTTGTTTCATTCATGCATTCAGAACAGACCTGTCCCTGCAAGTCTCCATAACACACCCAGAAAGAGCCACAGGCAACAAGTGCTCGCAGCCATAGAAGCAAAAGCAGGGCAACAATTTGCAAAGAGCATATTGAACCAATTTATTTCTGGTAAGTGGGTGGTGTCATCATTACCTGCTCAGGCTTCAGGCCCGGGGGTACCCATGCGTATTCTTCTAAGGCACAGCCCGAGTCGTCGTCAGAAGTCGAATTCCTCTGGAAGTCAAACATGAGCTTTGTGACGGTCTTCTCCATCTCCAGAGGCATAACTGTTACAATGTGCTCTTCCTGGGAACACTTACAGTGAAGGCAAATCTTCCTGCAAAGCGAGGAGAGAGGAAAAGAGGAGATGCCCTGGTGAGTTACGCTTTATAGAAGTAAACAAAGTGTTCCAGCCAGTCTCTGGCCTGCAGATACTAAACTCAACCCATTTTTACACTCAAGCATTTTCTAACGCAGGATTTATCTCTTTCACAAGAGGAAATAAAAAGTCCATATTTGCTGTAACAACACTTGGCAATCAAGCTGAGTCAGACTGCCCAGTGTTTGGGGAGGTGTAATTGCTTGTCCCTTTACTGCACTGTCAGGAGCATTTCCAGGGGCCAGCCCAGGCAAGGGCCATGTGCCTGCCCGGTGTGGATCAGCATGCCAGCCAGTAATTGCTGAGCAGTTATCGAATTTAAGACAGCTGAGCATTTGGCTAATACAGAAAATGGTGGATTGACTGGGAAGCTGTGAATGACAAGTCCCTTTAGCATGCTGATAGCATAAATCTGCTTATTAGAGTGGCATAAAAATTGATTATAGTCTGAGCATAAAAAGCTAAACTAAATTAAGGGAGGCTACAAAAAAAAAAAACAAAACACCCAGTCACACTACAGCAGCATCTTAACTGCCTGGCTCTGTGGCACATACCATGGCTCAGCTCACTGCCAGAGAGTTAGATGGGGAGAGGAAAGCATAAGAACTGAAAGAACAGCCCACAGGTTTCAATTTAACAACTATTAGCTTAATTCACTGCAAATATAAATTCTTAGCATTTATTTTAAGAGTTTGCTCCTGCAGCTGACAGTCCTTGGAAGATTTTCTTCATGGGCTTGAACCTGAGCATTTATCTGCAGGGCTGCTGGGTTATCACACTGCTTCATCAGAGGTTATAGTGAAGGACTAATCTGGCTGAAAACATCTCCCAGCCTCATAAAAGAAGGTTAAAGGGAATGTGGACAGATCAGTTTCTGTTTCTGCACATGCAATGCTCTTACACAATATGGGTCAACGGTATCTATTTTCTAGTAACTACATTTTATGGTAACATAGGATTCTGAATTAGTTTGTGCTAATGAAACACCACTGACTTCTTAGGAAGGAGAAGGCAGCAGAAGGGAGACATCTCAGAAATAATGAGCTACCACACAAAAGGTAAAGGACAAGTTACTGTTGCCACTGAACGTTTCTCTGCTATAAGGTAAAGCAAGGAAATGTAGAGGGCAGGAACAGTTAAACAACAGGGGCTTTAATTTTCAAACACCTTTCCCTCCTTTTCACCATTGCATCCAAGCCAGCAAAGCATACCAGTGCCCAAGATCCAGATTCAAGTCTAAATTTCCACTTGGCCATTACAGTACAAAAAATGCACTCTAGCAAAAGTCAAGAGGCTCCGTTAAGTCAAGCCAGGGAGATTTGCCAGATTTTCCCATTTCCTGCCTTTCATCAGATCTAAACCACACAGACACCCCCCCCCCCCCCCCCCCCCCCCCGACGTCTGGTTTGCGTCCAGTCGGAGAGTCTCAGCCTCGCCTCTGGCAGTTACCTTAAAAAACATCCATGGCACCATTTCATGTGAATACTTTAATTAATCAGCTACCGTGGAAGGGCAGCTCAGCAAAGCTGCTGGTTCCTTTGCTGTTTCCATCTTACTCCACAGTATGATTAGAAGCAGCTCAATAAGCAACAAGATGCTAAGGATAATTAATAGCTCCAGAGCCCTGGATTCGGCATTGGAGACAGATATTCTAATACAGTTTAGGACTTCTTAGCCAAATTTTCATTTTCAGGATATCAGTCACAAGCTTCAAAGGGAGGCAAACTCTACAGTCTGTGTTTGGCTAGTGGCAATAACAGGCACACAAGTGCTGCAATGGGGAATAAAGCCAGCCCCTGTGTTGCTGCACTTCTCCCTGCTCTACACACATCCCTTCCAACACTTAGAGGATGGCAGGAGGATGGTCTTGGCTTTTACTAAGTGAGATAAACCAGGCCATCATGATGACTTTAAATAACAGTGTTGAAGAGTTAATCAAGAGGAATATGATCAGTTAGACCTCTCAGATCACCCCATGCAACCGCCATCCAGCAGCTCACACCACACAGAGTCAGAGTGCAAAGATCAGGTTGGGGAGCTGACTTACACCCAACCTCACTCATGCCCTGTCCCCTGCAAGCAGGAACTGCCAGTGGATGGCTTCTCCTGGTCATAAAAGCCAAGGATTTAAAGGGCACAGGTAGCCTGTCTACTCACTACTCATGTCCCCAGGCCATGACAACAGGTTCTGTAAAAATTTTGCACCATGAAAAACTAAGCATTTCCAGGCATGGGGTTTCTACTACCTCCCTGGACAAACTGTACAAACTTCAAGATCTTGCCCCTGAGATAGTCAGTTCCTTTCCCCTCATTAAAACCAGAAGATTAACAGCTTTAATTACAATTATTTTCTTTGCATTAGGATATGTTGTTTCATGGGAACAATACTCAGTGTCCTAGGAGCATCTTTTCACTCCTATGATATGGTTTCTATGACTTCTTCACATAGGTCTCCCTTACTCAACTTTATTCTATCATTCTCCAGCTCGCTATAATTAAAATTGATTCCCTGTAGTAAAGACTTAATATAAAAATGTACATTTCAAATGTGAGATGAAATTGAAAAGGCAGTATCCCCTTATTGTGCTCAAAGCAGAGCGGGATGAAGCGAGACGATGCACATGCCAACGCTCAACCATGCGTGCTGTGACCACAGTGACATGGTGCCATGGGTGCCAGCATAGGGCTGGTGGGTGCTGGAGAGGAACAAGACCATAGCCCAGCAGCCTGCCTGCCTGCTCTCACCAGCAACAGCTCATTAGTCATTAATATGGGAAGAACAGGAGAGCCTGGAGAGGTTCAGCACATTGGTGTGCTGTATTCCTGACCATACAAAGGGTGCTGCAGGCCAGGTTGGGTGGCACATGCTGAGAAAGGAAACCCGTTAGCTTGGCTCTGGCAGGACACAATCCTCACCTAACCACCAGCAAAGCATCATCAGTATGACTTCTGCTGCCTGTGCACAGAACGTGAGAAGAATGTGGGCAGGTTTGTTTTTTTAAGCAGGAAGAAACTAACACCAATCACTCTCTGGAAATCCTGTCTTCATTTCTGAGCCTTTCCTTCTTGCTCTCATCCCAGAGAAGGGTCTGCAAGCTCTTCACAGGAAAGTACTTGCTGTGATCATTAAGAAAGGTCTCCATCACCAGGAAGGACACAGGATTGGAGATATTTTAGTGCTGTTGCTGAAAGCTAAAGACATCCTGAAGCATCACTTGGCTCCGGGAGCTGAGAGATGTTGTGTAAGGAAAGGGGACAGCGTGACCAGCTTCAGGTATAGAGCATAAATAAATGAGCTGTTAAGAAGCTCTGGCTTGTGGACTGGAAGGAAAGCAGAGAGGAAGCCGGCCAGCAGCCATGCTGCTGTGGGAGGCACGGGCTGGGGAGCAGCTGGACAGGCTGCTTGGCACAGAGCTGTGCACAGAGCTGCCCTGCAGCGGGGCCAGGACAGCGGAAAGTAAATGGGGAGAAAAAGAACATTTCCTGGTGTCAGATTTAACTGGAAAGGAGCCTGTCTTGAATTGACTTCACATGGCACAAAGCAGCAACGGTTCAAAAACAAACTGAAAATTTTGTTCTATTCCAGGCCAGTGCTTCATATGGTGAAATTCTATATTTTATTTTGCAATAGCTGCTTTTGCGTGGTGCTCTTGGCACAGTGGCTCATCCTCTTGGAGGAGGCTCTCACCCCTGGTCCCTGGTTACATCCCCTTCCCTTTATTGGTGCGGGGGGATGCTGCAAACCACCACAAGCTCTCTTCTCTCTATGGATGAAAACAGGCACACAAAGGGATTATGAAGCAAACAGATCACAACACACCAAGTGGAGAACTTGGCTCCCAAGTCCCTCTAGCTTGGGATGTGGAAGGTCAGGTCCACCTACATACAGCTCAAAATGAGCCAACTGACCTGCTAGGTCTCTGGGACAAGGCAGCCTCTTGTTGTATGCTGTGATTAGCAAAGCACAGCCTCTGCCATCACTGGAGCCTCCCGCAGCCCTTTCATCATAGCAACAGCACCAACAATAAGTTAAACCATGCTGAAAACACCAGTACTGTGCAAGAGGCTCTGGAAAGAGCTGGGAGCGTGCCCTCAGCTTTCTGAAGTGAGCCGAGGTCTCCCTGCTGTGAAAAACCAGAAACGGCTCCAAACTGGGAAAGCACAAGCAGAGATAAAAAGCCAGGGAAGAAGGACCAGGGGCAGCCTGAAACCAAGGCAAAGCAGGTCCTGCAAATGGCTCCAAGCAAAGAAGCTGGTTGAGCTGGGCTCCTACAGTGAACAGCCTGCATGTGTTTGAGTCTGAGGTGGCACAGGCAGGACCAGACTGCCCTGGGATTGAGGGAGCTGTAGATACCTGCCTGCAGGAAAAGCTCCTGGCTGTGGGGATCTTCCTTTCCAGCCACAGCTGCCAGCTCAGCTGGGTGGTCATGCAGAACCTAGTGCAGCAAGCACCACCCAAGCAAAGCCTGCCTAGTCTGGGCATCAGAGATATTTTGAGAAAGGGCAACACAAGAGTCCAAACCCCTCCTGGCAGCAGCAAGAATGAAGGCAGGGTTTAAAATCGTGGCAGAAATGTTAAAATCCTCCTTGGACAAAGAAGGGACTCAGTAAACAGGCTGTATCAAACCCACCCCTCCCCTGGTGCTGCTTATCTCTGCTTCTCACTTGTTTCTTCTGGGATGGAAATAAATGGGCTGTATCAAGGAGCAGCTCCATCTCCAGACAACGAGAAGAGCAGGAATGCCACAGCCCATGCTGGGCCACGCAATGCCTCTGCTGCACTCCCTAATAAAGGATTTGCATTTCTTTGTGCACACATTAACATGCAAGATTTGGAATCCCTCGAAAAGCAATCGTCTGCTTGGCTTGGGTGGGGTGTGTAAATGCTAAGGGGCAATTCCCTTCCTGCTTGGCTTAAGACGTATACAACAGTCTGATTTTTTCTCCAGCATTGTGCCACCACCCTGAATGCAATTAGGCTTTTGGGTCAGTCATCAGTCAGCAAATCACAAGACTTCTCAGAAACGGGAGGAGATGAGGAATTGGGGCAGCTCATGTGACCCCTGAGTCTCTTAACAAGGGCATCTGAATATCCCTGCCTGTTATGTCCTCCCTTCATTTGAGAACTAATGAGGCATCTTCCCAGTCTGAGTGAGCTACAGCTACACAGACCCATTTCTCCAGACCCCACAAGCAGGGCAAACATTTAACTAAACTGGAAAATTAACATAGCCCTTCTCTGCCTTATGGAGGGCCCAGCAGCTCTTCTCCAGCATGGGCACTGCACATCTATTTCACAAATGGGAAAGGCAGCACTCAGCTGTGGCTTCCCCATCAACTCCGTGGACACCAGCTTCAACAGAGGACCCCCAGGCTTTTGTGCTCAAAACCAGTTGGAGCTCTGCCTGCTTCTCTAACTTCTCTAACACTGAATTTTGAACCAAACGCTCCCAGTAGCCCCAGCCAGCAACTACAGACCTCAGTGACAAAGTGGCATTTCTATAGACAAGATACATCTGTGACTTCACAGCTCCTTCAGTCACTTCAGATGGAAAAAACTTAGCATGGAAATGAATTGCAAAGACTGTGCTATCTGGGTTGAAAAGCAAACTTTGTGAAACCTTTTATCTGGCCATCTGGGGTGCAGGAGACAAAGGACGTGAATTAGACAAGCACTGACTGTAGCAGCAATGCAAAGTCTGAGCACAAGGTGCCCTTAGTGGCCTGCAAGGATAGCCAAGGGAGGGCAATGCTCTCTTGACCCGAGATGATGTAGGAACAGTTGGCTTAAAAGGTCAACATCAGGTGGTAGGCAACACAACAGGCAGTAATGCCAGGAAACCAAGGAGGAGAGCAAAAACCCAACAACCAAACCAGTCCTATAGATTCAACTCCCCCCCAGTCTCAGTGGCAATAGGGGAGCATGTGTAGCTCGAGAAAGTCTGCAGTAGGTAGGAAACAGAGAGGGGAAAAAGTCACAAGTCAGACTCTTCCCCATATTCCCCATCTATCTTCTCAACTCACTTGATTTGATTGAGACAAATTTTCAGTGTTGCTTTATTTTTAATCCCCTCTGACCTCCACAGTGCCAAAAGCAGCAAATGTGAAGGTATCCAGGGTGGCACTGAAACTTTTTACTACAAACCACATTTCCACTCCTGGAAAAATTCTCCTCTGTGGCTGAAGTTGTCCATGCTCGGTCTAAGGCTAGAGACTAATTTTATTTTTAAGACTCTGTAAAAATCTTTTACCAGTGCAAAAGTTACTCTTGCTTAATGAAGAAAGAGAACTAAAAAAAAAAAAAAACAAACAAAACCTGTCCTCAGCATCGCTGGTTGCAAACAAACATGAGCAAAAGCAGTCTCTGAGGATTTTCCAGTTGGTCTGTCTTCATGGTGAATCAGGACCATCAATTCGAGAAGCAGGTGGAGGAGGAACATCTGCCTGTGGATCCCCCCTCTGCCCTGTCCTCAGACCACTGTTTCCCTGTGGCACAGCCCAGGGCAGCCTCCAGGCTGCTTCCAGTTTTGCTGTCTGTGGCCTCAGGCACCACGTGGTAGACAGCAACTGTCTGCATGCAAGGCTGTGCTCCTCCCAGATGACACCAAGAAATTCGAACAAAATACCATGCAATACACCAAAACCCAAACTCCTCCTCTGGGCTGTCGTGGTGCCCTCTTAGGTAAGCAAGGAACCAGGACCACATCCCAAAACTGAAGCCAGGCCTCTCAGCAACATCTCTCTCAGCCATGCACCAGGATGAATTTAAACATGATCATCTTTTCCAAGCCATGGCTAAATCACACTGGGGGAGCTGGGGTACATCACAAGTAATTCTTGGGAGCCCAGGTGCACCTCGATGCTCTGCAGTGAACACAGGTCCCCATCAAGCTCTGGTTTCTCCTCATGAGTCATGTAAGAGCCCCAGGGTGCTTAAGCACTCTCCTGACCTGAACCACTCTGCCAGGCTGCTCCCGTGAGCTGCAACTCCTGACAGGAACCATGAAAATTCCAATGCATAAAGATGAGATGTTTAAATTAAGGTATGTTAATAACTTGGCAGATCTTAGAAGAACTCTGAAGCTCTCAGAATATTTTGCAGAAGATGCCATCTTTCTATTTTCCTTTTTTTTTTCATAATAGAGGTTATACTAGAGGTCAGACTTTGCCCAGAGGTGGGAAAAATGCTATACCCCTGTGAGCAAGCAAGGGTAAAAGAGAGAAGAGGAAAACTAAGCCACCATGAGCCTCAGCCTGTTGCCCAGTCATGGCACCAGGAGAAAAAATGTCCAACAGGCTGTTCTATCACATCCAAGATGATGGAGGCAGCCTGCCAGCTCACAGGCTTACCACTCAACTCAACATGTTTATGTTAGGGTTGGGATTTTTCCCCTTAGAGGTCCAGCTCTCAGAATACAGAAACAATAACAACCATGGTTTTTACCCGGGTCATGGAGAAGAAATGCAAACCACTGGTTTCCAATCTGAGAGAATAACAGCAATAACAACCCTGAAGCTGGTGGGCAAACAATGCTGAAGCCAATTTCATGACTTTGGAAAACAGGGAAAGCCACAGGACGGACAGATACAGGACCTGTGGATACCCAAAGGGGTTTTGTGTCCCCTGTGACAGACCAACCCCAAGGTCCTGAGGGCCCAGTGAGGTCCCTAGCTGGCAGGGATGGAGCCGAGGAGGCAGTGGAGGAGTAGGCAGCAGCAGGACCCTTGCCAAACTGGGCTGAGTTCAGCAGCACTCCCCACCTGAGAGCCAACACAACCCTGTGCTGCAAAGCCCCTGTCCTGCACCATGGGTTATCTTGTCAGATTTTAATTGTACCATTCAGTGTTTTTTCAGCCTAAGAAGACACAGAGCTGTATTACAGGAGGTTTCTTTCTTCTGCTTAATTGAAGGAAGAAAATTGCCTCCAAGTCTGGGATTCTAGCAAGATTTAGGCTCTCCCTCTGGATACCAAAACATCTCTTCACAAAGAAGCCTGACTCCATCTAGCATGTGGGTCCTCACTGTCTCAAGTTTGCAAAATCCTTGTCTATTCACTGGCAATATTTATCTTCCTGCCCATCTTTTCCCCCTGTTCCAGGCTTGCAGCCATCTCTCCAGCACCAGTTGCAGACAGACAGCTTAAGCCAAGCGATTCCTGGGGATCTGCCCCGGGGCTGTAAATGCTGTTTTAAGGGACTTCATCAGTTTGCATTTGCAGCATGACAAGCAGAAATCATGGGAAGCAGTAAACACGCTGCAATTCCAGCATCTCCCAGGCCATACATCCTAAAGGAAAAAAAACTGGCTCATAGGCAAAATCCTCAGAAGCAAGATGAACTAGGCTGGAAATTGCAATAATTTCATAAGTTAAGGCTTAGATGACATCCCCTGAGACAGTCAATACCGACCAGCTTGTGAATGCAATCACTGCCAGCCAGATCTCTGTGTGTGCTGCCTAAACCCGAGCAAGTCTGCCAACAGCAAGTGCACAAGGCTGGGTCACTTGGTTAAGCTGAATTTGGCTGGTAGAAAACAGGCTACAAGAGAAGATTAAAATACAAAGCAAAATATAATCTGGTTATCTGCAGATAGTTTTACTTTCTAAACCTTTATCATAGGCTCAAGCTGGCATGCTTCTAAATACAAGGCAGTGATGTGAGACGTGTAAGTGCTCCCACAGTAGGTGAAATAAACACTGAATAAAAATAAGTCAGATAAGTTACATGATAAGAGAGGTAAAACTGAAAGGATGACACTGCATCTGGTGCTAATAATAATTTTGGCATTATTCTGTCCAGTGCTAATCCTCAACAGCTCGAAAAGATTTAATCAGTGTTTAGCACTGCCAAGGAATCATGACTACAAAACAAAGAGTAACTGGATTAAAATCTTTTCACAGTCACAGGTCACGTCTGTGTCACATCTGCTTAAAATGTTCCTTCAAGGAATAAGAAAAAAAAAGGAAATTTGACTTGAAAAGATGGCACTAAAAATCATAACCCCCAGGTTGCAGTTCTAGGTTGGTTTATAGTTAGGCATTCTGGCATGAAAAAGAAGGATGCAGAAAGATTATTACTTTACAACTCTCTATCCTCAGGAAGGCAAAACAACCACAATAAACATCTGAGCAGCAACATCCCCATCCACAACAGCAGCCTGGATGCAGTCTGCTCAGAAAACACCCAGAGAAGCCAGGCTTCCAGAAGCTGCATTTGCCAATGCAATAAAATTAGCTCTGAGAGATGAAGATTTTTTTAAATCCTTATTCCTATCTAGAGCCAGCTGAGTCCTCCTGATTGTTTTTTTTTTAAATGAAAAATCTGCTACGATGGCCAGGAGTGTGTCTCCCTGACTCCCTGCAGCTGCAGAAATGCAATTTAAGAATTAACCTTTTACATCCATAAACAGGGAGAACAGCAAAGGCTGGGAGAAAAGCACAGCCCTCTCATAGATCACCACCACCAACACATTGAGCAAAGTTAGCATGCAGCTACGTGCAACCACAGAATGCTGCTTATTCCTCCTCTTCCCTTCTACTTTCTATCCCTCCTGAAAATTCATGACAACTTTGAAGACGCTGGCAAAAGGCACTTTCTTACCTGTTCCCACCAACGGCAACAGCGCAGGAGGAAACAATCCAGTGGGTTGTTCAGCTGTCCTTGGCTGTGCCAGTTGGGCTTCTCCTAGGACCAGCCCAAGCACCGCAGTGCCATAAAGCATCCCGTGTTCTCCCGGCGCAGCCACTGCCCCGGCACGCTGCCGCCAGACCGGCTTTTGTCGGAGCCTTTCAGAGCAGGCAGGCACCGGCCACGGCGCGTCTCTAAAGGAAACCTGCCGTGGGGAAACGTGCCATTCCTGCCCCGAGTCTTAAGCTTTCACTCAAATTGCCTTGCTCTGAAATCCAGCTTCGGAGGGTGTCCCCCTTTCTGCTCCCAATAGAAATGAATCCAGCAGCTCCCCCCTCCAGCCTGCCTTTTACTAAATGACCCTTCGAAGTGGCAAGAGGATGTCCAATTTGCTCTCTGAGCACTAGGCATTAACGAGGAGAGATGCAGCCCGTGGAGAATAATTGCCGGCGCGGGAGCGGCGCGGGGCTCTGCTGTTGCATTGCTCTCCTCTCCTGCATGCTAATGAGCAATGATGTCAGCAAGCCAAAGTCACCGCATCCGGACCGTACACCGCGGCCCGGCCGCCCTCCCGTTTATTTACATGGAAATCAGCCTGCTCTCAGAAATCAATAAATCCTGCAGGCTGCTTAGGAAAAGGGAGAGGGGGGGGAAAAAAAATCCTCCTCACCGGCTCTCATGTGCGCATTTCAAAGAGTTGGCTCAGTACCAGCAACCCAAATCGAATGGTGTGAAGACACTAATTATCCTTCCCCCAACTATCTTCTTATTTGAAGCTGACCGACTCTCAACTTGCTGTCAAACTTAAAGCACCGCTTCTTAGGTACGCAGGCTATTAAAGCAATGATCCACCGGCTCTGAGCAACCTATCATTTCTCTCCTGGCTTTCATTGCCCTCTTAATTATTTTCTGCAGTCATTTGCTGTGATTCCCCACTGGTTTTTCGACGCAGCATGTTTGTGCACCAACAGGGCTAAATATTCTGGGAAATAGAAGTTATTAGCATGGTGTTTTGGTTGCTGCATATTTTAAATCTTCCCCCCCCCCCCCCCATGTGGACTTGAGAGATGCACAATTCACACCTTACATGTGTATCTCAAGTGAGAACTGTGAGCCCCAGGAATATGCCACCCCAATGGGATGCTGAAGTCCCCTTCCCTCCTGTCCTCCCCCTCTCAGAAAAGAAAATGCAGAGGGGGAGCTCCACTGCCAAATCTCCTCTGCGGCTCTTAAAGCCTGTTGCTTGGGAATTAGACGGTCACAAATGAATCTCTAATTCAAGCAGAAGGTACTTTTTAGCTTTTGCATTCGCAAAAAGTGAGTGAAGTTCAAAAGCATAGTTTCTGTGGGCTCAAAAAAATACAGAAAGCAAATAAAACTTGCCCAAGATGCAGTGCTTTTGTAGCATGCTCCTGACTTTTGGGGCCTGGCCCTGCATTTCAGAGCCCTTGATTTTGGCAACACTGGCTATGTTTACAGAACACAGAAGGATGCAGAAACTACAGCTGCAAGTCTTTCTGCAGAATCAAATGCCTTAAATTATTATTATTAAGGCTCATAAATTAGGTTTTATTATATAGAATTAAAACTCAAAGTCTCAAGGGCGAGATCTTTAGCCGGGACAAACCAGTCCAGCTCCCCCTTGGAGCCGCCCCAACTTACTCCAGCCAAGCAGGATGGACTGAGAACGTGCAGAGACCTCATCTGGCTCAAATCACTTCAGACAAAAGAAAATATTTAAGACAGTTGATTAAATATTTCAGCATTTACTGTTCTTAATATTTTATTATTATTACTTTCCTACCTCCCCCTTTTTTTTGTTTGTTTGTAATCCAAAGAAAGTCCAAGAGTTAAGCACTGACCCTGTTACTACATCCAGCTGTGTCAGACCTTCCTTTCATGGGTGAAGGTGCAATATCACCTCCACTTCTGCTGGGGATGGCCACAGTGCCAAGGAGGGTCCCCTCCAATTCCTCCACCTACACAGAGGAACAGAACTTCTAGAAAAAAAACTCCCTTAACCCTTCAGCTTCCTCAGCTGGCTTGTTTTGTCCCTTCCAACTTGCACTGGCATTGCAAGTAGGCTGTCAGTTTGCCTTTCTATGGTTAATGTCCCACAGTTCCAAGATGATGTATTTTCCCTCTTAAATTCAGAACATGTTAATTACCATACAAAGGAAATGAGACAAAACTGAATTGGGAAAAAAAAACAAATAAAGAAGCTTGCTTATAAAATGGTAATGTTGAACAGAAATAGTGTAGAGCAGAAATTATCCATGTTTACTGTAACAATCTTCCCTGGAAATGGACTGCTGAAAGTACCCAGCAGTGACTAGGGCCTACAACCAGCACAAAGAATCCACACAGCTCCACAAGGGGAGGTCTGGAGGTACTAATTTTCACCAAGCATGATTAAAATGCCTGACTTTATCTGCACTAACTTTCAAGGAGCAAAGCTATAAACACTTGGGAGCAAAGTGTCTATTAGTGCTCAAAGTGCCACTTGAACAGGACTGCCAGCCAGCCCCACGCTTGGGGGAAAGGTTAGCAGGGCACAAACCCCACTGTCCAATCACACTTCTTGTACAACTTGCTCTGTGTCACTCCATCTACAGCAGCCTCAATCACCCAGCACCACATTGACATGATCCCAGCACAGGGAGAGCGGTGGTGTTATGCCCACTCCACCAAGCACCCATGATGATCAGGGGACTCGAGCATCTCCCCTATGAAGAGAGACTGAGATTCCTCGGGCTATTTAGTCTGGAGAAGACTGAGAGGGGATCTGATCCATGTCTATAAATATCTGAGGGGTAGGAGTCAGGAGGAGGGGGCCAGGCTCTTTTGGGTGGTTCACAGTGATAAGACAAGGAACAACGGGTTCAAACATGAACATAGAAGATTTCAGCTCAACATGAGGAGAAACTTCTTTACAGTGAGGGTGACAGCACTGGAACAGGCTGCCCAGGGGGGTTGTGGAGTCTCCTTCTCTGGAGACTTTCAAAACTCACCTGGATGCATTCCTGTGCGGATTATCCTAAGTGATCCTGCTCTGGCAGGGGGGTTGGACCTGATGATCTCTTGAGGTCCCTTCCAACCTCTGATATACTGTGATACTGTGATCACACAGCAAAGGTGTGTTCTACTCTGCTGTCTTGGCCAACTGGATCATCCCCAAGAAAGGGGTTACACCAGAATCTGCAAACTGATCCACAAAGATACAATGGGAGTGAGAATCATGAGTTGATGTAAAAAGATCAGTAGGACCAACGCTTGTAACATCACATCAGCACATCTAGCTGTGAGTGGAAGAGCTTTATGTCTCCAAACAGCATGTATAATTGTCATCACTCCTGGCAGGCTTCTTGTTCCTATACTTGCAAACCTAAATACCCACAAACCCAGGCTCTTCAGAGACAAGAAATCAGATTAGAAGCTGCCACATTTGGAGACAACTATCTGAAGAAAGTGGAAATGAGCCTTCCTGCTTTGAAAGCTGCCTGTTCATTGGCAATTGCTCCATATTACTGTTAGCCACTGCAAGGCTTGTGAAAAGGTCATGTGTTAGAATAACTCCAGAAGGCACACAAGATTTCTTGACAGATTCCACACATTATGCAGGTGAAATGGGTGTTTCATTAAGCAGCAAGAAGAACACTGAGCTGGTGGAGAACATTATCAAAGGTCACATGAAGGACTTGCATCGTTAGGAGGATAGATGCTGACAACTGCCAGTAATGAAGCAAACGACCAGAAGTAAAACCTTAGCTACTGAAATAAAGATCAAGAGCAGGAAGCTCCCGCTAAGGAGAGGTGTGAGACGGACAGCTCTGCTTGTAAAAGTAGCCTCATCTTCCTGCCTTTTACTGCCAATTTTAAAGACAAAGACCCACACCCAATCCACTTTAAACTCGATGCCATTTGCACAAACTCATCCCCATGGCTAATTAACAAATCACTGCAAGAGCCCTGTTTCCTAAATGCTGTGTTCTATCACCTTGGTGTATCGACTGGCCGTCAATCAATAGGGCTCCATGTGACACTGTTGATTCTCCCAGTGACAATGAGCTACATGGCACAGCCAAGCACGACAGCAGACTGGCATCCTCAAGGTCACTGAGCTACTAACCTGATGAATGTCAGCTCAAGTTGCCTTTCTGAATTATTTAGCAAGCATCCTCTGGTGCAGTGTGGCAGGGCAATGCACAGCACTGCTACCTTGAGATGCCACAGTGGCTTCAGCCTCTTCTGCCCCAAAATGCTGCCCCAAGGGGTGAAGGCTATAACCTGTGCCACACAAAGCACCATTCTGCCCAAAGTTAGTGGGATGGCAGGCCCCCCCATCACTAAGGCCATCCTGGCTCATAATGACAGACTCAAAACCAGATTACTTTCCCATTGTTCTTTCTACCCACAGAAACGCAGAACTGGACACTTACCGTGGATTTTTTTTTTCCGCCCTCCGTTCCCACGCTTATCCCTGTAATTTGCAAAGAATTTCCTGCTCACCAAGCCAGGGCTCCCATCCCAGTGTGAAGACGGACTGTGCTCAACATGGTCTCTGGGCTGGGGGACAGCCAGACCCTGAGCATGGCAGGGACACCAGGAGGGCTAACCTCCCATGGCCATGGGGCAGTAACAGGCAGCAAAGCAATAGGCTGGAGAGGGCACAGCTTTGCAAACACCAGAGAGGAAAGGCACAGTGATTGCAAAAAGCTGTTAGCAGTGAGCAGGGAAGGAAGAAGGCTCTGTGTGGCAGAGCCTGTCCCCACTGCTGCTGACCAAATGTCTGGCTCTTCAGGAAGCACATAGGGCTGTGCCCAAGGTATGGGAAAAGTTCCTTGTATGTTGTTACTCAGGCAATCCAAGTCAGGACTTAAAGTTAGGATGAGCCCGATGAGCCCATTTTTTTTTCTTTTGTTTTTCTGTATTCATTTTAAACAAGGCAGCAGACCCTCCCCATACCTCTCAACACCAGAAGCAAGGAAGTCTTATTTCAAAGAAAAACGGAATGGAGGGAGGGGCAGAGAGACCAACATCAGACACTGATCATTAATCCCCTAAGCTTGGCCTCCTCTGCTTTTCCTCAAGGCTGCCATTTGTACCTTCACACAGCTGCTGCCACGCTAGACAGCCCTGCTCCTCCTGCTGTCACTGCTGCTGCGCTCGGCTCATTTTCGGCAGAGCCGTGGGTAAGAATCCATGCTGCAGGTCTGCAAGGAGGAATTAAGGTTTTAAACACCGCTGAGCCCAGCAGCAGTTGATACAGAAGGGGAGGTACAGCCCAGAGACACTGTGGCTGATTTGAGAGACAATTTTTTGGTTTTCCTACCAGTTCAGCCAGCAAGACAGGCCTGACCCTCACTGGCATCCTCTGGTGTGCAGGCTGTGGCTGTGAGCACACCCTGTGCTGCCCATATCCTCTGGCAGTACCCAGCCACGCAAACACAGGGATGATGCCATAGGAGGTCCTGTTACGCTGCTGAGCATTCCTGCCCTGCTCATGACAAGGTACCCCAAAAAGACCCCCACTTACCAACTGTCCCCACCCCACCAAACAGCCTCATCTTGCAGACCAGCAGCATAGGCTTTGGTGCAACACACAGAGCACACCCCAGCAGTGTTTCAGTCAATCGATGGATCTCTTTTTTCCTTAAATCACCTTAATGCAAGAAGCTTTAGAGAGCTTAACAACAATACAGCTTCTTATAGCCTCTGGCTTTAACTTGACACTACAATGCTTTCTCACTTTAATATATTGAAATCAAATTTGTAACTGAATGTGAACAACAATCTGGGTGCTCACATGGTTTTCTCCCCTTTGCTAGCATGATAGTCTTCTCATCTCAAGACTTTTTAATAGTGCCTCTTAATGATGTCTACAAAAGCCTCATTAAAGCACTGCATTGTAATTTAAGTTAAATAAACTCAACAGATTTTTTTTTAATGACATATTTTTCTTGGGGCCTTTCCACAAACAATAAAGCATTCACTGAAAACATGTTGCAAAGGAAACGCACAAATCTTCAGCTTATCTAGTGGTATGTTTTCCAAAGATCTAAACCTTTGATCAGCAACAAATTAATTTTCCATTTACACAAAATAGAAGATGTATTTCCAGGATAACCAAGTAACCCTGCACGTCTGCATTAACATGTGCCTTGGCAGCAGCTCAGGACTCCCTCGCTGCTGCCCTTCTCGCTGCCTGATGCTGTCAGAGTTGCTGTCATATTAGATGACTTTTATTTTATGTTTTGGCTTCAAACCTGTCTACTAGAGTGTTTCGGGTCAGTGGTTGTGCCTTGAGGATTTCTTGCTTTTGCTCACTGAACTCCTCTCTGCACCAGCCATGCACCACCCAGTTGTCACCCCACCAAAAGCTGTGCATCCCCCAGGAACGGGGCATGATGCTCAACCATCTCTGTGATCAGAGGCAAGTCTCCAGCCAGCCCAGAATCCTGGCCAAGTGACATAAATCTGGGTTTTACATCCCTAAACCAGACTCACATTTACTCTGGCTGACAGCAGGACTGGATGGGGTCTGTAAGAAAGATGGGAGCAGTCATTTTAGCGGAGCCTGTTGTGACAGGACAAGGGGGGATGGTTTTAAACTAAAAGCAGGCAGATTTAGACTAGATATAAGGAAGATTTTTTTTTTTTTTTACAATGAGGGTGGTAAGACACTGGCACAGATTGCCCTGAAAGGTGGTAGATGCCCCATCCCTGGAAGCATTCAGTCAGGTTGGATGGGGCAATGAGCAACCTGATCTAGGTGAGGATGCCCCTGCTCATTGCAGGATTGGACAGACGACCTTTAAAGGTCCCTTCCAATGCAAAACATTCTATAATTTTATGACTTCAGTTCTTCCCACACCCTACCTGGGCACTGCACAAGCCCCTGGCTCCAAGCTATGCACCTCAGGCAGGTCCCCAGGCTGCACAAACTTCTGTCCAAACTTCTCAGAAACCACCAATGGTTTAAGACGGCCACGCTTCTGCTCCCATCCAGATAAGACACAGCTGCCTGCTCTTTGCCAACTAAGAGAAAAGATCTATTTGCTGCTTCCTTCCAAACTGTGTTAAATACATGAGGAGATGGTAAATCCAGTGCATTTTTGGACCCACCCAATGTACCCCTAACACGTGTGGAGGAAATCATGCACATTCAGTCATGAACAGAAATGGGTTTTCATGATGTCTTTGAGTCTTAACTTTCCCACTCTATTCACAAACACAGGGAGATCAGCTTTTGTCAGCAGCACACCTGGCCTCTCCCCCCCTAACTGCTCAACGGGAAGAAAGGTGGCAAAATAAGTTCGTATTTCATACCTGAGAGCATGAAGCAGACCCGGGTGATTTAAAACCAGCTAGTGCATGTAGATGGACTGGCACACGTTTCAGTCCACCAAAATCCACCTGCTACAAGACTTCCACAATCCAGTTAACTTTAATTAGAAATGGGAAAAAAAAAAATCAACAAACAATAAGATTCTGAAGTGGCATGTTGATTGAGGCCTGGGTGGTTTTTCAGCTCCACCTCTCTTAGGACTGTGGCCCAATGCCCTGCCAAGAGTGCACAGAGTGGGTCAGTGTGTCTTCAGCTATGGCAAGGTTTGCAGCCTGACTGTCCCACTGGCTGAAGTCAGATGGAGCTCCGCTGTCCCCAAGACAACCTGGCACTGCACACAAAGGACAAGAGGTGTTTACTCTTTCGCCCTTTGTTTTAATTAGCGCTAACAATTTGTTATTGGCTTGACATTTGCTCATACTTAGGAATAAATTGCTTCCTTGAATGATACGCTGAGATTACAACAGGCTTTCTGTGTTTGTGTTGGTTTTAGTAGCTCATAACAAACCATGAAATTCATTACTCTTGCCACAAGCACCCATGAGATGTGCCAGCCAGGGTTTGATTTATACACAGCTCGACTCATGGAAATTAAAAGGTTTTAATGCTGCCTGCAAGAAGTCATGGGTTTGAGATTTTATATAACTGAATTACAAAAAGAACCAAACAACCCAGACAGAAGCTACTCTACATTGTTTTATCTAAGGAGCCTGAGCATTAATGTCAGGGTAAAAAATTCACTAAATATTAATTAAAGTAAGTGTGTAATTTGAACAGCCTTTTAGTGATAAGCCTTCTGGCCTACAAATTACTTCCTTCTTTTTTTTTTTTTTTTAACTGTTTTGAAGCTATGAAGGAAGATATTTAACAGTAAAATTTCTCTGCTGCAATATAATTTGACTTGATGATCTTAAAGGTCTTTTCCAACAAAAACGATTCTACGATTCTAACTCGGCAAAACATTCACGGCGAACGAAATCCCTATGCCTCACCACTCTTAATGGGAAAGGGCTGTCAGTCATACCCCAGTCCCATTTCTCCATGCCACGTCAAGCCTCGTACATCAAACCCAATACACAAATCGCCAGCCCCATCAAGATCATTAGAGCCTCTCAGCCCGTCAGGGAAAGGTCAGCGCGTCGCCGGCTGCCTGCTCCAAGCGCAGCATCAATCACAGCCCTCATCAGCGGCGGCGAGAGCGCGCAGCTGGAAACCCACAGCCCTTCCTCGCACAACTTCTCAGCCTCTGCTGAACCCTCTTGCTTTGTTGTAAAGCACGGCCATGCCTTTAGGTTTTCCTGAGCTACAGGGAAAAGCAGCTAAATTGTCTGCCGTAGGAACAGGGGAGATCAGAACCCGTAGAGAGGGATTAAGACTCTGCCAGGACAGGGGTGACCAGAAGTGACCATCTCCATGACACAAGTGTGATCCCTGACTCCAGCACTGGCTCTCTTCCTGCTCTCCTGGATGTGTCCTGTGCAGGCAGTTTCCCCAGAGCATCCCTTCTCACTACACAAGCTCCAGTCCCATGCACCCACTAGCAGCTTCCAGTGAAGGGTGCAAGACTACTCTGCAAAGAGATGCTGGTTGGTCCCATCACAGTCACGCTCAGGCATAGCTCACAGATGTCCCCAGCCAGAGGACTTCAGGGGTGTCCTGCACTCATAGGGATACCAGCATCACTATGTTGGGTTGCTGCTGCCTTCCACCAGAATCAGGTGTGGTGCTCCCAGCTTGTGGGAGCCAATAAGGCATCCGGCTCACAGTTTGAGCACCAGGAGGGGTGGAGAAACCAACTGCCCACAATTAATGGGGAACACACCTGCGCTATCGATGCCATTGCTTGACAAACACACTGAAAAACACAGGCCATTTCTTCCTCTTTTTTTCCCCTACCATGCTGTACTGCATGCAGCATCATCTTCAAAGGCAGAAGCAAACATGTTTGCTAAACATGAGCAGACTAAATACATCAGCCTTTTAGAAGCAATTACTGCTGCTAGAGATTTAGTGAGTCCCATTGTTTTGTGGTTCAGAAAGCATTTTGCTGGCTGCTTTGGAGCAGGCTGTTTTTGAAAGCAAGTGCCCTGTGACAGTGAGAAACCCCTCCCCACTGAAATAAAAACCAGGTGGGCATCCAAAGGAGCACTGTTTGCTTTCTGCTGAGCATTTAATTTACAGTGTCTCCTTGCAACAAAAGAACTGCAATTTGGGGGTCAGCTCAGCTGCTGCCAGAGGTGGGTACCAAAGACAACATTTGACCAGGCTCCCGTATGAGGATATTTCTGGAAAACAGTGGATGTTCTTTGTGTTAGAGCTGAGAACCTTCCTGCAGAATGGTTGGACTGAAAGCGATTGCTCTGACCAGTATGCAGACTAACCATACTGGTACAGGGCAAAAAACTAAACAGGGAGAAAAAAAGGCAATGAAGCAAGTGCTGGATATCATCCTCTTTCCTTCACCTCAAAGAGGCTGGGACGCTACAGACCACAATGCCTCAGTTGGTTGAGATCCTTGGAAATGTGGTCTTACAGAACTAGGGCAACATCTCACATTTCTGTGCCTTTATTTCAGAGCAAACAGCTTGGCCCTGAAAATTCCTTCTCTGTGCAAACTGCAATTATTCCCTTGTACCAACGTGGGGAAGTGGAGGGGGGAGTGCAGTCGGGCTCCCTGTGGCACTGAGCACTTCAAACACACATCTCAAAAAGATGAGCAACCATGGATGGCCAAACAGACAGATGGGGGAAGGAGAAGGGAAGCTCATGATACCGACGAGACTATTATAATTAGTGTAATAAGCAGCAATCACAGCTCAACAGCTGCCTTCCCCTCCCTCAGCGTCTGCTATAAACACCAGCACAAACCTATGGCCAAGAAGGATTTTGACACTTGCTGTACTCTGAACAGCTCTGCTTTGGAAAAAGTTTTGACTTTATCAAAGATTTCATTCCACATAAGACACACAGGAGAGCACTTTTCTGCTTTCCTCTCCCCCTCACCTGAGCAAGCAGCCCCTTGTGCTTTCAGAGGGGTCATGACACCGGGTTTAGCTTTGGTGTCAACCATGATTTTGCATGTGGCTTTGAAGCAGACCCTGTCACCTGTACATTGAGACAAAATTGCTATACTCAACTTCCTAAAGTCGCTACAGCCTCAGACGTAAACATGGTAAAACATGACAAAAATAATTTACTCTGGCACATATCCATCCTCCTCTGATGGGCATGTGTCCAACATCCTTCTCTGAAGCACTGCTAAGATAAACTCACTTGAAACAGACTTGTCCCAGTCCATGCCAGGTTCGTAGAAAGCTGGCAGTGCACATATAGCAAGGAAAAAATTGCTCTGCAGCTCACCAAAATACAAAGCAGCCCTGATTTACAAGAGGGGACTTCTTAACAGGATAGTATTTTAAAGGTCTGGAAAGTAGATACAGTGGCATGACTGGAGCATAGTGTTTTTTTATGCCAATGGTTAATTGGTTTGGAAATATTTTAAATGGTAGAGAAATTACGTTGTCAAGTCTCATTTGATATCAGTTGGAGATTTAGGTGAAAATGTGGTTTGCCAGCAGCTCACCAGTGGCACCCATGTCACCTACACAGGAGCCTGCCACAGGGCACATCACCACTTATGCTCCAGAAGGGATTGCTTCCACTCTTTCCTTCTTCTTGCTTCCTTTCTGCCAGCCCTTGGTCTAACAGAGGTGGCCAAGGGAAGAAGTCAGATTCTCAGGAAAACCAGGTGTTTTAGCAGCAGATAAGAACTCAGCTCCCACTGATTTTTAGTGGGTGTTAGACACTAACAAAATATCTATTGTGAAAATATTTGGAGGTGTGAATTCTGAGCTCTTCATGCAAGGGATCGTTCCCTACAGCACTTAATCACAGAATCAACAAGGCTGGAAAAGACCTCAAGGATCATCAAAGTCCAACCTGTCACCCAAGACCTCATGAGAAAATGAAAGCATGGAGATAACAAATAACAACAAGCTTGGAAAGCAGGAAATGATTACATGGAGGAAATTTAACTCCTTAGTGAAAGAAGCCCCAGTCAGCCTGTGCTGGAGAACTCAGGAGTAACCACAAACAGGGCTAGAACCAAGATGTCAACAAACACTGCACAGAAGGGTTAAAAACCATGATGTGCAAAGCCAGAATAAAGATAGCTTTAATTTCCCAGTGCAAAGAAACACATTTGTACTTCTCTGACAAGCAGCACAGCAAAGTAACCAGAGGAGCAAGGAGCTGTTTGTTGTGACTCTGATCCTCCCCAGCAAGCTGGCTGGGACCCAGTTCACCATGTGGACCAGCCTTGATAGCTCCCATGCAGCTCCCTTCCCCATCAGCATGCATTAACTGCTGGTTATGCAGACAAAAAATAAATGGCAAGTTAATCAAAGCCATCTAAGTGGGGTGCTACAAAGGATTGCTTTATGTGATGTGACAAAACATGACATACCAGAGGCTGAGGTGTGGTGAGAAGCGCGTTGTGCTGTATGCCTGGCATGAGCCATGCCATTCTTGTGGATTGTCAAGGGGAGTGGCAGGGCTCCATTCTCATGCGTGGGGGGAAAGGTATTAGAAAGCAAAGAACATGGGTACAGTCAAGCCTTTCACTTGCTGCTCTCCTGCAAGGTGCCAGTGGAAATTAATGAAGCTTTCAAGTACCTAGATGGATTGCAGGGACATCCGCAGTAAGTCTATTAGCTAATTAGTCAAGATTAGCATTTATTTTATCCAACAGGCACTCAGGTAAAGGAAGTAGCTCTCTTATCCCTGTGTAATGTCCCTTTTACATTTGTTAAAAAGTCAGACAAAGCTCTCTTCCATCAATGGTAATACCAAGACGAACTTTCTCTCCCCAAGGGAAGCGCCCATGGGCACAGCCTAAGCTGGACATGTTGCTGGCTGTGGCTAATGGCATTGGATGGGGCCAGCATCATGGACCTTTGGACACAAGGGCCAAATTTGGTAGACTTGTGCAATCAGTACAACCTTTGGCATGAGCCCAGGGCGAGTCTTGGGCTAGAACACTGATCTAGAGTAAGGTATCCTAAAATCTGACACAAGACCCTGTCCCATCTCAAAAGAATATTCAACTGATCAGGCTGCTGATGCTTCAGACCTTCCTCTTACTGTGACGGGAAACCTGACGTCCTTTGCTGTGGTCACCTATTTGAGGATGCCAACAGCTGACTGATAAACTTATTTCAACCATTTAAATAGCTTCACTTACCAGCTGTAGGAAATGCTTTAGATTTAGAGCAGCAGAGCAATTCGATCCCTTCCCCGCTGTAACAAACCCAGCATTAATACCATTTTATCACCAGTTCTAATCTTCCCGGCACCATTTCACGCCCACAGATAACTCACTCCATAACTCAGTACCTACAGCAGCTGTTGGACACAAGCCCCCAGCTGCAGCCGAGAACTCAATCTCTGCTAATCCCAGCCTTTTACAGCAACTCAGACTTGAGCAATCCAAAAGAGAACCATGAAGTCACTTAGGCTTATCTCTCTAATTGCCTGCCTGCAATTCAGGGGTTTCGTGTCAGCCACTTGCACTCACACAGCAGTCAGAAAAAATCAGACCCAAAATGTTTACCATGAGCATTTTCAGAGCTGTAAGTGAAACTACAGAAATCTTGCTGGCTGCTGCAGCTCCAAAGGCAGTGCTAGCTCTGAGAATCACACCAGAGTAACAGAGCAAGCGTTCATGTCTCTCCTCTGCTGCGTCTCTCTCCAGGTCTCTGGCTCTGTAACACAGACTACAGTTCTCTCAACAGTTTTCCTGCACTGCCCAGTGCCAACACACTGGAAATGTTAATGAATACCATGCCATAAATATTTAATGCACATTTTCCTGTGAGCCTTGCTGTGATTAAATAGCCATCTCATTACCCAGGCCCACCTTTCATTCTTTTGTATCTTTGTACAAAATACCAAGACTTTGAGCTATACCCATGTGATTGAGCTGCTGGAAATATCTCTGCATAAACCAACAGCAACAGGGCAAAATCCAAACACAAATTTCCAAGGAATGTAAAGAGAAATCTAACCCTGTCAGAGCAAATATTTCATCCCAGCTACCCCCTCCCAGGATCTGCAGAGATGGCAAAGCAGAGAGAACAATCCAGCAACAAATATCAGCACTCAAAAAGAAAATATGTCTGCTTTTATTGGCTTTTTCCATTGCATTTGGAGGTCCTTGGCACAATAGGAATGTGCATGTACCATCTGGATACAGGTATCCCAGGGTCTGCTCTGCTCTGACACCAATTCCTGAACAGCAGCTGCATCAGGAGCTCTGCTGCTCTCCCCAATTTGAAACTTGGAAGGATGTCTATGATCTGTCCGAGGTTACACAAGCAATCCAGGACAGATGTAGAACGGAACATGGATCACCCAGAGGCATCACCATTGCTGCTCTGGCATTGAAACATCTGTGATGCTCATCTGAGGTGTCCAAAGCACAGCTGACTACCCACCGTGCTTGCATTTACAACGTCATGAGAATCATTTAGGAGTCACAATACAGAAATTCTAGGATATTGTTCTCTGAGCTACTTGAACTGATATATTCGAGTCCTTCATGCCAACCCTTAGCTGAGAAGTTCTTTTGTGAACTACAGTGAAAGCTGCAATTCTCCTAGCATTACCCAAGACCACAAGAGTAAGGCCAAGCACCCAGAGCCAGCCAAGGCAGGCAGCAGGGCTGGAAGCACTGAGTACAGGGTTTGTGTGTTTGACCAAAGGCAGCACAGGGTTTTTGGAGTCCATGTCCCAGATGGAGGAAGCATTTGTGCTGGAGCCACGTTCATGCTGCTGCTCAGGGCTCTGCATCATGAAGCAGTGCTCTCCAGCTTTCACATGGGCCATGGGAAAGGTTTCCTCTGAGAGGGAAGCCCTACAATCCAAATTCACATCAAACTGCTAAAAATACACAAGAATGGAAGGAATAAAGCTTGTGTAAGTTAGAACTTTTTGGTAAATCCTCCCAAACACATAATTTTTTGGCACAGATGCTAAAATGTAACTGGAGGGCAAGCATTTATTTCTGTTTTAGCTGGGAGAGTCCCAACTTCTGTCCAATTTATATATGGAAGCAGGCTCATTATGCAATACATGTTTCAGCGAGTTCTGCATCAGGCAGGGTGTGAAGCTAAGGCTAACAAGGGGAATATCATTAAGAGTAATAAACAGTACAAAAGCATGAACAAATAGGTTGTCTGAAGCACGAGCTGCTGCTGCATGTATCACAAGGAGTCTCCAAAGTGAAAAATTGAAGTCTCTCTGCTTTCAGATACAGGAGAGAGGGCAACAAATGGTGGTGTGTGGGCAATACCAGTGAAGAACTGGCACCAGTTGGTGAGGCTGCTTTTGTAGTGCCATACAGAGACACTGGGTGGTCAATGAAGTGCTGTATGTTAATGCATGGGAAATTTAAAGACTGGTAGGTTTTAAAAGATGCATTTTCTTCTCCAGAACTGGCCTTGAGACACCACCTCACCACTGGCCCACTTAATACACACAAACATAGCATTCAGAAGACAACTTCAATGTATTTTGTTTGACTGCATAACACTGGTGCCATGAATAAATGCACATCTACACTGTCCCATTTAAAATTCACTGTCACCAGGAAAGCCAGCCTTTGGGAAGCACCAACATCTATCTCCTGGTGTTGCATCCACTGGCACTATTTCTACAGCCAGCCTTAAATGGCTGGTTGGACTTGCAGGGCAGCACATTCACAAGCAAAGTGATGGTGCTGTGTTACTCAGTTTCTGGAAGCAGCTCACTTCCAGCCCCTCAAGGAATCTCTTCTGGGGAAGAACTGGGTGGTGACTATCAGGATGCTCCAGCACTGCTGGCACAGTCCCCTTGTCAGGATGCTCACACCATGATTGTCTCACAGATCCCTGATACAACAGCACTGGAAAATCAGCTCATCTAGGCTTCCTTATTGACCCACATGATGATCACAGCTGCCTTTTGGAGAGAGGAAAAAAACCCTCTAAAAACAGAAAAATCCAAGAGGTTCTCTTTTTTCTTCCCTTTCTCCTTTGGGTGAACAAATAGATTCACCTAAGGTATAAGTAGATCAAGTATCTAATTAAGGAAATAACAAATAATTTAATCAAGTCATTAGAGGCATTGCCATTGTTTAAATGGGAACAGAGCAAAGACAGCTTGTGCAACCAGAGCCTTCAAAACCTTCAGGCATCCTGGTCTATGCTGGGGAAGGCTCCCATACCACCCCATTGCTAGTGCCACAGCCACTGAGGAAAACACTCAAATCTCCTGGCAATTTCCTGCAGACAGAACGTTTAATCATCCCCCAGCCATCACTGCAGAAATCCCCAGTGAATGATTCACACATGGAGAGAAATATGCTGTAAGAAACAGCACGATCTCCTGTCCTGGGATGCAGCCCCAGTCAAATATGTTGGGCCATATGCATTTTGCTTTTGGCATCTTGTGCTGACTTTGCTCCTCAGCAGCTGCTCCTGGGATGGACTCTGTGATTTCTCTCCCCCTGCCCCCCCAGGGTAATGTTTGCACACCAGCACCACATCGCTCCCTCTAATTACTCCACCAGTTGCACAGATAAAACATCTGCTGAAGAGTGAAGGAATCCTAAAGCACACAAATAATTTGCCCTGCCTAAACAAAGCAAACAGAGGATGCTGCTAAACACCCCTGCCCTGCAAACAGCTCCAGAACCACTGCCTAGAGAAGGCGCCTGGCAGGCTGCACATTCCTCTGCCTTCCCCAGCAGGAACGAATCCCTTTTTCCAACCGAATTTGTTTGTCACTAACACAGCCTCCAATCCCCTTAACGCCTAAAGCATCCAAAAGCAATTGCATTCAGCAAGTTTGAAGTACTTAGAAGCCTTTGTTTTCCCTCAAAAGAATTGGGTATTTTCTCCTGAATTCACACGAATGAAGACAAACTTCACCATCCCAAAGTTAAAAATACCCCTTTATCCTGGGTATTAACCACAGCTGCCAAAGGTTCAAAATTTGCATTTTGTCATTCTGTGCAAATCCTTGCAACAGCTGAGAAGACACACGGTAGGTTTGGAAACCCAGAGCTGAGATAAGCTCCAGCCTCCCGCAAGGTTTTACTCTTCAGGGGTTTTTCAACAGAGTGAAAAAGCAGGAGGGGCTCAGGGCTGCTGAAAGAAGTCACGTCTGAATCACGGAAAAGTTTTATGGTGTCCTTTGGGGGAGATATTAACAGGGGATATAGCATATCCCTGCTCTGGATGGGGTGGCGGGGCTGTGCCTCACCCCTGGCAGCCCCTGCCTGCCCTTGGACTCAGCCGGCAGTGAGAACTGGAGCTTGGGAAGGTATCAGGGATCAGAGCAGGAAAAGAAAATCACTTCCCAATGCAAACATTTGCACAGCATTAAAGCAGCTTACACTTACACATGCTATAAAGCGGGAGCGAGTACTCACCCAGGCTAAACAGGCATTCACTTCCTGTGCTGGAAAACCCCCATGTCATGGGTAAAGGCAGAGGAAAGGCTGGGAAAGTTGGGAAGGATGGATGGGCAGCGGCTAGTCAAGCGTCTTTGGAGCAGGGGACCGTGGTGCATCCTCCGGCAGCGGCAGGGCCAGGAACTGCCCGCACGCCGGCGAGGCTGCGGTCATTTAGGGAGGGAAGGTTCCCAGCTGCCGACCCAGGCGGCGGAGTGACGCCCACCGCAGTTTTAGCTTATTGGTGAAAATCGTAAACCCTAATCCAATCCTGTCTCTCTACCCAAATTTAGCTCTCCACGGAGCCAACATCCCTTCCAGTTTTGACTAGCAGTATGAAAGCAAAGTTACCTTGCCAATATATAAATCACATCAGGAAAAGCAATAAACACCCCCCCCCCCCCAATTTGCTTCACCTCTCTCTCCCAAAAGAGTTTCTTATCTACCCAATTTGAGGGATCACAGCCTTGGGAGTGCAATGGAAGAAGCCAGCAGCTCCCAGCACATATCTTTGAATTGAAAATCAGCGAGGTGCCAATAAAATGCTAATAAAGGCAGCATTTATCAGCACGCCTAACAGTACCACAGACACATCTGGGTCAGGGCTTTATTGCATATAGAAGATGTTTATAGGAACGGTTAGCACATGGTTCTTGAAGTTACACCAGGTTTCACAAAGGTAAGTATTGGATTATAAAGCACTGCTGGCAAACAGCCTGGCCAGCCGACACATAGGGTTTTTCCTTTCTTTGCAGCCTGGTGCAGACATATGCCATAGCCACACGTCTTCCTCCATTGCACACAAAGCTAGACGCTTGACCACAACGTTTGTTCCCAACGCTTGGGTTAAGGTGGAGACTACTGAGAGCACAGAGCCACACCATGGGCAGCTGCCTAATGCAGGCAGCGACCTTGAAACCTTCCTTTGCAAACAAGGGGGAGAAAAGCCTCTCATGCAACTGCGCATTTCTGTACTCTGTTACAGATGTGCAACCTGGAGCAGCTCCAGAACACGGGCTGGTGTTTGGGTGAGCTCTGAGTGCACATATACACAGCTACCTCTGACTGAGGGGGCTGGGACAAGCAGTATGTGCTCCAGGTGTCCTGGTGGGCAGTCAGGAGGATCCAGATGTGGACAAGTCGATCAGTCCTTTGCAGAGGCTGGAAATTCAATAAGGTCTATTCATGGAGGAGCTAGCAGGGCTTCCAAGAGTTCCAAGGAAGTGTTTCTGAGGGGTATTCCCATTGTAAATCTAATGAGCACCTCTGCATTTTAACCCCATCACCATTGCAAGCTTTAAATATAGAAATAATCAAAACACACATTAAAAGAAGAACTTATTTTGAACTTGGCAGTGTTGATCTAAGAACCATCCCACTTGGGAGCAGGACTCGAAGAGCACAGGCAGCCTGGGGGAGGGCTGAGCCTGGTGCTACAGGAACAAAGCAGCTTACAAACCAGGTTTGCCATGCGAGAGCCTAATTAGACCGAAGCCCACACAGCACACAGACAGACTACAGAGGAAATTGGAGTCTAATTTACATGGAGAACGATTACTTACTGCAACCAATTAGTGTCAAGCTGACTGACAGACTACCCAAAATACATTCTCCCCACCCTCCCCTGCAAGTCTGAGCAAAAGCTTTATTTTCCCTGGGTTGTTCAGCAGGTGAGCAGGAGCACCTTACTGCTAGACCTTGCATGGCCTTGATTGTGACCTTTTGAGCTTCCCCAATAACAAACACAGAGTTAGAGCCACTCACATGCAACCCGGTGCAAGTCTCTGCTAAGCCAGAGAAGGCAATAGTGGAAGTGGAGAGCAGCATGATGTATTTTCTTTCCTGATCTTAAATTCAGAGGGTCCTGACAAGAAACAAATCATTTACGAGGGGTTCCCACCTTTCCTGGCTAGATATTCTGTATGAAGGTTTTCATTCCCTCCCAGCCCTGGTTTGTAATGATACAGGTTAGGCTCCTGTCTGTGTAACAAATAGCCTTTGCAGCGTGCTTAGGTGTGCAGCTTTCAGGTCCTAACTTAAGTTGCTGGCCTTTGCCATGGAAGGAAAGTGCCATGCCACAGCATCATTGCTGTCATGGGGCAGTGCTCCCAGACAACACACCCAGTCCCAGCTTGGCTGTCTCACAAAACAGCCCCTTCTTTGCAGACCAATCCCCCTTCTCCAGCCATGCTGCTCCCTGCACACTTGAACGACCATTGCTGCTCAGCAGGCAAATGGGGGAATCCCATCACTGCTGGAGTGAGACGATGTAGAAAAAAGAATTTCTCCTTGGCTGGCATGGCACAGGGTACCACTGTCCCACCAGTGCCTGTGCTGGGTAAGGACATGCCTTTGCTCAGGGTTTTGCTGTCCAGTTGTCCTGGAAGAAGATGACTTTGTTGCATTTCCCAGAGCAGAAACCAGTTGTTAATTCTACAGGAAACTTGCCCCTCCTCTATTTTGGACTAGTCCAAAACACCGGTGAACTGATTTTAGAAACTCCTCAAGTGCAAACCTGGACCTGACCAAACACTGTTTATCTTCCTTTTATTGTTAAAGAAGAAATGACTCATTCAATCATCATTCTCCTCTTCCCAGGAACATGCTGTCCTTTGCTCCAAACCCCAGACTGCATTTTGAATGCACAAATGACAACAGCATTTCAGTGCAACTTGCTGTGTTATTCTTCATAAACTTCTAAGGGCAGTCTCTCTGAGCAGCTTCTCTGACTGCTCTTCAGAGATCTCTTGTATATGCATGCTCAGGCATGTAGGGACACATTTTGGATATTTAAGAGCAGGCAATCAACCATTCCTTTGAGAAGCACCAATATAAAGCATATTTAAGGACTTTACGGATCTCCTGTACAGATGAGATCAGATACTCTTTTAATCTCTGCAGGCTACATGGATATACAGAATTTTAAAAGGAAACTTATCCTAAAAAGAAAGCTTAGAGGAAAGGCTTATGAAGGACCTAGTAGCTGTTTGGTAATATCCGGAGACAGCCAGGACCTCAGGTGGTATAAAGCATCAGCAGAGATCTTTTTATTTTAGTTTTCTTTAAGTCAATGGTGCTAAACTAACTTACTCCACAGGAGTACCATCAAGAGATGTGATGCAGGACCATCTCACTTGGGTCTCCCTTCAGGTACAGTCATCATGAAGGCTGCAAATCCTGGTGGCCATAGCCTCCCACTGCCTCCCCTCCCCCTGGTTAAATTAAAAGTCTCCATTAATTACTAAGTGCATGCAACGAAAATGCACATGTGCTCATGCTCCTCAGAATTAGGCTGTTAATCTGGTGTTTATACTCCTGGAGTTTATCTCCTCCACACCTCGTCTCTCCCCTGGGAACTGACTCGCTGCCACTTTATCTGCAGCTCTAAGGACAACACACGCTGCTTCGGTTTTAAATTCCCCTCCAGTGGTGTGCCCTGAACCAGCTCTTCAGAGAGGGGCCTCTGCCGGCTGTAATTCCCATTAATTCCTCCTGTGATTAACAGGTCAGCTCACACCGCCCTGATGACAGCAGGCTTCGGAAGTGCAACTCTATCAAAATTATCTATGCATAAAAGATGGTTATTATAGGAGCAAAAGCCTCGCTGAGACTTTTATCAGCTGCACGCTTGCTGCTCGCTTTTGTGCTGCTAACGACTTTATAGAGAGTGGGGCAGGCTCCAGCCTCATTGCTCTGCAGTATCTCCAGGCAGAGGAACCTCTCCTCTGGTGGGGAGATGATGATTATGAAGCTGTGGAGGCAATCACTGCTGGAGGGGGGTAAGGGCAGGCAGAAGCACGGGGAAATTAGAGAAACCTCCTTCTGAGTGCATCCCATTAGGGCTGGTGGCAATTACATGCACTGATCAAGAAGGTGGGCTTCCCAGAGCCCCCTCTGAAATTACTGAGGAGGAGGGAAGGTGAGAAAAAAGAAGGAAAAAAGGAGAAAAACAGAAAAAAAACAAAAGCACAAAATAATCCTCAACACAACAGTGGCAGCCACCACCTCAGCTGCCTGGGAGCAGAGCACAGGAGAGCAGCCTCCCAGCTTTCTCCCTGCAGGCATCCCCATGCTGGTGGTCACTCCAAAGAAGCCCACAGAGATAAAAGGCAGTAAGGACCCATTGTAAAATACTTGTAAAAACGTTAATGGTCTCAGGTTCTTTCAAGCCATCTTGATCACGGCTAAATCACATCTTTTATTTGCTTCCTGGTGGGATTTGCTTAGGTATGGGCTCAACATGTTTATGCTGATGTGCTGCACATCCCAGTAGCCAGGTCAAAGCTGGTGTGGACCTGCGAGCCAGCCTGCACTGCAGCCAACAGTGCCAACCTCTGCAGACCATCCTTCCCCTCATTTTTCCAGTTTCTTCACTAGTTCCAAAGAAGACACTCAACATCTTCCTTTCAATACATAGTAACAGAAGCTATTGTAATAATGAAAACCAGAAGAAAAGGTGGGAACTTCAGTTGCCAGCACAGTGCAGCCTTGCAGTCACGACCCTCAAACTCCTGACAAGGTGACACATTATTAAGAAATATCCATATTAATCCCAACTGTAAAACACTATGTTCAGCCAATTAAACTGCCTGAGCAGCTGAGTGCTCCCAGAGACCTTTGTACTCTCCTCTTTTTTTCCTTTTTTTTTTTTTACTCTTTTTTTTAATGCCCTCTCAGGGAAAGGAATGGCTTCTGCAGAAATGAACCACCCAGCTCCTTCCAGCCTTGTGTGTGTGTGTATAAAATGTTCTTGGCTGCTTTCAAACACTGCACATTAATCTGTGCAATGGAGCCTGTCTCTTTCAGCATTCAGATGATTTCTCTTCGAGGCTGGGTAAGACAGAACTGTTCCACTTGGCATCACATCCCCTCCCTGCCCCCTTCCCAGCCTTTTCTAGGTTGTTGGGGTTTTTTTGTTTGTTTCTTTTTCTTTCTTTTTTTCCTGTTTTTCTTTTTGGCATTGCCAGAGGAGCTCACAAGCACGTGAAAACCTGGAGAAGAATAGGACCCACAGATACATGAGACAGCCAGGAACAGACTGGAAAGATTATGGTTTTAATGCATCAGATTACAAAAAAATACTACTGCTCCCTTCCCACAGCCTAGGACACATCACTTATTTCTCCCTCAGCCATTTCTTTGCCTGTGACTGAACCCAGAGTGACAGAAACAGTTTCTCGAATTAAGGGCTGCTGCAGAGGAGACCCCAGAGAGGTCTATGGGTGGCAATTACCGGAAACTTGAGCCCCAACGTCCCCCCTTGACAAGCCTTGCACACCAGTAAATCAGAGCATCCGCACCATGCAAAGGACTCTCCTCTACACAGCCAGGCATTTTTATTAACATCACACTCAGGGCTTGGATTTTCATGCCTGTCTGCTCAAAATTTACACAAGCAAGAATCCTCATTGCTCTGGCTCCTGCCAGCCAGGCACTTTGCTAGCTGCTTTGCATGTGTGACCGCTGCAGCATCTGAAGCATTCTCCAAACTACTCACATGTTACCAAGATTGATGAATCATGAAGACTCCTCAAGTCTTCATTAAATATTAAAACGTTCTGTAGTCGCAGTCTTCCTCTTAGCAGAAACTTCAGCTGTGGCTCTGTCTGCTGGGAAACATAACCTCAGCTGTGCTCTGTGCTCATTGCTAGACCTATTGGTCCTTTGCCATGAGTCATGGTGGAAATTTCCCTTCACCTCACCCTCATCACCTCAGGCATTCTGATCCACAGAAACACCCAGAGCCTGAGCCACAGAGCAGGAGCAGAACAGAGAGGGACCACAGGTCTCCCCTCAAGCCTGGAACCAGCAACTACTTAATCACACCTGGGTGCACTATGAAAGAGATGAGCACTGCTCATCTCCACCATGGATGGAGAGGAGGAAGGGTAAATAGGAAGGAACAAGCTGTCTAAGGATGTATGAGCACCCCAAAACCCTGCCAGCTGCTGGAAACCCAGCAGTCTCAGACTTCTGCAATACATCTTGGGTTTTGGAAGCTGCAGTGGGAACGCTGTGCACTTTCGCTTATTTCCAAGCTTCCTCAGATCCTCAGCTCCTGGCATTTCTACAACGATTAAACACACAGTTCTCAACACTGAAACCCCATAAAACAAAAATCCACATGGGAACTGCTCCCACAAACCAGCCAATACCTGCCAGCAGCCATAATCGTGGTGCCATCAGATCTGTACAATAAATGAGTCCATTTTACCAGAGCAGGGTTTTTCTATGACTAAAATGGAAACAAAAATTGGCTTGTGAAGATGAACGATGGCTGTGATAGTTTTTTTGCTGCAATTGATTAAATACAGCACACAACAAACCCATTTTTCCCTCCTTGAAGGATAAACTCAATAGTCTAAAATTAAGCCCAGCAGGGTAAGATCCTGTATAGATTACAAAAGATACCACGATTTTTTTTTTGTCTTTGGAAAGCCTGACTGCAAAGTATATGCTCTTTGCAAAATCACTCAAGTACCTCTGTCACTGCATATAAACACAGGGAAACCTAAAAACCATTCAGTGTTTTTATCTCAATACAGCCTGTACCACAAAGTACAGCCGTGGTTTGTCATTTCCTGATAAACCAACTCTTTGCTTTTGATCATTTTAGTGTGTAACAACATTCAATAGTATCATAAAAAGGAAGAAAAAGTCCAGTCAAAGGACTACCCCAACCTGAGCCACAAGCTTTCCAACCAAAGGGTATTTGTAGATACCAGCATTACCATTTCTCTTCAAGACAACTGATCCTTTTCATAAAAATACAAGAAGCCCTAGAGAAATTCTGGTTGATCGTTATTAAATGAACAGGCCTCATGGATTTTTTTTTTCCAGGAAAATGACTGAAGCTTGGCTTGAGCATAATCCTGAAGATTATTTACATCTTCTGCAGTTTTTTCCACTGCTGCAGAATAACCAGAACTCCTTAGTAAACCACTGCCAGAGAAACATAAGTCCTGTTTTTATTTTCCTCCTTTCCTGTCTTTTACCTCTTTTTATACATTATGCCTTGCACAGGAGCAGTAAGGAGACTACAAATACTCAAGATATAAAAGGCATAAGAGAAGACCCCAAGGAGCAGCTGTGAAGGGTCAGTGTTCCCAACACTATGGCATTACCACTTTTATTTCCTGTCCTCAATCCCCAGCCTCCATCAGCATCTGATGAAGTGGGAGCTTGGGAGTCTTTCAAACACTAGTTGGTTTTGTTTTTTTTTTTAAGAGAAAGGCCTAAAAGAGGGAAAAAATTGTGGCTCCTCGGAAGGCAATGGAAAGAGAAACCTCTTCTCTTCGAAGGACAGGGCTCCAAAACATGGCAGGTTCCTTGAGTATTGGAATGCTTTGGGGAGAGGATCTTACAGCAATGCTTCAAGACAAACACTTCACTTTCTGCTGCAGCATCCTGATTTTTCCCAGTCACACAAACTCCCTTCCTCTTCTGCTTTTGCCCTACCCACTGAAACAGCTGTGCACCCAGAATGAAAACAAGTAAACACTCTTAAACAGGCAGAGCTGCAACTGGCACAGTAATGAGGTTGTTATGCTCCTTAACATGCTTTCTAAAAATAAAATCACATCCAGGTATACAGATCTCTTGGCTGCACGGTGCCCAGGGAGTAGTCTTAATGCAAATTCCTTAACAGCCTGGTTTGGTTTGCTTGTTTCAAAGCAAATTTGGCCCCATCAGTACATGGGTTCAGCTGACACACAGGGTCCCAAATTTCAGCACCTCTGAAGTCAAGGGGAAGCCAAAAGTCCTGTTGGTGTGCATGACCACACCTTGTGTTACGACTCAAGGGTCACCTCTCAACGTGGTAGGGCACAGTCAGGCTAAGGAACCTCTGCTCCACAGCCAGGTGTCATCAGAGGTCAGTACCAATGTCTCATCCCACTTATGTGATGTGCTCCCTGTCACTATCACAGGAGCAGACATGGTCAAGGTCTATCCTGGGAGGGATCCCATCTGGTGAGCAGCGCTGGTTTGAATTACACAGCAGCCTGTGCTGCAGAAGGCTCATTTGCAGTAATTAGAATCATCATGTGGGCACAAAGGGCTACTTCAAAGGATGCCGGTAGCCTTGATGGCACAAATCTCTCTTTTAGTGGTCAAGAGGCAGAAACTCTTCTGTGCCCTTGAGCATCTCTTAATAAACCAAAGTTACATAGATTTTTTTTTTGGGGGGGGTGTGTTAGGGGAAATAAGGTCACTGCAAACCCCATTCCAGGGAAAGTTAAAGGTAATATTTTTTACATCTCTTTTATCACGTGCAATTCACACCACATGCACACACATCCCCTGCCCAGCCATACCCTGCTTCCCTTCCGCTGGTCTCCCAGATGGAATACAAACAGGGGCTCATGTATATTGAAATCTGTAGGAAGCTTAACATTTACTTGGCTTTTGTGTAAACACTTACGTGAATTACACCAGTTTCAGCCAAGAGGCTTGGCCCCCTGCTGTGCCAAGCCATATAATTCATTACAATTAAAAGCAGAGAGAGAGGCAATCAGGCTCGACCAGCACTGTGCTGGTATGGATTTACTCTTCCAAATGGTTTCCAATTTGTCTTCACAGCAGCTCAGCCTCTCTGGGAGAAACCCTGCTGGCGCCTGCCCCAGGCTGCATGGGGATGCTGCTCCTTCACCCCCCCAGCACAGTCCATGGCTGTGGGCTTTTGCTGGCTGACTTGCAACCACAGAATCACAGAATGGTAGGGATTGGAAAAGACATCTGGAGATCACCTAACACAATCTCTCTAGTAAGGGAATTTCCCCTACAGCACGTTGCACAGGATCATATCCAGGTGGGTACTGAATCTCTCCAGAGAAAGCAAAATGAACAATGAGAAGCTGGCTTTACCAAAACCATAGCACTGTGGTGGCACCCAGCTGCAACCAAGCTGCAGGCAGCATGGACCCAGGACACAAGTGTCCCAGTCACAGCCTCACCACACCACCCAGCCAGGACATTCTGGGCTGTGCCTTTACTTTTACATCAAGGTCAGTGATCACTGCAACTGAAGTCACAGGAAGGTGAACACTGCCATAGGTGCAAGTTCTATACATCCTGACAAACTAATAATAATAATAATAACAACCACCATACATACATGTGCATCACCCACATGCAGTGCCTATTCCCCAACTCTCTACCTTTCTTACTCAGTATTCATAATATGCAAAGCTATTAAACTATCATATGGAAAGTGCTGCAGCTTACAGTGCTGCAGACAAGTGGTGTTATCATCTGGTATTTCTTCTTTTGTTATTGCAGTGAATCTTCCTACATCTCTGAAAGTAATCCAATTATTGCTTACCATTGGTAAGGTCACTGTTGCTTTGAACAGAGATTTGGGTAATACTCTGATTACTCTTAAGCAAATATTGCTGGGACTCAGGCAGAAATTTCAGAGAGATTGAAAATCCATTTTACTGGAAACCACAGATGGAAAAATATTCACACTCCAGAGGATATAAACAACAATAAAAAAAAAAGGACCATTTCTCCGTCTTAGAAGAAAAATATTGGTTTATCTGAAATCAACAGCATAGATATACTCAGCTATTGGAAAAAAAAAGTAACTTTTCCTATCACACAGCCTTCAAAATACAGCAATCATTAAATCATTAAATGTTCCCATATGGGCTCCAAAAGGTATTGAACTATTTAAGTGCAATATATGGAAAACAGCAGAAGGTCTGTACCACTTATGGGAATAAAAGAGCTCTCAGAGAAAAACAGATATCAAAGATCAATCTCTAATAAGGAAAAGGAAGTTAACATCCCTTACAGCAGCCTCAGAGATAATTTTTCTGCATAAAGCCAATGAGATAACAGTAAAATCACATGAAATACAGATGATGCCAAGAAAAGGTGTCTATTATATTTCTTTTGGTGCAATTAATCACAGGTTCTTTACTGTCACAGACCATCTTTAGGTAATGAAAAAAAAAAAAAAGAAGGAAAAAATACCCAAGGCTTTTTTTTTCCCCCCTTAAGAAGGATTAATCATATTGTCACTGAAAGATGGGGTTTCTGGCATCACTTTTCTTGTACCGGCCAACTGATATTAAAAACAAAACACTGCTAGGGTTTGCTGTCCTTCTGCTGAAAGAGGGAAGGATGCCTAGAATTAACTCCCAAGTATCCTGCCAGCTGAGAACGAGCCCCATCTCCACAACACCACCAGAAAACCCAGACTGGTGTCTCTGGCTGGGGGGAAGGATGACAAACACCAAGAGCTCTGGCGATGGTCAGGGCTGCCTGACCCACAGATGGCTTCTCCTCCTCCTCTCCTCCCTGCAAACACATTGCTTGCTGAAGAGTTTCCTCCCAGCACCCTCACTATACATCTTTGGCTGGGATCTGCATCAGGGTCCTGACTGAAGCCTTGCTTAGCCTCTGTAGGTTTGGCCCTTTTCAGTGCTGCATCTTCCCCTACAGACTCTTTTTAGGCTCCTGAGGCTTCCAGCTCCGCAGGTGGATAACACCAGGGCTGGATGTCACCGGGCTGTGCGAGGAGCTGAGACAGCTGGTGACATACCACCAGGGACTGGGACGGGTGAGCTGGCGCAGTGCTGCGCTGTCTCTCTCCTAGGAAACCTGCTTGTCTGCCTCAGACATGCCGAATTCCCCAGGGGACAGGGGAGTAGAAATCACATCAAGAAAACCTATTTAAAGCAATACCCACTATCACTAGCACAGACAGAACGTGAGCCTGCCTCAGTCCTCCTGAGGACTCTATTCACTCCAGCCCAGGGCTGGGGATGATGCATCAGCGACATGGCAGCACCATCACAAAGCCTAACACTGCCTTTGACCTGTCTGTCTTTGCCTTCTGCCTTCCTGTCTCAGACCAAGAAGGAGTCCAAGAAGGCCTGGAGAGAAGGGGCTCATTGTCAAGGCAGCCTCTGCAAAGAAAGGATGCCCAGGGTACCCAGGGGAGGCTCGTCCCTGCTGAGGGCTAATGAGCCCTGTGGAGTGCCCATACCCTCCCCAGCACCGGCCTCATACCTCTCTCCACGCCCCCAGCCAAGAGGCAGGGAGCTTCAGGCGTGTTAAGCAGCGGGAGGTAATGCTCTCAATCCACACACTTAAACCGTTTTATGCTTGAACCTCAGTTCCAGTGCTTCTCTGCTGTTTGTTTCTTAATGCTTTGGTCATTAATGCCTGCAACCCACTCTGCAGCATGGACACCTGCACACTTTTAATTGCTCCTCGATTGCCTTGATTAGTTAGCTTTCAGAGACCTTTGACTTTTCTCTCAAGAGGTATCCAATAGGCAGGCTGTAAGCTAACTGTGCCAATCCAGATTCCTGGCCTTTATTTCTTCTTGAATACACACATCAGTCAGGGCTTGGGCTCTGCTTAGACCTTCCCTAGGCATCTACAGTGCTGTGAAATCAGAGTGCAAAAGGTACAAAATCCTGCCTAACAGCAACTGTACTTCTTCTGGCATATAGACTCATGTCCTATAGCTGTATTCCTACAAAAACATTAGTAAGTTGCCAACTAATCATCCCTTTCCCAAGTAATAACTATATTAGCATTTTTTTTTTTTTGCAGCACAAGACCAGGTTTTTAGAAAAAAAGCAGCTGCCTGAAAAACTGAAAACTGAGTATTTAACAAATAAATATTTGTGCCATAGGAAGAATATTGGCTATTTTAAGCACATTAGACTGTTAGGTTAAGTATCAGGAAAGAAAGGAAAGAAAAATGCACAGTTTTGTGCTCCCTATTCACAGTAAAGAAACCCAGCACATAAGAAAGCCTGTGGGACAGGATTCTTAAAACCATTCTGGGAGCTACAGAATAACCTCCAGGTTGAAAGTGCATTAAGATAATTATAATCAGTGCAGGGGTGGTTGGACTAGATGACCTTTAAAAGTCCTTTCCATCCCAAATGTTCTGTGATTCTAAAATACCCCTGTGACCTGACAGTGCTTTGTACAATGAATGAACTCCTGAAGCTGTGCCAGCATGAAATGTGTCTGCTTTCCCAAATCCCTCTTCAGGGAAGAGTTTGGCTCTCCAGTGAGCAACCCAAACCAAGCTATGCCATCATTTTCCTGCCAGCTGCAGCAACAAGTTATCTCAGGACATAGGACTTGCTGTTGCAGGATGAAGGTGCTGCAGGGGAGCCCGGCACACTGAAATACCCGGGTAGCTCCTCAAAACATCACCCTTCTCAAAAACCAGCCAGACTGAGACAGGCTGAGACCTAACCAGTGATGGATGGGTCTGAGGTAAATGAACAGATGCACAATCTGAGCAGAGGCAAGGCAAACTAGGAGGTTGGACTAGATGACATTTAAAGGTCCCTTCCAACTCAAAACATTCTATCATTCTATGACAATACAGAGCCAGGTAGCAAGCAATGCCCATGACTATGCTGCTACAGTGTGGACTTGATCCTGGCAGGGGTTTTCAAGCAAAAATAAAAAACAACACTTAAAAAAAATAGTAAAAAACAAAAAAAACCAAACAAAAAAACCCAAAAAACTAAAACCAGTAACAACCAACAAACCAAACCTGAGCTCAGCTGGTGGACCTCTTTCTAAAGAGCTCTGCACAGATTCCAGAGGAATATCAGAAGTATTGTTGTGTTTAATATTGTCAGTTTACAAACAGCACCTGACAGTGCTGGCTGGGTACAACACTTTCCAAATAAACTCTAGAATCAGGAAGACCAAGGCAGGATCATTACACTTGCATCTGTAGTGCTGCTTTTAATCAGGGTTACTTAGATGAGCAGAGCCTGGGGAGGCTGAAAACAGGCAGAGAAAACAGTACAGGTGGATTAATGCAGAAACCCAAGCTGGCTCATTAGCATGGAAGGAAGCATTGTCTGCACCAAAGCACCACCCAGGTGTAACTGAGCCTGGCTATTTAGCAGAGAGTGAATGAGACTTTTTGGCACAGCAGTGAGGCAACAGCCTGCTGCAAATCACATCCTGGGCTGCATTAAGAGAAGCATAGCCAGCAGGTTGAGGCAGGTGATTCTCCCCCCTCTACTCTGCTCTTGTGAGACCCTACCTGGAGTACTGCATCCAGTTCTGGAGCCCCTATTACAGAAAAACCAGAGAAGGGCCATGAGGATGATCAGAGGGCTGGAGCACCTCTCCTGTGAGGACAGACTGAAAGAGTTGGGGCTGTTCAGCCTGAAGAGAAAGCTCTGAGAAGACCTTATTGTGGACTTCCAGTATCTGAAGGGGGCTACAAGAAAGCTGGGGAGGGATCTTTTAAGGTGTCAGGTAATGATAGGACTAAGGGGAATGGAAAAAAAATAGAAATGGGTAGATTCAGATTGGATGTTAGGAAGAAGTTCTTCACCATGAGGGTGGTGAAACATGGAACGGGTTGCCCAGGGAGCCCCATCCCTGGAGGTTTTTAAGGCTGGATGTGGTTCTGAGCAACCTGATCTAGTGTGAGGTGTCCCTGCCCATGGCAGGGGGGTTGGAACTAGATGATTCTTGAGGTCCCTTCTAGCCCTAATACTTCTATGATTCTATGAAATTCTGTTCTGTAGGTGCCACAGGGACAGGATGGTGGCTCTGGCCACATCTGCAACCCAGAGTGGTACCGTGACACCATGCAGACCTTACACAGTCTGAAACAGCCAGCAAACACCATGTGTGGCAGTTTTCCATGAATCTAGTCAAATAACCAGTTGCATAGAGCAAATGCACACCGTAGGAATGTCACTCACACTACCAAGGTTCTCATCAAGGATGAGCATGTCATGAATCACCGCTGAAGCCAACATTAAAATGATATTGATGTTAAGAATCCCAGGCGTCCCATTTGGTGCTCACACAACATATGGCACATGTGAGTTTTATAGCTTTTGTATTAATCTGCCCAGAATGCCATCACTTTGCAAGATTTCATGAAATATTAAAATTGCTCAAGATAATTTATTTTACAACTCCAGGCAAAGGCCCTGGGAATGATGAGAAACTCCCTATTAAATTCATGCAGGTCTGTGACTCACAGCCCTAATATCTTGCATCTGTTTGCTGAGTGAGAGAAAGACATGATGTCTTTCAACTTGGTTATTTGATGGATCAGCCTGAATTTGCTTATTAAGGTTTCTACAATCCATTATCACTGCAGGAAACAGAGAGGGAGGGATAATAGACTGAGCATGTTTATCAAACCATGTGAAATCCAGAGAGACGCTGCAAACAAATCTCTACAGCCGCTGCAGGATACTGCTGGGCATCTTTATCGACAGCCCAACTGGGAATTGGCTTTTTAAAAACCCAACAGGAGGCTATGACATGCAAGGACAGTATAGAAAAGGACTGGATTTTCATGCTTTGTGATTAATATAGCACCAGTAGAAGCATTTTAAAATGACTCTGCTCACCTGTGTGCAAAGCAGTATTTGAGATACCAGCAGGCAGCCAAAATGCTTGTGCAGCAGTGCCCAAACCCAAGGAGTAATGGATGGTGGTAGAAAGCAGCCAGAGCCAAGGTATTCCCCGCTATAATGATTACTGTAGAAGAGAGTGATTTCTGCAATATGTATCAGGGAGATTCAAAGCCAACAGCAGCTGGGAACTTTGAACCACAGAATTCAATAGTAAGTCTCTGATGAATGGTTAACACCTTGCAAATCTCTTCAAGAGCAGGGAATGGTATAAAACTAGTAGCCTGTCACTAAACTACGTGCACACAAGATATAAAGTCAATATTTCAACCAACTAAGCACAAAAAAACCCCAAGAAGGGTTCATGTAAGGTCCCTTAGTCCAGCATCATGCCCCAATGTTTGGCTGCATTGACTGTGTGAGTGATTGTACACGCCTTGGACTCTGGCTATGTCCATGCATGCCAGAAGAGGCAGTGGACGAAATCAGCTGCAGCATCACATTGTCATGCACTGATGTGTAACAGCCCAGGTTGTGCTGATGTCTGAAAAAATAGTTAGTGATTCCTGTACCTTAAACACAGCTCAAAAACTTCTGCTTATTCCCTTATTTCTTATTGCAAACTGGGCTTACTGAAATTCTCCAAGCCTTGTGACCAAACAAATGATCCTATTAAACACAAACTGAAGCAAATGGGTGGAAATGGTGGAAATCCATCTGCTGAAATGAGCATGCAATTGGTAGTTACTGAGCATGCAATTATGAAAATTGGAGTGTATCTAAAGAGATGTTTCCCATTAAGAAACATTTTGGTAATACCAGATACTCTTGGACCACAAGACTTTGCAGTGTAAAAAAAAAATCATGTGCAAAAGTACATTCTACTTCCGACATGCCATAAAGATGAACAGCAGAATAACAATATTGTGAAAAAAAAATAATTTTGAAGCTCATGTTGTTGCCCCAAACAGCTGCACTGCAAGCAAATGCACAAACAGCACCATCCGACAAAACTACCATCATCTACCCAACAGCAGCCCGCAGTCACAATCCCAAATGATAGGGACAACGATGATAAATGAAGCTGGACCGACAACATCTGTGCTCTGAATTACACTTTGATTCTGTTATTTCCAGCTCCTGCAACACATATGTTAAATCCATTGGAAACACCTCATGGTGACATGTGGATTTGCACGTCGATTTCAGAGGTATATGGATTCACATAAACTGAAGTGCTGGTTCCAGCCAAGACACTCGCTCGCTCTTACGGGTGGGAACGGGCTCACCGACATCACTGCTTGGCTGATCTGCAATTAACATCTGGATGCCAAAGAGAACGAAAGCTGACACGAGGCCTGAGCCTTCCAAAACTGTGTGAGCTCTCTGGGTCCCTGAAAACTCAACACTGAATTAAATAAGGTATCTCTTGACCTGAAAATGAGAATTTTAATATCCACTTTAAACAGCTGCTAAACTGTACAGATGCATTGGGCCAGAGTGTTGACCCAGCATCTCAGCTAATGAAGGAGGACCTAGCAGATGGAGTGATTTACACAGCACTGCAGAAACATGGGGAAATTTTGCTTTAACAACTCTTTTCTGGGAAATGATCAAGTGGAAACAGTCCCATTACATTAAGGGGGGTTGAGAATAGCAAAATAGGAAAGAAAAAAAAATAAGAAGGAAAGCAAGCTTTCAACACACCACCAAAATGTGACATGGATGCAGATGGCCACTACAGCTCAGCTGTCTTGCTCCCACTGGTGCTCCCATGTGGGATGTTTGTTGGACAAATATCCCCTGAGGGATAAATCAAGACCTTGTTCATCACACCACAAACCAGGGCCATGTTCTCTCCCCAGGGCAGTCACAGTGCTCAGCTGGCTGGGATGCAAAATTTTAACTGCAACCAAAGACTCATGAATTGGCTTAGCAGTTTTGTTTTGGGAAACCTCAGAGCAGCTCTGTCCTTCCCTGTTAGACAGCCCCGAGCTGCTCATGTATGGTTTTGTTGAATCTCTTTGCTTTTACAGGTCCATTAGACGTAACTAAAAGCAGGGCATAGACAAATGCACCTGGGAAAAATCATTAAAAGACTTGTAACATTCCCTTAACCGTTCATTGTTGTGTTTTATTGGAGGATACCACATGCTCTCTGTGTGCTATGCTCTCTGGCAAAGGAAATAGTCCTGCTCCTTCCATGCTTTAATCCACAGTGAATTGACTCAGATTACCAATGTTGTACCTAACCTGAAAAATAAGGAAGCATTTCTCCAGGGCACTACCCTCTCCTCAGCTCAATTCCTCAGCAGGGTTTTCTGTCCTCAAGCACAACCAAAACCCCAATGCCTATCTTTCTGGGGGCTTTCCTCAAGCCTTTTGCACCTAAGGTCCAGTCACTGTGATTTACTCCAGACACACCTCCTTCCTCACAGCACTCCTTCACCACGTCCCCACCAGAAACATAATCATGCCACCATGACTATGCTGACAGTGCTCCAAACCCATTTTTTTTTCCAGAGTTCCTAGCTTAGATTTAGAAGTCTGCTGACCCAATGTCAAAGCCTCAGCCATTACCTTCACCATCATCTCAAACCAATGCAGTGCACCAGTGAGGTGCAATTATCCATCAGTATAACTGACTCATGAGCAGATGTGATCCCTGCTAACACCTTGGGGAGGTGCAAGGTGGAAGCTGGTGGACAGTTTGCTTTTGAGCTGCTGGAAATAGAAGTGAAATCATCATGAAGAGGTGGCAGCAGGTGTGACCAGCAGCACTCTGGCAACTGCAACGTGAGAAGGAAGGCATACACTTCCCCTGGGAGCTGACAGCCACACTTCAATGCTAAGCAAGTATGGGTAGACTCCATACAGCCTAAATGTGCTTTCTCTTTGCAAACTAAACTAATGCCACAGCAGAATCTGCTTTCACTGATGCTTCTTAAAACCAAGGCTGGAAAAGCTTTTCAGCTTACCTCAAGCGGATTTGCATTTTTGGCTCTAGACAGAACATCCACACTAGTCTTTGTGACACAATTTTTCCTCCTCCAGAAAAAAATATTAACTATAGCACTTTTGGCAATTTAGATATTAATAAGACTACCATCCTATGAATAAACCAAATTACACTTACCAAAATCCAAAGCTTCCTAAGAAAAGGGGTTTCAGCAAGTGAAAATCCTATTAGCAGGATGCTCCATCTTTATTTTCCAAGATACTCCAGGCATTCAACATCACAACCACAATGCAGTAAGTCAAAATAGATATTATATATATTACATTAAAAAAAAGGAAAAAAAGGAAAAAAAAATGCTCTGGGTCTCCAAATGGCCAGGATTAGAGAGCACTCATTGACAGCAAAGCTTCTGCATGCTACTTCCCATGTACTTCATGCTTTCAATCTGCCTGGTATAACTGCTTTGGGTGATGTAAGTCAGAACTAAAAATCTTCCCACAAGACTGAAGTAACACCATCACATTTGTAAATACCTCAGGCTCCACGGAAGGCTGTTAAAGTTAATACAGGGAATCTGTTTGATGCAAATGATAAAAGAAAAAAAAAATACTCATTACAGAGTTTCTTGTAACGACAGTGCTCAGATATAACCACAACAATCTGCTTTTGATTAGAGCAAGCCATTTAGCGCTGCCATTATTATTTGTTGTTTCTATGGTTTCTTGGGTGCACATCACTCTTGCCAGACAAACAAGGAGAAAGGTTCAAATGCTTTCTCACTGAAACAACAAATCCTACTGGATTGCAGTGAGGTCGAGTCCATGTACCCCTTTGCCTTCCTCCAGGCTCCAATACAGCTTTCCATATGAGTTTAGTTTCTTTTCAAAGTAGGACATGGGTTTCCTTACACATTTATCATCCATTGGAACTTCCCATTTTTTCCTATCCACTTCCCATGGAAAATGCTCCAGTTTTTATTATGCCTGGAAAAAAAATAATTTCACAGTTTCGCAGTATCACAGTATATCAGAGGTTGGAAGGGACCTCAAGAGATCATCAGGTGCAACCCCCCTGCCAGAGTAGGATCACTTAAGTGTAGCCTGCACAGGAACACATCCAGGTGGGTTTTGAAAGTCTCCAGAGAAAGAGACTCCACAACCCCCCTGGGGAGCCTGTTCCAGTGCTCTGTCACCCTCCCTGTAAAGAAGTTTCTCCTCATGTTGAGATGAGATCTTCTAGTTTGAACGCATTGTTCCTTTTCTTATTACTGTGAACCACTGAAAAGAGCCTGGCCCCCTCCACTTGACACCCACCCCACAGATATTTATAGACATTGATCAGATCCCCTCTCAGTCTTCTCCAGACTAAACAGCCCCAGGGATCCTAGTCTCTCTTCATAGGGGAGATGCTCAAGTCCCCTAATCATCCTCACAGCTCTCCATGAGGATGATTTCCACCTTAAGGTGAATTGTTTTGGGGTTCATTTAAATCAGCTCAATGCCATGCCTGTCCAAAAGAGCCCAGACAAGTATGTCAAATGAAGTGCACAGTACCCATCCAGCTTCCTCTATAGTGCATCTTCTACACAGACAGCAAGCAGTGACCCTGCAGGCTGGCAAGGCATCTCCAGCCATCACAGAAGCACACTTCTCTTTACTCGTCTCAACCTGAGGCTTTTTTTTTTTTTTTTTAAAGAAAAAAAACCTAACAAAACAAAACCTTCCAGCAATCTGTCAGGTCAGAGGGTTAGCAAATGGGAGTCCAACTTTAATTAGTCAGTGGTGGCTAACAGCCCCATAAGCATGTTGCATGCCCAGATTTGTGACCTCAGCTCCTTGGCACGCACTTTTTGTTTGGCTGTAGGAGATGACACCAACCACACAAAAGGGGCTGCACAGCTACAGGGTCAGTTTGTGCAGTATTAATGAAGCAATATAGATGAGAAGAAATACATCCAGTGCCTGGATATGCTGTATGCTCGGGGGAACTGTGCTAATATTAAGCAGCAAAATAGTGATCTATTGTGTAGGATGCACGTCTGAAGGAATGGTTTCCAGATGAGACCACACCAATTGCAAACAAAGACTGTGAAAAGCTCTTTTCTTGGATAAAACAGAAGAAAAAGAAAAAAAATGTATATGTATAACCACACCTATCATACACATCTCTACTGCTTACAATTTTCCCAGGAGATTTTATCGCCGATTTCCTTTAGTTTGTGCCCCTTTTGTACCTGGAATCACTTTTTTTTTTTTCTTTCCTCTGAACATAAATTGTTTTATCGACACAGAATGGGAATTTCTGTCTTTGAAGAGAAGAATTTCAATGAGAACTGCCACACCTTGCTTTTGCCCCAGCCAAATTCTTCTGGATGGCTGGGATGGATTGCAAGGATGGAGCTCAGACAGCAAGGAAAACTAAATTTGTTTTAATTTTTATAGTACTTCCATGTGCAGTACATAAACCCTTCTTCAGAATAAACAAACCCATTGCAGAGCTGGAGGGGGTGATAATCAGAGTACACACATCTCAATAAATACACCAAACCATCAAACTGTCAGACTTAGCTCTTTCTTTTGCTATTTGAAAGGGACCAAATAAATGCTTGGAATTAATAAAAAAAATCATTCAGAAAGGCCATATAATAACGAGGCCAGCAATAAATCACATTAGCACAGCATCCCAGTACAAACTGGCACTTGTGTGTTGGAGGAACTGATTTTGGGAGAAAAATGCTGCTCTCCACCCCTTTGTAAATGTTATTAAAAACTTGCTTAGCTGCCATTGATATATTGTTCCCAAAGCTGTTGAAAAATTTCCTGCTTCTCCTTTATTTACAGAAATGTTCACCGTGGACTGGAATTGCCACCAGAAGTCTCTCTGGGTTCCCATGGGGCAAGTCATGAAGTCCTTGCTTCCCTCCTCCCTGGATGCTGGACCAGAGGGAAACCAGGACATGGAACGGCATGAAAGCTCTTTTACTTATTGTGAGAACTCCAGAATTTGAATTCTGTTCTGCTTCTCACATCTGTTTGCCAAACCCAACTATCTGCTCTTCCATTTCCTTCATTTCCCTCTTTGATATGAACAGTTTATTGCTGGAGAGCTACTTTACACCAAACAAGGGCTGCAAGCAATATTCCCCCCTCTGTTAATGGCAGGCACAAAGTGCAAAGCCCAAACCAAGGCCTGCAAAGCTTTGAACCCACATTTTGGCAGAAAAATCTGAGAAACATGGGAAGGTTTGCTAGGTTATAAATCAGAGGAAACCCAGTCTGCTCTCAGGGAGCTGCTGGAACTCTAAGCACCTCATGGTCCCAGACAAGGCTCACTCTGCACCATGAGCCACCGAAAAACACAAAGCCATTTTCTGCAAGTCCAAAAGAGTTCTAGAAAGATAGATTTTACTGAGTGGAAATGTCAGGTTGTGGCCAAGTCAGGACTGCTTTTTGCTTCGTGCCACCATTTCATCCCAGAGTTAGATAAAGCCTTGAAAGAGGAGTCAAGTGAAATGACAGCTAAAATATTATGGCAACAGACTTGTGCACTGGATCAGCTGCAGAAGTGATGAAAAAGAGTATTTCCTAGTAAAATGGTATTCCCTGACACAGGATACAGGTTTGGGACCAAAAAAAAAAACCCAAAAAATCCCCTCCCCACCCCCAAATCCCTAGGAAAAATGGTGATTATTTCTAATCCTGTTTACTCTGTTTACTTTACTACTAACTCCAAGCTTTTTCTCTGTTCATCTCTGTTATCATTTCCCTTTATCAAGTACTTCAATAAAAAGCTTTTTTTATTTTAATTTTTCCTCTTCAGTTCTATTTCCCATTTAGAGATTCCAGACTTCAGCTTTGAACATCAGCTCCACTTTGTGCTTTTCATCTTTCAGGCAAGCAGACTTGCAGCTGATGGATATCAGGTAACCTCTGTCCACCTGCCCCTGGGCAGACCAAAGGAAGCTGTGACTCCCTGGATAAACAACCCATGAGTCCCTTCATTACTGAGACTGGGTGCAAGCTAATTAATTGGCTGTAGCAGTTCCTCTGTATTGCATTTATTCAATGCAGTCTCCCAGAAAGGTTGACTGTCTCACCCTTACAACATTCAGACCTTATCAGGAGCCTGAATCAGTAAATATGGTGCAATTATAAAAATAAGTTGATGTGGAAAATCAACCTAAAAGATCCTCAAGACAAAAAGCACTTCTAGATAAGATGCCTCATAAAAATGCACATAATAGCATCCTGGCTGCAGCCCAGCCAACAACCCAGGATCATATTTAATTAGTACTGGGTGAATTACAACCTGAGACATCTCTTTCTGCCTTTCCCATCACACTGTGTATCAGAAGTTCACAACTGCCCATCAGACCCATCCCACTTCCCAAGCTGCTTTGGCTAGACAAGCACTTGCAAGCACACAGTTGTTGGGAAGATGGGGGAGACAGTTCTGTTGCACTTCTCACTGTTTCCAAGGCTTGAGTTTTTATTTTACTGCCATGTTAATTCTCTTAAATCCTATGATAATCACCTTTAATCCAGCTGCTAGGATCCCAGAGTTTGTTACCTCACCATTTACTCTAAGGAAGATGTGAAGCTGCTTTAACCCACCAGAGTCACAGACAGATGAGTTTCTAATTGCAGAACCGTTCCCAGGTTCCTTGTTTCTACTTGCAAATCAATTTCCACATGGGAGACAAGAAAGCCTTTGCACAAACACTGTACTTTTACATGGTCAGCACATTTTATTTGCTCTCCTGGCAGCTCACAAAACCACTGACCACCAGATTTACTGCCTGCCTGCTTGCAGGACTGGACAAGGGAGGACAGGTCTGTTCAAATATAGCTTCTTCCTTTTTCAGAGGTCTCAAGAAATTCACTTGGGTAAATCTCTAATCTCATCAGAGGGCTCCTGTGAATCACAGGCAAAACTCACCAAGATGTGGTTTTGGTTGCAAGATCATCACTTCAGCATGCCCTCCCCTGCATCTCCAACAGCTGGTACGCAGACTGAAAGGAGGGCATCTGCACCTTAGGAGAAAGCCCTAAGGGAGCCTGGGGCAGGTGCTGCAGCAGAACACAAGGTTCAGGGTCTCCTGATGGAGAATCACCCCTGTGCCCCCCTCCTTATGCTACTTACCCACCTCAACTCCCAGCACTCTCCTACTCTTCATGATGAGGAAGCCACAAGCTCCTTAGGAATCAGAATGGGGACATCTCCATTGTCTTGGCTCCAGGTGATGAAATGAACTGAATGAGCATTTGGGCAGAGAGCTATCCCAGCACTTGTGCCAACGTATGCCAGACACCATGGCAACTGGTGTGCTGAGCTAATTATGTCCAGCCACAATGCTTAATAACAAAGCATTCCGTCATCTCCTTCAAAAGCCTTTGCCTGGCTCCCCATGCTGCCTGCAAAAGGGAAGGGACTGCTCCAGCCATTGCTCTGTGGGGCCCTTCTCACCCCATCCTTCCAGTAAAAAGGGTTCTTTTGGCAACAGGCACCCCCATCAGGATGATGGAGCTGGCCCTGGCAAAGCCTCCACTGGTCTTCTAGGAAAAACACTGTTCCACAAGAACAGAGACAGGCAAACTTAAGGAGTGATGTTTCCCTTTCCATGCAGCATGGCTCCCTTGCCTCTCCCCACCTCATGCTTTGGGCAGCCCTGCTGAGCAGCCCAGCCTCAGAGCTGGGTCCCACCCGCTGGTATCCACATGGGACCATGCTCGGACAGCCTGGCCAGCACCATTGCTGCAGGTCTCTGTGTGTGGTCCCTGTTTAAGCACCATCTGTCTTGAGTTTAGCACAACAACGCTGCAGCCCCACCAATTAAAACAGGCTGCTGGAGCAAAGTCCTAAATAAATGCAAAGTTAAGCAAATGATCAGCAGTGAAGATAAATAGCACAGGAATGGATCTGATGAGGAGTGGGAGACAGAGCCCTTGCCCTCCACCATTGAAGGCAAGGGTGTGAACCCCAAAGAGACCCTAGGTAGAGGCAGTCTTCTTCCTGGCCCTTCGACTAGTGGCAGTGGCATCAGGACCTCACTTGATGTCTGTCTTTAAGGCATTGACTGCTGCATTCACCTCACTACACCAGTGAGGACACCAGGACAGGGAGAAAAGAGCAGAAGCTTCTGGGTGAAAATGCAATTTACTGCAGACCCCTGACTTAGGGGCAAGGCACTGTCAAAATGCAAATCCTCCTTTATTCACATGCAGAACAAGTTGAAAGGCTGAAATGTCAGATCCAAGGGGTATGCCCTGCATTTTCTCCTCAACTCACCCTTTCCCAACAAGAAAGCAGCAGCAGCAATGCAAAGCAGTTTAAAAACCACACAAACATGCATGGGCACACCACAGAAGCACAGCCTTAGCCTTAGCAAAAGTGACCAGAGTGATACAACATGAAACAATGCCCCCAAAACGTGAACAGGGAGTGGCCCATCTGCATTGGGTTAAGAGATGAACTTCCCAGCATTCATCATCACGCTCACATTACCATTTGATGTGATTTCCAGAAGCCCTTAGTACAATCCCGTGTGCAACTGACCTTGATTATTCTTTTCTCCTGCTTTAAAATAAATAAATAAATAAATAAATAACCCAGTTTCATCTGAAGCCTTGAACAGAAAAGTGAGAGATGATTAAAATGAGCAGAGGGTGGCTTGGGCTTACAGAGCCAAAGATAAACAAAGTGCACAAAGCAGTGATCACAACATGCTGGACACCAGGCTGACCTTCCAGCACCCCACCATCACCCAACCCCCACAAACTGTCATCTGAAAAGTATCAACTGCCATGTCCTAAAAAGTCAGCAGAACACCACACTGGAGTTGTATACCAGAGTCCTAAGGCTGCTGGCTCCCCAGCTAACTCTCTTGTGCTTCGAACCCACCACACATGCAAGTATCAAGAAACCTCTGGTGCTCGGAGCTGCAGGGTGCTCAGACATGAAAGGACAACTTGGCAAATGTAGCAGAAGCATGCTGGAGCATGGATTTCCCCTGTATGTCAAAACCCTGAGCCACTCAGCACTTGGAAACCTGTTTGTGGTGACAGAGGAGGAACTGGGTCTGATCTGGGGTTTCTTGGGAGTGTGTGTCCTTGTCTTTCTTGTCCTGACAGTATCTCTCCACCACCCACTGCCAGGTTCTGGCATGTGAAGCTCCTTTGGTCTCCACTATCCATCCACACCACAAGGCTGTGTGTGCATGGATGGGAATATTTTCCTTGGCTGTCTCCACTAGTACAAGCTCTGGACCTCATGCTAGCAGATGGCAAAAAGCCTGAAGCACCCAGCCTGCCTGGCATCCTCCCCATTGCAACCATGGGTCACATCACAGAATCACAGAAACGTTCAGGTTGGAAAAGACCCTCAGGATCATCAAGTCCAACCCAGAACCCTACCCTACAAAGTTCACCCCTAAACCATATCCCCAAGCACCACATCCAAATGACCCTTACACACTTCCAGGGTTGGTGACTCAACTACCTCCCTGGGCAGCCCATTCCAATGCCTGACCACTCTTTGTGAAAAATGTTTTCCTAATGTCCAGTCTAAACCTACCCAGTTGTAGCTTGAGGCGATTCCCTCTTGTTCATACCAAGTTCCCTCAAGTCATACCAAGTGAAGAGGATCAGCAGCTCCCAGGGCCTGTATCTGGTCCTGGCTGTGTGGGACATCCTGTTTCATGCTCCAAGCTCTGCAGGTCTGCCTGCTATCCCTGTGCCACATCTGTTAAGGCTTTCAGCAGGTGCAGAACCGCTATAGATGCTCTCAGAGGAGCAGCTCTGCACCACACTTCTGGTTCACTAGCTGCCCAGCTTACCCTATGGTCCCATCAACCCCACAGGTAGGGGAGGACATGCACTCTTGCAGCAGCACAGCCCACCAACCCCACTGGAGATGTTCCAGGGGCTCTGGTGGGAAGAGGACCATATCCTAACCCAAGGGATGCAGGTGGAAGCTGCTCAGGGGGATGCTTCAGACAAACATCATATGAAATAGCTGAATCCTGATTCCTGCACAGAAATGTATCTGCTTGTATTTACCACCCACATACTATTTTATTAAGACATAATCTCAAACAAGAATTGTTGCCATTGCTGAAGTTTATTTTAACATATGGCTAACTCAGCCTAAGAAAAACATGTAAAATACATTTTTACTTGCTATTCTTGCCTAATAGGTTTTATAAGTTTTTTAATACCCCAATATATATCTATGCATTCCAAACATTGGTGGGGGATGGGGGAATGTATGTTAAAAAATTACATCAGTCACATGGTGACTGCTAAATGAAAAAGTACTGTGCTTCCTTTGTATTAGTTCAAGACCACTAATACTGTTTTAATTTTCAATAGGCTAAAGGTAATTTGTGGTTTCATAAATTCTGTTCAAAACATTGTAATTCTTACCTGGTCACAGCTGTCAGCTGTTGGTACACTCTAGCATGCTGACGGGTTTTTAATACCCAAAGGTGCATGCCTTGTAAAAGTCTCCAGGCATGTAAAAGGAAGAACAGTTCTTTCAGCCCAGAAAAAGGCCACTTGAAATCCTGGCTGGGGTTAGCTGCTTTTGCTACAGTTGAACAAGATACTTAAACACACACCTAGCATCAAGCACAGGAGCAGGCTCTGCCTCCTTAGATAAACCATCTGAGTAATCAACTTTAAGCACACAATTTGCCACATAATCACAGAGATCAGGACACCATTAACTGGAAACCATTTGCAGAATGAGCATTCCCAGGGTCTCCTGATTCTGCAAATGCTCATCCAACCCATAGACTGGATATTAGGAAAGATTTCTGTTCTGAAAGAGTGGTCAGGCATTGGAACAGGCTGCGCAGGGAAGTGGTGGAGTCACTGTCCCTGAAGGTATTTAAAAAACATACAGACATGGTCAGTGGTTGGACTTGATGATCTTAGAGGTCTTTTCCAACTGAAACAATTCTAGAGTTCTATGATTCCCTCATCCCATTTCCATGCATGCAAGGTGTAGGCACCTATCCCATTCCAGCAAATGGGAATGTCACTGGCCTTCCTTCTCCCAAATTATTCCCTTAGGCCTTAATATAATGTCCATGACACTGACCATCCCTGCAAAAGTGAAGTGCAGTAACAGATAAGACCAACCACCCATGGGCTGGCACAGATGGAAAGCCATTTCCACATGGAAGCAGACACTGTCTGGGTTGTTTGGAGCCACTTGCCCTGCTGGAGGAGCATCCTGATGAAGGATTGGTGTGTCCCACCCAGCTGGACCCAGCCTATGTCTCACTGACATGCAACCCATGGAGACAGCCCAGGCTTCTCCTGATGAAATATCAGGGCTGCTGTGGCTCTCTGATCCTTCACAGCTTGGTTTGCCATCTGTGTGATGAAGATGCTGACCCAATCAATGGTGGCAATCATTTAGGTTGGAAAAGACCCTTAAGATCACCAACTGCAAACCTATCACGAGTCTCACTCCTTCCATGAAGCCACACAATATGAACACGCCAGCCATTCCCAGGTGCAAGACAAGCTCCCAACACAGGAGCAACCACATCCAAAGCTGGGAAAAAGCCTTTGTCACAAGCATGGATGAAGTTACACCAAAAGACCTCTTCAACAGTCCTTGCTATTCATGGTCTGAGGGACACAGCCCTAAATGTATTTATCTTCACATGAAATCCCACTCTGCAGAATTTAATTGGATCTATTCTAAAATACCAGCTTTGTTTCTTCCCCAATAAAGCAGAAAGCCACACTCTCACATGTTTATTTGAAATTGGGATTTAGCAAGTATTAAATGCTCCCCTCTTAGCTATGGTTCCAGGCCAGGATTTAAGTATCTGTGTTACAAGACGAATTTGAGTTTTAACCACAGTAAGCACATTCTAAAAATGGAATAAAATAATCAATTCCATGCACAAATCCCTGCCCGCCCAGTAACCCTCCTGACCCACATACAACCAATGCTCTGACCCGCAGGGGACAGTTCCCTCACCGTCTGCTTAAAGAAGCAGCAGCCAGAAAGCCAAGACAGAAAACACTCTCTCATTTTTGCAGTTTTCAGCTGATTTCCCTCCAAAGACAGACCAATGGAGACGATGAACTCTGAGAAGAGGACACTTTGCACACACGTTGCATTCTTTACACAGCATTTACACACTGACTCGTATCCTGTTTTGATGTAAACTGTGATGCTGCTTCACCACTGTCTGCAAAACAAGCAAATTCCAGCAGATCTGGCAAAACACTTAAGCCACAGCTTAACTTCCAGCCCAGCAGCTGCTCAATGGAGCTATTCATGGGCTCTGTACAGACTTTAGCCCTTCCTGCACCGAGTGCTGCTGAGCTCTTTTCCTGGCTGCAATCCGGAGTTCCTGGCAGGAGATATTTTCACCTCTGCCCTCTGGTTTTATCTCCTCTCTTTGTGCTGCAACGTGATGCAACAGGGAGGAAAAAAAAAAAAAAAAAAAAAAGAGAGAGATTGAAAATAAAGAAGAAAATCATACAGAATGCAATGACTTTGATTTGTTTTCTGTGTTAGCCTGAAGGTAGCCATGGTTCAGCCCAAGGAGTGGGCAGCAAAGGATGGTATTGTTGATCCCAGCCTGGCTCACCAATATAGTCAGAGTATTACTTTGTATATTCCTGAGACACCATTCATACAGCAAACAGTGAAGATTAACCTTATGTCAGGTATGAGGTTGGCATTTGATGATATATCTCTTTTATTTCTTTTAAGAGAAAAAGAAGAGTTATAGCTTTTTACATCCAGTGAATCAAACTCCTTGTAATTAGGGCTGCTGGTTTCCACAGTAACAAGGATCCAACTCTGTTTTATGTGAAATAAAAAAAAAAAAAAAAAATAGCTCCACTCCAGCTGTTTCTGTGGTCTGGGCACCTTGAGCCGGTGAAAGGATGGTGCTGCAGACATGGTGGAGCTTGGCAGCACCCAGGGCAGATGCACTTTGCTGCCAGTGCCATCACACCAGAGGAGAGATGCATGTCAAAACACTCCATCTCTGTCGGTCCAGATTTATGGATTTGGGCAAGAAGTAGCTGGGGACTTGTCCAGCCTTCCCCTTGTCCCAGGACACCACCACCACCTTTGCTCTGCTCTGCAAGAGCAGCATTGCCCACACCCTTCCCCCAAGGGTTAGAGCCTCCTCTGTGATGACTTCACCTCTAATAATAACTTCCAGGGCCCGATGGACTCCACAGGAAAATAAACCCAAGTTATTTTTTTTTCCCTTTAACCATGCTCTTATTTTAAGAATTTGCTGTGGGTGTAAAAGGAAAAGGACACACCTATCGCCGCTGGAATAAAGCACTGTGGGTATGATGTGACTCTGGCAAGCACAAAAGTGAATCACACACAAGTATCTGCACAGCCCTCCTGAAGCAGTAATTTGCCTGGGCCAGGCTTCTGTAACAGATGTTGCCGTTTATATATGTAATTTCATGTTGCTTTCTCAAATATATGAGGGGGGGGAGGAAATCAGCCTAGCAATATAATAATCCTCATCAGTACACTAGCACTGCTCTGCACACACATCTGTAATACCTAGGAAAATGCCCAGCAGACACCTGCTGCTGAGGAGAGGCAGGCACCTAGCAGCATTGCTGCCTATGGGCTGCTGCCCATCTGCCATGGATACAAGCCCCCACAAGCCCAGCATCGCTGCAAACCTCAGTTTGGGGAAAAGGAGGAGGATTTTCCCAAAAAGTAGGTGATAACCAACCATGCAGGTAGGGTTGTGATGTCACAGCCCTTGCAGCCTGCCATGAACTCCACAGGAGCCACGTGCAATGGGAAATCGATGTTGGCATCGACTGGCTCCATCAGCTTGTGGCAGATAACGACGGCATCGCCCCAGCCCGATGTGATTTCATGAATCAATACTGAGTGCTTAAGAAGGAGTCTGGCTGCAGAAGGCTTTGTGCATGGATTTCCATTGGGAAAGAAGCAAATTTTCTGTTATAATTTCAATGCTGATATTTCAAACAAGTCCTTTTCTTTCATCCTCCTTTCTTGGATATATTGTGGCACACACATGGGACACAGGGCTGAAAGCTTCCCTGGGCTGGGCATGGGGGAGGCAGCATCTCCTGCAGAGCAGCTGTGCCTCCCCAGGGACCAACTCCCAGTAGAAGAAAAAGAATAAAAATACAAGCTCATTACAAAAAGCCACCACTTTTGTAGCAAGACCTGGGTACCAAAACCCACAAGTCCCTTCTATAAATTGTGGAACTGGTTATTTTCTGGGTGGTTTCTCCCTCTCTTCCAGCTTCTGGCAACCCAGTGCCAAAGCCTGTTTGGTTAGCAGCTCAAGGGATAGAGGCTGACGGGGCAGCCCCACTTACTCACAGCTAGTCTTGGGGCACCCCATATCAATCTGGATGGAGCTCCTGGGGTCCATCTGCCACAAGAGTTTGGGAGACAATTTTTACTCACTGCACTGTGGGCTCATGCAGCCCTCATTATGTGGTATTCCAATGCCAGATGTCAGGCCAGAGTTATTTGTGCAGTTGCAAAGCCCTGTTACATCCATGATTTTTACACAGTTGCCAAGAAAAATATTTTCCTCTTTTCACTTTACCTTCAATCAAAAAAGCCCCTTCCTTAGCAATTAAAAATCTAACAGATAAAGTGATGAGAGAACCAGTTTGGCTGTAGTACATCTGCTACTGCTATTACAGGATAAGCCACAGGGGAAACAGGTAGGACTTGCTTGAGTTTCCATATGCTACCTGGTTCAAAGCAATCCCACGCGTGGGCACTGAGCTGCAGCAAGTGATGCTGTGGATGCCAAAAGTAAGTGAGGGCTCAAAGGGAGAACTGGCAATTCATGGGACAGAAAGGCACCTGGGGCCACCTAATACCTAGAAATCATGCTTGTCTTAGAATGTCCCCAAGCTGGAAATAACTTAGGTGTGAAAGAGTATGAGAGAGACGTTCACATTGCACTCCTCTTCCCAGCAGTGCAACATTCACCTGACTCACCTCCCCTCTGCTCTCAGGTTGTACTCAGCATCACGTTCCAAGAACCAGAGCATGCCATAAACCACCAAATTACTGTTTGTTCATCTATTTTTTTTAGAGAAAATAGAAATGCTGCATTTGAGGAGTCATCCTTTTTTTGCATCTAGACACTAGTTGGACCTGTTTTTTCCCCTCAAGCTCTAGCAGGTCAGGAGCACCAAGGAAGTTTTGCCAAGGAAGTTTTTTCAACCTAAGCCTAACATTAAATAAAGCTCACATTCACAGGACTCTCTACAGAAACCCAGCAGGGACATTATGTGGCACGAGGCATTTGCAAAATCCACTTTGGAAGCCCACAGAGGTGCTTACAAAGATATTTACCCTGACCAAAGCGATTGAGATTTTTCACGAGTGAGCAATTTGCTTACGAGGAAAGAGACAAACTTAATTTTTAATTTTATCTCCATCAAAACAATATTTTCTTGTTGCTATGACTGCTGAAAGGAAAACCTCTTACCTTGGCAGCAGCCAGCTAACAGCACTGCCCCACGTCCCCCAGTGGCAGCAGTTTGGGGAGGGAATGCAGCCACGTGCATCATTTTTGGCTCTTGGTGGCGCTGATTTGATGGGGATTATAAAAAAGAACATACTGAAGCCAAGGACTAGAAAGGCTTTTTAGAGAGCCTATTGGGAAATGTATCTACAAAACACACGAGCCTTGTAAAACCTATGGGACAGGGGACTCATTGAAGCCCTGGAGATCTTTCCAGGGATCCTCTGGGTTTCACACCAGGCTGAGGGACCAAGTTGCCCTGCACCATAACCCAAGCTGCACCTCTAATCCAAGCTGCACAATGCTGGGAGGGGGAAAAAAAAAAAAAAAAAAAAAAAAGACATCTGCTGACCATCAGTAGATATGGCAAGAGTCCAACAATAATAACAGAATGGGCTTAAACACATAACCATTTCTTTTCCTTACACTCCTCCATGACTACCAGCCTTGCAGTGCTGAAGAAGTGCCCTGATGAATAAATATCTTCTTTCCCTTAGCAACAGTTAGCAACGGAGTCAAGTTTTTTCCTTGCTCAGAAGAAACACATCTCAAGCTAACACAGACGATTTAAACGGCAATAAATATAGGACGTGGGTGTAATCAAAAATCACTGAAACGCAAATCACACTTCTTAGCCTGGGTTATTTTAAAGCACAAGAAGAGCTGCCAATGATCTGCAGAAAGAGCATGGAGAGGGCTAGAGGGGAAAGGAAAAACGCAGCAAGATTTTGGGGGAGGACAGAAAGATATTGTCCATTCCTCCTAAAGCAAAGCCCAGGCCAGCAATGGTGATGACATCTCAATGTTTGCCTTCAGCCATGAGTACAATTTGAGTTTCTGCGGCAGATTTCTCTGTCTACAAATTGCACAGGTCGCATATAGTCAAAAATCTGCTAAATGCATAACCCCAGAACACAGCAACCATATTCTTTTCACAGCTCTATTCCTTTAACAGTTCATTTAAGACGTCTGCCTTGCATTTTTCCATTTGGTGTTGGGAAAATGTTTTCTTTCACCTGGCATAGAGCCCGATTCAACAGAAAACGAAAGCCCTCCTCGTTTCCATGGGGCCCTGCAGTAGAGGACACGGGACTAATTTTACCCTTAACTGGGCACCTTATAGCTCTGTCACCAGGTACTTCATCTTCTTCCCTTTTGCCCAGGCTCTTTTCCTCCTCTTGTCATTTAGAGGATGAGTTAATTTTTTTGCTGGATCCCCATTTCTACCAGCAAGGACCATCCTCTACCACCACCTCTGCTCCTCCAGGCGTCACCACCACCACCACCTTTGTGTCCATGCCAGCCCTCTCCCCATCCCACATCTCCAAGCCTTGGTCCCAAAGAAAGCAAACCTCTACTTTTTCTGTTCCAGCAAAGCACTATGAGATGCAGGACTCCCTGGGTTTTTGGTGACACTTCGCTGTTCTTTCTCCACCAAGAGAAATATTACCAATTTCCATACAAATCACAATGCCTTAAACAACAGGAACCACAGCTAAACCACAGAACAAAGCCTGGTTTCTACCCAAAACCAAAGCAAGCCAAATATCACTAATTGCTAAACAAAGACACTGCATGGTCCTGTTGGTAACACGCTGCTGGAGGGTAGTGGGAGGGTCCAGAAGTTCACGGGGAAAACCCAGGATGCCTGGCTCCAGGGCTTTGGAAGGGACATTGGGGAGATGGTGATGGAGCCTGGCAGCTCCAAGGCACCCTGATTTTATTTCCCTAGAGATCCAGAGAGATAACAGCATTTGGTTCCTGCTGTCTGAGTTTTCAGGAGAAAACACTTGTTTATTTTTATTTTTTTAACATATATATATATATAGAGAGAGAGAGTTTTTGTTTTTTTTTTAATTGAAGCTGGAGATGGCAGAAGGCAGCTCCCCAGCTGAGGAAGCCCACCTCCCACTCACCACCACATCTTTTCCTTCACCCTATTCTATTCAACCAGATCAGTTTTTCAGGTGCTCTTCTCTAAAGACCTGTCCAGTTCAGAGGAGTCCCCTGCTCTGTGATGAACCAAGGGCTGATTCCCATCCCACCCACAGTCAGGACAAGACACTGCACTGTAGTGTGCATTGCAAGGCTGTGTGGATCTGTAGCTAAAATGACTTGGTAGAATGATGCAAGTGAGAATTGGGCTGCTTCATGTTTATCTATAAAATGTAGATATTTAAATCTCTAAGCCTGAAGTAAAATAATTTAGCTGCTCCAGCTATAAAAGATCTGCCTCCAAATCCTCATCACTTTTCAATCCTAGTCTCCAACATATTATATTCTTTCTGCATTTAATATGCCTTTAAGGTGAGGATTAGGCAGGCATTTGATTGCATCTTTTATGTTTATAGCAATTCACTTCCAAATCTTTACAAACTTTAATTAAATGCCACATTTTTACAGCCTTGTCCTGAATTCAGAGAGAGCAGCAGAGGAAAATCTGTCCTCAAACAAAATTTACACATCTAAAGCACCTTTTTCTGTGCAAGCACCTCAGGGCTACTGCATAAAATCATTCTAAGATGCCTTAAGATGTATCAGTGCAGACATCAAAGCAGCTCTAATATGGAGCCTCACGCAGACCCGCAGACAGCTGAGATCACGACGCTCACAAGCAAGGAATAAAACAGCTCCTGCCAAACACGACTGTTGTTCACCTCAAAAGGTGGCCATGGGGAAAGCAAGACTGGCAGCCAAACTCCAGCAGTAAAAAGCAACCTTCACCTTGGAAAAAGCTCACAGGAAAGGGATTGGTAGGCAAACGCATGGCAATCAGCACACTGCTTCATCCAGCCCTACAGCCTGGTTTTTTGAGTGTCACTATCAAGGAAAGGAGACACTGTCAGACTTTCATGAACCCAAAGAGGAGCTGAATATCCCCAGCAAGGGGGAGAGCTCAGCACAGCCAACTCCCCAGAGCTGGGAATGACCAAGCTGCCTCCAAAGGTAACCCCTCTTGACCTTAACTGGGAAATGTAATGCCAGTTCTTTAAAATCTGGAGCCTTCTCTTGGAGTTGTTTGCAGTCAGGGTTGGCCCACCCCTGGCTCAATGAAAGGCCATGAACCAGCATGCGTTGTCTCTGCAGTCGCTGCACAAAGGGGGTACAGTCCAAAATTTTTTTCTGTTAAGTATTTAGGAGCTGAGAGATTGGATTTGAAGCCAATTTTAATTGCAGGTTGGAAATCAGGGATTTGCCACATTTTAAAGTCTGTGTGCAGCAGAAACTGTTCTCAGAAACTGCCAGACCAGAAAGGCATGGATCTCATAAGATTAGCTGAGCTCTGCCCTTTGGGGCCAAGATAGAAGAATGATATCAACATTTTATCAGCTAAGAAATCCCAGCCTAACTTTACACCACCACATCTCTATAGTCCATCAGAATAAGCTCAAACTGCACGAGGCAAATGCTAAAAAGATTTAGCTAAAAATCTCACAGGTTAGGTAGCACCAAGGTCAAAGCTGCAGCTACTTCTGTGCACAGATGTATAAAATGTTTAATCAGTAGCAAGATCCACGTTTTATTCTCTCCTGCAACTCCCTGCTGCTCTCTTCAGTGACATGAAGGGGTTCAGTGCACAGGGATGCTGTGTTTCATCAGCTGCTTTCCCATCCTACAGCCTTCAGGGCAGCGCAGGGGCAAGAGATTTCTGCAGCTATGAATGGTGCCTGAAATCCACCTGAGCTCTCTGCTCCATAACCCTCTCCCAACAGCTTGAGAGGGATTTAAATCATTGATCAAGCCTTCTGCTTGCCGTGTGTGCTGGGCTGAAATTTCACTCGTTGGGTTACCATGGTTAGAAATGCCACATGCTCACGCACTGTCCCACCACTGCAAACTCATCCATTGCTCACATCTAAATGGTGTAACTCTTACTGGATCACACAAAGGTTTTTCCCAATGAGAACCACAGCCAAGTCAAATTTTGGCCTTCTAGGTGCAGTTGTGGCCATTGAAGAGTATTAAGAAGATGTAAAGGTGTATTTCTCCTTGCCTAAAACACTCTGCAAAGGCCAGACAGTTTTTATTTTAAGACTCTCATCACAGGTCTCACACAGAAAATCTGTTTCCAGGTCCCTGGGAAATTCATGGCATATCTCCCAGCAACTTCCCCAGGGCCAGGATTTCCTCCTGAACTTGGAAAAGCTTGGGCCAAAAAAGCGAGTTCAGATAGTTAACCACGTGCGCTCCAAGTGAGCAGCTGGAGCAGAAAGCCAGCACTTAACAGCACCAGCAGCCCTGCAAAACTTTACAAGACACAGCCCTCACATTACAGGATCCATACTTTCTTCATAAAATATATTGGGCCTTTCCACAAACCCCCTTTTATTGGTCCATTTGGCTACTCACTCCTTTTATGAACTATTCAAGTTCCTAGATCATCTGGAAAATCCCAGGAAGATGGCTGAGCTGAACCACAATAATGTGCTAGCCATTGGTAGCAACCTTCTCTGCTGCTATGCTTGGGCACTGTGTGTGAAAGCACAAGAGAGAAAAGCCAGCAGACAGGGCAGCTGGATTTCATCACCTTAAAGGAAGCACGCAGCATCTTTTTAACCCAATTCTTCTTACTGCCTACAAGGTTTTAGAATCACAAAGTCAATATAAATACCCCCAAAACCCTTCAGCCCAAAGCCCACCTGGCAGAAAACAAGCAGTTAAGACTGGGGAATTTTTTTACCAGCCTCCTGCATCTCTTCCATGGGGGTCCTTAATGGCTAGAGTTAAAGAGCAATCTTGCACGGAGGTCCACATGCTAACATAACAACATATTTTAACTGTGTATTTAAGTGTTTCATTTCTATTGACATTGGCTAAGGCAAGCCCTAAGGCTCACTGGTCTCCAGCACAAGGCTGGGCTGCCCATGAGTGCAGCCTTTCGAGCTACGCATTGCTAAATCTCCTTTAACGATGACAAGCTCCTGCAAAACATTTCATAAGCATCATTTCTGAAGAAGTCGAGTGCCTGAAGCACTATGTGCAAAGTCCAGTGCTTTGTGGCACAGTCAGAGCTGCAAAAGACCCCATGAAGCCATACAAAAGAAGAAAAGCCAGGTCTGGGTCCCCTTGTCTGCTCCTGCCCAAAAAGCTGGAGCCACTGGGGCAGAACCAGGGTCATGCAGTTCAGGCTGTGGTGTGGCATCTTGGTTTTGGACCCAGTACCAAAGCTACAAGAGTTCATTCCCAGTAGCATTTTCCCAGTATTTCCCAGTGCATCAGCCTTGGGCGAGAACAGCAGCCCCAGGCTGTTCTCACAGCTCCAAAACGTGTAGTGCAGGAATGGCTGTAACAGGACAAATCACCCCTTCCCAGAGTCCTGCTCCAGCAAGACCTCCAGAAAAGCAATTATCCAGGCACTCTGGTATAACAGCAACTTTATCCTAGTGAAAAGGTGTTCTACAGCACGCAGGTCAGCCTGTACCCTTGAAATTATCCACATTTTTCACATCTTAGCTGTACCAAGCTCTTGTGAAATAACTGGGTAAGGGTGAATGCTGCCTGCAACAATCCCATGGAGAGGCTGGTTTAAGCCCTGTAACAAGGAGCACTGCTGCCCTCCCAAATAACAGGGGCTATTTTAAAAGTATTGTAATCTTGGATTACTCCCTACCACCCAAATCAATTTCATCTTAATTAGTGCCCACTACTATAAAGCCCCTCCAACATTTCCATATTTCTCTGATCATTACAGTCCACAGATACTCAGTAGCAAAATCCACCCAGCTGTGTGTTTTGCATAAACTGGTTATCTTGAACCACATGCCCTCTCACTCTTGTTAACCAGCCCCATATTTTATACAACAGTGTTGACACTTCCAGACCCTCGCAGGAGTATTTCCTTGAGAGATTTAAATTAAGCCCAATCCAAACAATTTGCTGGGGGGAGACAGAGGAAATCTGAATTCATCTTCAATTAATGGCTAAAATCTGAAAATTCAACAAGGTATCTTACAGTTTCACCAGGAAACATGCTGCCCAAAGTCTGGCACAAAATCCAGCTGCCCTGAATATTTTAACAGTGTCATAGCAAGGCCAAAAGTTGAGCATGGATTTAGAATCATAAAGTGGTTTGGGTTGGAAGGGATCTTTACAGATCATCTAGTCCATACCTCCCACCCTGCAGCGAGCACTGGAGTTCTTTATTCTCTCTTAAAAGAAACCCAAGGTGCACTAAGAGTTCAATGAGAAACAGGTCTTGGTAGCATCTCTGCAATTAGCTACAGAAAAAAGAAAAAAGTCCATTCCTGATGGAAAAACCTTATTACACAGAGTGAGGTCCCCATCTCCATGACTGGCTCTGAACACTTTAGCACACACCTCTGTATCTGCAGGCTGGTGTCCCATACTAGCAAGCAGGTGCTTCACCTCTCAACTAACAATGCTCCAGCCAGTGTCCAGCATTGTTACCTTGCCCTTGTGGCTGGGACTGCTCCCTGCTCCATCCACCAAACTCATTACTTCAAGTTTCCTTAAAGAGATGATAACTTCTGAGTGTAAGAATCAACTCTAGGGCTTCCACTAAGAGCCCTACAACTCCACCAGCTTTGGTGCTGCTCAGAAAGGGATCACAGCCCTGCAAGTTCCAGCACAAAGCTTTCCAGCCTGTTGATGTGCTGCTGATGGATAACATCGAGCTACATGGAATTATGAGTCCTTTCAAGACCTTTCCTTGACTTGGGGTAGCTCCCCGATATCATGTCTTCAGACTCTGTGCCTTTGCAAGGAAGATGAAGATTGCAACCCTTTGCTAACTGGGGCCTCCTCGTTTTCCCCTCTCAGCATGCCTCAATCCCCTCCAAAGCTCAGCGTAACACCAGGCTGAGCATTAATCAACACAACATGCACTTCATCCAACTTCAGCCACCACTAGGAATATTTAAGTTTTATATTATGTGCTGGGATTATTTTTATATATATGCCACCCTGTGTCTTTTTATATACACACTCACACACACACACATATATATATAAGCAAACACACACAGAGAGTATTTCATCTCTTCAAAATATCATTTAAGCAGAGGGATTTTCTTCCCCTTCCAGCAGCTGCTGGCCAGCACAGGGATGCCGAGTGCCCTCTGCTGTACACACAGACAAATGCTTCTTTGTTCCAAAATACATAGATTTAAAAAATGCTTACAACTTTCCTTCAGACAAAATAATTATTAAAACTGCATTTGATCATTTTGAGCACAACATGCAATATGAATGCCACCAGATTCCTCCTGTCAGGCTGAAAGATTCATGTCTCCTATAAGTTACATCAGCAGAAAGTAAATAGGCTGGCCTGGACCTGCACAAGGTACAGTGTGAAAATGTTTTATTTATATGTTTGAAAATAGCAAAGGGAAATCAGAACCAACAATATAGCTTTATTATTCAGGCATTTATCTGATAGCTTCACACTTGAGCAAATCACACATCTATTACAGGTACAAGCCCAAACTATCACACAGCAACACGAAATCATTTTTCTCTCGTAAAGCAGCATTGTTCCTGCTCCTGGAAGGAAAGATAATATTGAAACATATTCAAATACACGTGTGTGAAACCGCTACACCTTGTAATAAATTATGCACTTCATATTAAAAATACAAGCGACGCTGCACAAACCCGACTTAAGAATATTAGCTTTCGTTGTCTTCTCACAGCCCAGCTCTTCTCAAATCTGACATTTAAAGGGGCCACATTTCCAGCACGGTGCCTTTATGGCACTGAACACAGAATTAACATGGCACAGCTCTGTGATGAGCATTGCCATTTGTCTGGCTGGTGAGAAGCAACAGGCCATCACCCTTGTCCCTGTCCCACTGCCACTTCTTCCAATGTTATGTAATGTTAAGGAAAAGCCCAACTTCTACAGAGTCGTGGGGTTAGCATAAAAAGGAATTAAATCATCTGCAAAGAGCCAGGGCAGGTTACAACATAAGCAGCCCAACAGCATCTCTGTCAGGGGGTCCACCTCCACCAAAGGTAGATGGCTCAAAGACTGTGTGCGTCTTCCTCTGCGGAGCAAAGCCTGCCATGACAAGCACCCAAGGGCTTACTGAGGATGGAGCAGGGCTGCATGGTGTGCAAACATCAAAATCCCTGGCATCCTGATGTATTTTTTTTCTCCCCTCAGCTTCACGCTCCCACAGAAGGAGACATCTTTTTTTAACCCGTCTCTGTGCAACACCTCGGCAGGGCCCATCTGTTCTGCAAAGCTATGCGGGCACACCTCCACACTGCCCATGGATGGCAGAAGGGGTCAAGTGGGGTCAGAGCACCCATGGGTGCAGTCTCTAGTGATGTCCAGGCCCCAAGGGTACTCTCATACAGCCAGCCTATCCTTGTCAGTGGATGAGCTGGCTGCCACCTGGCACAGCCACACTGGCACAACTGGTTCCCCATCTCTTTCAGTGACTCATGGCAGAACCTCTCCATTTCCAGCATTTGTATTCACTTCATGGCCTGGATTTCCTCAAGAAGGTAGTACCCAAGAAAACAACACCCCTCTAACACCCTCCTATAAATGTGCCCACATGAAGCTGCCCAAAAATATTTCAGTTAATTTGTAACATGAAGTCCTTTACCAGCATATTTTCCCCAACAGAATGATGGCATTTTTTACAACTTTTCATCTTGCTATTCTCAGTTATTCTTGTCCTAGATTCCCCATCTTGGTTGAAGGCCAAGCATCACTAGTTGAGCCAGAGGGAATATAAAAGCATCTTTCTAAGACGCTATAGAAAGGAAGAAGAATTGGACCCTGGGAGCCAATTCACTTTCATGCCTTGGGTATTTAAGGATCAAACACGCATTTGTGAGCTGACACCAGTTAAAAAAGGTGGCTTTAAGACTTCACAGCATCTAAAGAAGCCTCTAAAGCATCTTTTTACCAACTAGAGTGGAAGAGAAAGCCAGGAGCAGCGATGAATCCCAGAGTACAGCTGTTGAGCCTCTGAGGACAACCAGTAGAGGGGACAGCCAGGCTCATTGGTGACTCCAGGTAGCACCACAGGTACTGAGCACTTGCAGCGCTGCTCTGCATGCAAAGCAAACAGCCAAAAGACACGGAAACAGGAACCACCCAAGACATGCTGGGGAGGTTTCCTATGGTTACTGCTGCCATGGAAATATTTTTTTGTTGGCTTGATCTAAATAATATCTGGCTCCTTGGCTGCAGTACACTTCCTGCAAGGCTGGGTTGGATCCTTAGACCTGCATCAAGCACCAGCCACCTCCAAACTGGCCCCAGAGCATCTAAAACCCAAGCTGCTCAGGGCTTTCCTCTAGGCTCTCTGGGGGCTCATGGCTTGGTTTCAAGGAGAAGAGGAGGAGGAAAAAAAGTGGAGAGGGGGAAGAAGGGGAGGAAAAAAAGACATCTTTTTACTAATTGCTCGCAGCTGTGGCTGAGCTGCTTCCATTTCGGCTGCCAGGAGCTGGAGCTGATGGGGAGCTTGATCCTTCTCTCCCCAATGGGCTCCAATGCAAGAGAAACCCCTGGCAGGGAGAGGGACTTGCCTCCATCCATCCACAGGCTCTGTGGAAGGATTTCAATAATTATATTTATATACTCCCCTTATCAGCAAGAGCAGCCATTATGTCTTTTATCACTGCAGTGGCGGCATCTGCACGAGGGCAATTGATAGGGGATGAAATATTCGCTGCGACGGCCGAGTACAAAGTGCCTCCCTCTGCTGTAAGAATAACAATGGTAATGCTTAGCTCTCCAAATGCTAAGCTTAGCATCGAGGCCCTGCAGAGAGCAAAAAGCCACATGCAGGGGAAGAAATGTCCCTTCCAGCAGCAGAGAGGAGCACCCTGAATTTTATATACACCTCTCATGTATCGATGAATCTGAGCAAGGCTCTGGCCATTGGCCACCCCAGGGCTCGACTGCTGAACGCTTCGAGCCCATGAGGACACCGACAGCCCACAAGAAAAAAAAAAAAGAATCTCTTTACAGTCATGCTCATGAGGCTTACCCTTGAAACTAGTCTTCCTTGCATCAGACAATTCTGCTAATGTTACAAATTCCTCCGACATTAGATAGTGACCGCAGAGATACTGCCTGTGCGGGAAAGAGCCCCCAGCCCGGCCACGGCTGGGAGATTATTCATTGGAAAAAAAAAAAGCAAATATCCAAATGAGCATCATGAATTGCAAAACCATCTGCCAAAGGTCTCAGCTGATGCTATCAACCGTCCTTAAGCTCGGTGATAGACTTACAAGCCAGACAATGAAAACGCAATTGATTATTTGAAGAGTGACTCACTGGAGTAACAAGGATGGATTACTGGGTGAGGGGAAAGAATGTCTTTGAAAAAAAAAAAAAAAAGGTTGCAGATTGACTTTTTAAAGGCAAACAGAATGAGAACAAAACCTGTGAAAAACTCTTGAAAGCACTGAACAGCCCTATACAGCAGAAAGAACCAAAGGCGGCAGCGAATACCTACACCCTGGCCCCTCCAGCCGACGATCTTGGGTACCAGCATTCATCCACCCAATCCAGCCTTCTTTCCAAACTGGGGGCTGGGAGCTCATTTCCATGCCACATCACATGCCTGTTGCAAATCCTCTATTAAAGGAGTTTTCTCAGGTGGGCGATGTCAGCTGCAGGCAGCACCACTGGGGCTCTCTGAGGGTCAGTGGAACACATCCTGCATGGAAAGCTGACTCTATGCACCTCTGCAGGGCCAGCAAGGAGGACTGAGAGGGCTGAGGCAGAGCAGCAAAACTCAATAAGCAGATGGGGATGCTGAAGGCAAGGATGGTAGCCCAGCTTTGCAGACCACAGACCTACGTGACCCTTAATTTCCCATCCCCTCGTTCTCACCAGCTCAGCAGAGGCTTCAACGACCAATTGAATCTGTTAACCTGGGCTTAGAGGGTCTGCACAGGGAGCTCAGGACCTTATGGATCCAGCAGCACCAAGCTGTTAAATCGGTTCATCATATCCCTCTCCATCACGCTTCATGTGGCACCCAAATCCATAACCACAGCCATCAGCACTGACAACTGTCTGCTTGAAGGAGACCTCCACTGTAAGCCAATCCATCCCCCTCTCAGGTTTTGCAGGTCTGTCTTCTCCCCAAAAGGCTCCAAGGGGAAGTTGAGCCTCACTGGTATCCAGCAGCACAGCCCCACGGCCAGTGCACTGGGAAAGCCACTCTTGTGTTGGGATGGCAAACCTCACCAGGCAGATAACATTTCACTCTTTGCATACCAAAAAACAGCTGTAGTCACTTTCCTAAAAACCTCAGTGCAACCAAACCAAACCAACTTTTAAAAGGATTTGTTTAGTCTAGGAGTAAAATGTCAGGTAAAGTATGAATTTGGTGCTCATCCACTCTAATTCTTCCACCATCAGTGTCATTCACAATCACTCCAGAAACAGAACAAACCCCCCAACCCAAACCCACAACAGCTTATTAGTGGCTTTCCAGCCCGTTGACAGAATGAGAATTGCACAAGGCCGCTTCAAAACAGACAGAAAAAACACCCACACTGCCCTTTCTCCAAGAGAAACTCTACTTTTTTTGGCTTTTTCTGGCAGCTCAGCTGCAATGGAGCAGGGCAGAGCCTGGCTGCAGAACAACTCCAGTTACACCAGCTGCAGACTAGGGCTCTGTGTTCAGCTGAAATTTAATCAAGAAGTGTCTCAAACTCCTTTGAGTTCTTGCAATACAATCCTGAGTGGCTTGTAAAGGACTTCAAACAGGCTCCCTGGGCTTGCCCGGAAACAAGCACATACCTCACCTGCTCTTTTGTACATCGCATACAAAAAATTAAAGAATTTATTTTAGGCTTTTTGCCAGGCACAACATTGCCTCCAACATTGTAATGCTCTGCTAAAGTGGATATCGTGTCTCCCAGCCAACACAAACAGGATACCTTATCAGTCTCGGCTGTTCTAAGTGCTGTTTCAGCAGCAGGGCATGAAGATGTGGAAGAAAAAGGCCAAGAAAATTGGTTGGGAGTTCCTTAAATGCAACTGTGTGCTTGACATTTATGTAAAGATGGATTGTCCCAGGGCAGGATGAAGCTGATCCCTATTCTCAAACCCACCCAAACTCCCAACCTGATGGCTCAGCTGCCCCTCAGCAGAGACACTGTAGGAGGCTGCAGCACCCTCCTCCTTCCCTGCTGCCACAGGGGTTGAAAATTCAAAGAAAAAGTAGACCTCGATTTTTCAAAGACTCACACAAATGCTTAAGTAAATAGGACAAGTGAAGTCATTTATGCTAAGCAAAGTGCACACTCCAGCATCATCCTGAGCGGAAGTTCACCACACACAGCAGCCACCCACCCCAAATTACCCTGGACACAGAAGCTGAAGAACAGTTTGTCAATGAGTAACCTGGCAGGGAAGGGTTTCTCCTTTCTGAATTGCTTAGGACACAAAAACCAACCAAACAAAAAACCCCACACCACATTAAAAACAAGCCAGCAATACTGAACCCTTTTGCAAAAGGCTTTAAAATCAGCAGGCAAAGCCTATCTTTGATTTTTTTTGTGCATCCCCTCCACCAGGACAGCAACATCCTCAGAAGCCAGGGGCCTGCCCAGCCCCAGGGCGAGGCACAGGTCCCCTGGGGACAGCAGCCTGTTTGCCCCCTCAGCAGTCCCTCAGGGGTTTGTCTCCAGAGCAGTGGGATGGATAGTGCTGGACAAACCACACCAGCAGGGTTTTGCCTGTTTCAGCAGGTTCTCCACTGCAAAATGAAAAGCCTGCTAAAACCCACTGGCACAGTTGGCCAGGTCAGCGATGCAAGCAGGCTCATTCAAGATAAGGTATTGTTACTCTCACATCTCCAAAGCCTTTCAAAGAAACATGCAAGGATGTGTGGAATATCTGAATCCTAAAGGAGAGAGGCACAAAGCATTTTATTCATGAAAGGGGAAAGCTGGGAGTGTCCGAGAAAGATACATAACCTACCAAAAATGCT